>NC_140931.1:118216640-118839140 GCF_014529385.1 Adiantum capillus-veneris
ACTGCAACTGCAACTCCGTCCAGTAGTGAGATCTCACGTACATTGCATTGAGGAGCACCCACTATAGAGTGGCACGACATATTATCTCCGCTACAAATCATTCGCCTCAAGCACTGTCGTGTGCAAAAAATCATTTCTGGGGATCCCAATCCATCACTTAGTTCATACTAAACAGAGTGGTCCAGTCATTCATTCCATTGAATTAGTCGTGATTCATGATTCGTTATCAAGTTCAT
Organism: Adiantum capillus-veneris; assembly: GCF_014529385.1. NCBI lineage: Eukaryota > Viridiplantae > Streptophyta > Polypodiopsida > Polypodiales > Pteridaceae > Adiantum > Adiantum capillus-veneris. Next base: position 118,216,877 of record NC_140931.1, read on the forward strand.
TCGGGAGCTGTCACTGCTCCAAAATCATCGTCTCATTCTTAATTCTGCTCTTTGTCCACAATTAACAGATTCTTTCATAAAACATTAGTTTTATTCAAGATCTAAACTCATCTTCCAAAAAGTCTTATTTCATAAATTCATAAAGCAAAATAATGCTAATTTATCCATCATTTTCTATCTAAAATCTGTTCTGGATCGAGTATTGCCTCGTCCTGCTGTCCTTTCAATCTGCCAGTCATCCTGATTTGTGTGTTGTTTTGGGGTGTCCTTGCTCTCCACATTCAAAACACTTTCCTACTTTGAAATATTCATCTTTGTGGTCTTCTGTTAGTGAAGGTCGTCTATCTCTTTGTCGATTGTTTCTGCTATGACTTGTTGGAGGTTCATCTGATGGGTAAGTCAAGTTACCCGAATGTATAGCAAATCCCCACTTTGCATGTCCCATCGTTTGTTGTATAGACTCGGACTTCCTTTCAAGACAGTAGTTTCGAATTTCTTTGGGAAGCCCACAACAAAACCGCTCGATCTGCTCCTTATGATCTTCTTAAAGGATGAAACAAGTAGAAAAATTTCCCAAAATCTTTCATAGTAAGAATCCAAAGATTTTGTCTTGATCATCCGAATATGGTTCCACTCAATAATCACGTCTCATTCGTATTCTTGTGTGAGCCATGAAGAAATAAAGAGTTTCTTATATTTCAACCACTTCGTCGGCGCTTGTTTCCTTAGCAAGAGAGTGAACCACCATGTTTGTGCATGGCCTTTTAGAAAGGATGCGGCCCGTCTGATCTTGGAGTGCTCTATATAGCGGCCTCCAGAAAATGCCATGTCAGACTGTTGGACAAAGGCAAAAGCCTTGGGAGCATCTCGAAACCCTGAAAAGTGCTCAAACTTTATTGCATGTCCTTTCTCTTTGAATTTTTTAGGCTTTTTGCCCTTGTCGTCGAGGAAATCATATTGATTGGCTCTGTAAAAGCTCTTTCTTTTTTCATAATACATATGATCTTTTCCTCGTTTCTTGCCCTTTCTGTCCTCATCACTCGAGTCAGAAGAAGATGAGTTGTCCGAGCTGTCAGAAGAACTGGGCAATCCTTCGAAGCGTACATGCTTCTTCTGCTTTCTGGCGTTTTCAAAAGTGGATTTTTGACCCAAGTAACCACGGAAATTAGTTCCCTTGTTACGTTTCTTCAGTTGCTTCTCCCACGGCTTCTTCGTGTCCAGAAGCTGATTAATTTGGGCCTGGACCGCATCAGGGAGTTCTTCTTCAACAAACATTCTCGGAGTAGGAGACTTCTTGATTGCCGGTTTGATTGGTGGCTCGATGGCTTTCTGCCATAAAGTATGCACTACAGCCATCCACTGTTGGGTCAAAAATTTTGCAAATTTGGGATCCTTAGCAAATTGAAGCATCTGCTTTGTGCACTCGTCAACCTGCTGTCAACGTTGCATCTCCAAGAGTTCAATTGTGTGGGCCGAGGTGGCCCGTACTCGTTCTCTGCTAAGTCGCTTGAATTTTCCGTATTGCCTCCTCCCGCCTCAGCGGTGGTAGAAGAGGTCGACTGATTCTTTTCGGAATCCATATGTAATGTGGGATTCTGTATGGCTTTATGCCATGTAAGACAGAGCGATGAAGACGAGGGCGCGCCCGATGTGCGATGTACAAAGGGTGGGAGTGGCTAATAAGTCCGGAGTCGAGACCCAAAGATTCTTCAATAACAGTTTCCAAAAGTGATAGGACATGTATGCTTTGAGAAAAGCACACGCCTGATGCTCTAATACCACTGTAGCAAACTTGGACACCCCAAGTCTAGAATCTGTCGTGACACGAGAGCGAATCTCTTAAAATACTTCACAACTTTAAAATCAAAGCTCAATTCAAGACGACACGGCCCGACGTAGTTCCGTGCCCAGAGGTATTGGCCCCAAAGACTGGCGCCCCTTTCGGTATTTCTTTTATATTAATGCTTGATCAAAGTTACAACTCCCACACATCTACGCAGAAAAAAGTTTGTAATTTGAGGAGACTCAACGGCTCGTTGCTGCCCGCACTCGCCCTCGCCATCGCTGCAGACCCCCCCCCCCCCCCCCCCCCCCCCCCCCCCCCCCCCCTCTCCCCTCGCCATCGTTGCGCCCCATCCCCTGTTGCCCTCGCGTAGCACCTCCGCCCTCTCTTCTGCGCGCAGCCCCCCTACCCGCCGCTACCCCCCCCCCACCGCCTTGCTCGCTGCCCCTCACGCTTCCCCCCCCCCCCCCTCACTTTGCCCGTCACCAACCCTCTCCGCCGCCCAACGCCAGCTCCACCCATCACCAGCCACTGCCTTGTCCGCCAACCTGCCCTTGCCCCGTCCTCCAGCCTGCCCTTTGCCCCGTCCACCCACCTACACACTATCTTTTCCCAGTGCCCCGCCCGCTTGCATTTCACCTTCTCCTGCTTGTCGGGCCTCGCCAGTACCATTGACGGGTTCGGTCCAGCAAAAGCTTCTCTTTTCGACGACGTTTCTCCACCCTTTCCTCACAACAGCAGAAACAGATAGAGGCTCCAACGCCGCCACAGAGGGACTCTAATGAAGTCCCCTCGCCCAACCCCGTTGAGCCCACCATTCGACTTGCTCTTACTCCAATAGAGCAAGTGAGCCTAGCCGCAGAGGTGGATCGTCTACAGGCGACTTCAGTCATCTGCAAGATTCTCGACACCAGACCCAGCACAGGAGAGATGCGTGACCTTCTCCAAGCCCGCCTTCTTGCAGAGGTGGGCAAGATCTTGGAAGTTCAGATCCTCAGACGAGGCTACTACCAGATCGAGTTCGTGACCCCCGAGATGGCATCCAAGGTCATCGTCATGAGTCCATTGACCATCCGAGCAGCTCGAGCCCACTTTCGATCGTGGAGACATGGTTTTGACCCTGCTTCAGATGTTCTGGTAGAGGGGGCAGACATCCCCATCTCCGTCTGCTTTCCTGGTTTGCGGAGGGAGTACCTACCACTTTTGTCCAGGATAGGCTCAGCGATTGGGACTGTCCTGGAGACACCTCACACGGCATCCCCAGTAGCTGCCAAGGCAGACGGCATTCCCTCAGTTCGCGTTCTGGTTAGGGACACTCACACTCTCCCGAAGGTCATTCTGTTGCCTTGGGTGAGTGGGGGTTGGTTTAGCCAGAGCGTGGAGTATTCGGGCCTCCCGAACCAGTGCTTCATTTGTCGACAGATGGGCCATCTTGCGAAGGCCTGTCCATGGAGGAGGCCTCGACCTACACCACAGACTTAGCCCCAGTCTGCAAGGACTGGCCAGCAGCCACAGGCAAAGACACAACGCACACATGCAAAGCCACCCTTCGAGCCTGGGACTCCAGCGGAGGAGGGATGGCAACAGGTCTGTGGTCGACAATGGCAGGGGCCACAGCGACAGCCTGGCACTCAGAGTGGTCCTCATGCGCCTGCCCAGCAGCAGTGGGTTCCCACGGGAAACCGTTTCGGTCCTCTTGAGCAGGATGAGGCCCCTGCTCCAGTCTTCACCTCAGCTTCACCCTCGACAGCCCCTCCCCCCCCGCCCCCCCCAAGAGTTACCCCCCTCCTCATCATCCTCCCCCTCGCCTCCTGCTCCCGCCGCCTCTTCCCCCCACCCCTCTACCTCTGCCGCTCCCCCCCGCCCCTCTTCTCCACCTCTTCCCCCTGCTCCTACACCCCCCCCTCCCGCTCCAGTTCCACAGTCGACCCAGGGGGCAGGGCCATCTCCGACTGCTAGGAGATCTCTTGGCAGCGCCTTTGCCACGAGTCGCTTGGCAAGAGAGGGACAGCCTTTCTTGCGAGCCCCTCTACAAGTACAGACGTCTCCCTTTGCAGAAGTCCCTTGTGGTTTGACGAGCTTCGACATTCGGCGCCGATGGGACTTCTTTGACTACGACTTTACACGTTTTCTTGGCGACTTCTCAGCAGACCATGAGGCAGCCTGCTTCAAGGTCCATGTTCTATTCCTTGCAGCTAGGGGAATAGAGGCCTTAGACTCAGCGGTTGGCTTCTCTTTTCCCCTTTGCGGCAGGGACCAAACTGAGTGGACTCTCGACTCAGTGTTGGAGTGGTTGCATACACAAGTCCTAGAGTTCTCTCACCACATGGGAGACCTAGGAGTTACAGACATGCTTCACACTTTGTGGCCATTGGGCAAGTTTGCGGTGACCCTCCAGATACAACACGATGTAGACACATTGTGGTTCACTTCTTTGCCGATACGTAGTGCTTGCCATGCTATGTACACATTCATGAGGACTCCTGGACAGAGGAGGTTGCTTTACATACGGCTCGCTCTACTTAGGCTTGGGCCAGGTATTCGTTGCAGTCACGCCTATCTAGAGGACGCTCGAATGCGGATTACTCCCCATCCAAGCCAACCTCGAAGATAGCACGTTTAGCTGTTGCGGCAGCATCTGTTCTCTCTCGCTTCCCATGAGGATCGTCTCATGGAACGTGCAGGGACTTGGTGGGCCCCAATTTTAGCGTCAGGGGGGCCGACTGCATCAGGAGCTTCAGCGCTACCATGTGGGAGGCGAGATTGATCTCCTTATGCTATAGGAGCATCATCTGTGTGAGAGCCGCATTAGACGTTGTGGTCAACTCTTGCGTGGACGATATGATACTTTTTGGTCAGCTGCTTTTCGACCTGGAGGCATCCAGGGCGGGGTATGTATGACTATTGCAAATTCTTTGCAACAGGCCATTGTGGGCAAAGGGATTATTGTGCCAGGCAGGGCTCAGTGGATCACTATGCAGGTTCAGGGTTGCCTTGTGGGCTTCCTGAACATCTATGCGCCCAATGTGGCAAGTGCAAGAGCAGAGTTTTAGTCACAGATTCTTGAGTCTCTGCTGCAGGCAGAACACTGGTGCATAGGAGGTGACTTCAACATGTTGAAGGACCCTTCTGACAGGATTGGTGGTAGCCATGCTACTGTGCATGGAGTTGAGCTGGTAGCTTCAGAGAAGTTTTGTATGACTCTGAGGGTCTCGGATGTGTGGCAGCACTCTAGTTTTGTGAGGCCCCCAGACAGCCTGGCCTTCTCTCGTTCGGACCGCAGAGTGGGAGGAGTGAATCTATCGCGGATAGATCGCTTCTACACTAGTGATCATTCCTGTGACTTGGGTTGGACAGTTGGAATTCTGGCAGGGACTTCCTTCTCGGACCATGCACCAGTGATCCTCAGTGGCAGATAGGCAGAGGAGGGGGAGCACAATGCTTCGCATCCCAGAGAGGGTCTTGCTGGACTCTGCACTCAGAGAGCAAGTAGAGGCTCTCTGGACAGAGATCTTGGACATGCAGGATTCTCCTGCTGACAGAGTGGCCTCATGACTAGCTCAGATTAGTCGTTTCTTTCTCCAGGAGTCTTTGGCTCGCCTGGCTGTAGCGAGAGAGGAGGAGCAGCGTCTCAGACGGAGCGTTGCTTCTTTGCAGAGGATGCAGGAGCAGCACCACACAGTCCCTGGTTGGAGGAGCAGCTCCAGCAGGCTCGCTAGGAGCTTGTTACCACAGAGGAGCGGCGCCATGAGTTTGCTTTCTATCGACAGGCATCTCAATGGACATAGGTGGGTGACAGAGTGACTGGTGCTTTCTTCGAGGCAGTGGGACCTCGACATACGCATGCCAAGGTCAGTCAGTTGAGGAGGCCCGACGGGTCAGTTGCTTCTGAGCTAGAGGACATGCGTGCAATTGCTACTGACTTTTACCCTGAGTTACTGTCTGCAGAGCCTCAGTTAGAGCGTCAGGATGCATGCAAGAAGCAGGTGTGGACACAGATGCCTTGCCTTGTGACTGAGGAGATGTGTCAGAGGCTTGAGCTCCCACTTCAGCTTGAGGAGCTGCACACGGCTCTTAGGGCCCTCCCCCGTGGTAGCTGTCCAGGTGAGGATGGGCTGACTCCCAGTTTTTTCTTGGAGTACCGGGACCTGCTTGGCCCAGATCTCTGTAGTGCTTTTCAGTACATTTTGCACACAAGAGTGATGCCTGACAGCATGAGTGAGGGCTTGATCTACCTCATTCCCAAGGAGGGTGGCTCCTTGGATGAGATTCGACAGTGGCGTCCCATCACCATCCTCAACTCAGCCTACAAAATTCTTGCCAAGGCTCTGAGTTTGAGGATTCAACCACTTCTAGAGAGTCTTATACATGGGACTCAGACAGGTTTTGTCAAGGAACGCAGTATCCTTGACAACATCTTTACTTTTTGGGAGGCTTCTACTCTAGCACGGCTCCATGGTGAGGACATGGTGAGGACCTAGTGATTCTTCTTCTCGATTTTGAGGAGGCATACGCCAGAGTTGACTGGGACTTTCTAGAGGGCACTCTACGCAGGATGGGCTTCTCGGATGCTTGGATCAGAAGGGTGTCAGCTTTGTACAAACAGGCACACAGTCAAGTACTTTTGTCAGGAGGTAGAGGTGATCGTTTCATGCTCACACGTTCGGTCAGATAGGGCTGTCCTCTTGCCCCCTTCCTCTTTCTGTTCTATGTTGAGGCGATGAGCAGGTTTTTGGTGTCGCGGTAGGTTGGTCTACGGGGTTTAGCACTCCCTATTCGGGGAGATGAGCTATTGGACGATGAGTTTGCTGACGACTCAGCCTTGTGCTTGGATGGCCAGGAGGCCAACCTTCACAGGTGTGAGCAAGCTCTTGAGACCTTCTGTTGTGCATCTGGCGCACTCATCAACTGGAGAAAGACAATGGCTTTCTCGGTTGGTAGTGCTCCTGTGCCCACCGACTGGACGCCAGGTGAGGGTTTCAGGTGGATTCCCCCAAGGACTGCAATTCGGTACTTGGGTTGTTAGGTTGGTTTGGACTTGTCTCCCGAGCAGCATATTACTCCCCTCCTCCTTTCCATCAAGAGAAAGTTGTTACATTGGAGCTCCGCACGACTTTCTTTGGCTGGCAGAGTTGTAGTGGCCAACCTGGTGCTGTTGGCTACTATGTGGTACATTACTTCTTGCTGGATCTTCTCAAGTTCTTGTATCAGCCAGGTAGAGCGGCTGATCAGGAATTTCCTTTGGTCGGGGCGAGACACTCTGACTGGCCGAGCCAAAGTGGCTTGGCAGGTCATCATTCTTCCTTGTTCACAGGGAGGGCTTGGGATCATTGACCCAGCACAGCAGAGCAGAGCCCTTCTTGGGAAGTTCATCGTCCGAGGTCTTCTTCCAGGTGAGGAGCCCTGGAAGGAGTTCTTGTTACAGCGGCTTCGTGCTAGGGTGCCTCAGGCAGGAGGCCCATGGCAACCTTCGACCAGATGGATCTTCGCAGAGATGCGTAGGATTGGTTTGAGCAGGAGATTGGAGGATCGCTTCGCTGTGGGGTTGCTTCGATCTTGGGAGCACTTGCGGCGAGGCCTGGAGCAGCGTTAGCCTACTTGCACGGAGGAGCGCCTCCGATAGCCACTTGTTTGGAACCCCATGGTTAGCACTCAGAGAGGTCACTTGGCTGGTAGTCGACCTCATGTTTCCTGGGGTTCCATGGCAGTGGGTCCAGCACGCTCTTTAGGTGATTGGTTACACTTTTCAAGCTTGTCAGAGGAGCTACAGGGCATGAGAGGGGTGCAGAGCATGTGCCTTCACGCGACTGGAGGTTCTCATCTCTGTTCGGGCTTGCTCAGAGACTGTTCCCTCCCTGTTTTTTGAGCTACAAGAGGGACGCTTACAGCAAGTTGCAGTAGATGCCCCCTAGGTGGTAGAGTGTTGTTTTCAAAGGATCCGAGTGGTAGGCATCTGTGGGAGGACTTGTGTCATCGATCCTGACCCAGCAGCTCTTGAGATTGGACATTGGAGGCTGTGGGCCTGGGAGTGTTGTCCGCTGGCACGAGTACAGTGGGACCCTGGAGAGTGGCTCTGGAGGGACCCTTTCTCTTCTGCAGACCACCCAGGTGTCCCTTTCTTTCAGTACACTGTTCGACTAGGACGTCACATACTGGCAGCACAGAGAGAGGCTCGCCCTGCTGTGCAGCACCTCATTGGCAGGAGGAGGGTCTCACAGCTGAGTTCTTGGCAGCTTTTTGGGAGAGGTTGTGGGACTCCAGACAGCCGAGATGAGTCACTTTGTTTCAGTGGCTGGTCGCACACAGAGCTACAGCAGTTGGGAGTTGGCTGGTGCATAGTGGTCTCTCGGCCGCATGTGTAGCTTGTGACCACCTTGTGGAGAGTCAGCGTCATTGTCTTTGGGACTGTCCTTCGGCACAACACGTGTGGCTTCGTGTTCTTCGGCTGATGCTTGCTCTTTCCACGGCTCAGTAGTACACTTGGGGGGCAGCGGCTTGGTCGACTCTCACGGGCCCGACACTTCAATTTGAGCTATCTTTCACTAGCAGGATGTTAGTGATGCAAGGGGGGCGACCTACACTCTAGCCTGCCTCAGAGCTTACTCCACAGGAGTGGTGCAATGAGAGAGAGGAGTGCTGGGAGCTCATCAGTGGCCTGACAGTATAGTTCATCTGGCGGGCCCGTTGTTTCCGCATCTTTGAGGCTCGCCCTCTACCACCAGCAGAGACTGTTCGCGATCTTTGGCTAGAATTGATCCACACTCTCAAGGGACAGCTCGAGAGACTCCAAGGCAGCTCTAACCACATGCGGGAGCGTAGAGAGGCCTTCCTTCGACTCTGGCGTCCTCGGCCTTTTTTCACCATCCAGGGTGTACTCAGATGGCACTACCATCCACCTGTGTGGCTTTTCCCTCCTCCCATTTCTTGATTTAGCCTCATTGTACATATGTTGTTTTTTCATTGGGAGAGTCTCCCCTTCATGGTTGTTGTAGCCCTCTCTCAAAGAGATGGTTGTAGCCCTATGCGCAGTTTCATTAACTAATAGAAGGATCTTTTTCTCGGAAAAAAAAAATGTTACAACTCCCACAAGGTCCTCAGCTCTCAGACTCTGCGTCCAGATGCTCTGAAGAGTGAGACCCTTAGGGCTCTTTTATTCTTACAAGGAATGCCCAAAAGCAGTTAAACTCAAAGGCAAACTATTCCAAAAGCAACTGGTCTTGAAAAATTGCCAAAAAGCATCAGCGCAAATTGTGGAAATTCGTACAACCCTGCCACGTCAGCAGCCAACGTGGAACGCGGAAATCCGTACAATCTGCCACATCAGCATGTCAACACAAAACTTGGAAATCCGTATTGTTTCCAGTCTATCCGTACACCTCTATTACGAGGTCCATATTGTTGTCCGTGTGTGTCCGAGCAGAACTGCCACGTCATGAATTTATGACACATCCTCATACGGATCTCAAACCATTCGCTGACATCTTGATACCTGCTTCATGATAGCCTCATCCATGACACACTATCCGCATAGGCTTGCACTTCCATCTTCTTTCCCAGCATAGCTTCAACTATTGGCACCATATCTACAAGGTGACCAACCATCAAAGATGACACCATACTTTGATGCTTTTCTCTCTTGGAAGGAAGCCGCGTACTCACACATTTTTCCCATTGCCTCCTCAATTTAGTATTCAAAGCCACCAATTGACCAACGATATATTAGCCTTTTGATTTCGTACACTGTCGACAATATCATAGTCTTCAACACCTTGGCCAAGAGGATAGTCCTTTGGACCTATTTTCCTTCTCGCCGCCTCTTACTGCTCTGTAGTTGATCTTCTATCTTAGCCTTCCCCTTCCTTGCTCTTGTTTCCCTCACTTCTTCTTTCTCTTTCTCCTAATCATGCCTAGCTCTCTTATTGGCCAAAAAATCCACATTTGTTGCTCAAGGGTAATGATGTTGATAGCCATACCTTTTCTATTTACAAGCAACAGTTGAGGGGGTGGTTGTTGCGGTGGTGCTTCTAGTGCTCTCTCTTGATGATTTTCCTCCCCTCTTCTGTGACCACGTCCATATAAGGGATATATCTCTCCTCGCTCTCTTGGTGCTTCAGGAAAATCTAGGGCCTAGTGACCCTCTTCACCACAATTGTAGCACCTTCTCTGTAGCCTTCGTTCCCTGCCTCTCCCAGCTGGCCACTCTTCTCTTTGATTTCTATCCACCTTAATTCTTGCAACTGACTAGCAAGATCATGCAAAGCTCTAGTTGTGACAGAATCAGGACCTTGAACCACTCGCTCCACTCTATCATCCAATGCCATAGGAGCCATTGGTTACACCACCACTGGCTCAAATTGCGTCATTCCTTGCTCCCAGCTTCATTTGATCTTTTTGCTCTTGGCCTACACAATTTCCACCGCTCTTTCAAATGTAGAAGGCTCCTCTTGATCAAACTTCTCCCGTATGCTTGGATGTAGACAATCCATAAACTGCCATATTTTGAAGAAATCTCCTTGTGGTACTTGGGATGCCGCCTCTAATTGCACCCAAAGTCCTTTGAAGTGTTGCAAAAACTCTTGAAAGTCAGCATGAACATCTTGTTGCAAACCTCTCAACTTTGTCATTGCTTCCGTCGTTGTTAGCCTCTTTCCAAACCTGTCAAAAATTACTTGTTTCACTTGCTCCTAGATTTGTCTTTTGTCTTCTTCCAAACCTTCGAACCACTCACAAGCTTCCCGTTTTAGTGCAAGAGGAAATACATGAAGCTTTGCTTCATCATTTACAATGTGCATACAATTTTATGCACTCAAAGTCAGCAATACAGTCCTTCACATCCTTCTTCCGTATGAACACTGGCCGAATATATGCCATCCCTTCGGAGTCGCTTCTCCCTTGCGTGAGTAATTCCATAAAAGTTGAAGTCTTGTGCTTCAACCACACCACTTTTCTTCAAGGATTCAAACTTCACAGCAAAACCACTTCACCTAGGTGCACAACCGGTAAATTTCCGCTCCCCAACGGGATTGCCAAAGGACGATGGGGCAAAAGACACCGTGCGCACTCTCACACACCCTAACACCTTAACACAACGCAAGGAATTCACTTAATTTCCTCACCTCACACACCACCACTCAAGAGCTCAATGAAAATTCTCCCCCCCAAACCCAATTCAAGCTCCAAATGCCTCAACCTACAAGCCCTTGCCTGCCCACAAACACTACAAGGTGAGTCGAGTTGATCAAGATTTGAAATCACACCCGATGGTGACTAAGAAAAACCATCAAAAACTCCAGCCACAAAAGGCCTCCCTCAAACCATTGCAAAAGCTTCACCAAGCACCACTCTGGTGGACTCTTTGGTGTAGCCTCAACCCTAATGGCACCGATACAGGGTCACATAGTCTTGCCAAAAGCCACACCTTCCTTCAATTCCTCACACACACACATCCATGGAAACCTTAGAGCTCCCGTAGACTCTCCCTAGTGCAAAATTGAAGAGAAGATACTCTCATTCACTCCTCTACACACTCGAAAACATGACGCAAACAAGATGGGACTGCATAGGACTACCTGTAGTAACCCTGCTTCCTCCGCGCACAGATAGGTGAAAGTGCTAATAATGGAACTTCCCAAGTGTCATTTGGCATGCCGCTCTGGAAAAACCTTCGTCCCACCTCTATATTATGCGAACTTTTCTTCCTAGCTGCCAATATCCTTGGCATACATTCCTACATATACGGAAGCTGACTTGCTGTGAGATCACCTCCTAAAATTATCCATGTGCCCTAACATGTTTTCTTAAGAGCAATAAACTATTTTCTAGCTTCTATTGTTGAAAGTTGTAGCTCTAACCTTCGAGCTTTCCCCCACTTAATCCCATTGCGATTTCTCCTCCCCACTCTCCAAGCAGTTGTGTGCATAGGTTTCTGAATGCCCGTGAGCTTGCGAAGCTCTTGTGTGCCATGCTATGCGTTCTCCCTTTCCTTTAGCCCGGTTACTATCACATGTAAGGATCTTGTCTTTCGACGTTACCCCTCCTCTAAAGTGGTGATAATGATTGAAGCCAATGGCGAGAATACATAACCTAGCTTTTGCCCTTCTTAGCTACTTGAATCCATTGGTTTGGTTCCTCTACTTGTTTTTGGGTCTTTTTTAGCGTCTCCACCCAATATGTTGTCTCTATTGTCTTCTTTTTCTCCTTTCTTGCAAGTGTTGCATGTCCTTGAGTTACAAGAGTTCTTCCACCACACTCAGTTGGATTTCTCCCTCCTGCAAGCTTGATTTTGTCCGCAAGTTATCCATGTACCTTTTGAGCAAAGTGATCTCCTCTTCTTGCTTCTGTATCCTCAACTTTAATGTAGCACATTCCTCTTCCAACTTCATTGTCATATCGTCTTGTTGCATGTTAAGCTAGTCCTCCAATTTCTTTTCCATGATAGCATGCATTTCTTCCTCAAGACGAGCATACATGCCCAAGTCTGCCCCACCATTTTGCTGATGTACCCTCAACTTTAATGTAGCACATTCCTCATCCAACTTTGTTATCTTATCACCTCGTTGCATGTTAAGCTAGCCCTCCAATTTCTTTTCCATGATTGCTTGCATTTCTTCCTCAAGACGAGCGTACATGCCCAAGTCTGCCACACCATTTTGCAGTACATGAATATTCTATCATGAGCTTTGCACATCTACTTTATTGTCAACAAGCTTTCTTTAGCATGCATATCCGCAACTTTGTCCACATGACTCCAAGTATTGCCACACTTGGCAATTTACTTCGGCTTGTATCGAATTACATCATATTTGCAGGAACCTCAAAACTTACACATAAATGTCCTTACTAAGCATACGTTAAAGCATGATTCTGTCTTTGTTCATCACAAGCAAACCCTCAAGATTGTTTTGAAGTGACACGCTGGCTGGAAATTTAATATGCTGGGCTGTTAAGGCGATTTGTGAAGCTCCACACAGGGTCATGAGATTGACACGCAACAGAGGGGATTGCTAATGGGGTAGGTTGGGATGGAGAGAGAGAGAGAGAGAGAGAGAGAGAGAGAGAGAGAGAGAGAGAGAGAGAGAGAGAGGAGGAGGAGGAGGAGGAGGAGGAGGAGAGTTTTAACGTCATAGGAAACTATCCCAAGAGACCTTAAAGATCTAGCCAACGAGGATTTGAACTCAAGACTTGTTATTCAAGAGGGAAATGGCATAACTAATCTACCACATTTGAGAGAGAGAGAGAGAGAGAGAGAGAGAGAGAGAAGGAGAAGAAGAAGAGATTTTTAACGTCGTAGGAAAATATCCCAAGAGACCTTAAAGATCTAGCAGAAGAGGAGTTGAACTCAAGACCTGGTATTTAAGAGAGAGAGAGAGAGAGAGAGAGAGAGAGAGAGAGAGAGAGAGAGAAAATGAAATGAAATGAAATGTTATATTAACGTCTTCAAAAGGCCAAAGTGACTTATGAGACCAGAAAGTTACAATGTAGTGGACCTGATACAAAGTCAGAGTAACAAGATGACAAAATGACAGAATGACAAAATAAAATACTATGGAATCCTAAACTGCTAGGTGTGAACTAAGCAGCTAGCTGGGATAGCTAGATCACAAGAGATCCAGCATCGGTCGCTGGCGGATCTCATCAATCTCCTCCATGGTAAGTAGTCTGACCGGGCGTCGTGCATGTCAAGCCAAAGTGATCCGAATCCTCTGATGCAGCCTCCGTCGATGCTGTGTAGTCCTCCGCAGTCATGGGCGTCTGGATCTCCCAAGCTCAGTCGTTGGTCGATCAGTGTGCCTCTGGTATGAGGCGACGAGCTCTGCTGTGGTAGTAACTCCTCCGGGTGTCTAGTGGCAGCTCTAAAGAAGTCTGTGGTCTGTCTCTGAGACTGGCTAGCCTCTCCTCTCATCAGGCTCTCTCTGTGTCTGTGCAGCTCGAGCAAAAACAAACCCAGGCATCTATGATCCTCGTACCGCATGACTCTGGAGAGTGGTCCAAAGCCCTCTCTGAACAAGCAATGGAAGCGGCCTCGTATCTCGTAGTAGACGGGGCAGTGGCATGTGTAGTGCAACTCTGTCTCGGGCTCGATGTCACACAGGGGGCATGTCTTGGCCTCTGCTGGTACTCCGCTGTATCTCCCAGTCTCGATCCGCAGCCGGTGTGAAGATGTGCGTATCTGGCCAATAGCACATCGTATCCCATGAGACAAGTGGGTCTCCATGTATCTGAGCCTCGTCACAAAACCATCCTCCGTAAGCTGGAGAAGATGCTCTCTGTAGAGAGACATCTTCGTGCCCAGCTCCTATGCTGGCTGTATCCATGTCCTCCTGGTGTCTAGCTGAGTCAAGTCCTGGCGGATGAGCCTGGTGATCTCGGACTGTGTAAGAGTCAGACAGGGTGCATCCAGTAAGTACTGGAGGGAGGCAATCTGTCTATGTAGAACCCATGCGCCTGAAACCATGATGTCATCTCCCCATACCAGCATGTTGTATCTCCCTGCATAACTAACTGTCGAGAGGACTCAAGTGCAAGGCGGGCATATCTGTCTCTGGGAAGTTCCCACATGCGGTGTATGAAGGAGACAGATCTGGTGAACGCCTCAACCACTAGTGGGGGGGAAGCTAGCTCTGCTCGGACAATAGCACGTGGTACTGAAGCCTTGGCTCTAATGAGCTGCGAGATCATAGGGACCAAAGGCTTCTCCATGTCCCCCCATCCATCACTGCGGCCTGTCCTCCCGTGATGACCAATGAAGGTCCCCAAATCTCAGCTCCATAAAGCAATGCAGAAGCCACCAAAGTGTCAAAGAGCCAGAGCTTCATCTGAGGCTCCTGAAACTGAACCTGTGAACACATCCTTTCCAATCTACCCAATGCTGCATGGGCTCTGGTCAATCTGGTATGCTGCCCTCCTCAATGAAAATGCTGGCCCACTAAAAACCACTCCAAGGTAAGTGTAAGCATCTGTATACTCCACTGTTTCCTGGCCGTATGTGAATGCGGGCGCTGACCTCCTGATCCACTGTGGGGTGGTATTAAATACCATGACCTTGGTTTTACCAAGGTTGACGGACAAACCACTTTCCTGGGCAAACCTATGCAAAGCATCCAAGTGACGTTGCATCCCCTCCGGAGAGTCGGACATCAACACAATATCATCAGCATATAACAATAGTGGAATCCATGTCCCTGCCAGCTGTGCACCTCTATCACCATCTCTCTCAATGTAGTCAGAAACCTCATCCACATACATACCAAATAGAGTGGGAGAGAGCGAGCAGCCCTGCTTCACCCCAATAGTGGAGTGAACCGGTGTGGATAGACCCTCTGAGGTGCGTACATGCCCCACTACTGACCTGTATAATGCCATGACCCCCCAAATGAGCTCTGTGGGTACTCCCATCTGCTGTAATCTGCGCAACAATCTAGCTTTGGGCACTGTGTCAAATGCTTTGCGGAAATCCACAAAGCTGCAATAGATCCGTCTCCCACATGATCTGCCCTCCTCAATGATGGCTCTGAGTGTCAAGATATGGTTAAGAGTAGAATAACCCCTCTTGAACCCTGCCTGCCCGGCTGCGCATATCCCCTCCTTCTCTGCCCATCTACTCAGCTGCTGCTCAAGAATAGATGCGTACAACCGTGCCAATGTGTGTCCAATCATGATAGTGCGATAATTCCCAGGCTCCATAGGGTCTCCCAACTTGAAGATAGGTACAATAGTAGATAGGCTCCAAGAATCAGGCAAGCCCTCACACATGGCACGGTTAAACATAACTGCTTGAAGCTCGCTAGTAGATCCCTGGCATGCGTGAAATGCTCAGCCACTAAGCCATCATGATCATATGCTCTCCTAGTCCTCATCCTGTCAATGGCCTTCCTCACCATCTCAGCGGTGAAAAAAGCACGTGTGTGTGGGCATGGATTAGGGGGGTCGGGAAGGGGGGGCTGCTCAGGAACTGTGTATAGAGATGATGGGTATTGGCCCTAGGCCTCTGTAGAAGTGATGGCGGGGGGGGGGGGGAGAGTGCTCATGAAAGAGCTGCCATGCCTCACGTGAGTCCTAACTCAAGAATAGCTGGTATAGATCCTGCTCTAGGAGAGCCAAAAATGACCTCTTCTTCCGCCGCACTAGGCGTCGGAAGTCAATTTGTGACTGTCTGTGAGTGATGTCCCCCAAAAGCACCTCCCTCTGAAGTCTAGCTCTAGTGTCCCGGCATATATGTTCTCTATGGAAATGTTTCCAAGATGGTTGGAAGAACTTGTATCCTTAATGACCATAGCACGGAGAGAGAGAGAGAGAGAGAGAGAGAGAGAGAGAGAGAGAGAGAGAGAGATGAAATGTTATATTAACGTCTTCAAAAGGCCAACGTGACCTATGAGACCAGAAAGTTACACTATGGTGGATCTGATACAAAGTCAGAGTAACAAGATGACAAAATGACAGAATGACAAAATAAAATACTATGGAATCCTAAACTGCTAGGTGTGAACTAAGCAGCTCGCTGGGATAGCTAGATCACAAGAGATCCAGCATCGGTCGCTTCTCCTCCATGGTCAGTAGAGAGAGAGAGAGAGAGAGAGAGAGAGAGAGAGAGAGAGAGAGATTGCGAGGAATAAACTAACAGCTAAGAAAGGGAATAACATGGTTTAACACGTCACAAATAAAAGAGCAATCGCCCTTTTAATGAGAGATTCAAAATTTCTCCCCTCCTTTGTCCCCTCCAGACCTAACCCAAGCCAGCTGCCAAAGTCGATGCAATCATGGAGACCCCAGAACCCCAATACCAGACAAAGCAGCAATTTTTGTATCTCTCTAAGCTCATGCTTGTTCCTAGTCCCATCACGCAAGTGCACCCAGGTTGATGGTTCTTTTTAATCTTGAGACAGTCACAACCAAATTCTCTTCCATCTATAACAACAGCTCGTTTTGTAAGCTAGTTGCAAATCTTTATGGCTAAAAATGGCAAACATGTTACAACCAGACTCAATCAATGATAGGTGTGTCTGCCAATAAACTGTTTCAACATGCTCAGGCTGTGCTCTCGTGACTCCCTGCGTGAAGGTTCTTTGAACTGAAGGAACTGTCTGCTCCCAAGTTCAGGGGCCCTATCCTAGGTACTACTTGCCTTATGTTTTGTGTGACCTCAAAGACGTGGTATAAATTGCTTGAGAAAAGAAGTCCTAGGAGGAAAACTCATTTTGCCCTTGCACTTACCGTCCGGAAACAATGCAGCAGCACCACCCTCATAAAACCAGTCAATTTCCTTTTTCCTTATCAAGAATATTCCTCGTAGAATAATTCCTGTCACCTGCCCACACATATACCAAGACATGCTTTTTTCTGTGAGCGTCACCAGAGAGGAAAGCAAACAACAACCGTGAAAGAGAATCACATGCTCTGGATGTAGCTGAGTGTATGCCAAAGACAAAGTACTGCCCCATGATCCTCCAAAAACCTATGTTTAAAAAAGGAACAGGCCAGTACTTAATTTTCTTTCAGTAAGCAGCAGTACTTATTTCTTTTGGCAAACAGGAAGATAAGATGTGGAATGGATCACAAATACCAGCCATTCCTCTATATTGAGGTACTTTCGAAGCTTTTCTATATCCTCTATGAGATGCCAAGTTGTATTCTCTTCTAGGCATGCATGTGGAGTGCTCTTTCCTGCCCCACGCTGCAATCACCAACATCAGTTACTTTTGTCTCGATGCTAAAATGAAGAGAATATGCCTCATAGTAAGAAAACTTAGAACCTGATCAAGAAGCACAATACGATAGAAACTTGGATCAAAAAATCTCCTGTTATTGCTGCTGGTCCCACCTCCAGGCCCGCCATGAAGGAATAGAACAGGCTGTCTTCAAAAAGATAAGGAAATGCTCCACGAGAACTGAACGAATGGACACAGACTAGACAAATAATAGCTTTAAAAACTTAGGTCTTTCATGCCACTAGAACAAAAATGGGCCTCTTATGACTTACATAGCCATCAGGATTTCCATTTTGTTCCCAGTACAAGGTATGAATTTCTGAAACCTTCAGCTCGCCAGTACTGTAGGGTTCAATTGGTGGATAGAGTTCTTTCCGTAGTGATCCTTGTTCTGCGTCATAAAGGACTGTAGAGCTGGGCAAATCCCTATTAAGAGTTGGATCTCCCATCCTCGAGCAGGTCAAACCTAGCTTGCACCCTAATCCACCAAAGCCTCGAGTCACTAACAAGAACTTTATTTTCCAGTAGTTAAACCATGAAATTTTTAAATTGCAAACAAACAAGCATGCATAATAGGCCTTCAACTTACTTAACGACCGTCAATGATATAGCCTTCCTAGTTAGCATGAAATGTTAGGCTCGTTAAGCACATACAATCTCTTGTTTCCCCTTCAAATCCAGACTTGCTTGACCAAAGCCATACCATGACTTAATCCAGAAAACTGGATGGAACATAATTCAGCTTTAGTTCCTGAACTCCATATAGGAGTGACAAGCAAGAATAACAAGATGTCATTGTGAGATGATAATGCTGGCACTCCCCAGAATAAGTCACATTAAGAGAGACAAACTATGTAATTTTTGGCAATAGGCTTTGGGGGATGGAGAATGTAGGTGGTGGTAGGGTTTGAAAAATTTAGAATGGAAAAGAAGGGAGGGTTGCCTTGTGGTGAAGTAAAACGGAGTATAGACTAGGTCACAGGAAGAATAAGGTTGGATGTTGTAGCCATAGGTAGGAACGACGTCGTGTCACAAAACAGAAGCATATCGAAATATCAAGATAATCAAATAATCACTTAAAAAACAGACACACACACACACACACACAGAGAGAGAGCAGATTAGGTTCACATGCCCACTATTCAGCACCTGCGCGCTCTCTACCCTTGCCGCCTGCCTGGACGCCATTTACCCCTGCATGCTCTCCATCCCTGCCGCCTACCTGTGTGCATTTCATCCTGCCTGCCTGCTGCTTTCAAACCTGCAAGGGCTGTTGCACCTTCTGTGCCCCCCCCTGTAGCTAAGGTGCCCTTCCCCTAGCTCGACATGGCCCCATCAGTGGAATACGTTGTACAGCATTTTTCTACCCTCATATGTCAGTTTACTACAGGTGGTTTGCCAGCGGGCATTCTTTATCCCATTGCACCAGTCACCTCCTACGACCACGTGACCCTATTTATGCGATCCTACCAACAACCCGTCACCTCTTGCCGAAAGATGATGGAGCAAAAGACACCGTGCACGCACACACACACACCACACGAAACTCCCTTAGTTTCTTCACCTCGTGCAATAATTACACTCAAAAGCACAATGAAAAACCTCTCCCCAACTCAATTTGAGCTCCAAACGTCTTGAACTACAAGCCCTTGCCTACCCAAAGACATTATGTAGTGAGTCAAAAAGGCCTCTCTCAAACCATTGCAAAAGCTTCACCAAACTCCACTCTGTTGGACTCCTTCGTGTGGCGGCTAGCCTCAACCCTAATGGCACCGATACAGGTCCCAATTGTCTTGCAGAAAGCTGCACCTTCTTCTCGCAATTCCTCGCGCACACACATCCATGGAAACCTCAAAACTTCTATAGACACTCCCAAGTGCAAAATTGAAGAGAAGTAACCCTCATTCACACCTCCATGCATTTGAAAACGTACGCGAATAAGTCGGGACTACATAGGATCATCTGTAGAAACTTACACACAAAGCGGTGAAAATGTTGATTTTTCATCAAGCACACCTCAGCTTGGACACTCACGGCACCGTGATTGATGTGGCTAAAATAAGCATTCTCACACCATTTTTGACCCATTTCTGACCTTTTTAGGGCCATTTTTGTTCAGTTTTGACTCCCAACAGCCATTGAAAAACTGCCAAATGGACTCCAAATTTCTACTCTTTGATACTTAAACTACCAAAATTCCATTTTTGAGCACTTCTAAGTCAGTTCGCGCATCACTGCATATCCGGCATCGCAAATAGACAAATACTGCACATGTCAAACTTCCGGGGCGAAATGAGCATACCCACACTTTCCACATGCATTATTTACATTCTAGAAAGCTCAAAAACATACCCTAGAGACAAAAGAGCCACTTGGCACCACATCCAAGGCTCCAACACCATGTCCATGCATGTATATGTGCATGATTGCTAACACGCAAACCCGACTATTTACAATGTGTACATGGTCTAGCATGTTTGAAACCCAATACCACACTGGCAAAGCTTCCAAATGCATGTATTTACATTTAGTATTTACTTGTACATATGTCCATGCGGATATCCACTACTATGTACATGCCAAAAGTAGCTTATCAACGAGATTGTTCCAATGGTGCTGGACCAGGAGGAGCGGTTCAATACGTGGAAACAGCCAGGGTCCGAAGCCTTGGCCAATTCTTCCAACAACAACAAGAAGCAACAGAAGGTCAGAGAAACGCAACAAAAATCCAAAGAAGAGTGATTTTGAAAAGGATGCCTTGAAAGCGTATCTTCATTGCAATCATTGTGGGGGAAAAGGACCATTACTGGCGAAAGTGTCCAAAGCGAGTTCGAGATGGTTCGACTTCTATGGCGGCAAGCAATGCTTTTGTTCATTTGGAGATTCTACCCTCAAAAAGACTCTCTAGAGACATCGGAGGTTGAGATGGCTCTTACTGTTCGAGACGGTCGTGATTGGATTCTGGATAGTGGTGCCTCATGGCACACGACACCTTCAAAGGATCTTTTGTCCAACATCTGCCTCGAAGAAAGCTCTTTTGTCCAACATCTGGCAACATTGTGATACTATTTTCATTGGTAAAAAATCTGAAATTCCTATTCACAGTGAGGGTTCCATGGAGTTGATTCCAGTTGGCAGAGGGGGTATGCATACCTCCCAGGTACTTTATGCTCCAAAGCTGGGATTTCATCTTATGTCTGTACACACAAGGTGTGCGAGCAGGGCACGGAGATGATTGTCGCAGAGGATGCGGTGATTTGTGGCATTATAGGTTTGGTCATTTGAACAACGATGCTCTTCGGCTTGCTTTTGGTGAGTAGATGCTTAAAGGCTTACCAAATGTTGGGAGTAAGCATGGAAAATACACTACTTGCATTCGTGGGAAGCAACATAGAGAGGCTATTCAAAAGCACTGCACGCCGAGATATTGTGATTTTGAATCCTTCCCTATGGAGATCTCTTTACTTCATGTTGCTCGTGGACGATTTCAACCGCTTGGGTATATTTTCTACAACACAAGTCAAAGGCATTTGGTTTTTTCAAGGATTGGTGTGCTCTTGTGGAGGAGAGCAATGAAGTGTTGAAGACGATTCGATTGGACAAGGTGGGGAGTTTACCTCCAAACCATTTTTCAGTTTTGTGAAAACAATGGCATCAAGCGGGAGCTTGCGAATACTGCCTCACGCTTAGAGAATGGAGTTCTGCAACGAAAGAATAGGAAAGTGGTTGAGATGGCGCGGACTATGCTTGAGCATCGAGACTTGCCAAAATCTTTATGGATAGAGGCAGTTGTGACGGCAGTTCATATCATAAATCGATGTCCGACATCTTCACTTCCAAGGAAGATCCCATTTGAGGCTTACTTTGGTAGAAAGCTCGATGTCTCCTATTTTCGGATATTTGGGAGCGATGCATATGTCCATGTACCAAAGGAGTTTGACCCCAAGTACAGAAGGTTTTTTGTCGGCTACGATACTCTTTCCGAGGTATATCGACTTTGTGATCAAGTAAAGAAGGATATTGTACTCAGCCGTGATGTCGTCTTCAACAACGTATTCCTTTAGAAAGGGCTTCCACTCCCAAGTCTTCCGCAACAACTCCATATTTGCCGATACTTGGAGATCTAGATGGTGATTTTCCTCCTTAGGTCCATGAACCCTCTTCTCTTACCCCTGTCCCCTTAAGCTCCGAAGGGAAATGCACCCATTTCACATGATGCAGATGATACGCGGTTCTCACCATGGTGCAGAGGTAGAGTCAGATGTACCAGTAGCTCCTCCTACGGGAAGCAAGTCAGACAAGTTACCGGAGTGGCTATTGGAGACCTTGAGAGATTCAACTACTTCAAATTTTCCACAAGATTGGCATGATGCCGGTATGACACAACGTTCTCAACAACTTCGATTGCTAAGACAGACGGGACTTTATTACGGGTGAGCTATGCTTTAATGTCGACATTGATCAAGGACAGAGACCCTCTAGCAGTTCAAGAGGCACTATCACAACCAAAGTGCAAGGTGTTCATGTAGAAAGAGCTTAATTCCATCGAGAAGAATAACACTTCGGAGTTGGTTCCGTGACCTGCCAAGCGGAAGGTGATTGGTGTCAAATGGGTCTACAAGACCAAGTACAAATTTGATAAATCTTTGGATAAGCACAAGACACAACTCGTTTTGCCAAGGAGTCTCTCAGAGACAGGGTGTGGACTATGACGAGACCTTTGCATCCACTACAAGGACGGCGACCATTCAAATAGTTTTTGCCCTTGCTGCCTTGGCCCATTTTTCACATGGATGTAGTTTCCGCTTTCTCAATGGCGACTTAGAGAAGGAGGTGTATGTGGAGCAACCTCCAGGGTTCTTGAATCCAGATTTCAATGACATGGTTTGTAGGTTGTTGAAGGCTCTCTGCAGCTTGAAACAAGCCTCTCGAGCAAGATACCAAAAGATAAGACTCTTTCTTCCTACGACACTCCTTTCAACGGTCGTTCGCAAACCCAGATTTGTATATTTACGGTGAGGGAGGATTGATGATTTTTGTTATCCTCTATATGGACAATCTTGTGATTATAGGTAGTCATGTTCAGCAAATTCGCAGTATCATGGAGACGTTGGCTAAGGAGTTTGAGATGAAGATATGGCAGACAGAGGGGGGCCACTGTAACAGACTTGGACACTCCAAGTCAAGAATCGATCACGACAGCACCAAATGACCACTTCAAAACAATTCACAGATCACAATAGATTTGCACTGGCCCGGCGGAGTTCCGTGCCTAGAGATATTGGCCCCAAAGATTGGCGCCCCTTTCGGTATTTCTTTATGTATTAAAATCAATGTCAGAGTACAAAGAGCCGTTAGGGTTTCACTCTCAGACTCTGCGTCCAAATGCTCTGAAAAGTGAGGCCCTCACCGCGTATATAAAGATTACAAGGGATGCCCAAAAGCAGAGCCCCAAAAGCTTAAAAACCAAAAGCAGAGATTCTCTCTCTCAAACTCTCTCTCTGTGGCTTTTTGTAAAATAAAGCAAATCAGCTCTCTCTCTCTCTCTCTCTCTCTCTCTCTCTCTCATTCAGATTTACGGCGCCAAAAAAACTGAGATTGCGTCTCTTAGAATGCTTTTTTTCAGCTCCGCGTTTTCCGCCGCAATTTTTGGAAGCACTGTACGCTGGCCACGTGGCAGACTTTAGGGTTTCAACCACTTTAGGGTTTCAGCCAAAGATTAGGGTTAGGGTTTCCAAAAATAGGGGTTTTTGGCAAAAATTAGGGTTTGCACGGATTTTAGGGTTTCTGGCAAAAATTAGGGTTTCTGTCGTCAGTAGCCACGTCATCTACCCCCCTCTTGAAAGCATTGTAATTGTCGACGATTACGCCTGCAAAACCGATAGAAGCCATAAACTGTCTTAGCAGAAACTGACTGTTAGTACCTACGTACTAGGAACACACATCTAGCACACGTACCAAATCGACAGTCACACATCGCAGGACATCACATGACATTCAACATTCATTCGGATCTTAGACCATGATTTATCGGCAATGTAGCTAGCAATCGCATCTAGATCCAATCGGGACCTCATCGATGTCCGATTGACTAACCCCTATTGCAACCATGTCTATTCAAGATCAATCAGACCAAAATGCTGCAGTCATTTCGTCTATCAGTTCCTACACTTAAAAGAAGTCAAGAACAAATCAGTATCATAATCAGGAATTCCATTTCATTAAAGTCATACAGCAGAATACTGTCAGCTTTCAGTATCCTTGAAGCTCAAAGAGACATCAGTGACTCTAATATCTAAATCAAGGCATCTGTTGACAAAGGAGCGAAGTAACTCCCCTCTTGTGCATCCCACTGTAGCAGATCTCCGGCCAAGCTAAATTCTGGGTTCCGTTTGGAGTAGACTATGCTAAACCAAAAGTATCGAGGTAAAGTTTCACAATCTGAGAAGTATCTGCTAGGTCCTCCTCCTCCATCTACTTTGCATCCAATGCAGGATAGTTCTTGAGCTTAACCAAGAACCGCCTTCGGACTTTACCTTTATTCTTCGTATCCTTATGTGCCAAAATCTGTTCAGGAACAAGGATCTCCTCGTTTTCTTCCACCTCGGGTTGCTCATTAGGCTCCCTATCATCAGGCACA
This sequence comes from Adiantum capillus-veneris, assembly GCF_014529385.1. Classification (NCBI taxonomy): domain Eukaryota; kingdom Viridiplantae; phylum Streptophyta; class Polypodiopsida; order Polypodiales; family Pteridaceae; genus Adiantum; species Adiantum capillus-veneris. Next base: position 118,241,004 of record NC_140931.1, read on the forward strand.
TCACCCTTAAAAGGTTTCAAGAGACTCACATGGAATGCATTGTGAATCCTCCAAGTATCTGGCAGTTTCAATCGGAAGGAGACATCATTTATATTTTCAGTGATCTGGAAAGGTCCGTACTATCGCATACTAAGCTTTGGAAAAAGCCTCTCCTTTCCCTTTTTCTTTCTTAGGCGTGCCTTCTCAAAACGTAAGAGCACCCAATCATCCTCCTTCAATTTCAAGTCGCGACGATGGCGATCCGCTGCCTTTTTCTGTCGTTCTTAAGACTTCTGCAAAGTCTCGCGAACCTTGGCAAAAGCCGTATCCAAATCTCGCGTATATTCATCCGCTTCAAAGATCTTATCGTTCGTGCTTAGGAAGGGTGGAACCTTCGCAGCACCTTCAACAATCTCACATGGCGCCTTCCCCGTCGAAGAGTATCGTGTTATTGTAGGCAAATTCCACCAAAGGTAAGTACTTTTCTCATTGAGTCTTCTAATCTAAGATATAAGACTTCAATAAATCTAGAACCACTGAATTTGCAATCTCAGATTGCCCATCAGTCTGCAGGTGGAACAATGACGAGAATTGCAACCGCATGTCAATGTTCTCCCAAATTGCCTTCCAAAACAAACTCGGGGTCTCTGTCGGAGACAATCGTCTCAGGCATGCCATGTAATTTGAAGATCTCGGCCACAAACAGTCTCGCTAAGTGATCCGGCTTGACTGTTTTCTTTATTGGAATGAAATGGGCCTGTTTGCTAAATCTGTCAATAACAGTCCAGATACCATCGTGACCACTCTGTGTTCTCGGGAGATCAAAAATGAAATCCATTGTGATACTTTCCCAGGGGCGGGTGGGTATATGGGTAAAGGTTGTAACAATCCCTGTGTCTTATGCCTGTCAAACTTGACCTTCTGGCATACTAAGCAACTGCGCACAAACTCTTCCACATTCTTTTTGAGTCTCGGCCAAAAGAAGTATCTCTCTACCCCCTTCATGGTGGTAGCAATGCCGCGGTGACCCGTAAAAGGTGGACAGTGGCATTCAATCATAACCTTTTCCCTCAACAGCTGTGTAACGCACAACATGGTTTTTCTCATCAAGTAGCCTTCCCGAATGGAGTATCCTGCTACTACTGTCTCCCCATCCCGTATCCGTATGAAAATATCTACAAAATCTGTATCTGTGTCATATTGATCGACCATATCCTCAAAGCTCCTATGATGTATCGCGGAAATAGCCAGAACCAACGGCTTCCGAGACAAAGCATCTGCCACCACATTCTTCTGTCCCTACACATGGACAATCTAGAAGTGAAACTGTGACAAGATGTTCACCCACCACATCTGCTTTTCCGAAAGCTGCTTTTGTGACAAGAAGTAGCCCAAACTCTGATGGTCTGTAAAGACAGTAAAATCCGCTCTGAGTAGGTAATGCCGCCACTGAGTAAGAGCATGGATAACCGCCAAAAGCGCTCTCTCATAAATCTGTGCTGTCATCTCCGGCCTAGAGAACAATTGGCTCTCGTAAGCAATGACATGGCCTTCTTGCATCAAGACCGCACCCAAACTACGACCACAAGCATCACAATATACTTTAAATCACTTCTGCAAGTCCGGGAAAGTCAAAACTGGTCCCGTAGTCAATTTCTCTTTCAATGTCTGAAAGGCAATCACCTTTGTGGATCCCCACGAGAAAGGGACTCCTTTCTGTGTCAAGATATGCAAAGGGGAAGCAACCTCTGCAAACTTTCGTATGAACCGCCTGTAGTACGAACACAGTCCCAAGAAGCTTCTAACTTCATGGACATTCTTCAAATCGGGCCAGTCACGTATAGTCTCTATCTTGGCCGGGTCCACTTGCACTCCTGCCTGCTGAGACAATGTGTCCCAAAAAGTGTATCTCTGGTAGGAAAAATTCACTTTTCTTTGCATTAATCACTAACTTGTGATCTCGTAATGCCTGAAAGACCTGAGGCAGATGATCTCTGTATTCTGCCTCATTCTTGGAGAAAACAATGATGTCGTCAAAGAAAGTGCCAACTGTCACCAGCGTGTGACTACTATCTATCCTTTTTGTTGATTTCTTTCTTATTATCTATTTACTTTCACTTTTTGGAAACACCCCTCGGGAAATCTAACTGCCCTGCATTGCATAGCTAGTGTGGAACTGTCCAGAGGGAGTCCGGGCCTGAGGGCAAGAGAGCACTAAGGTTGGACAAGGACTATGGTTAGCCAAGTGGGGTCATTGACTAGCCAAAGTGGAATCCTTTGCTACAGAGGCTACATTTCAGTTCTGGATGTGGCCGCAGTGTACAAAGAGGGTCGGATGACCTAGAAAGATACAATGGCAGCATCTCCTAAAATTTAGGGAACTGCTATTTTGGGACCTGAAAATGTCTTCGCGTCATTACGTGCAGTTTGACATGGGGATCATTTTGTTACTCTGTGGCCAAGTCAACAGAGGCTGCAGGTGAGATATTTTTAGACCCGAGGGTCTAAAGCGGGAAAATGCACAAATGAGTGACACTTGGCACTTTGAGGCCAGTTTACTACTTATAGAGAAGGCAAAAACGTGATTTATAGTTGGGAGGCTCATTTTGCAAGTCTCTGTCACAGGTTAAGAGCTATGGAGTGCTTGCTTTCCCTCCTATGTACAGTGCGGTGCCAGGAGTGATGCCCTGCACGCTACGCACTGCCCTCTCTCTCCCCTTTGGCAGTATGTTATGCCCCTCTAGTGGGCTCTTCATTTGACCAATGTACAGTTGTGTGGGTTCATGCGCGATTGCCGAGGCAAGAGCCTCTTGCACAGGTACTGGATTAGCTAGCGGCTAATCCCCCCGCAGGTACAGGTGAATTCGGAGAGGTTTCACGCCAGAAATCTCGTCCGATTCAAAGGGCAAGTAGCCCTACAGGTGCGGGAGCTCGAGGACTTGCTAGGGATGCGACCGGCACGCGAAACGGAGCCCGAAACAGCGAATTACAGCCTGCTGTGTATTTTTGCAGGTTTAGGGTTTTGGCCCTAAACGGACCCTAATACCCCCAGGAGGTTCGGGGACGCAAGGGGACCGCTGTACAGGCGATCTGGCGTATTTTCAGGGCTGAAAACAGAGAATTCAGCGTGCTGCAGATTCTCGCCAGGTTTTGCAAAGTGCCCGTATGCGTCGGGAAAGTCAGTCAATGCGTGGGAATACTGACCGTGAAAGGTTCTAGTACAGTTATGCTGCCGAAATCGGGCTGGAACAGTGGAAATTCAGCCGAGTTTGTGCGGGGCAGCTTGTAGGAACCACAGCGTTTATTCCCTCTTTTGAACAATAAAGAAATACCGAAAGGGGCGCCTAAGTTAGGGGCCAATCTGGTGTCCGTCTACTCATACAGGTGCAATCTAGCAGCCTGTATCCCTCTCCCCTTTGTTGTGTCTTGAAAGTACAGGTAAAATAGACGACTAATAATGGGTGAAAGCTAAATCAAGGTTTAAAGTAAAGTCTACCGCCCTTTTTGGATTGAACAGGCCGGTTTCATGGTTCCATCGACGGGATTAAATCACTTTTTCCCATAGAAGTGAGCCTTGGGCAGTTTTCGGCTTGAAGACACGGGGGATCATAGACCAGACACAAGGAATTGTAATTATGGCTGACAGACCAGATGATGTGACTGAAGAGGTTTCCTCTTCACAGGGTCAACAGACACATGAAGTGGGTGAGTCCTCAAGACCACCACAGACTGATGATGATATATTCAGGACCCAGTTGGCTACTGCTGTGGCTATGTTCACACAAGTAATGCAGAATCCGAGGTTTTTAGCCTTTCTGCAACCTCCGGTTCCGTCTCAGCAAGTTGGGTCACTGGATCATATTCAAAAGCCTGTTAAGGCTCGAGCACAGGTGATTCATACCGCACAGTCAATGGAAACACCTGTACACTTGACGGAGAACATGCAGTCTCCACAACGTATGCCTAAGGTGCAAGAACAGGTGGCTGAGATGCCAGTCTTTCAAGCTGTACCAATTCAGCCCGCCACCTTTCAACCGCCTATAGCTGGTTCTAATGGGCAGGGAAGCAACTTACAGGCTATGCAACAAGTCTTCCCACCACCTTCAGTACACCCTGGCTATTTTGGAGGTGGATCCGTATTCCAAAGCATGGCTGGTCATGCACCTGGAAATCAGTTTTATACGCCAGGAACAGTGTTTGCGGGTGCTCAAACGATGATGCCTAACCCCATGTACAGTGTCATGGGTATGCAACCAGGGTTTCAAAGCACTCAGGGACAATTTGGGATGCCACAAGCAAATTTTGGTATGGCTGGAATTACAAATCAGCAGCCAAATATGGCGTTTCCAAGTCAAGTTAATAGCGGCCAAGGAACACAGATGAACCCTAATAGTGTTCCCATGTTTCAGTCACTTCCATATGACAATTTAACGCCGCTGGAGAGGCCAACTCCGTACAAAGAAGGTGGCAAAGGAGTGTCATTCACGACCTTTACAGGGTTTGATGATAGGAAGAAGGCTCTTTCATTCCTCCAGCAGTTTGATAAGGCCTATGCAGGGGGAAACTTTACAGAGGCTTCAAAGGTCCGCAAGGCAGCCACTTTCTTGACAGGGAATGCGGGACAATGGTGGACAACTTTATTGCTTCAAGGGCAAGCTCCGTCCACATGGATTTACTTCAAGCAGATTTTTGCAGCAGCATGGTTATCTGATGATTTCGAAGCAGATGTCATGACAGAATGGCACCAGCTAAATGCTGCCACTTGCAGAAATCTGGATGATTACAATCGGAAGTTTTGGAAAGCTCTACTTCCAGTAACTTCCTATAGGTTTGTGCCATTGACAGAACAGATTGAAAAATACTGTTGTGGCCTACCCAAAGGATTGAGAAAATACTGCACGAAGACAAAAGTCACTACTTTGACGCAGCTCATCGAGGTAGCAAACACTGGCAATGGTTTGCTCAAGGGAGAAGATTGTGAATTTAACACTGGCGTCAAGGCAGGATCAGGCAAGAAAAATTCAGCCAAGAAGCACGTTCCCAATGAGGCTCCTAAAGGGACTCAGGAGTCAGCCAACGCAGGGAAAGACAAAGCTACGGCTGAATCAGAAAAAGGACCAGCAAAGAAATGGAAAAGACGTTTTCCTCGCAAGTCAGAAGAGCAAAAGAAGGTCCTGAGGACAGAGAACAAATGCTTTATATGTGAGCAGCCTGGCCACATTGCTTACAACTGTCCTACAAAGAAAAGGCCAGCTGATTCTGAAGACAAGGAGGACAGGAAAGGAAAGAAGCCCATGGCTGGTCTAGTGCCAGATATGGTGGGCGACAAGCCAAATTCAGATGCAAGTGAGCTTTGCAGAGCATGGGGAAAGGTTAGGGATCAAACAGTGCTTATCTTCTTTGATCCAGGTGCCAAAGCCAACTTCATTTCCCCAGAATTGGCTTCAAAGTTGGGAATCAGACCTGAAGAGATGGGGTATACAGCAGAGGCAGGTTTGGCATGTCCTGGCCATACAGAGGCTGTGACACCCATCATTGGAAAGTTGCGTCTACATATCCAGTCCTATGTAGATGCTGAAGAATTTTACATCATGCCACTGGATGGATGTGATGTGTTGTTAGGTATTCCTTGGTTGTTTCGTGTACAGGGAATCATGGATGCCTACAACAAAAAGATCACTGTACAGAGCAGGGGAAAGACTCACATTCTGGATGTAAAGCTTAAAGGGGAGTCTATTCCTACTGTATCAGCTTCTGCTATTACTTCTGTAATGAAAAAGCATCTTTCTGCGTACTTGGTTTTTGCACGTGAAGTGTCAGATTGTGATGAATCAAATTTATCTGTGCTAGATAAAGAAAGGTCAATGTTTTTACAACAGTATAGTGACTGTTTTTCCGATTCATTACCGTCTCAATTACCGCCAGAGAGACCCGAGGACCATGCGATAGATTTGGTGCCAGGCTGTAGCCCACCAAATAAGCCTCCGTACAGGGTTAGTGCGGCTCAGCAGAAAGAGATAATGGGCCAAGTACAGGAGCTGTTAGAAAAAGGGCTGATTCAGCCCAGTTCATCTCCATTCTGTTCTCCAGTGTTGTTGGTGCAGAAAAAGGATGGCTCATGGCGTATGTGCATCGACTACCGTGCACTGAACAAGAATACCATCAAGAATAGGTTCCCTATACCTAGAATTGATGATATTATGGACAAATTAGAAGGAGCAGCTATGTTTAGCAGGATAGATCTAAAGAGTGGGTATCATCAGATCCGCATTAGATCAGAGGATGTGCACAAGACTGCTTTTAGAACAACGTTTGGCCTTTACGAATTTTTAGTGATGCCCTTTGGTCTCACAAATGCTCCTGCTACGTTTAATAGGATGATGGACAGAATTTTCCGTCCACACCAGCAGTTTGTTGGTACGTTCTTTGATGACATGATAGTCTATTCAAAGAATGAAGAGGAGCATAGGCATCACTTGGCCATTGTGTTCAAAGAGCTACGCAGTCATAGGTTGCTCATCAATGCAAAGAAAAGTGAGTTTTTTCTGGAAGAGATTCACTTTCTGGGACACATTGTCTCAAAGGACGGTGTCAGAATGGATCCTGCAAAAGTTGAAGCGATCAAGTCATGGCCAAATTTGAAGACGGTGCATGATGTCCGAAGCTTCTTGGGACTATGCTCCTATTACAGAAGGTTTATCCGAAATTTCGCTGAGATTGCTTCACCTTTACATGCTCTTCAAAAGAAGGCAGTCACCTTTAGATGGACACAAAAAGAGATTTTAGCTTTTAATCTCTTAAAGGAAAAGATGACTTCAGATCCAGTCATTGTGTTGCCAGATCTTAGGAAGTCATTTGTGGTCCAGTGTGATGCCTGCGGTAGTAGCATTGGTGCTGTGCTAATGCAAGATGGCAGGGTAGTAGCCTATGAGAGCAGAATTTTGCAAGGGCCAGAGATGACCATGCAGGTCTATGAGAAAGAGTTACTGGCTGTGATTCATGCGCTCTTAAGTTGGAAACACTACCTGCTAGGTGCAGATTTCGTTGTCCAAACGGATCATCAGACCTTGCGATACTTCTTGACACAAACAAAGTTATCTGAGAAGCATATGCGATGGGCAAATATCTTGTCCATGTTCCATTTTCAGATTGTGCATGTGGAAGGCAAGAAGAACGTTGTGGCTGATGCCTTGTCTAGGAAGCCACAAATTTCAGCTGTGTCAATTCCTTATCATCATGAACTTGATGATATGAGAGAACAGTATGAAAATGATGAAGATTTTGCAAGGGTCTTCGAGCAGCTAATGCAAGGACAACGTCATGAACACTATCTTCTTAAAGACGGGTTCATGATGATGCATGGCAGATTGTGTGTCACAAAGCCATTGCGACGCAAAGTTATGGAAGAGAGTCATGTCCCACCGTATGCAGGGCATCGTGGTATCGATGCTACAGTTAAAGCGGTAGAGACATTCTTCTATTGGCCTACATTGAGAAGGGATGTGGATGCCTTTGTGCGAGAATGCCTAATATGCCAAAAGGTCAAGTTTGACAGACAAAAGGCACCAGGGTTATTGCAACCACTACCTATTCCAGATAAACCATGGGAAAGTATTGCTATGGATTTTATCTTTGATCTTCCAAGAACGCAGACAGGAAATGATGGTATTTGGACCATTATTTGCAGATTCAGCAAACAGGCTCATTTTATTCCTGTCAGGAAGAAGATAAAGCCAGATCAGATGGCACGCTTGTTTATGAGCAATATTTTCAAGTATCATGGCATGCCACAGTCGATTGTTAGCGACCGTGATCCACGCATGACTAGTTTGTTCTGGAAAGGCTTGTTTGAGAATATGGGCACCACGCTCAAATTCTCTTCGTCATTTCATCCTCAAACAGATGGGCAGTCAGAAGAGGCAAATTCTACTGTCCTAGATCTGCTGAAGTGTTATGTGTCAGAGCATAAAGGAAAGTGGGAGCAGTATTTGCCATTGGTGGAGTATGCATACAATAATACAGTGCATTCATCAACTGGCAAGGCACCTTTCGAGATAGTTGAAGGTGGCAAGAAAGTTCCTCCCATACTGCATACAAAGGACAAGATATTTGAAGCAGATAAGTATGTTCAAGACATGGATGAAATGTACAAGAAGGTCAAAGTGGCCTTAGAAAGGACTCAGGCAAAGCAAAAGAAAGCAGTTGATCGTCACCGCCGTGAAGTGGTATATTCACTTGGTGATTGGGTGCTTTTACGCTTTGAAAAGGCAAGGTTAAAGAAGATGAAGGGCAAGGAAAGACTATTTCCAAAGCTCAGCATGCGTTACTATGGGCCTTTTCAAGTATGCGACATAATCAGTGATGTTGCATATAGGCTGAAATTGCCTGACAGTTGGAAGATTCACAATGCGTTTCATGTGAGTCTTCTCAGACCCTATGTGGGTGATGTGCCAGAAGATATGCCAGCTGAAGATCAGCCGGAAGTCGAGGAACTTGACGAGATCTTGGTCCCTGAACAGATTTTGGCACACAAAGAAAGGAAAGTGAAAGGCAAGGTTACTAGGCGTTACTTGGTAAAGTTCAGAAACTATCCACCAATGGATGCTAAGTGGATGGAAGAAGGTGAACTTGCAGAGTCACCAACTGTGTTATCACTTTACCTGGAAGCCTTCGATTTACAACCTACCTTGACCCCTTGAGTTTCAAAGCTACATGGATTGTCAGTGTGACAATGGCTTCTGAAACAAATGATGTACATGGTATTTAAAGTGAGCTCAAATCAAATACCTGTTACATGAATGTTAGAGCTGTATAGATTGTCAGTTTGGCAATTGCTCTTATGGAATGTCCAAAAGTTTGATTAGTGCTATAGAAGTGAGAATTTCTTGTCAGTTTGTCAAGGATACAGTGATTGCTTCTATTGAAGAGTACATGTGTAACTGCATTCTTAAACTGTCGATTTGGGTATGCTCGAAAGTGTTACGGGATCCAACGTGTACTATAAGACAGTGGCAAAATGTGCAGCTACCATTTTGTCATTGGAAAGTTAGTGACTCAAAGCAATGGCAGAGTGTGAAGCTACCACTATGTCATTGGGACAAGGTTCACACGCAGGCAATACATGAGTCGACGAGGTGTTGAATACACCAGGGTTGACAATGAGCATGTATGTGTCGTATATGTGTTGACAGGTGTTGAATACATCAGTGTTGACAGTAAGCATGTACGACATAGATGCAAACGAGGACGTTTGAGATTTCAAGAGGGGGGTATGTCACCAGCGTGTGACTACTATCTATCCTTTTTGTTGATTTCTTTCTTATTATCTATTTACTTTCACTTTTTGGAAACACCCCTCGGGAAATCTAACTGCCCTGCATTGCATAGCTAGTGTGGAACTGTCCAGAGGGAGTCCGGGCCTGAGGGCAAGAGAGCACTAAGGTTGGACAAGGACTATGGTTAGCCAAGTGGGGTCATTGACTAGCCAAAGTGGAATCCTTTGCTACAGAGGCTACATTTCAGTTCTGGATGTGGCCGCAGTGTACAAAGAGGGTCGGATGACCTAGAAAGATACAATGGCAGCATCTCCTAAAATTTAGGGAACTGCTATTTTGGGACCTGAAAATGTCTTCGCGTCATTACGTGCAGTTTGACATGGGGATCATTTTGTTACTCTGTGGCCAAGTCAACAGAGGCTGCAGGTGAGATATTTTTAGACCCGAGGGTCTAAAGCGGGAAAATGCACAAATGAGTGACACTTGGCACTTTGAGGCCAGTTTACTACTTATAGAGAAGGCAAAAACGTGATTTATAGTTGGGAGGCTCATTTTGCAAGTCTCTGTCACAGGTTAAGAGCTATGGAGTGCTTGCTTTCCCTCCTATGTACAGTGCGGTGCCAGGAGTGATGCCCTGCACGCTACGCACTGCCCTCTCTCTCCCCTTTGGCAGTATGTTATGCCCCTCTAGTGGGCTCTTCATTTGACCAATGTACAGTTGTGTGGGTTCATGCGCGATTGCCGAGGCAAGAGCCTCTTGCACAGGTACTGGATTAGCTAGCGGCTAATCCCCCCGCAGGTACAGGTGAATTCGGAGAGGTTTCACGCCAGAAATCTCGTCCGATTCAAAGGGCAAGTAGCCCTACAGGTGCGGGAGCTCGAGGACTTGCTAGGGATGCGACCGGCACGCGAAACGGAGCCCGAAACAGCGAATTACAGCCTGCTGTGTATTTTTGCAGGTTTAGGGTTTTGGCCCTAAACGGACCCTAATACCCCCAGGAGGTTCGGGGACGCAAGGGGACCGCTGTACAGGCGATCTGGCGTATTTTCAGGGCTGAAAACAGAGAATTCAGCGTGCTGCAGATTCTCGCCAGGTTTTGCAAAGTGCCCGTATGCGTCGGGAAAGTCAGTCAATGCGTGGGAATACTGACCGTGAAAGGTTCTAGTACAGTTATGCTGCCGAAATCGGGCTGGAACAGTGGAAATTCAGCCGAGTTTGTGCGGGGCAGCTTGTAGGAACCACAGCGTTTATTCCCTCTTTTGAACAATAAAGAAATACCGAAAGGGGCGCCTAAGTTAGGGGCCAATCTGGTGTCCGTCTACTCATACAGGTGCAATCTAGCAGCCTGTATCCCTCTCCCCTTTGTTGTGTCTTGAAAGTACAGGTAAAATAGACGACTAATAATGGGTGAAAGCTAAATCAAGGTTTAAAGTAAAGTCTACCGCCCTTTTTGGATTGAACAGGCCGGTTTCACCAACAAATAGCCTGTACTCTCAAAAAATCCTGTCCATCATCCGGTTAAATGTCGCAGGAGCATTGGTTAAGCCAAAAGGCATCACCAAAAACTCAAATAACCCAAAAGTAGTCCGAAAGGCTGTCTTGTAGACGTCTCTCGGTGCGATTCGGATCTGATGATATCCACTCTTCAGGTCAATCCTGCTAAAGCACGAGGATCCCTGTAACCTATCGAGTATATTATCGATCCTAGGAAACAGAAATCTGTTCTTGATGGTGATTTTGTTGAGAGCTCTATAATCGATGCACATTTTCCAAGATCCGTCTTTCTTCAAAACCAACAACACTGGAGAGAAATACGGTGAAGTACTAGGCTAGACAAGACCCTTTTCCAAGAGGTCTTTCACTTGGTTTATATTCTCTTCATCCTGTGCTCGGCTCACACTATACGGTGGCCGGTTCGGTGGTGTGCTTCCAGGTATCAGATCAATGGTATGATCTTCAGGACGATCAGGTGGTAACTCGCCTAGTAGGCCCTCTGAGAAGCAATCAGTGTGAGAGTGGAGAAAATCTTGGCGTTCTTTATCAAGTTTAGACATATTTGTCCTATCCTTATCACTCACTTCTTTCATAAAGATCGAGTAAACAAACAGACCGGATTTCATTAATTTTGAAATGGCCGAAGCCGATACAATAGGGACAAACTCGCCCTTTAGTTTAATATCAAGTACAATTGTTCTGCCCTTTTCTGTAGTCAAAGTCGCTTTTCTCGCCCGATAATCGACCACGGCGTTGTTCTTGTGGTACCAAGGAATCCCTAAGAGAACATCATGACCCTCTAAAGGCATTATGAAGAAGTCCTCATGCCCCAAATACCCCTGACAATGCAACCAAAGTTTGCCAATGACAGGTGTAATGGTTACGTCCCTGTCGAGTGCCGCTAGAACTGCCTCCGCAAGTGGTCCCATCCGATCGGGAGTAATCTCGAGCCGCGCCGCCAATTCCAGTGAAATGAAGTTGGCCTTGGCTCCTCCATCAAAGAAGATCAGGGCCTCTTGATCTTTCACTTTGCCCCAAGCTCGACAAAGTTCTGTACTCTCGTCCATGATGTTGGGATCGGTACCCACACAATCTAGAACCAGTCTTGTTTTCATCTTGCCTTTTCGTCCACGTTCCTCAGCTACTCTCGAACTCTCGGGCCTGTCGTCGTCCTTATCATTCTGTCCTTTCTGTGCCTTTTTAGGGCACTTCGCGAGATATGTCCATGTTCTCCGCATCCAAAGCACTTCCCCTCCTTGATGAATCTAGCTCGCTCCTGAGGAGTAAGCTTGGGTCGTGCATCCTTTTTCTCTGAGTTGCTCTTTTTCTTTCTACTTTCATTCCCAGAAGTCTGTTCGGCTCGTTGTGTCATGGCATCATCTGTGGGGTAGGTCAGACTGCCAGAGTGAATGGCAAAGCCCCGCTTCACATGACTCATCAACTCCTGAATAGAAGCTGACTTCTGCTCAAGCAGTGATCTCGCATCTCGCATCTTTGTAGGTAGACCCAAGGTGAACCGCTCAATCTGGTCTCTGAACGAGATCTTCTTGAATGAAGAGGCGGGTAGAAAAGAGCTCCGGAATCTTTCACAGTAAGCATTGATTGTATCTTTCTTGGTCATCCGAAGATGGTTCCAAGTAGCTCGTATATCTCGTTCATACTCTTGCGTCAACCAAGAAGAAATAAAAAGCTTCTTAAATTTCAGCCATTTAACTAGCGCAGTCTTGTTTATAAGAAGCGTGGACCACCAAGTGCGAGCATTCCCCTTAAAATAAGAGGCAGCTCTCCGAATCTTGGAGTGCTCTGAGTAGCGTCCTCCCGCGAAAGCGATGTCAAACTACTGTATAAAAGACAAAGCCTTCGAAGCATCTCAGTATCCTGAAAAAGTATCAAACTTGATCGAGTGGCCACCTTCCTTTAACTCTCGGACTTTCTTGCTTTTATCTTCGAGAAAGTCATACTGGTTGGCTTTCTAAAAATTCTTCTTGTTCGCATAAAAGTTTCCGTCATCGGAATCTGAGCTATCTGTAGACGAGTCCTCAGTAGAACTGTCAGTCTCTGGGCGAGATTTAGCCTCCTTTGCCTTTTTCTTGTCCTTTCCGAAGCATTGTTTCTTGCTTCGCTTTTTACCTTTTCTGTCTTCTTCGCTCGAATCTGAAAAGCTAGAAGAACTGTCAGAAGAAGAAGAAGAAGAAGAAGAACTGGTTACTCCTTCAAAGTGAACACGCTTCTTCTGTTTCTTTGCTTTGTCAAAAGTCGACCGACGACCCAAATAACCCGGGAAGTAAGTGCCTTCTTTCAGCTTTTTGCCGTGCTTTTTGGCTTTCTTTTGCCCGTCAAAAAGCTGAGCAATCCGTGCATCAACCACCTCTTGTATTTCCTTCTCTGTATACTATTTGTGATCTGAAGGTTTCTTGAGAGCGGGTCTCAGGGGTGGTGTAGTGGTCTTCTGCCCCACTGCGCATGCACTTCCTGAAAAGAAGTCTCCCTCGTATATTTTTCCAATTTCGGATCCTTCGCAAAACTGAGCATCATCTTTGTTGCATCGCCAATCAATTGACGACGCTTCATCTCTCTTTGCTCCGCCTGAGTAGGCCGAGCCGAGCCGGGCCATACTCTCTGCCGGAATCTTCGTTGTGATCCCTACCAGTATCTCCAGATGCAGAGGGAGTCGACTGATCCTTGCGTGAAGCCATAGGTGCCGCGGAAAAAAATTGGGGATCCGATTTCCCATAGAAGAGAAATCGGCCGTGCTCTGATACCACTGTAACAGACTTGGACACTCCAAGTCAAGAATCAATCACGACAGCACCAAATAACCACTTCAAAACAATTCACAGATCACAATAGACTTGCACTGGCCCGGCGGAGTTCCGTGCCTAGAGATATTGGCCCCATAGACTGACGCCCCTTTCGGTATTTCTTTATGTATTAAAATCAATGTCAAAGTACAAAGAGCGGTTAGGGTTTACTCTCAGACTCTGCGTCCAGATGCTCTAAGAAGTGAGGCCCTCACCGCATAGCAATCTCATCTTTTGACTTTCCGGCTATGAGCATATCATCAACGTACAAAATCAGAATGATGAGGTGTAAGGTGCAGCGGAATGAATGTTTGCGCTTTGCTCAAGATGAGTGCTCCGAATTGTGCTCAGGGTTCCTTTTTTCTTATGGAAGGTAGACTCGTAGAGCCTTCCGTTCTTAATGAGAGAATGCTATGATCACAAATAAAGTGAATGGACACTGTGCGTGCAAGTGTATGAGACTGAGAGATAGAGAGAGAAGAGAGATACGACACCAGAGACGTTGTAAAACCCTCCTCCGAAGGCCCCACTCTCATCGGCGAGAGTGGTCTACTTATGATTGCACAATCTGGTACAAATGGTATGTATGAGACTGATGCAAGTCTAGGCTATGTCGGCGATGACGACGGGCATGACGAAGTCGACCTAAGGGCTGAAATCTGCAATCTTTCTATTGCTATCCAAAAACACTATGGGCTGAAATCTGCGATTGATCCAAAAACGCTGATTTGTGGGCTGTTTTCGGTGGTTCCTTGACGCTGAAAATCTGCAGTTTAATGGCTGAAAACTGAGGTCTTTCTGGGACTGAATCTGCTATTTCGTCATGGGCTGAATCTGCTACCTTTAGGGGCTGGTCTTGATGGTCCCTTTAGGGCTGCAAGCACTGCATGCACCGGGTCTGCAAGGCTGAGAATGGAATCCAAAAACGCTGATTTGTTATGCTCCAAAAACGCTAGATCTGCTGGTTTCCAAAACGCTTGGGAGCTTGTAAAAAAAAAACGCCAGATCTGATGCTTGCTAGGGCGATGACCTTCTTGCTGGAAAACGCTAGGCTGAGCCGTTGTTGGTGATGGGTATCTGATGCAGAAACCCTAAGGAAGGGGGTGCTTGAGGGGTTCTTGCTTCTTGGAGGGGAAAGCCCACCAAGGTTCTTGTGAGAAGTTGCATGCTGAGCTTGGCTCCTGTTGCCTCTTCTGCCATTTAGTGCTAACTTTGGTTTGCTTATAAATTTTCTTACCCAAATTGCCCTACCTACTTTTGTTGGAAAGTCACTTAAATTAATAAGTGAAAAATGTCAAAAATAGGAAAAATAGGCTAAAATCATTGGAAAAATTCCCTGATTGATTCTAACGGATCTAATGGGAATGCTTATGATCATGCTGTGTGCAACCAGAGGATATGCATCTACACTAAGCGACTGGGCATGCACGGTCTACGAATAGACTCACAAAAGTGCCAGATCACTTCTAATCTAGACTGACTAAACTGACTGAATCCTGATCATGTTGTAGCTTGTCCACGGACACATAGGGTTGGATGTGTCACGTGACATCCCCTCCTTTTCAAAGTGAGATACTGCTACCGAACTGTATAGCGTCGAGGGAGATCGCCAATAGCATCCGGAATCCTAGAAGGGACTCTTCGCCAGCCCACTCTGATGTGTGGGTCGTGTGGTACTTGAACTTCATAAAGGTCTGCAACGCTTGCTTCTTTGGGCCGCGCCGAAAGCGACACGGTCTTTTGAGGCTCCTTAAATGCTTCAACTTTGTCGAGAGTCATGCTTCTTTCTTCTTCAAGAATCTCCATGGCTGAAAATTCCTGAAACCATTTCCAAC
The DNA here is from genome assembly GCF_014529385.1 of Adiantum capillus-veneris. Classification (NCBI taxonomy): domain Eukaryota; kingdom Viridiplantae; phylum Streptophyta; class Polypodiopsida; order Polypodiales; family Pteridaceae; genus Adiantum; species Adiantum capillus-veneris. The sequence goes on from NC_140931.1 coordinate 118,256,389, forward strand.
ACAAAACCATGATCATATTTATTCCATGTAAAGTGAGTGGAAAAAATCTTGTCTTCCTCAAAGACTGTGTATGCAATGTAGATGAACAAAGAGAGGGAGTGACAAACCATTCATCAAACATACGCAAACAATGAGATCGAATCTTTCTCTTTTGATCTAAATCAATCAATTGTGGCAATTCACAACAGAAATGCCCATGCTTGGTGCTCATACTTTCATGTGCTCTTTCTACGAATGTGTCATGCCAAGGAAGAGAAATGGAATGTGACTTCTTTACATACATACTTTTCAGCTTTTCATGAACAATCCGCATACATTCGTGCTCATTCATGAGTGAAACGTGCTCAACGTACAATATGTCATGCCTACGAAAAGGGATCACATAAAGACGCTGACTAAAATATAGGAAACGATCACGAATGAAACACTCGAACAATGCGTGCGTATCAATCATGCGAACACATAATACTTCTTGTGAGGGTTCTTTGGACCTAGGCTCGAGAGCCAAGATCGGTTCTTCCTGAATGATCGAATCGTCCTGTAGGACTCGAGAGCCAAGATCAATTCTTCATGATTGATCAAATCTACAACGAGGTTAGCTTCGCTAGAAAAAGCATCCACTAACACATCATCCTTGTGAACAATCACATTATCTTCATGTAACTCATCATGCTTGTGAGAAATCACATCGTGATCATGCAAATCATCATGCTTGTCATTGTCATCCAAATCATTGGTATCCAAATCATCATGCTTATCATTGTCATTCAAATCATCATGCAAGTCATTGTCAATCAAATCATCAACATGCTTCACACAATCATGCAAATCCTGTGTATCATGCTTTGGAGAAGAAGAGACTGAGAGAGTCTCCTTTTCCCGAATCTCTTGCACCGGTGCCTGCACTTCAGAAAAAAGTCGCAAGAACTCTTTCATGTGTTGGTCACTCTTTTCTTTGAGGGCTTTGTTCTCGCGATCAAATTCTGCTTGTCTTGCTTTGTTCTCTCGATCAAATTTGGCTTCGCTTTCTTCTTCTTCCAAGTTGTACTGACGCTCTATGGCTTCCATTCTTGCATCGAATTCACGATCTATGGCTGCCCTTCTTTCTTCGTAGTCGAACTTCCTGTCCATAAACAACTGCGGCAACTCCTTCATATAAGTTAGTGCAATCCTTGTCGTAGATGGGGAAGGGGGAGGGTCGGAAAAACCTTCTGGTGGGAAAAATTCTTCTTCGCCTCTCTCATGCTCATCACCTCCAAGCGAAGTATCCATTCCGCTTCGAGTGATGACCATCCACTGAAGTCGTGGGTTCTTGTGGGTTCTTGGGGTCTTGGGTTCTTAAGTTCACGAGGAACTTGGGTTCTTGAGGGTCTTGAGGTTCTTGAGTTCTTGAGGTTTTCTTTCGCTTGCAAACCGCGTTTAAAAAGAATCTTCTCTTCACCCGAGTTCTACTCCTTTCTGTGGGCGCACCCCTTGGCCGCCTTGCGCTCACACCAAGGTTGCTTTTTCCCACCTCACGTCGATTGGCCGGCCGCTAAGTGCACAGTCCGCTCTCAATGAGTGAAAAGAGACACAAGGAAAGGTTGGACAAGCCCTTCTTTCCTGGGATTCCTGTCACTCTTCAAAAACACGATTAGGAATCGACACGCCCAAGCGAACTTGGGTTCGTGCAACCACAACAAGCAAAAAAAATTATTGTGATTCTTGTGTTCTTTCCTTAAGTGATACAGAACACTGCCAAAGCTCTGATACCAATGTTAGGTGCAGCGGAATGAATGTTTGCGCTTTGCTCAAGATGAGTGCTCCGAACTGTGCTCAAGGTTCCTTTTGTTCTTATGGAAGGTAGGGCCTTCCGTCTTAATGAGAAGGCCCGTCTTAATGAGAGAATGCTATGATCACAAACAAAGTGAATGGACATTGTGCGTGCAAGTGTATGAAACTGAGAGATAGAGAGAGAAGAGAGATACGACACCAGAGACGTTGTAAAACCCTCCACCGAAGGCTCCACTCTCGTCGGCAAGAGTTATCTACTTATGATTGCACAATCTGGTACAAATGGTATGTATGAGACTGATGCAAGTCTAGGCTATGTCGGCGAAGGACGGGGATGACGAAGTCGACCTAAGGGCTGAAATCTGCAATCTTTCTACTGCTGTCCAAAAACGATATGGGCTAAAATCTGCGATTTATCCAAACGCTGATTTGTGGGCTGTTTTCGGTGGTTCCTTGACGCTGAAAATCTGCAGTTTAATGGCTGAAAACTGAGGTCTTTCTAGGGCTGAATCTGCTATTTCGTCATGGGACTGAATCTGCTACCTTTAGGGGCTGGTCTTGACGCTCCCTTTAGGGTTGCAAGCACTGCATGCACCGGGTCTGCAAGGCTGAGAATGGAATCCAAAAACGCTGATTTGTTATGCTCCAAAAACGCTAGAAAAAAGCTAGGGAGCTTGTAAAAAAAACGCCAGATCTGATGCTTGCTAGGGCGATGACCTTCTTGCTGGAAAACGCTAGGCTGAGCTGTTGTTGGGGATGGGTATCTGATGCAGAAACGCTAAGGAAGGGGATGCTTGAGGGGTTCTTGCAGCTTGGAGGGGAAAGTCCACCAAGGTTCTTGTGAGAAGTTGCCTGCTGAGCTTGGCTCCTATTGCCTCTTCTGCCATTTAGTGCTAACTTTGGTTTGCTTATATATTTTCTTACCCAAATTGCCCTACCTACTTTTGTTGTAAAGTCACTTAAATTAATAAGTGAAAAATGTCAAAAATAGGGAAAATCCAGGGACTGAATGTACTTATCAAACTTGATGTATCATTGCCTTGAGCCTTTCTTTAATCCATACAAATCTTTCTTGAGTCTACACACTAGTTCTACCCGTGTTGGCTTCTTAGGCTTTATCGCAAAACCCTCTGGCTGTTTCGTGTAAACATTCTCTTTAAGACCCCCATGAAGAAAGGCTCTCTTCACATCCATTTGGACCAATTCCAAGTCCTCGATGGCTACTAGACCAAGCACAAGACGCAATGTAGTCATCTTGATCACTGGAGAAAAGATTTCATCGAAATCTACGCCTTTCGTTTGCTTGAACCCTTTTGCAACCAATCTTGCCTTATACTTAGGCTCGGGATCATCTATGATATACTTCTTCTTGTACACCGAATGAAACCGGCCTGTTCAATCCAAAAAGGGCGGTAGACTTTACTTTAAACCTTGATTTAGCTTTCACCCATTATTAGTCGTCTATTTTACCTGTACTTTCAAGACACAACAAAGGGGAGAGGGATACAGGCTGCTAGATTGCACCTGTATGAGTAGACAGACACCAGATTGGCCCCTAACTTAGGCGCCCCTTTCGGTATTTCTTTATTGTTCAAAAGAGGGAATAAACGCTGTGGTTCCTACAAGCTGCCCCGCACAAACTCGGCTGAATTTCCACTGTTCCAGCCCGATTTCGGCAGCATAACTGTACTAGAACCCTTCACGGTCAGTATTCCCACGCATTGACTGACTTTCCCGACGCATACGGGCACTTTGCAAAACCTGGCGAGAATCTGCAGCACGCTGAATTCTCTGTTTTCAGCCCTGAAAATACGCCAGATCGCCTGTACAGCGGTCCCCTTGCGTCCCCGAACCTCCTGGGGATATTAGGGTCCGTTTAGGGCCAAAACCCTAAACCTGCAAAAATACACAGCAGGCTGTAATTCACTGTTTCGGGCTCCGTTCCGCGTGCCGGTCGCATCCCTAGCAAGTCCTCGAGCTCCCGCACCTGTAGGGCTACTTGCCCTTTGAATCGGACGAGATTTCTGGCGTGAAACCTCTCCGAATTCACCTGTACCTGCGGGGGGATTAGCCGCTAGCTAATCCAGTACCTGTGCAAGAGGCTCTTGCCTCGGCAATCGCGCATGAACCCACACAACTGTACATTGGTCAAATGAAGAGCCCACTAGAGGGGCATAACATACTGCCAAAGGGGAGAGAGAGGGCAGTGCGTAGCGTGCAGGGCATCACTCCTGGCACCGCACTGTGCATAAGAGGGAAAGCAAGCACTCCATAGCTCTTAACCTGTGACAGAGACTTGCAAAATGAGCCTCCCAGCTATAAATCACGTTTTTGCCTTCTCTATAAGTAGTAAACTGGCCTCAGAGTGCCAAGTGTCACTCATTTGTGCATTTTCCCGCTTTAGACCCTCGGGTCTAAAAATATCTCACCTGCAGCCTCTGTTGACTTGGCCACAGAGTAACAAAATGATCCCCATGTCAAACTGCACGTAATGACGCGAAGACATTTTCAGGTCCCAAAATAGCAGTTCCCTAAATTTTAGGAGATGCTGCCATTGTATCTTTCTAGGTCATCCGACCCTCTTTGTACACTGCGGCCACATCCAAAACTGAAATGTAGCCTCTGTAGCAAAGGATTCCACTTTGGCTAGTCAATGACCCCACTTGGCTAACCATAGTCCTTGTCCAACCTTAGTGCTCTCTTGCCCTCAGGCCTGGACTCCCTCTGGACAGTTCCACACTAGCTATGCAATGCAGGGCAGTTAGATTTCCCGAGGGGTGTTTCCAAAAAGTGAAAGTAAATAGATAATAAGAAAGAAATCAACAAAAAGGATAGATAGTAGTCACACGCTGGTGACACCGAACTGTATGGCAATGCCTGTTTACCCGCCGGTAACTCTGTCAATTCCCAAGTTCCATTGGGTAAAATCGAGTTATACTCAAATTGCATAGCCTCTTCCCACTTCACGCTATCATCCATTTGAATGGCCTCTTGTAGCAAGTGGGTTCACCGCAATCAATGACTAGTAAATAGTCCAATCCTGGCTCAAACCGCTCAGGTGCACGAGATGTACGAGTAGATCTGTAACAAACTGCTGACGTGTCAAAGCCCTGAAGAAGGGAGCCAACTTGCAGATGGCGGCCGAGGGGCCTAAACCCTAGAAGAAGCAGAAGCAACAGAAGAAGAAAGCATTAGATTTCCGTCGCCCTACTGACGTGGCAGATTGTACGAAGTTCCGGATTTCATGCTAAGCTGATGATGTGGCAAACGGTACGGATTTCCACGTTATGCGCTGACTGCTGACGTGGAAGCTATACAAAATTCCGTGATTTACGCTGGCAGCTTTTTGGCATTGCTTTTGGACCAGAAGCTTTTGAGTTTTGAAGGCTTTTCACTGTAATTGCTTTTTAGGCAAAGGGCCTTTAAATATGACGCTTGGGCTCATTCTCTGGCATGCTTCCTGGAGAAGGTGCAGAGTCTGGAGTACCGGCTTGTACTTGTTGATGCAATATAAAGAAATACCGAAAGGGGCGCCAAGGTTTGGGGCCAATACTCTCTGGGGTGGAATTCCGCCACTCCGTGTCACGTGTCGTCTCTCTCTTTCAATTCAACTATTATTGAAGTGCTAAAAAGTCTATTCAATCTGTTCTTTCTATTGGCACATGGTGCCCATCTTGTGACAAGATCTCCGAAGTGCCTAACTGCTAGATTCCGCTCTCTCTAGAGCAACATGTGTGTGTGTGTGTGTGTGTGTGTGTGTGTGTACTAGTGGAAGGTGCATCACTAGCACGTCCAGCATTCTGTGTAACTGGTGGTGAGGCAACATCCTCAAACCGTACTCTGAGATACTCAATGTCTTTCACTGGCTTTTTATGCATCTTAGACTCATTGAATATCACGTGTGAGCTGCGTATTACCTTCTTTGATTCCGGGTGCCAGAGACGATATCCCATCTCTTCGTCTACACCATAGCCAATGAAGATGCACTTGTGTGATTTGGGGTCCATCTTTTGTCTAAGAACTTTTGGCACATGTGAGAATGCTTCACACCCAAATACACGTAACCTGTCATAATTGGATTCTTTGCCCATCCACATCTCCTGCAGAACCTTGTACTTTAGTGGTGTGCTTGGTGACCAATTGATCAAGTAAGCAACCGTCGTAACAGCTTCTCCCCAAATTCTTGAGGTAAGTCGGCCGTAGACAACATAGACGTAACCCATTCCTGAATGGTTCTATTCATTCTCTCAGTCACACCGTTTTGGGCGGGTGTGTAAAGGCGTAGTAAACTATCTTCTAATGCCTCGTTTACTGCACAAATCCTTGAACTTGAAGGAGATGTACTCGCCTCCATTGTCACTACCTAAAGCTTGAAGCTTTCTACCCGATTGGTTCTCGACCAATGCGAAGAACTTCTGAAAGACACTAAAGACGTCGTTCTTCTGCTTCAAGAGATAGTCATCTATGACTGTCAGGCAGTATAACGCTCCCCCTAGAGACGTGACTGGCATAGGTCCACACAAGTCGCTATGAACGAGATCTAGAGGACTCCATAACTCCTTGTCCAAAGGCACTGATGTTAACCTAGTCTGTTTGCCATAGATACAATGCTCACATAAAGAGAAGTTAGTGTAATCTAACACAGGGATATAACCAGAACGCTGCAAGACTTTCATTCCCTTTTGACTCATATATCCTAGTGTCATGTGCGCACTTCACTTGCACCACGTGGACACGCTTCTGCCATAGTCTAGTGTCAGTCTTAGCGTAGGACCTAGTCTGGCACTTTGTGAGCCTCTAGCAAGACTTGCATGCTCACACCGATCATAGTTGCATACCCTCTCTTGCACAGTACAGTCATTTCAGCATTAACATTTTCCAGAGCATAGAACCCTTTTTGTCAAAGTACACATTTTCACTTATTTATTAATAAGTGACTTTTGGTGGAAAAGTAGGTAGGGCAAATTGATAAAGAATCTATAATAGAAACACATTGGGCACTCAGTAGAAGCACAAGAAGCAGGGACACAGAAAGAGTAGGCACCGCAACAGACTGGCAGGCACCCTCATGCTCCCCACCATTTTCTCCATATCAGCCCAACGCTTTCAGCCTCAAGCAATCAGCGTTTTCAGCCACCACCACCAGCGTTTTCAGTTCCCAGCCTTAACCTCGCGAGAACTCTCATCCTCCGGTTGCAGATCCTCGCCAGTTTCCCCGTCAAGACACAGATCAGCCTAGAGTTTCCAGATTTCAGCAGATCAGCCTAGCATTTTCAAATTTCAGCCAAATCAGCCAGCGTTTTGCATTTCAGCCCTAATCCGGCGAAGCAGTTGCAAATCCAGGCTGTTGTGGCGGTGGCCGCAGTACCGCCACAGTAGCGAATCCCCAGCAAAGCATCTAGCATTTTCAGTTTTCAGCCTTGACGCCGTCGTCGTCGACATCATCATCATAATCACAGATCCCTATCTTGACAACGACACCTTCGTCATCGTCATCGCAGATCCCTATCTTGACGATGACACCTTCGTCATCGTCATCGTCATCGCAGATCCCTATCTTGACGACAACACCTACCTAACCAGTTCTAGGTTTTTTATCATGCGCCCCTTTAAGGGTATACTACCATGGGGTGAAAAAAAGGAAGAAAAACATATACAAGGCAACCAGGTACAAAGCCACAAACTAGCCACCCTGGGGGGTAGGTGTAAAAAACCCTTTATTTATAAAGTAGTCAGGGGGAAAGAAGAAAATGGTGCAATGTTCCAATTGTATATGGCTTGAATGAGGGTGAGTGAGTATTAGAATGTTCTTGGTGCAAGGGAATTATAAGCTAATCAGGGATACCTTTTTTTGGGGAGGAAGGAGGGCATGGTTTAACTAATCAAAGCCTGTAGCAATACCTCTATGTGTGTGTGTGTGTGTCCGGTGGTTAAGAGTTGTTGCGGTTTCACGACTGATATCCCCTGCATCTACGAAAGACGCAAAGCAATGGATCCGCATCGGCTAATGCGATGTCCCTCATCAAAAAATGCTTATTTGAAGATTTTGCAGATGCATGTAGAGTGTGGGAAGGTCTAGAACCTGAGAAAGAAGTCATCATTCCTATTCAACAGCTGATGAATCCGGTCGCCCAATATGCCCTTAATGCAGTTATTCTTTTCTTTCCTGGCAAAATGCCTATGGCACAGGATGTGGGACAATTGGTGAATTTCATGCTTAAACCTCAAGTGGTTCAAGGAGTTTATTTTGGAGCCGGAGGGTTTTATGAGGTTTTGTTGGCGGACAATGAGGCCAAGGATGCACTGCTTGAAATGTCGCCGCTATTTTTTAACACACAAATGACACATGTATTGCCATGGGCTCTTACTAAGGATTATTAGAGTCTCATTCGACATAAATGCCTAGTATGCGTAGAGATGGTGGACTTTCCCCATACATGGCGTCACTTTCTTTTGCTATTGGCTGCCCAACAGGGAAAAGTGGTTTGCCCTCCCAAGTTGGATGCGAATACTAATAGATTCTACATCTTGTGGGATACAAATGTCCCTATGCCAGTAGGTATAACGATGAATTCAGGTGACCCATTGTTAGAGAAACGCCCCTTTAAGCTGAAATGGGGCAAATTTGTCGACTCGTGTTTTCATTGTGGTAAATTTGGTCCCATGCAATCAGAATGTCTAGAGCCGCACCTACAGCTTCCTCCTTCGGCCTTACCGTCTTCACAACCTTCCCCATCCCCCAAGTCCTCTTCAAAATTTAGACATAAGGGTGCTTCGACTTCAGCAGCACCCTCCTTTGTGGATAAGGGGAAAGGAAAAACGGGTATCAATGTCTACCACACCTCCTTTCGTAGTTTCAAAAGAAAAAGAAAAAGAAAAAGAGATAGGAAAGGGCAAAGACAAGGATGCAGCCAAAGCCGCTTGGATCATTCCCAAAAAGGCGATTAAGGTAGGTTCGAACTTCAGTCTCTTCCCGTAATTACGTGCCCCCGTTGAAGACAGCATCCCAAACGAAGCTTCTCTATAATGATAATAAGTCTCTGGCAGAGACGTGGGATAAGGTGGTGCGTTCGTATAAGGAAATGGTTACAGAAGAATCGCCTTCCTTGCCGGGTGTCCTTCAGACTTTCTCTTCTACCCTTGTGGTGACGCACTTACGGTTCCTTCCGCAACAGATGTGGATGTACTAATAGGCACCAACACATGATTCTCTTGCTCATTTTTCCTTTGTACATAACTTATAGGATGCATAGTTCTTTGAGATGCATTTCATATATTGTGCGTGGGTTATGAAATCATGACAAGTGGAGGCATTTTGCACGATAATGCCAATTATTCGGGAGTGCTTGTGCTTGTTCGGCATGAATTAGAGCCAATTGTTGCTTACAATGACCCAAATGGTGGTTCAATGTATTGTTAATGGGGAAATCTTTGAATTTGAAAGGGTATATGCTCTTACAGCCTCTACTGATCGCGCAAGATTATGGAGTGATATCTCCTTGTATTGTTGGCGTTCTGATGTGTTTCTTTTGTGCCGACCACTACAGACAATAATACCAGTCACACATGTTGCGTATGGAATTTTAGGCTTGGGATCATATGATGCGTTCCTGTAATGCATTGGATTTGTGGCCACTTTTACATGATGGAGATGCACGATTCACTCTCCACTAAGCTCGCCTTAACCGCTGGTATCTCTTTTATAGCCATCAATACGATGCCTTTGTGTGTGATATGAGGATTGACTATACTTTATGCCTTTCGGATCATGCTCCCATATGTTTAACTTTACATTTTGGCCCATCTCCAGATGTTGCTTCTTTGCCCAAGAAACGGCTTTTGCATGTCAACAATACATATATGACGCATGAAGTTTTCAGTAACATGATTATGGATATGATCCCGCCTTTGATTTCCCATATGCATATAGATATGGATGTTGTATGGTTCCGCTTTGTTATGTGTGTCCAGTGTGTTGTTAGTGATTATGGCAAGCACTACATGTCTCAGTTGTGGCCCTTTATTGTGGTCTTGTTCTCATACGCAACAGTTTGTAGATTACATTCTCTACATCTCTTCGCATGTGTTTCCCTGAAATATCTTTTGGTTGATATTTCCGCCTTTTTGGAGTGCTTCCACCACTACTTCAGCAGTACGTATACTTTTTCGATTGGCTTAGATTCTGGGTACTATGGACAATGTGGAGAGCACGTAAATTCCTCATATTTCAGCAGATTCAATTGGATTATGTATCCTTCTTCAAAACCTCTTCTCGATAGTCTCTCAAAATTTGTGTATGACTTGGATGAGCTCTCCTCCCTTCATTATGAGCTCTACTTTGACTCTTTCTGATTTACGGCTTGAAATATTTTCTATGGGTTTTCCTCAATTTGAGGTTTCCCATTAGTAATTCAATCTGACATTACTAAAAGAGAAATGTGTGTGTGTGTGTGTGTTTTTCAAAAAAAAGTGTGTGTGTGTGTGTGGGTGTGTGTGTGTGTGTGTGGATATTACCAGAGGGGAGGCGACTTGGTCGACTTCCGTACGGAGCTCCTCGCTGCGTTATGGCACTCGAAGCTACGGGCAACCTTACTACAGTGGGAGGTGATATAGCGCCGGTCCTTAGCATAATTAGCCCAAGTACACGTTAAATTCTAATTTTGAAGTCCGATGCTTTTCCAATTGGTTGCATATGAACCAATGTTCACAAGAAAACTTCTAACCAATTACAATGCACTTGCTGCAATTTGGGTTTCCCTGCAAAATAATAACTAACTATATTACGGAATCAACCATGAACTTTATCATACTGTACTTATGATTTATTTTTTTATTGATAACATTAAGAGGAAAAAGCATTCATTTCACCACCCCAATTTTATGTTTGGAAGATAAATTTTGCAGCTGCTTCAACTTGAAACTCTTTCAAAGTAGTTAGCTCTCTATCTTTATTAAATTACATATGTAAAGAAAGATTGTAATCTACTACACTCACATCACGCTCGACCAAAAAGGAAAAGTCTCCTCCACAAGCAAGAGAAAAGGAGGAGAGAAGAGAGATGCAAGAAAAGAAGCGGGGGGAGGGGAGGGGGGGTAATGATGGGATGTGGATCACTTGGTACATTGTGAATATATGCTAGCATTTTATTATCATCTAAGCTTGTGAGAACTACAAAGCAAAGGAGGTTCTCCTTTGATAAAAAGATTGTTTCTAGGGAAGAAAACCTTTGAAATTCACACTGTATTTGTCAAATCCATGAGCAATAATAGAGTTCCACATCATCTCTAGTCAACTAGGTGTGAACAAGCTCTTGTGATGATGGCATGGTGATGGTATGGCACGTGAGGGATGCCCTTTAACATATACTTGGTTGGTCTACATGTTGGGAAAGTTTACAACAATCACATACATCAAAGGAGAATTATTAGGCACTCACCTTTCTCACCATTGATTTTGCAGAGCAGATTTCTCTCAATCTATTCATTATCTCTTAAAGGTACGCAAACAAAAGTAATATACTAAGTATGGCCTATAAAGTTGTAAGAGAGATCATCATGATTCAACCTTTGTTGTATTTGGTGAAGCCGCCAAGTTGACAACCTACAAAATCATATTGCAACTAAATATTAGGAGCTAAATAGATACAGCCACATCCGTTATCTCATGTTGGAGTGAGAAGGAAGTTGTTAAGATAAGCTACCGTTCAAAGGGATCTATGAAACTTAGTTATCACACTCAACTACACCTACAAAAAGAGGAGCTACAACAAAGATTGACAAAAAAGTGAACTCGAGTATAAAGATAGTGAAGTAGTGGAACAAAAGCAATTGTATTGCCATCATATTGTGTGGTATTGGATTGTAAAAAACACTCAAGATAGAAATCTATCATCACGTCATCAGCATTGGGTTTGGAAATTAGCTCGGGTGTTAATTAACATACTGCACAGATGCTAGCTAGCATACAAATAGGTGCAAGTGCACATAATCTCAAAGACCCAAAATATTGTCCAAAGATTATTAGAGGTCTTGAATTGCTTATACATTGGTCCTAAACCACTAAAGAAATTTAGTTATCACACTCAGCTACACCTACATAAAGTGTGTTGGGGTAAGCCTAAGCTTACACTCATAGTGAGAACTCCCTAAAAGCTAAGCATTCACTTTAAGTGCATGGACACATTATTCCTATGGAACCTAAAAGAGCCTCACACATGCTACTCATTCCCTACACACATACTACCTTGATGGTCACATGCCACTTGGGTTAGCTCACACTACCCTTGGCATTTCCACTTGTGGTGCATATCCCTTTAATCACTGATTGCACTTCTCCCCATTGAGCCTATATATGGCCAATACTCAAAGCTTGTAAATAGCTCTCCAACTTCAATCAAGATAGTTGTTTTCATTCTATAGTGTCTATTGATCTCACTCTCTAATCTACTCCTAATTATCTATTGGCTATCGTGCAACTATGAATGCTTCAATGCTCTATCCACCATAGCTTTACAAAGCGGAGCTACAACAAAGATCTGTAGAGAAGTGAACTTGAGTATAGAGATAGTGTAGTGGTGAGACAAAAGAAATTGTATTGAGTGGTGTTGGATTGGTATCATCAACCATCAGCATTGGGTTTGAAAATTAGCCCAGGTGTTAATTAACATGCTGCATAGGTGCTAGCTAGCATACAAATAGGTGCAAGGGCTCATAATCTCAAAGACTCGGAATATTCTTGAAAGTATGAATAAAGGTCTTGAATTGCTTATATATTGCTCCTTTTAGCACTAGATTGGTAATAGGACACTTTTATGTCCTCTTAACTCAGCAACTTCCTAGAATTATTGCTTGAGATGCCAAGGAGGTTTTAAAGTGTTCTATATCCACAAGCTAGCTTATGACTTGAAAAAAACTTGGAATTTTTGGGGCTAATAATTCCATCTTTATATTTGGTTTTGAATAACTTTTTCAAACCTAACTGCTGCTTTTGGCCAATTTTCATAAAATTGGCGTTAGATCACCCTAAAACTCAACTTAGTGACCTCTAAATTGCTACATAGCTAGCATAGGTTGTTCTAAAGGTACACTTGTACTTCTATAAAATGGAAAGCCTATGTATTGGAAGCTATGATCCATTTACAAAAAAGTCTCTCTGTTGCTCTACTACTAAAATTCACATTTTAATATTTTGGACATTTCTTTGTAATCAAAAGGCAATTTTGAGTGTGTTTATGGAGTTTTGACTATGTAACTCTTCTTTGTTGAGTTTTGGGGTACCTATTACCCTAAATAGCAAAACAACACAAAGGCGGAAGTGATTTTCTATCTTACCAGAATCGCACTCATTTTGAGTCAATACCATGTTGTCTTCAAATTGCTAAATTTCTCTCAACAAATATGGTACACTTCAAGCTTAGGCCCAAATAAAAGTGTGCAATTCCAATTTGGTGCCAACTTGATAGATTTGTATGCCATAGTACAAAAGGCCACATTTTGGAAGCCAGTTTTTTCATCCATGCAGTTTTTGCACAGGTGTGTTCTAAATTGTCTCAGAAAGACATGTTTTGATGCTTTCTGTGCCTAAATATGAGATTAAAGAACCAAATTGTGTAAAGTGGAAGCCTTTCTAAAGATAATGATGGATGCACACATAGCAACATTGATGATAGGTCAACAAAATGCATAAAAGTACCTTTTTTGTACTTGATTCTATGTTCAAAAGAAAAATTTTGGGCCTCTAACAACCATAGAATTTGGCCAATAACTCATTGATGTTTACAAAAAAAAGGCATTGTCTAGATATTTTTTCAACTTGTGTAGAATGGGGTCCACCTAGTAAAAATGCTACTTTTGGTCAAATTGAGCACTCTTTTGTCTTTGAGAGATTCTCATCCCCATAGTATCAAGAGTTGTGAGTGTTTCTTGTTTTTCCCACATAAAGTGTGGTGTTAAGGATGTCTACAAATACATACATATGATAGGAGTACTTGATTTTTTTTCAAAATCTTGACACTTTTATGTGTTGTTAGGTTACCAAACTAGTGTTAAACCACTAAAGCATGCTTCTACCTTGTTGTGATCATCAACTATGACACCAATAGATGCAAGGGACTCGCATATGTCTTTAGTTATGATACAATACTACTGTCTTTGAGCACATTGAGCTACAACTAGTTAGCATTTAGCTAGTAAACACATGTTGCTTGAGCATACAACCACTGCTGGTTAGCACGTATTGCTAGTAGGCTACATATGCTAGTTAACAACAATCACTGCCATCTAGTTAACATATGCTAGTTATGACTAGGCATCATTGTACAAGAGTTCTTGAGTTAAATAAAGCTATCCATCATTCTATATCTCTCATCCATGTTGTGACTTGAGTATTTCTTTTGCTTTGTACTCTCTCATCTTGCAAGTCTTCTCATGGTGCCAAGATCCTCCCAACTTTTTCTGACATAAAGGATAAGAATATGGTGGTATCATAATGGAGTCTTGACTTTTTGCGACACCTCAAAGGGCTTCTTGAAAGAGAGAAGCTCATGTTTAAAGGCCAAAAATATTCACGGAAGGAAAAAGCATGTACTATTGGATCTCATTGGTGGACCTCATGAAGATTGTAGCAATGGCTATAGAATAACCTCAACATGGAGATTGATATCAAGTCAAACAGAATCTCTAGCAAGAGCTTAAACTAGCCAAGATTGGGCTACAGTTTACACATGGTGTGCATGTAAGATATCATGCACTGGATCTCATGATAGAGCTTAATATTTCATACTAACGAGATTAATGAATGAACCTCAAGTTAGATGCAACAATGAGAAAGGGGTTAGAAAGAGGATCTCAAGAGAAGTAGATGCTGCAATCACAAAATGAGGACCTTGAACTTGTTGAAGTTATTGCATCTCAAGTGAAATGCTCAATGTGATGCCATTATTTGTTTTGGCTTTTAAGTATTTATTCTACTTATTTGTCAAAGTCTAGGTAGGGCAATTTACTAATTAGGTTGGTATATATGCTACCCATTGCCCCCATTGTACGAGTATTAGTTATTCATTGCCAAGGTTGGTTGGTTTAGGAGACTCTCTCTCTCTCTCTCTCTCTCTCTCTCTATATATATATATATATATATATATATGTATATATATATATATATATGTATATATATATATATATATATGTATATATATATATATATATATATATATATGTATATATATATATATATATGTATATATATATATATATGTATATATATATATATATATTCTCCTTATTTCTCTATGCTTTTGCATAGTCGACTTTAGCAAAACCTTGCTCACCTTGATGCTGTATTTGTCAGAGTGAGCAGCAAAAGGAGAATAGCGAGAGAGAGAGAGAGAGAGAGAGAGAGAGAGAGAGAGAGAGAGAGAGAGAGAGAGAGACAATGGCGATGGACACACAAGAGACAGATGGAAAAAACTCCTGTGTACAAGACAAGATGACAAGAAGAATGGGAGAGTGCATCCCCCCCCCCCCCCCCCCCTCCTATATATAGGAGAACAGGGAGTAAGTAGCGCAGACCAAAAGCCCCAACGACCATGCACACAAAACCCATAAATGAGGAAAAAATGGAAAAGTACCAGAATAGGTCCGGTCGGGCAAAGTTCTGAGCAAAACCCTAAATGTGCGTGAAGATCCCTGTCCAGCAGGTGTACGGGTGGCCAACCGACAACCAAGGGCCAATGCACGTGATGTGCGTGAAGCCTGTAGGCAAGGTGCGAATCATCTAGAGATGAAGAATCTAACACACCCCCCTTCAACGATAGCTGTGGAGTCACTGAGGAAGAAGATGCAACACGCTTGGCAAATCTGGAGTGTGAAAAGAAGAAGCACTAGCCAAACAAAAAACAATGAACCGTCCAACACCAATGTGATGATGATCGAAGCTAGGTCAGGTTGATCAAGTCACACAAGGAAGCTGATGGAGAAGCTAACAACAGAACAAGTTGCTGAAGAGGATATATATGAGTGAAAGATGGAAGACGAGCAGGGAGCTCATTGGTGGAGGTCAATAGAAGAGAGAGACAGAAGAGAGAGAACCCGTGGATAGTCGAAAATGACGAGACCTGTAAGTCCATCAAAGTCTTTTCTAGAGCAAGGGTCCTTTTGGTGTCTTCGCCTCGTACATGTTGCAAAGGAAACCCATACCTCATGTACAATGGTGTGAGAGTGTAAAGACGTCAATACGCTATACAGTTGATGAGTAAGAAAGAGTAAATTCTGTGATGGTTCAGATTCCACTGATCCACCATAGCCTATGTAACCACAATACCTGATCCGCCAGAAGCAGTACCATGAGAAGAAGTAGATGAGGAGCCAACACGTGTAACTACAGAAGAAGTGGTAGCTGATGAAGTCGATGTAGGAGCACTAGATGCAGGAGCATGACTAGGACACACGGCATTGGCTGGATCGATAAGCAAGTCCCAAAGGTCAAATTGCATAAGCATCACCATGATCTTCATCTTCCAGAAGACAAAGTTGGAGCCGTCAAGCTTTTTGCTGGGAGGAAAGATGGGCATGGCTGGGAGT
This sequence comes from Adiantum capillus-veneris, assembly GCF_014529385.1. Lineage (NCBI taxonomy): Eukaryota > Viridiplantae > Streptophyta > Polypodiopsida > Polypodiales > Pteridaceae > Adiantum > Adiantum capillus-veneris. Next base: position 118,272,739 of record NC_140931.1, read on the forward strand.
GTTGCCATAGATACAAACAAAAAATCAGCAGCTTGTGTGTAAAATCAGAAGCAAAAGGTGAGGATAGGATAAAAAAACCACGCCTGATAGAATGCCAGAAGACCACGAAGTAGAGGGTACATGACGGGAGAGGCAAGGGAAACCCAAAGGGATGCCGATGAAACAAAGTCAAGGTGTTGCACAAAACTGAAAATTGTAGCAAAAGGGAATGCAAAACACTGCGAGGGCGCAGGAGTTTGAGCAAAAATGCCAGATGATGAACACCGGATGCCGAGATTGGTAGGTGAGGGCTATAAATGCACCAAAACATGCTGAAAATCTGCAATTAAGTGATTGGTAAGTCGCCAGCAAAGTCTCGTGAGGGTTCAACTTAAGCAGGGAAACCAAGGGGCAAGGAGTGGGGCTTCGGCTGTCCAAGATCTGAGACAAAAGAAAGGTGAAGTGGTGATGAAAACGTTGGTCGAATGGTGTCTTGGCTGCCACAAAAAACGCTAGAAATGCTGGCTGCTGTCCCGCCCAAAAACGCTAGGGATTAGGGCTGAAAAACGCAGATCAGTGGGCTGTCGTCCTGCAAAAACTCTAGATCCACAAGCTGGCTAAAAAATGTAGATGCAAAGGAGTCTCTCCTGCAAAAAAGGCTAGGCCAAGGATGGGGAAAAACGTTGGAGCAAGGAGAGGACAAGTGGTGTCAATGAGGCAGAGGGAGGGAGGGGCGCTAGCAAAGGGTGCAGAAGAAGATGCCGTCCACCGAAAAATGCAAGGGTTGAACAAGAAACACTAGATCCCAAAAATGCTAATGGGGAAGAAGCACATCTTCGCAATGGAAATCTCTGCAGAGTCCTCCCAGGTGTAGGTGATGGCAGATCCAAGCCTAGAGCACTGATACCATGTCAAAGTGAGCAGCAGAAGGTGGAGAGAGAGAGAGAAAGAGACAATGGCGATGGACACACAAGAGACAAATGGAAAAGGTTGGCAAGCCCCAATAACTCCAGATGGCAAAAACTGTTGTGTACAAGATAAGATGGCAAGATGAATGGGAGAGTGCATAGCCCCCCTCCTATATATAGGAGAATAGGGAGTAGGTAGGGCAGATCAGAAGCCCCAACAACCATGCACAAAAAAACCATAAATGAGGAAAAAATGGAAAAAGACCAAAATAGGTCCGATCGGGCAAAGTCCTGAGCAAAACCCTAAATGTGCCTGAAGATCCCTGTCTAGCAGGTGTACAACTGGCCAACCCACAACCAAGGGCCAGTGCACGTGATGTGTGTGAAGCTTGTAGGTAAGGTTCAAAGCATCTGGAGATGAAGAATCTAACAATATTGACAGTGTTGCAGTGTGCAAGGGATGAATGTTTTAAAGAGGATGGAAAATTATGCGCAACAACTAGAGCAAGATTATGCATAGTAGCCAATGTATATAGATACTTTATAACCTTCATGGTCCCTTAGTTGAGGATTTCAAAAAGTGTAGTGTGTTTGTCTTTTTAAAAATATTGGTGCTCTCAAGTCCACCATAATTTTTGTTATGAGCACGTCTTGAGCTAGAAGAGAGCGAGAGGAGGTGCTCACAATTAACAAGATATTGAGACTTGATTACAACACTTAATCTTGATTACAATACTTAATCGTTAATTAAGAGAGCTTAATTAAGGAAACTTGGTGCATGACTTGGATTACAAGACTTTACAAGACAAGACTTGGTTACAAGAAGAAACAATGAAAACAAAATAAGGACCGGAAGAGGACGTACCTTGCAAGAGCCTCACAACTGGTGTTGGAAAGGCCGAGGGACTTGTAGCCCAACACCTCTATTTATACTCAAGCTTAAGGAGGTTAAGAACCTTCTAAATGATTCCTCAAGCTTAAGGAGGTTAAGAAACTTCTAGGTTCTTTCTCAAGCTTAAGGAGGTTAAGAACCTCTTAGATGCTTCCTCAAAGAAAGATTCTAGAACTTCCTAGGACCTTTTAGATTCTTCATCAAGCTTTTAGAACTTTCTAGATTCTTCTTGAAATTGCTAGGAGTTTTCTAAGATCTCGCATTTGTGACAGTATCAGTTATGAGCGCGTCTCGAGCTAGAAGATAGTGAGAGGAGGTGCTCACAATTAAGAAAGATATTGAGGCTTGATTACAACACTTAATCTTGAGTATAGTACTTGATTGAGAGAACTTGATACAATAATTAATACTTGATTAAGGAAACGTGAAACAAGAGTTGGATTACAAGACCGGAGTACAAGGCAAGACTTGGTTACAAGAGCAAGACTCAAAAACAAGACAGGAGTTGGAAGAGGATGTACCTTGTAGGAGCGTCACAACTGGTGTTGGCAAGATTGAGGGGCTTGTAGCCCAAGACCTCTGTTTATACTAGATCTTAAGGAGGTTAGGAACCTTCTAGGTGCTTCCTCAAGCATAAGGAGGTTAAGAAGCTTCTAGGTGCTTCCTTAAGCTTCTAGAACTTTCTAGGACCTTCCACATGTTTTTCCAATCGCTCGCTTTTAGTGGATGCATGTCATGTTTGCAATTGTTTGGTCCACGTACCTCATGTCCTTCATGCAAAAATCTACCATGCTCCTTGTAAATTGTCTTACTTAAATTATCAGAGCGGCAAAAGCCATGTTGAGGACCACATTTCAGACATGCATGATTGCCCGAGTAACTCAAGCCTAAAAAATCACAAAATTAAAATATAAAAGCGTTGGCATAGCCACGAATAACATGTATGTGAGGGTTTCAAAGTCACCTACCTGAACACTCGCCAAAGCCTGGCCAATCGTGCATGGTCCAAATGAGAATTCCTTGCACATGTAAATTTTGTCGTCCAATTGGTTGGGACATATCAACCACATCGATCCCTGTCCACAAGATTTGGAGCTCTTCTATAAGTGGTGCCAGATAGACATCCATGTTCTTTGCTTGGTACTTTCCTAGGTTGATCAGTGATAGGCCACATGCTCCATGACAAATTCCGTAAACCAAATGGGTTTACTTCGTCCATTGCCATACCAAAGTGGATACATCGAGGCTCATCCTTAAATGTAGGCCAATTTTTCTCTATGTGCTTCCATGCACGAGAGTCAGTAGGTACCCACATCACATCATCTGTCGATCTAGTATTTGAGTGCCATGTCATCAAAGCGGCTATAGACTTGCACCTGAACATGCTCTTTATTCTTTATATGATAGGAAAGTGTCAAAGGACCTTTGCAGGGATAAATTTTCCTTGTGTGTCCTCTCTATACCTGTTTGATCCGCAATTGGGACACCGTTCCAAACTTGCATACTCATTGCCAGAAAGTAAACAATCATTAGGACATGCATGTATTTTGTGATAATCCAAGCCCAAATTAGTAAGAAGTTTTTTAGCGATTGGACAGGTAGGGGGCATGTGATTCCCTTCCGGCGGCAAGATTTGCCCGTTGAGCAACCTGTTGTTACATGAACAAGTCAACCCCTTGATCACATTATTGAACTGTAATTTGCACTTTATCATGCTTAGGATACAATTTATTTACCTGAAAAGCTCTGTGACGAAGGCGTCAGACCACCCATAGTAGACAGATTGCAAATTAAGCATTGCCAAAGCGATACGGAGAACTGAGATTTTTGCACCATTGTAAAGCGGCATACATGTAAGAATTTGCATCATCTCGCCCTCTTTATCGTTGCTATCATGTCGTTGATATGGATGGGATGACTGAGGTTGGTTCGTAGTATTGCCTTGAATGTTGTCGTCTTCTATGTTTTGAATGATGGGATCCATGTCAAAGAATGCATCTAACATCTGCTCCATCTCTACTTCTTGAAATGCCACATCAGGTATTGGTTGGGAGGACTGAGTCGATGGCTGTTCGTTTAAAAATCGTCTTCTTTGAAATGAAGTTGGAGCAATATCTACTTGTGGAGGTTGATCTATTGTCTCTGGACCATGAGATCGATAACGCAGGTCTTGTAGTTGCTCTATGGGAAAGAGAACGTTATTGCGTATGTGTTGATCACAGGTTTTTTGTTTTGGAAAGATTTGATGCTTGCAATGCACACAAAAACACGCCATCCTATTGTCCATACTTTATCTACCAATGATGCAGCAAATAATAATTCACTCTTGTTATAATTACACACTACTAACTACATGACAATACATGACAACCTCATATTCTCCAGCCATGCCCGATCCCCACACACCTCGGTCTAGAGGTGCACGGAGATTAGGACCACAGGGTAATAATCTTGTCTTTATTGGTCAATGACTATATATTAGGGTTTTTGAAGACTTTGTGTGCTTTTGAAGTCCGATTGAGTTATTTTACTTCGTTTATCAAAGTTCATTTGCGTTTTGAAGTACACAAGTCTGTTTGCGTTTTTTCAACTATTTGCTGCCGCTAGCTCTAACAACCTCACATTCTCTAGCCATGCCCGATCCCCGCACACTTCGGTCTAGAGATGCACGTAGATTAGGACCACAGGGTAATAATATCGTCTTTATTGGTCAATGACTATATATTAGGGTTTTTGAAGTCTATGTGCACTTTTGAAGTCCGATTCCGTTATTTTACTTCGTTTTTTGAAGTACACGAGTCATTTCCAAAGTCCGTTTGCATTTTTCTTACTATTTGCAGCTAGCTCTAACCTAACCTAACCTATAACCTAAACCTAATCTATAACCTAACCTAGCCGAAGTCCGTTTGCATTTTTTCTACTATTTGCCGCTAGCTCTTAACCTAACTTAACGTAATCTATAACCGAACCTAACCTATAACCTAAAGCTAACCTATAGCCTAACCTAACTGAAGTCCGTTTGCGTTCTTTAAAGTACACGAGTCATTTTCAAAATTTGTTTGTATTTTTTGTACTATTTGCCTGCTAGCTCTAACCTAACGTATAATCTAACTTAACCTAACTTAACATAACCTATAACCTATAACATAACGTAACCTAACTTATAACCTAAACCTAACCTATAACCTAACCTAATCGAAGTTCGTTTGCTTTTTTTGAAGTACACGAGTCATTTCCGAAGTTCGTTTGTATTTTTTCTACTATTTGCCGCTAACTCTAACCCAACCTATAACCTAACCTAACCTATAAACTATAACCTATCCTAAACTAACCTAACCTAACCGAAGTCCGTTTGCATTTTTTCAAGTACACAAGTCATTTTTGAAGTTTATTTGCATTTTTTCTACTATTTGTCGCTAGCTCTAACCTAACCCATAACCTAAACCTAACCTATAACCTAACCTAACCTATAACCTAAACCTAACCTATAACCTAAACTAGCCTATAACCTAAACCTAAACCTAACTTAAACATATAACCTAAACCTCAATCGCATGATGATGATGAGATGCTAGCGAGAACGTTCCCCAAAGCATAAATTCAAAATAAAATTGCATAAAAATTTAAAGCATTGAAAGCTTCATGCACACACACACAGTAAACATAGAATTGACATAGACATGCTTGTAAGAGAGTGTAAGAGATATGTAAGAGATGGAGACTAGATTAGAGAGTACACATCAAATAACCATAGCATAAGAGAGTAGAGAAGAGAATCTGCAAGAGAAAGTCCTAAATCTAGCCCCAAACTCCACCACACCTCTCTTGTGGAGTTGGTATTTAATTTATTTTTGAGTTTAAGGTGCCAAAAATTGAGGCCCCTCTTTTTACAACCACTTCACTTTTGTAAATGAGTGAAGCTCATTAGTTCTTGCATGACCCATAAGGGGAGTTCCCACTACAACTATGTACAGAGCCATAGTGGCTTATTGAAATGATGTTCTAAGATACTGTGCAAATATAAAATGTCCAAGAGTAATTGTTGTCGCCTCTTCATCAACTCCCCGCATTCCACTCTACAAAATCATCATCGACAACTCAATTAGAAAATAAATAGACGGCACATAATTAACCATTACACCAGCTATCCCAATTGCAGCTAAGCACTACAACAGGAGGGTGCCCAGTCTCGTAACACAACTTGGCCACCAATTACCTCCAATGTGACGCTCCTTTGACCATCCTTTGACTTCGTCCAATACCAAACAACGCTGAGCATCGGGGATCAACAACATGCAAATACACAATTAATATTTGGGGGGGTCGATAGTCATAGATTGCAGTTAGAGCTAATTAAAATAGTGTTTTTCATGGTCATAGCAAGACACTATGTTCACCTAGTTTTTATGAATGCACCTTTTATGAAGACCATACTATGTTGGGCTCTTTTTGTAGTGATGACTCGACTAGTTGCTAGATTGGTCATCCTTGCTTTGAGCTGCATGCCTACCAACATGAAAGGCTACTCTTGCATCTACGTAGCTATAAATTCTATAAAGAATCTTCCTTGGGTATCGTTGTTGTATCATGGTCTATTATATGGATTCAAAGGATGATAAGATTAAAGGGCACAAAAGCATGTCACTTCTGAGAGAGAGTCTCTTTGTACCTCCACATGTTCGAATTCATCCATGCCTACCACAGTCGGCTATTACACATCTTTGTTTTTATGATCATGTTGTAGTCATGGCATGTCTGTTGGTCACCAATTTTACAATTTTTACTATTTCACAATTTTATTTGATTTGAAGAAAGCGTCTCTGATGCCATGGTACATAAAGCCATGATGGTGATTACTAATTTATAGTTTTTTTAAGATTTGAAGAGAGTGTCTTTAATGCCATGGTCGTAAAGCCATGATGATGATTACTATTTTACATTTTTTATTTGATTTGAATAAAGCGTCTTTGATTCCATGGTACATAAAGCCATCAGTGATGATTACTATTTCAAAGCTTTTCTAAGCATCTCTAATGCCATGGTGAATACTGTGATGCCATGGTACGTAAATCCAAGATGATAACAACTGCCAATTGAGAAAGTTGGGGACCCCAATATGTTTACTACATGATGGCTTTGTATATATATGTGCACATGTGATTACATTGATATTACGTTTTTTTCTATGTTGTTTTTGCACATGTGATTGCATCGACATTACGGTTCTTTCTATGTCTTCTCTAGAGCGACGTCGCGAACTGTCTTTAAGGACAATGTGATGTGGTTATTGCTAACCTTCATGTCTCAATATGTTTGCTGAGTTATGTTGTTTACATGTTAAAAGTCATGTCAAGTAGTGTGTACATGGGCAAAAAGACATTGAAGCGGCTTGAAGATATTGAAGCTGCTCAAATATATTGAAGCTGATCAAAGATTTTGAAGAATTTGCATCAATTCAATTGTATATATAGGGTTATTAAACTTCCAAAGATTCTTGAAAACACACATTGTATATTACAGAGTGATGTAGCTCCTTGAAAATGAATTTTGTAAACATTGATAATTGTTGATATAACAATGCATGTATATGGTGCTATGGGGTTTTCCCTTGTACACCCAAGGGTTTTTTCATCCATAATTAGGGACTCCTATTTAAGTGGGGGTGTTCTGAGCTATATATATACCAACCCCTATGCTATATATAGCTAGGAGTCCCCACTATATATGTATACTCAGTGTGTAGAGTCTAGACACATTGGGGTTTGCAGATCTAGACTTGTCTCGCTCTCTCTCTCTCTCTCTCTCCCTCTGTCATCTGTCATCTCAATTTTCCTCCCTCGTCAACAGTTAGGGTTTAGAGATAGGTATGGATAGAGTAGATAGAGGGAGCAGATAGAGAGACGGAGGATATGTAGAGTGTAGAGATATATAGAGGGACTAGAGAGAGTGTAGAGAGTTACCTATATTTAGTACTCTATCTATATTTAGAGGGTAGATATAGAGATTAGGTCGAGAGTAGATAGATAAGATTAGGATTTAGGAAGATATTGGGGTGTAGAGAGAGATGTAGATAGAGTATATAGAGAGGGTGTAGAGTTTAGGTTGATTAGGTAGAGAGGGAGAATACGTAGAGTGTAGATAGAGATTAGAGGGTGGACAGATAAGGTTAGGATTTAGGAAGAGATTAGGGTTTAGAGAGATGTGGATAGAGTAGATAGAGAGAATGTAGAGAGGGAGGATACATAGAGAGTAAAAATAGAGAGAGTGTAAGTAGAGAGAGAAATTACAATATAGATAAAGGGAGTAGAGATAGAGACTAGATAGAGAGTGATGTGGATATAGGTTAGGGTGTAGAGGAAGATTAGAGAGAGGTTAGGATGTAGATAGAAGTAGATAGGGTGTAGATAGAGAGAGGGAGGATACATAGAGTGTAGAGATAGATAGAGGAAGTAGAGAGAGTGTAGAGATTTACATGTCTCTATGTTTAGAGAGGATAGAGATATAGAGTGTAGACATTAGGTAGAGAGGGAGGAGAAGTAGTGAGTAGAAATAGAGAGTGTAGATAGATAGATAGGTGTAGATACACTCTCTCTATCTACCTCTCTCTATGTCCTCTCTATCTATCTCCTCTCTCTATACCCTCTCTATCTAGGTTTGTAGATTAGGTAGAGATTAGTGTAGAAAGAGAGGTAGATAGATGGCTAATGATATTCTATCTACCTCTCTCTTTCTCTCTCTCTCTCTCTCTCTCTCTCTCTCTCTCTTTACAACATTGCAACCCTAGACATCTCTTTCTTGCATCGTCCTCAATCTCCTCCTAAACGAGGGGCTACCTTGTAGGAGAGTGTTAACACAACCTTGCCCTCCCAACCAACACCGCCTTGCCCACACATCTAATCATTTCCATAATTTTGACTTTTTCCGAGCTACCCACAACCCCGACTTTGTTCGACTAGCCAGACCTCGACTGTACCCAAGTTTCCCTCAACTGTTAGACTCATATGAGCACCAACTTCAACTCTATTTGAGGTGCTCGTGACTCTCTAGAAGTGATGTTTTGAGTCTCTTCATAGGAAGCATGTACCTATCATGGCCACTCAAGCCTCATCTCAAGGGGTAGACTTGAAGCATAGACTCATCGCCATCGAGGCTCAACTCACCACAGTAGAGAACCACAAAAGAACCCCAAAAAGGAAGAGATGGAACACATGGAAATCAAGCTCAATAACACAAAGGTGGAAGTAGAGACCACCTTCACAAAGGATGTCAAAACCCAAGTGTAGGATATCATCTTTCGTAATGTTGAAGACTGTGTAGTGTCCACGCTACGTGAACGACAATGCCAAGAGGATATGGCCCTCAATATCCGCATCGACGAGCTTCCAAGTGATTGGAAAGGGAAGGGTGACCTCAAGCTCAATAACACAAAGGTGGAAGAAGATACCACCCTCACAAAGGAGGTTAAAACCCAAGTGCAAGATATCATCTTTGGTAAGGTTGAAGATTGTGTAGTGTCCATGCTACATGAATGACAATGCCAAGAGGATATCACCGTCAATGTTCCACAATTCCTTTGCTCACATCCGAACAATAGTCCACATGGTACAATGGGGTTAGTCACAATCACCTGTCTTAAACACGAACATCGCACCAACCATGTAATCCTCACTTTCAAGACCAAGTTCGATCAAATCAAACTCCTTGAGCAATTGAGGCTTATCAAGGACACCAAAGTTTGGTTTGCGAAAGATCTAACACCCGCCTAACTCAAATACAAGAAGGAAGAACTCCATAAGATATGAGAAGCGCACACAATAGGGAAATGAAGTTTATCGAGAAGGTATAGGCATTATCAAGGAGTTTTGAACTCCCAAACCGGCTCCCCCCTCACCTACCCCTTCCTAGGTTTTGTTCATTTCATCTTATCTTCACTTTATCACACCTTGCAAGACCCTTAATTGAGATGTATCCAACAACCCTTTTATTCAGAAGGAACTTTGTAATGTTTTGTTTTCGTTCCCATAAGTCAAGGTTGGAGGCTTTTTTGGATCTCAAGAGTAGGTGCAAGTATCCTTTCATTTAAAGTGTTATTTTCCCTAGCATCTTGCCAAGGAGTAGCCACACGTGTTCAAACTTGTCTGAGACCAAACATGCCAAAATTCCTGCATGTATTGAGGAGAAAATAAGCTTGTATGAGGCAATTGGCACAAACATGGCAATGGAAATGACAATGCTACAAAGTGTCAAATACGATGTTTATCTTAAAAGTTATAGGTCTGCTCCTAGTACTAGAATTAATGATCATGCATAGAGGTTCTTAAGTCAATCATCATTTGCATCAACTGCCAAATCATTGGTTGAATTGACTCACTCTTCAATGTGAAAGATGAGTATACAAACCCCCTGAAATAAATAGAGCTCCCTTGTGAGAGAATAGTATTGAGAAGAAGCGACCAATAGTTGATGATGTGAACTATGTGCTTGAAGAAGTCGACAATCATAGACCATATGAATTTATGCAGGTCAACAATAAAGATGCTCATCTAGGCCAACCAAATTCGATGGACCATATGAACATCTTTATTTTTGAAAATCCATATGGCAGTAATATGCGCGATAATATACGAGGCAATATGCATGGTAATATGTGAGGCAATATATACAGTAATATAAGCGATAATATGCACGATAATATTTGCGGTAAAATGCACGGCTTAATTACCACCTATAAAGTGTTAATTAAACCACTATCGCGTCCTTAGTTGCTACTACTATTGCCTCACACATAATATGTTCTCTTTCTACTTTTCTTTGGCAATGCTAGTGGTTCTAAAATTTTCCTCTTATAGTGTTTCAAAACAATAAACGAAAGTTTATTTATACTTAAAAAAGAGAGATAGTTTAAAGGATTTTATAGATCCAACTTGAAATACTTTAAAACCCTAACTTGAAGAACGTTAAAGAGTTAACTAAAAACAAGTTTAAAGATCTGGTCTGAAATAACACCACACATTGCACACCTTCAACGAAAAAAATATATTGTTACTTGTTTACTCATCAACAGGCCTCAAGCCAAAATCGGTTACAACATGGTAGCCAAAATTATGGGCTCCATTCAAACAAAGGCTTAATATTTTAGGCCTATCTAAGGGTTTGGGGAATTTTCACTAGCAAGATGTTTGTTTACATTTCACAAATAACACCAGTGGGAACCTTAGGGGGGTCTGGAATATATGCAACCAAGCACTTAAGAATATTGACATACAATATATATCAGATGCTTTGGTGAAAGGAGGAGGATTAACATTAGGAAGAGAATGGGGTCTAGGAGAGCCTCTTTATTTGGCAATTTAAGAAAGTCAAACCTTTAGTATCAAGGAAGTAATCTAAGGAAAGTTTTTGAATTCAAACAGGAAAAACGGCTAGCTTATTTGAATTTAAAGTTTCCCCCCAAAATGGAATTTAAAATCTAGCAAGTAAAATCATATCATGTAGCATATATATGAGAAGAGCTTGACACGTAGATTGCAATTCTATGATCTTCACTCAAATTGGAGATTATATGTGGGTGTTATGGTAGGCCAAAAATCATAAAATTTTCCACCTCCTTTTTGGGAGGAAACGTGCATCCTTTGACCACTCTTACAAATCTCTTACACACCCACCATTCTTGCACAGATGGCGTACACCTATCTGTCAAAATGTTAATCACCTCCATAAGCTCAGGCAAATAAAGAGGCCCTCCTACACCCCATCCTTAACAGCTTCGTGCAGTGACGTGGGGGTCAACAACAGCTAGATTCAAAGAATCTATAAAAACCAATCTCCATGTAGTGCGACGTGGTAGTCAGCATAACAGGCAGGGACACGGGATTTAAAATACCTATCCCCTCCGTGCAATGCAACGCGTTGGTTAGCAACAACCAGAGACGGGGAATCTATTAAGCCCAATCAACCTACAGTGCGACGTAGTGGTTAGCAACAACCAAGAATGAAGGATTTACAATAGCAAACCCCTCCCTGCAGTGCGACATGGTCGTCGACAACAGTTAGAGATGGGAAATTTATTAAATCCAATCAACCTGCAATGTGATGCGATGGTCAACAATAACCAAAAACAAAGGATTTAAAATACCTAACCCGTCCCTGGAGTGCGACACAGTGGTCAACAATAGCCAAAGATGTGGATAAAATCCTTGCAATACGATACGATGGTCAGCAACAGTCAGAGACAAGGAATCTATAAAACCCAATCTTCCTGCAGTGCGATGTGGTGGAACAACCAAGAATAAAGGATTTAAAATGCCTAACCCCTCACTGCAGTGTGACACGGTGGTCAGCAACAATCAAAGACGAGGAATCTATTAAACCCAATCTTCCTACAGTGTGACACGGTGGTCAACAACAACCAGAGACAAAGAATCTAATTGTACATCCTAAGCTACTCCCTACAGTGTGACACGGAGGTCAGCAATAGTCAAGGACGAAGCGTCTAAAGTCTAAACCCCCCTTGCAGTGTGTCACAAGGATCCACATAGCCAAGGACGGGTGTCTCAACTCTCTCTCTCTCTCTCTCTCTCTCTCTCTCTCTCTCTCTCTCTCTCTCTCTCTCTCTCTCTCTCTCTCTGTGCAGTGTAACATGGGGGTCAACGTATAGCCAAAGAGAGGGCCCTAACCTACAAACTAACATTGATGTGTGAGCAATGCTCCATAACAATAGTGCTAGCAAATGCAAAGTCAGAGAAAAAAACAAAAAAAAGTAGCAAAAATTAGTACTTGTGGCTACTTGCTCTCTCTGTGTCTCTATCACAAGTGTCCTATTCGCGGTAGTTCAAACGAACTGTTGCGATGCTTTTTTTGATAGAGTAAAACATATTTTGATCAAAATATATTTCCATCGAAATATATTTTATTCGGATATACAACACATAATACCGAATTATACGTACAATTTTTGTTATACGATGTATAAATGAAACTTAGAGGACAACCTCATAGACCTGGGCATGGGGAACATTGGTATGGGATTCATGAGGTGGGACATGGCGGTTGATGTGATGGTGATGGAGGCAAAGAAACAACAAGAAAAAAGGTAAAGCAAGTGCCTTTGTCATGCCGTGGCATGTAAGAAGTTCTAAAGCTTCCATGAAATGGTCTTGACGAAGAATCAAACAACCAATTTAGGGTTTTTAAGAGGCCAAAAGAGCATTGCATCTATGCAATTGGGAGGCTACACCTAATATTTGCAATTGGGAGCGAGGCTACACCTAATTTTTACACACACAAGAGTTTTGAGTTAATCTTGGTTCTTTTTCAAAGTGGAGCTTTCATGGCTAGAGTTTTGTTCTTTTTGAGTGTGTTTTTAAATTCAAATCATCTATGCCTTGCTTGATTTTGCTATGAATCCTCACAATCAGAGGTCCGACGCTTTTCTAGCCTCACTGCGCACTTCTTGATACATTTTTGGTGAACCCGATGCGAAGTAGGCTAGGGGTGAGGGTTCAAAAGCTTCTTTGAAGGTTTCAAATTAAATCTTTAAATCTATGGAGCAACAAGAGCAACAGGGTGTTCAGTTTGATCCAATGACAATACAAATGTTTCAAGATTTTGCGGTGTTTATGCAGCAACAGCAGGCTGCAGAAAGGAGGGAGCTTTTCTAAAGCAAAACGCTTCAATATGTGGTGAAGAAAATGGACCAATTTGATGGTAAAGATGTAACAAAGTATCTTTGTGGATATGTAAAGGAGATGGAGCTTCATCGAGTGCCCGAAGCAGAGATGGTACAAAGTTTTGAGTTAACTGTGGTTCTTGAGGGGATCAGAGAGAATGTAAGGGGAATTAAGAATGAGCATGGGGCAACATGGGAAGCATTCAAGTTAGCCTTAAAAGAAGGATATTTCATGGAGGACTGCAAAACAGTAACAAACAAGAAATTTTTAGAGTGGGTAGGTCGGCCAAAAGAAGGACTTTTGCCTACCGAAAAGCTAAGGAAATTTGAATGATGCTATGATCAACTCTCAAGGACTAAGAAGGCTACCTTAAACTCAGATAAGACAAAGCTATTTTTGTAGGCAGCATGTAAAGAGATTCAAGAGAAGTTAGAGTTATTACTTGAGTATAAGTGTAATGTACCCAACATTTTTGCAATAAAAACTATTTCATCTCCTTTGCAAAATGCTTAAGGTTCGCATTTTGTTAAATCATAGAGTGTTCCAACGGAATTATCGGATTGTAAATTGAATTTTGGAACTATTAATTATGGCTCTTATTCGCTTGGAAACAATAGGTTGATATGAGAAACTTAAGCCTCAAGAATGTATTTAAAGATAAGAGTTGATCCTTAAGAAAGAAGGAGTAATTTTAGGAAAGGAGGAATATTATTAGAAGAGAAAGAGTAGGAGGAGTACTTTTAGGAAAGAAAGAGTATTTTTAGAAAAGAAAGAGGAGTGAGTCAAGTTTAGAGCTTTTTTTCTTGGAAGCCAAGCTTCTTCTAAAATTAGAGACTCAAAATCGTGCATCAGGATGCATGTCCGCAAAAAAAAAAAAAAAAAACCGCCAACGTGCGCGAACTTATCTCTCTGCTTTTTGCCATTCTTAGCTTATGCTTTTGTCTCTTGAAAGCTTGTAAAAAGATCTCTCTTCTTTCACTTTCAACACACACACCCAGAAGTCCTTAGAAGTGGAATCTCTCTTGCCTTGATGTCAGAGTTATCTTCTCTCCCTCAACCTCTTACCTTCAATCCATCTCCATCTCCATCTCCAACTTCACCTCTACCATCGGCGTGCGTCCCTCAAATTCTTGAGTTCTATTTCTCTCTTTCCCCCTTCTCTTTCGCGATACGATGGCCCCAAAGCAAGTGACTCAAAGCTTGAAGGATGCTCATACCACTTCACCTCCAAGAAAGGTGCAAAGGAAGGCATCAACTACTCCAAACGTTGCTCAAGCGGAGGTATCGACTGCGGAAGAAGTCGAAGCCGTCCAACCTCAACCACGAGAGGTAGTCGAACGTGTTGCTAATCCGATAAGATGAATTTATAATTCTGCATCGTTATACACGATTACCGATAAATCAAGCCTAGGAATTCCCTTAAAATGTCCATAAAACGTGATTATATCATAAGAAACAAGCATATGATTTCATAGAGTAGTGAAATACTTGTTTGATTTATTATTACTGTTTGATAAACTATCTTTGTTTGATATTAGAAGTTAATTAATCATGTTTAAGAAATCACTTGAGAAAAACAATTGCTGATAGAATATCTTATTTCGAGATGGAACTTGCAGTTAGTAAGGTGATTTTGTGGTTATCTGAGAATAAGTTGAGGTTATCAGCTCTTTTTTGTCTCTTGCAGTTAGCAAGATGCCTTGCGGTTAGCAAGATGTTCCCTTGCGGTTGGCAACTGAGGAAGTTTGTGCATTTTACAATTAGCGAATAAGTAAATCCTTTGCAAAGGCTCTATTGGTTAGACAAAGAAAGTCCGCGGGTAGCAGCAAACTCTTAAGCATAATTAAAAGATTCATTTTTGTAAATTTATAGGATTGTCTTCATTAGATCATGTTTGAGATAGAATTGTTTTGCTAATGTTTGAAGGGTTGGATGAAAAAACATGTGCATGGAATTAATAAAAGAACATTTTTTTGTATATGTGAAACAACCTGGTAGTAATTAGAAGAATGGGTGAGTGTGGTGTGGAAAGTAGGAGACTAGTATCCTAAAGGATCTACGTCTACGGAAGGGTGGGTCCAATTATGCGGGTACTTTTCACAAGATTACTAGTTAGTTTAGACTGTGTCTCATATCATATTCAGGGTTTATGGATAGCATCCGTGCCTCTTAAACGTGGGAAAAAAGGTGTTGTTTATGGATTCTAAATATGTGAATGGTATTTTATCTTTATGTTAAGAAATTGCTTTCATTAGAATCCTTGATATATCGACCTGGCTTGTGGTGTATGACCCTTACAACCACGTACATGATGGATAGAGGACTTCCTCTCTTCTGTTGCTCGTATCTCTACTTTGTGGACTCTCGAAATAGGGCGTCGTCAACGAAAATTGAGAATAAAGGAAGCCTGTCTATCAAGTCGCCCCAATCTTTTGGGGCTGGGACCTCACAATTGGTATGAGAGCTTTATGTTAAAAGGCTTTATTAGCTACCTCGAGTGTGTATGGTTTTCTATACCCATTACTCGACTCATAGATATATTACACTATTTCAGTTGATGTGTATCACAGTTGTGGTTGAAACTTCTATTGTATTTTCTCATTGAGAGATTTTTCTAGATACCTATATGACATTTTGATGTCTTTATGATAAAAAGATTGAGTTATTTTTCTTTAAAAAATAGTATGACTAGTTAAGTCATATAAGTAATTTTTTGGTGGATTAAATAAGCCATGACTGGTTAAGTCATGTGATTGAGATAGTCTTGATTGGTTAAGTCATGTGATTAAGTTTTAATAGACTGGATAAGTCATGATTGGCAAAGTCATGTGGTTGAACTTTCAGTGGATTGGATAAGTTTACGTCTAGAAAATACCTTAATGTTTTGAGTTATTATACATATAATGTTAATATACAAGTACACTTAGAAGAACCCTCAAATCACTCCTCGAATGAAAAATCCTCAGAATGATGCTATCTATACGGAGATTCAGGAGAATAAGTTATTGCTTAAACAAATGCAACTACCTTCTTTTAAAGGAGAGGGTGCTGATATATTGAGAAGGATACATAAGTATGGATCAAAGTTATGGGTGATTACTTCTTGGCTGCAAAGACCACACCTGCAAACCAAGCGATGCTAGGGATGTTTCGCCTCTTCGATGAAGCAAAGCTATGGTGGAAACAACGTTGCCGTGACATGGGAGTATTGGAGAACTCCCAAGTTGGAGGGAAATTAAACAAGTAGTGGAGGAAAGATACTTACCTCCTGCCCACAAAGCGTTTAAGATGAATGAGTTCTTTAGCTTGAAACAATATAGCTTATCCTTGGAAGAGTACTACTCAAAGTTTGTAAGGCTTAGGCTTATGCTCCACCAATGACCATAGAGCAGCAGGTAGCCCATTTTTGTCAAGGTTTAAGAGAACCAATCAGCTTGCGATTAGAAGCCATGAAACCTACTACTGTGCAAGATGCTTTATTATGAGCTAAGCTCTCAATGAAGGACGAAGGGATCAGAAGGAGAGTCAAACAAAATCAAAGTTTTAATGGTGTCGAGCGTCCAATAAGGCTTCCTAATAATAACGGACAACCACAAAGAGCTTATGCTGTTAACGCTCAAAAACCTTCACACTTGGATGTTCAATGCTTTGAATGCGGAGAGTTGGGACATTATCAAAACAGATGTCCACGTCTGACTAATAGAGCAGTAGAAACAAGTGATGTAGATCAAAGACACCGTCCTTTTGGACATAATAGTGGACGAGGTGGTGGACGAGGTAGAGGGTGAGAAAGAGCAGCCAGAGCCTTTGGAAGAGGTCAAGGTAGGAATGCCCATACACATGTAGTCATAGGAGAACCTACCCTTGGTGAAGAAAAAGAGAAAGCAATAATTTATGGATCTATTGAAAACCCCGAAGCTCAAAGACAATTCGTTGTTATTCAAGCACCAGCCACCCATCAAGGTAAACCTTTTAACCTTCTCATTGATTGTGGTAGTACTCATTCTTTTCTATCCATAGAATGCTTGCAAAAATTGAACATGAATAAAAAACAAGCTAAACCCATGACAATAGAATTGGCTAATGGAAAGACCATGGTAGCAAGACATTCTATGGGAACACTTGACTTTGAACTAGGAGGACATGCTACTTCAGCTTTCTTTAGAACCCTAACAATTGGGATGTATGATGGAATTCTTGGGATGGATTGGTTATCTAGGAATCACTCTAGCATCCAGTGTGGCCTAGGTAGTTTGAGCTTCAGAGATAGTCATGCTAAGCCAGTTGAAGTACACGGAAAGAATGGGATTCCAAAGATTCAATTAGTTAAAGCCAACCATCTACTCAAAGGTATGAGGGTTGGACAACAAATATTTGTGGTCAAGATGAACAAGATCGATCCAAAATCAAGCGTTACAACACCCTCTTGGCTTCACAAATATCCAAATGTCTTTCTTCAAGATCTAACCTCTCTTTCTCCGAATCGAGAGATCGATCATGAGATAGATATTCTTCTAGGAAGTGAGCCAGTGTCAAAGTGACCTTATAAAATGGCGCTACCAGAGGCCATTGAATTGAAAGATCAGCTTCATCAACTTATAGAACATGGATTTATTAGACCAAGTAAATCAAGTTGGGGACTTTCAGTACTCTTTCAGAAGAAGAACGATGGGACTTTATGACTCTGCATTGATTAGAGGACTAAACCAGGTAACAATTAAGAACAACTATCCTATCCCACGAATCGATGAATCACTGAACAGACTACATGGTTCCAAGATCTTCTCAAAGATAGATCTAAGATCTGGTTATTATCAATCAGAACAAAGGAATCAAATATTCCAAAGACAGCTTTCAACACCCGATATGGACATTTTGAGTTTATAGTAATGTCATTTAGATTGACTAATGCTCAAGCTACATTTAATAGATTGATATTTTTAGGCCGTACCTGTTGGGTATTCATGCCCAAGTTCAGTGGTATCTGCCTGTGGGAACACCACTTATAACATGCAGGTAAGATTCAGTTAGAGCTAAGTTTGCTTGGCATGGATACCGTTTTTATATTAAGCTCTTTTGTAACCAAGGAATGAGATATCAATATAGCATGTAGTTTTCTCTTGCTGTGTTGAATTCTCTCTCTCTCTCTCTCTCTCTCTCTCTCTCTCTCTCTCTCTCTCTCTATCTATCTATCTCTCCTCTCTCTCTATCTCTCTTCTCTCTCTCTCTCTCTCTCTCTCTCTCTCTCTCTCTCTCTCTCTCTACACCACCCTTCTTGCCATGGCAGCAAGGCATCATCCACCCTATCTCTGGCCCCCCATCAAATGGTATCAGAACTTGGCATTGGTCTTGTGCTTGATAAGCTCCGCGGGAGTGACCACTTGCAGAGGGAATTGGCCAACTGTCGACCTGTACTAAAATAAGCAACCTCAACATCAATAGAGTCACCCTGGCTTACTAGTGGTGAACTCTCGATTCTTGAGCGCCTACAAATTCAGCCTCTACAGCCTGTTGCAAGCTAGATACCCTCCTCACTGTCACGTTTTGCGCCATCTCTACAATACAAAGATCATTTTATTTTGTTTATTTCACATTTTATTCCAGTGGCCACCCAATTTGGTCTTGAGTCCTTATGCAAGCGGGTATTCACACCCTCGACAAGGTGCAAGTCACCCCGTTCGTGCTCGGCTCAATAGTACATTGGCTTGTAAATAATTTGAAGGCATTTTTCAAACTCAATAAAAGTCAATTGCAGTGATTTAGAAAGTTTCTGCAGTAGCTTAATACATGCATGCAAAGAGAGTTGAAGATGAAGACAACCGAAAGTTAAGTCGACAATAACCAATAACATAAATTTTCTATCAGGCTTTTGAAAGGCTTCAACATGGGGTAGAAAATCGATAAATTTAATGGATCCAACTTCCACTACCTGGCAAATTAAAGTAAAGGGATATCTGATGCGCAAGAAATTGTGGAGCGTCGTCAAGCCGCCATCAATCAACGAAGCGGCACATCTGTTGCAGTTACTAGAGCGTTATCTGTTGAGCAACAACGCAAGGGCAAGCAAGCATTAGGTATTAGTTTGACATCTCTCAAAGATGATTTTATTCATTATCTAGATGACATGCAATCTGCAAATGCTGCTTGGATGGAACTAGAGAAAGTGTTTGGTCCTAAAGCCAAATACTGCAAAATGAACCTTAAAATAGAGCTGTATTCTCTTTCAATGCATGATGATGAAAATATTGAAGTTTTAGCTAACATACTAAAAAGCATCCGCACTCAGCTAATTTATGTTGAAGCTCCTATCCCATACGAAGATCTTATAGCCGTCTTTCTGAATAGCCTACCTGCAGAATTTTGTCAAATTGTAACTATTTTAAAGAAGAAGGATCCTCTGCCTTCTTTGGATGGTATTGTTAACTCATTGCAGGAAGAAGAGAAACGGGTACCACAAATTAGCTCTTTCGTATTGATTGCATATGTAGCTCGTGGTTGCACTTCAACCAGGCCTGCAACTTCAACCAGGCCTACTACCAACACTAAACCTTGTGCGATATGTGGATGCAACAATCATCAAACCAAGGATTGTTTTCCCAAAAATCCTTGCATCCATTGTGGAAAGACCAATCATCCTTCGGATAAATGCTTTAAGAAGAATAAGTGACATATCAATATGGTTGAAGGTGATGAAGATGGTGAAGCACCAATGCTTCTTGTAGAAAGTGATGTCCTATAGTTTTCAATTTGTCTTTATGTTTTCTTGATGTCAATCATTTGTCAATAAAATGTACGGATTATAGACACTGCCATGAAAATAAAAAGTGGTATGATCATCCTTTTGTTGTTTGGTCAAGTTCTGGTATGTCTCACATTGATAGTTGTTTGAGGGAAGTGTACACACACACCTATGTTATTGTCAAGGGGGGGACTTCTACTCATAGTTTCAGGTGATTGGACTCTGCCATGGTCTGTATCAAGTCCATAGTCAGTGGTTTGAGCTTGAGGAGGATTTTTGGGTATTCAAGCTTGGGTTCAGTGGTATCTTCCTGTGGGAAGACCGCTTATAGGATGCAGGTAAGATTCAGTTAGAGCTAAGTTTGCATGGCATGGCTACCTTTTTTACATTAAGCTCTTTTCTAACCAAGGAATGAGATATCAATATAGCATGTAGTTTCTCTTGCTGTGTCGAATTCTCTCTCTCTCTCTCTCTCTCTCTCTCTCTCTCTCTCTCTCTCTCTCTCTCTCTCTCTCTCTCTCTCTCTCTCTCTCATCCTGCACCACCCTTCTCGTCATGGCAGCAAGGCATCATCCACCCTAGCTCTGACCCCCCATTAGTACCTAGATGACTTTGTTCTTGTCTTCTTTGATGATATTCTAATCTACTCAAAGGATGAAGAATAACATGAAGGCCACCTGAGAACGCTGTTGGATATTCTTTGCGAACACAAGCTATATGCAAAGATGAGCAAGTGTTCATTTTTCACTCCAAGGATTGAGTATTTGGGATTTATTGTTTTGCATGAAGGAATCTCAGTGGACCCTGCTAAAGTTCAAGACATTGTTGAATGGCCTCATCCATCAGATGCAAGTGAGCTTAGAGGATTGAAGTGCAACGGCAGCTCCATGCTCACGGGATTCTCCAAGCTCATCACCATGACGAGAGAACACCTAGGAAGCCTCCTTGTGAGACTACCAAAAGAGGTCTCTCTCCGATTCGGGAAGAAGAAGAGAATCCATACGAAGGGCTCAAGAATTTACTTCTTGATGATGCATCTCCTTCCCAAAGGAGAACTCAAGAGCCTCCACCGAAGGAACGAGAAAGAAGCGAGTCTCCCGCCACCTCGGCGGAGATGGCTCCACGAAGACGGCGGGCTAAACGCTCTCCATCACCACCAAGGCGGAGAAGACCATCACACTCTTCTCCACTCCATAATTCAAAGAGGGATGATAAAAAGCAAGAGAAGAAAAAGGCGAGAAAGAGGACACCCTCTTCTCCATCTTCTTCATCCTCTTCCTCTTATGAAAGCTATGGTGAAGACGACAAAGATCAAGACAAGAAAAAGGTGAGAAAGAGGTCACCCTCTTCTCCACCTTCTTCAAATTTTTCACCTTCTGAAGAAAGTGATGGTGCAACCTTTGAACCATCAAAAAGAAGAGGCCATAGGAAATCCTATGCCGCATGGAAGAGGTCATCCAAGCGGAAGAAATTCAAAGAGGGAGGGAAGAGCATCTCTTTCCTTACCTATGATGGTACCTTTGGTGCTACGGACAAAGTCTTGGCCTTTATCCAACAATTCGATGCGGAGTTTGGAGATGAGGGCTTCACGGAGTCCTCTAAGCTACGCCATGTAGCTATGCACTTCCAAAAGTCCGCCAGACAATGGTGGTCTAGCCTACGAGCCAACGGTGAAGCTCCACGAACATGGAAAACTTTAAGAGATTCCATTATGAAGTAGTTTTTGGCCAACGATGCCAAAGACAAGGTACTCACCGAATGGCGAATCTTAAAGCTCTCTCCCAATGAATCCATCTACAAATATGTAGACAAGTTTTGGGACCTACAACTCAAAGCCACTATCTTCAAAAAGTTGGATTTTGGAGAGAAAAAGCAACAATTTTGTGCGGGCTTAACCAAAGAAATGGCGGAGTATGTCAACTCCCAAAGGCCACGTACCATATCGGCGGTAATACACCACACTATGGTGGCCTCTCAAATCAATTTCCAAACGGGGGCTAAAAGAAATAATAAGCGCCCGGAAAACAAGGGTTCCAATGAGCCTAAGGGGAAGGACAATGTCCAAAAGTCTCCTAAGGGCAACTCCAACAAAGCTAAAGAGAAGGGAGTTTACAAAGGTAAGAATAAACTCTCTCCTGAAGAGCTTGAGCGTGTTCGTAAGGATAACCGGTGTTTCAAGTGCGGAGAACAAGGGCATGCGTACCGTGCTTGTCCCCAAAAGAACAACCGCCAAGATCCTCCTAGAGCTTCCTTGGTTGAAATCCAAGAGGAGGAGACTCACCAAACTCACCACAAAGGATCTCCTCTATGCCATGCTTGGGGAAAGGTAAGAGAACATGATGCTTTTATTCTTTTTGACCCTGGTTCTACTCACAATTTTATATCTATAGAGTTGGCCACCAAGCTAGGCATACAATCCTACGAGATGGGAGATGTCCTACCCGCAAACAGTGCCTTCAAGGGGCAAGAAGCTTCAGTCACTCCCTTAATCGGGAAATTGAGGCTTCATGTCCAAGGATATGTGGACAAAGAGGACTTCTTTATCTCTCCTCTCAAGCATGAGGATGTAATCCTAGGGGCACCATGGTTTGACCGCCTGGTTGCCGATGTTAAATTTCCTGAAAGGAGAATCTCCTTTAAGTTCAGGGAAAAAGACATGTATATAGATGCTAAGGAAATGGGTAACACTATCCCCATTGTACATACACCAGCTTTCAACAAGTCAATAAAGAGCTCTATTTCCGTGTACATGATATTTGTTAAAGATTCTCAAAATGAACCTAATGCTTTAGCAAAAGAAAATAAAAGCAACCAAAAGGAATTAGAGTTGTCCAATTTTCTCAAGGGGTTTCAAGATGTTTTTATTGACGATATCCCTTGTGAGCTACCTCCTAAACGAGGTAATGATGACCATGCAATTGAACTTCTTCCAGGAAGTTCATCGCCTAACAAACCTCCTTATAGAGTTTCTCAAGCTCAACAAGAGGAGATTATGCGGCAAGTGCATGAGTTAGTTGAAAAGGGTATGGTTAGGACAAGCTCATCTCTATTTTGCTCACCTGTGCTATTAGTGCAAAAGAAAGACGGCACATATCGTATGTGTATCGACTATAGAGCACTAAATAGGATCACTATCAAGAATAGGTTTCCCGTTCCACGGGTAGAAGACCTATTTGATAAGCTACAAGGATCGACCTACTTCAGTAGGATTGACCTAAAAAGTGGCTATCATCAAATAAGGATAGTTGATCAAGACATTGTAAAGACCGCATTTCGCACCACATTTGGTCTTTACGAATACATTGTCATGCCTTTTGGCTTGACCAATGACCAGCCACATTCAACCGCTTGATGGAGAAGCTGTTCAGGCCTCATCAAACCTTCACTGAAGTGTTCTTTGATGATATTATCATCTACTCTAATTCATTGGAGGAACACAAGCAACACCTCCAGGTAATATTTCAAGTTTTGAGAGAGAATAAACTTTATGTTAATTGAAAGAAAAGTGAATTTTTCTTGCAAGAGATTCAGTATTTAGGTCATATTATCTCTCAAGATGGCATCCAAATGGATCCATCAAAGTTAGAGGTAATAAAAGGATGGCCTAAACCAAGGAATCTTCATGAACTAAGAAGCTTTATAGGTATGTGTGCATACTATAGACGCTTCATAGAAAAGTTCTCACAAATTGCGGGACCATTACATGACCTAACAAAGAAAAGCTTTAGGTATACATGGTCTGCTAAGGAGAACAATGCTTTCGAAAAGCTTAAAGAAAAGCTTATCTCTCAACTTGTGCTTACACTACCGGATCTCTCAAAACCATTTGAGGTCCAATGTGATGCTTGTGGTGATTGCCTTGGAGCTGTTTTACTCCAAGAAGGGCATGCCATAGGCTATGAGAGTCGAAGGCTCGACCCTGTTGAGCAAGCTCTAGGCATATACGAAAAGGAACTCCTTGCAGTTCTACATGCCTTAGACTCATGGAAGCACTATTTATTGGGGACTCCTTTCATTCTGCGAACGGATCACCAAAGTCTTAAGTACTTCATGACGCAGACCAAGCTCTCCGACAAACAAATGAGGTGGGAAAATTTCTTTCACAATTTCATTTTCATATTGCTCACATTGCTGGCAAGCATAATCAAGTAGCTGATGCACTCTCAAGACCGCCAAGAGTGAATGCGGTTTCCATAGCAACTCACAATGATCTATCTTCAATGATAGATGAGTATGCTATTGATCCCGATTTTAAAGATGTGATTTCATCCCTTGCATTAGGGAAGAAAGAAGAACCATTTCCTCTACAAGATGGTATCTTCTCTATGGCAATAGACTATGCGTTACTAACTCACTACATGAGAAAGTAATGTATGAATCTCATGCTCCACCTTATGCGGGGCATAGAGGGATTCAGTCTACCTTAAAGGGAATTGAAACATATTTCTATTGTCCTACCATGAAAGTGAACATACAAGAGTATGTTTCTAAATGTGTGGTATGCCAAAAGACAAAATTTGATAGAGGGAAGCAACTTGGATTGCTTCAACCCTTGCCAATCCCTAATTCACCATGGGAGAGCATATCCATGGATTTTATCTTTGGATTGCCTAAGTCTATCCATGGGAATACGGGAATATGGACGATAGTAGATAGGTTCAGTAAACAAGCTCATTTTATACCTGTCAAAAAGACTATCAAAACCCATCAAATGGCAACCCTCTTCATTTCACAAATCTTCAAGTACCATGGCTTGCCAATGTCCATAGTGTCGGATAGAGATCCTAGAATGACCAGTAATTTCTGGAAGGGTCTCTTTGAGAATTTAGGGACAAGGCTAAACTTCTCTTCGGCCTATCATCCACAAACGGATGGCCAAAGTGAAATAGCTAACCTAGCCATTCTCGATCTACTAAAAGCCTATGTAACGGAAGTAGATCAAAGATCCCAATGGGAGAAGTACTTACCCTTAATGGAGTATGCTTACAATAACACTGTACATACTTCCACGGGAAAAGCACCTTTCGAGGTAATTGAGGGAAGATCAAAAAGTCCTTTGCTACTTAAAGTACATGGGAAGATCTTCGCTGCAGATGAGTATAGCCGAGACCTACAAGAATCTTTTCAAAAGATTAAGGATGCTATCTCTATCTCACAGGAAAGGCAAAAGGCTGCTACTGACAAGCACAGAAGAGCCCAAGCCTTTAAAGAAAACGATTGGGTCTTGTTAAAGTTTCCCAAGGCTCGATTAAGGCACACGATGGGCAAGAATCCTACGGGACACCAGAAGTACTATGCTAAACTAGCAAAAAGCTACTATGGTCCCTTCCAGATTCTTAGGCCAATCAACAAGATGGCCTATCAACTCAAGTTGCCCAATCATTGGCTCATACACAATGCTTTCCATGTGAGCCTATTAAAGCCTTACAAAGGAGAGCCACCTCAAGAACCAACTATTGAAGACCCACCGGAGATCGAGGACCAAGAGGAGGTGCTGCAGCCCGAGTCCATTCTCCGACATGAAGACAAGGTATTAAGAGGTGGTAAGACTATCCGACGATATCTTATTAAGTTTAAGAATTATCCTTTTGAAGATGCTAGATGGATGCAAGGCATACAATTAAAGGATAACCTAAACCTTGTCAATGCTTACAATGCTTCCCAAGAGTATGCAAATGTACAAAATGTTAAAAATGAACAAAGTTTTTGTCTTATAAGACTCTCTTTTTCTTTATTTGTGCACAAAAATGAAGTAGTATGCATGCTTAGATCAAGTTTGCGGAGACGACGTCTCCCAAACACCAAGTAGAGCTTGTCACTCTACTATGGAAGACTGATAGGACTAATGTGCAAACATGCTTGCGGCAGCCTCAGGCTCTCAAGCGCCAAATGGACTAGTCATCCATTGTGGAATGATGTCGTAGGGTAACATAGGGATCCTCTACCCGCTAAGAAAAGGACTCATGAGCATGCTTCATCTTCTCTACACCATAGTCAAGGACGACTATGATTTCAAGAGAGAGGTAATGTCATAATAATCAATATCTAATTCCCCTAAATGACTTTCTCATATTAAACTGATCATTTAATGTGGGGAAGTGCCAGGGGAGAAAAGGTTAGAATATTGGTGAAGCTAGCAGACCGGCCATAGTAGGGATCCAAAGGAGGGAAAATAGGGATCCAAAGGGGGGGGGGGGGGGCATCTGCAAAAGAGCCATGTGCAACAATGGGCTAAAAAGACCCTAAGGTTCAGCCCATTAAGACTTCCAAAATGCTAAGGTTCCAAAATTCAAAGGTTGTGTCCAAAGGTCAAACCTAAGGGAAATTGGATGCTTTGTGTGTGTAAAAAAAAAGTCTTTGCATATCCCTACATGGGAGGGGGAGAGCCCTAAAGGTAGGGGATGAGAGAGAAAATCACACACACACACACACACACACAGGATCCCTTTACACAAAGGGAATGAGGGACACATGTCAGCTCCCTAGGCCAGATGCCCACAAGGTGTGCCCAGTTTCTATTGGATGACCCTTGAAGTGGACCAATGAGAATTAAGCTAGAGTAAATCTAGTTTAATTAATTTAAAAACATTTAATAAAAGAAACCAATGAGAATTAAGTCTCCTGGAAGACTATTGGGCAGTCTCCCAAGGGGTCCAATGAGCATTTGGGAGCCCAATGGCTTTCCTGATTCCTATTGGCCATGAGGCAAAGGGGTCCAATGAGAGTTTAGTTTAATTATTTAATTACCTAAAGCTCTCATAAAAGGGGAAAGGGGGACACATGTCAAAAGGCTATCACTTATGCTGCTTAATGGTCATTGGCTTGACTTGGGGAGAGCCAATGAGGGCTCAGCAAGAGCAATTAGCAAGAGGGCTCGCCCAAGAGAGAGAGGGGGGCTGATTTTTGCAAGGCATTATCACACACACACTCATACACAGTCTATGTGTGAAGCAAAGAAGACTATCTCTTCCCAAGCTTTAATGGAGAGCTCATCACCTACTCCAAGCTTGGGAGATAGAAGCCTACATCAACACTCTCTTGGCCTATGGATGCAAATCCAACCAAGAGCCAAGCTTCAATGCATGCTCATCTCCTCTACCAAGCTAATTACTAAGCTAAGGTATGCTAATATGAGTGATTATGTGAGGAGATGTACATCTTTCTCGTAAGATACTCCTTCTTCCTCTCAATCTACTCTCATACCCTGCTAGCTCTCACCATCTTCGAAGGTGTGTGAGGTCTTGGGTCTGAGAACAGGGATAATTCAAGTTGTGTTTGCTAAGTGTTTTGCTTAGTGCATGAAGCTTTCATCTTCATTGCACTAGCTAGTCTTGAAGGAACACAAAGAATTGTATTGTACAATGTCTCTCTTGATGGGAGAAACCATAATACAAAGCCTTTTGGAGGGGGGACCGGCTCCATGCAAATCCGGTCCTCAACTGTTGTCATTAGCTTAATTTCTCTCTCTTTTGAAAGTATTGTCGATGCTATCTAACTAGGTGTTATGCTTTTTGTTGCTCTCTCCACCCAAGCACTCTTGTAATTCTCATTAGGAATCTATTCTAATGAAATGCCCACTATGTTCATGCTAATTTCCGCTACACATAAGTTATTAGGACATTAAATGTTACAGACCATCAAGCCTTACTCTATCTGGTGAATAAGCCATGCAATACTAGAAGAATAGTAAGATGGTTTATCGTCATACTCGAGTTTGATTTCACAGTGGTATTCAAGAAGGGCACCACACACCAAAGAGCAGATCACCTATCAAGGATCACTTTAGGGGAAGCACCAAAAGGGGTAGATGAATAATCCATGCAATATCATAAGAATAGTAAGATGGTTTATCATCCTACTCAAGTTTGATTTCACAGTGGTATTCAAGAAGGGCACCACACACCAAAGAGAAGATCACACGTCAAGGATCACTTCAAGGGAAGTACCGAAAGGGGTAGATGATGATTTCCCAGATGCTTATCTGTTCTCCGTGGAAATGGTCCTAGACAGTTAGAGGACCTTGTATCTCTAATGACCATAGCTCACATAGATTCGTAGATACCACTTTCCATCACACCACGATTGATAAAATAGTCTTCCCTATATCAATTGTTGACTGGAAGGTTGTATTGGAAAAACAAGGATGGGATTCTACTTTTGTGCATTGGCCGCCCTGAGGAACATGAAAACTATTTGAGTCAAGGTCATACAGCGGTTGTAGGACTCCACTTTGTGGAAGACCGGACCTTACAACAATTAAACTGGTTAGGGATCTATTGGCCTGCTATGAGGAAAGATGTTCATGTTTATGTGAATAATTGGTCTCACTGTAAGGAAAAGGCCGCCCTACCCCATGCCACATTATCCTAGATCTTTGTGACACCACAATGGAGTAAATATCGAATAGAGTATCTGACTGTTAATCGACAAGTCAGACAGTTAAGTCAGCATAGGGCGAATAGGAGGCTTGGGGACTGCCCAATGCCACCTATCACTAGGTTTTGACCTTGGGGTTAAAGACATTACAAGAGGCAGTAGAGTCAATACTACACGAATAGGAGGCTTGGGAAGTGCCCAACGCCACCTATCGCTTGGTGTTGACCTTGGTGAAGAAGACATGACAGGTAGTAGTGAAGTCAACACCAGAAGAATATGAGGCTTGGGGACTGCCCAACGCCACCTATCGCTTGGTGCTGACCTAGGCAAATAGTAGTCTTTGGAGCACCTCCACCCACGGTTCCTGCTCACTTAGGTGACTTGGCAACATTTGCTCAAACTATCGGTCGATCTATTGTTGAGAATATGCGTAACATGCCTAATAGAGAACCTAAAAGTAAGGCAGTACAAATATCCAAGCTCACACAAAAATTTAGTGAGGGCGGGGATGTGAGAAAGCATATCAAAGTGTTTGAACAAATATGTGGTTCTCTAGGAGAACACAATGACCTGCATAAGGGTAATGCTTTAAGCCTAACCTGAAGTGGGAAGGGTGAGGATTGGTATAGAACCCTAAGGGTGGAAAAAAAAATGATTTACCCTACTCTTAGGAGACTGTTCTTCAAAGAATACATACGAGAGGGAATGCTTTGGGGTGTAGCCTCTCAGCTCCAGAAAGCCCAACGAGAGGAAGGAGAGTCGGTGAGAGACTTTATTAGTCGCTTAAAGCATTTGAATTCTTGTTGTAATCCAAATGAGCGCTTCAATAATAATCAATTGCTTGATAGATTCATTAGGGGATTACGACATGAGGATATCTACAATTGCCTATTCATTAGAGGTATCACCACTTGGGAAGCAGTCACCACCAATGCGATCCAATTGGAGGATAATTTAATGATTCAAGGTGAAAGAGTGTCTGTTGAGCCTAAATCTATTAGCTCGAAAGCATCGGGGCATCAGTCCCAATGACCCTAAAGCCTATTGCTAAGGAGCCAAAGATATATGACATGAATTTAGCAAATCACACCAAGGCCATTCAAGAGAGTCGTAGAGACAATCGTGCTCTGCAAAACAATCATATGAAGGGAGAAACAATGGTGCTCAGTATGCTATGGACCGCATAGTACCAGTGAATGCCCTACTTTTAGAGTAAAATTCAATGGGAACTGCAATGCCTGTGGGAGGTATGGTCATCAAGCTAAGGATTTCTTAGTATTTAAGTGCGCGATGGCCAATAGACCAACCTTAGCATGGACAGAGACACCTAGAGTGCCTGCATTGATGCCGGTCCCACCTCTTGAATAAACGTCACAACACATGGTCCCTAGGACCCAAAATATTGTTCAAACAACACCCTTACCACCTCCAGTGCTAGGACCGCAACCACCACATCCGAGAATCACTTTTGTGAATCAAGTGATTTGTGAGTCATCTATTGCTTGTTTGGAAGGCTGTGAGGAAAATATAGACCCTAATATTGCCTATGGAATGGATGCGCTTGAAGAAAGTCAACAATACTACATGGAGGACTATTGGGGACAAGTCAAACCTATCTATCAAGTAGCTGCTCTTGTTGCAAGAGGCCAAAATATCAATTACATTGCCAAGAGACCACCTTTTCAATGCTATTAGTGTGGAAGTCCACATCGTGTAGCCGATTGTCCTATTAGGCTACAAAAGAACGCCACACTAATGCAAACCAATCAAGCGAGCACGTCTACAATGCCGATACTCATGTGTAATCGATGTGGCATAGATCATTTGATTGCCCAATGTCCGAAGAATCCAAATGCACCGAAGATCACGCCATTAAACTTGATTGAGGTTACTAAGGAGCCATCACAAAGTACACCTGTGGTACCAATAAACGTACTCACATGATTGATGCTCCAAAAACAAAATTATATTCTTGAGGAAAGAGACATGGCATCAATTGCCCAATCTCAGAAAAATAAGAAAACACGAAGGAAGAGATCGCAAAAAGCAGCGAAGTCAAACCCTAGTTCAAAGACCAACATAGGGGCTGGTGACGACCCTGTATATATGAACGACGCTGAAGAGTATTCTAATTCAAGTGAAACCATGGAGACCAAAATGACCACTAAGATAGAAACCAACAAGGAAGATCTTCATGAGCCACAATGGCCAGGATCCAAGAAGAATATAGAAACTTATCCAAACCCTACAGAGGAGATCGAGCGAGTCAAGCAATTAAGGAGTTTGGTAGAAGATACCCAAAGGGATCTAGAACCAGCACCTAGACACCATGTTCCCTACGCAACAACAACCTCACCAAGTCCATAGACCCTTAGCCATACCTAGTGTCATCCAAGAAGAAAGTGACTTAAAGTCATGGGAAAGTGGACGTACTCACTTCTTGATGGAAAGAATGTTTACAGAGGGACTACCTGACCCTATCAAAGAACTGGAGATTCCATCTTCCCCACGTTAAGGGACTGAAGTTCAAAAGGTGCCGTTAAACATTGCCAAATTAATGGATTTCATGTCTTCGGAAGTTAGAACCACCATCATGTCCAAACTATATAAAGACCCTGAGCTAGTCTCAGCTCTTCGAGCCTTTCTCAATGGAGAACTGAAGTTTGGGCTACCACAATTTGCACAGATGGATGGAGCTGGTGAGATTCCAATAGAGGAGAAACACTTAGATCCACAACCCAACCTAGATGAGAACCTTGTTGTAGAAATACCTGTTAACAAGTTGGGACAATACTTTGAGGGAGATGAATCCAATGCAACCATACCAATCACTACCAAGGGATTAATTGTGAAGGGAATCCTTGATGGGGGCACTGGGGTTAGCATTGTGACTAAAAATTGTTGGGAAACTATGGGAAGACCTCACCTTGCGATCACAACCATAGTAGTGAAGATGGCCAATGGGTCTATTGTTAAGCCTATTGGGATGCTAGAAGATCTCAAGATCAAGGTCTTTGGACATAAAATACGAATTACCTTCATCGTTATGGATTTCTCCAGGCACACTATGGCATCGGAGATGATCTTAGGAAGTCCTTTTATGAGGGAAGCAAAAATGGTGCATGACTGGTCTCAAAACCATGTCTACCTACAATTCCAAGATTCTGTCATTCAAGTGGATCTTGTAACTGGTTGAGCACATCCCCTAGGAAACAGGTTTATATTGATCATAGATCTGACACCACAGTTCACTCGGCCCCATTGTAGTATTGTTACACGTGTAAAGCAGACACTAATGTTGGGGAAGATTCTCCTTATATGGATGTACTACCTGGGATGACTGAGTGGGACAATGTGGATTGGGTCCACCTAGCAACAACCATAGACACTTGGGGAAATAGGGGGACGACCTGGGTAACACCTGAGGGGGATGAAATGCCATCACTCGTACCCTTAAATATGCCAGAAGCAATGCATATAGATTCTAATAACCTATAAGATGAAGGTTTGACTGGCATTGGAACCAGTAGCGCCTCACAAGACTATAGCCCACACGATTTGGGTTCAGAATCATCAATTGAAAATGACTATGAGGACAAAGAATTCGAGTTAAATCTTAGTGCAAATGTGGAGACAAACCATTCAGGGCCCAGTGGTACCCTACATGACAATCTATCCAAGGGAGCAGAAGACACAAGAAGCGATTCATCTAGTGACTCTTCACTAGAGATCGGCCGTAATCAAAAATTAGACAAGAAGAGTAAGAGATATAAGAGGCGACGATATTCGAACAAATGTGCGTGCTAGAATAAATGAAAAGAAATCTACGGCGGAATGGCTTAATCATATAGGGACATGTGATGCTCATCGGAAGTTGGTAGATAACTGGGGTGAATACCTTCAAAGCGTTATGTGGTGTAGTCCACAACCCATTGACATCGCACAACTAGAGGCTACAGAGAAGCCAAGGTTGAGCCGTACCGTAAGGAGACGACAAAATCGAGAGTTAGCGCAACAACGAAAGGAATCGGAAGTGAAATCATAGTCCACAGAACAAAAGGACCCCACAAACTTACACCCTGCACCTAACATTTCAAATCCTATACCACAGAGGAACGTAAGTTTGTGTATACAAAGGCTCAAAGAAAACCTATCGATCGGGAGCAGTGGAGTCTATGTTGATCCAGCATTAGTTAAGGAAATAGAGTTAGCAGACCCAGGAGAAGAGTCCACACCTATTTTCATTGCCCAAGATCTGATAGAGACTGAGGAGTGTGTACTTCAAGAAATTCTCAAGGAATTCAAGGATATATTTTCCTGGACATATCATGATATGAAAAATGTTCCACCTTCTGTGGTGCAACACACAATCCCCATGAATAGCATGGCTAAACGAGTTCAGTAATGACCCTACCCAATGAATCCTAAATATGCAAAAATTGTTCAAGAAGAGATTGAAAAGCTTGTGAAATGTGGATTCATATACTCTATTGAGCACTCAGAATGGGTGTCTCCAATAGTGATTGTGCCAAAAAATAATGGGAAACTCAGAGTGTGCGTGGATCTCAAGAAGGTCAATGCCGCCACTAGGAGGGACCATTACCCCTTGCCATATTCAAAACATGTGCTTGAAAGAGTTGCAGGGAAGGAAGCTTATAGCTTTTTAGATGGGTACCCTAGCTACAATCAAATCACAATTGTGATGGAGGACCAAGCGAAAAGCCTTTATAACCGAATTTGGAGTGTTCGCATTTCATGTTACGGCTTTTGGCTTAACCAATGCCCCTGGTACCTTTCAAAGATTAATAAACAGTGCTTTTAGAGAATATTTGAGGGAGTTTTGTGAAGGTTTCTTAGATGACCTTTGTGTTTATTCCTCTTGGAAAGAACATCTATCATGCTTACGAAAAGTGTTTGAGAAGTGCAGATTGTATCGCATCTCCTTAAACCCTTTCAAATGCCAATTTCGGGTTAGACATGGAGCAATTTTAGGGCATATAATGTCCAAAAATGGGATTTCCACAGATGAGATCAAAATTAAAGCCATTGTTGAATTGCCACCACCTACAAAATATAAAGGAGTTCAAAGGTTCATGGGCCATGTTGGTTATTACCGACGGTTTATTTTAAAATTTGCCGAGATAGCTCGCCCTTTGTACAAGCTTCTTATTGAGTTCCACTGGACCGCGGAGTGTGACCATGCTTATGAGTCATTGAAAAAGACCTTGACTAGCACTTCTATTCTACAAGTGCACGATTGGAATGTAATTTTCCATGTGCATATTGATGCATGAAACTTTGATATTGGGTGTGTTCTCGCTCAACCAGGAGAGCATAAACTAAACTATCCCATTAGCTTTGTAGGTCATTAATTGAATGATGCCGAGAGAAACTAGACCACTACAGAGCGAGGAGGTTTAGGTATGATTTATGCAGCGAAGAAATTTTGCTACTATCTTCTGGCCAACAAGTTTGTTTTCTATGTTGATCATCAAGCCTTGTTGTATCTAGTAAATAAACCTTGTTCCATGGAAAGAATTACACGATGGTTGTTAATTCTCCTTGAGTTTGATTTTACCATTGTGGTGAGACATGGTAAAAGACATGTCATGGTGGATCATTTGTCTCGCATACCCAATGGTGATACCCCTACTGGAGTCGATGATGAGTTGCCCAATACTTCTCTATTCCTAGTCGAAACCATACCTGAATGGAGTGAGAAGATTGTGAACTTTCTAGTTAATGGTTTTCCACCCAAAGAGCTTCATAAGGACATAAAAGAATGTGAACCTTACTCTCTCATTGCAGGAACTCTCTATAGACTAGGGAAGGATGATATTCTTAGACGTTGTGCTCGTGAGGATGAGTATTTATACATACTGCAAGAAGACCACATGGGTATAGCTGGAGGACATTTCTCAAGGGAACTAACAGCTAGAAAGGTGTTGCAATCAGGCTATTAGTGGCCTACCTTATTCAAGGATGCATCACTTTTTGCAAAAGGATGTGATGAATACCAACGTTACAAGATCACGCAACGAAAGAATAGGATGCCCTTACATCCTATTAAAGTGACTCAACCATTTGAAAAATGGGGCTTGGACCTTGTAGGCCCAATAAGTCCGGTAGCTCGTAGCACTCAATCTCGATATACTATTGTTGCCACTGACTACGTGACAAAGTGGGTGGAAGCCAGGGCGACACATAAGACTGATGCGAGGTCAACTACCAAGTTTCTCTTTGAGAACATTATTATAAGATTTGGTTGTCCCTTTGAGATTGTGAGTGACAATGGTACTCATTTTATAAATGGAGTAATAAAAGAACGCACTACCAACTTTATGATAGCTCACCATAAGTCCACACCTTATTATCCACAAGCAAATGGCCAAGTTGAGAGCACCAACATGACCTTAATCTCTATCTTGACCAAAACGATGGAAGCTCATCGCACAAATTGGGATTTAAAGCTGAGTTCAACTTTATGGGCTTATCGTACTGCGTACAAAGTTGCCATTAATTGCACACCGTTTAAGATGGTGTATGGCCAAGAAGCGGTTATTCCATGGGACTTTGTCGTTCCTAGTTTTCGAGTAGCTTCTCAAGAAGGTTGGGATGGTAACCCCTTAGTTGAGCGATTATATATCCTTGAAAGGCTAGATGAAGAGAGGCAATTAGCTGTGCAAAATGCACTAGTGGAGAAGGATAGGAGGAAGAAATGGTTTGACCGTCATCTAAAGAACAAAGATATCAATGTTGGTGATAAAGTCATTATGTATGGAGTGCGTAACGAAAAGAAAAAGTTGAAATGTGCGATAAAAGGACCATATAGAGTATGTGAGATCACCCACAAGGAACCATTCGTGTGGAGACTCTTGATGGGGTTAAAACCATTGGATTCCTTAATGGGAGCAAATTTAAAAGATACTATGATCCTTTAAGCCAAGAGGAGCTACGTGCCATCCATCAAAAAAAGGCAGCCAAGGCACGAACAGAATTGAAGAAGATAAAAGCTCAAGCTGAGGCTAATGAGTGATAACAATGCATAAGATGCCAACAAGAGGCTAACCTTGGAGTTACACATGCATTCCACATTGAAACCGACGAGGATTGGTTGGACTCTGACACACCTCTACGATAGCACTTATGGAAAAGTGATATATAACGCCTTATTGGAGACGGGTGCTAAATATAATCTGCTATAATATGGGATGTGGTGTCAGTTAGGGAAGCCACCTCTATCTGAAAGTATTATCCAAGTCAAGGGTGTGAACAAGAAACAAACTGTGGTTTTATGGAATCTGACACACTTCTGTCAGTTATCACAATGGGGTTGTAGCTCAAGACTTTTTGGTCATGCCTGTTCAAACTATGGAGGGTAATATAAACCTAGGACGCACGTGGATGATAGCCACCAAATGCACTATTGATTGGGGGACAAGGGGTGTCACAACACAGAAACCAACTCTTAGCCCTGCCACTCAAGCCATAGTCTCTGAGATATTGCCTCTTAACACTAGAATGGTAACCTAACAGGACATAAAAGTGTCCTTTCATGGTTTTGGGAAAAAATTCCAAAACCATAGTAGATCCACTCAATTTGAAAAATCCTTTCATGACCTTATAGTTCAATAACTACTACATATGGAAAAAATGAGAAACTTGTAATTTTTCTCATCCCTTGGTCACTACAAGCCTCCAAAGTTGATGGACCAGTGCATTTTGCCCAAAACAGCAATTTCTTACGGTTGATTGCATATAAATAAGAGTGGAGATTTTTGTAGGACATGAGATAAAATGCCCCATTAACTTCAATGGTTTGGTGACCAAAACATATGGTTGCTTTTACCTCACTAATTTTTTTTTGGGCAAAAAAAATAAGTACAAAAAAGTTGCATTTTTGCCATTCTGCGGACCTATCATCAAAGTTTTTATAGTCACGCTCAATACAGATACTATATACATGTTTTCTTAGTTCCCTTTGGGCCTCTGGATTCAAAAGGAGCCATGGAGCATGTCAAAAGGATTATGGATCTCTTACAATTCGAACCTTGGAGGCAATGATAAAGTGCTAAATACAGCAAACATGAAAAAACTGGGTTTAGCATTATGACCTCTAGAAACCCATAGAAACTACTCAATATCTAGCCAAGTTTTTAGTCTATGATTAGATATGGTCACTACCTACAAAATACACACAATTGGCCTAAGAAACTAGCAATATTGAGAAAGTTATACTTGCTACTCTAAAATGTATCGTATTCTTCAGCAATAAAAAAACTCAACCATCATCATGTACTATGATATATAGCATATTAGGTCCCCCAAAACTCAAGGAAGATTAGATTTATGTTATACATTACACTTACACAATCAAAATTGAATTTGGATATCAAGAAAGCCACCAAAAAAATCATAAAAGTGCTAATTTTGGCCAAAAAACAAGATTATGCAATTCTTGTAAATTGGTCATAACTTTCAATTTTAACACTTAGCTCTCCCTAAAAGCATCAAAACATGTTGAGAACTATGAAGGCCTAACCTCTAGCCATCTAAACCTCACAAACATGAATTTTAGAGTGGTATAGTTGCCAAAAATTGAAAAAAAAGCCAAAAACAGGACCCGTTTTTTCACACAGTTTAGGTTCAAAAATGTTGTGCAAGAGTAAGGTTATTGGTGAGATCGATACTCAAAACAAAATGCTAAGTTTTTTTCAGCTCATAAGGCAACTTTGTGGATATATAGCACATAGAAATTCATTTTCATACTCTTCAAATAATTCAAGTAAAATGGTTGTTGGAATTAGGGTTGCACAGAAACACACACAGCTTGGAGAAGATGAAGGAAGCTCAAGGCACACAATAGAGAGTGTATTACTTAGTGTGCAATGGAAAGATAGATAGCCCTAGAGTGATGGGCGTATATATAATGCACGGGGGAAAAAACTTCCTAAAGAGGGAAAAAATGCCCCGACGGTCCTAGTGTGTTCACACACATCACTACCACATGTATATGGTAGCAAATCCCCCCTGGAGTGATGCGGTGAACGAGAGCTGGCACATGAGTAAAGGGAAGTGCCATGCCCTGAGGACAGGAGCAGTCCACAAAGGGGAGTAAGCCCAAAGCTTTGCGGAAAGCTTCAAGCTTCTCACGAGACAATGCCTTTGTGAAAAGATCTGCAAGGTTGTTCTGTGTTGGCACATAAGCCAAGCTGATCTCTCCTGCTGAGAGCCTCTCCCTGACATAGTGGTAATGCACCTCAATGTGCTTTGTGCGAGCATGAAAAACTGGGTTCCTCGCAACTGCCAATGCGCTCTGACTGTCAGTGTAGATAGTGTTGGTAGTGTCCTGTCCAACACCCAAATCAACCATAAGGCGTCTGAGCCATACACACTCAACCGTAGCTGTGAAGACTGCCCTGTACTCAGCCTCACAACTCGAAGTGGCCACAGTAGGTTGCTTCTTGCTCAACCATGATATACATGAACTGCCAAGCATGAAACAAAAACCACTTGTGGACACTCTCGTGTCAAAACAACCAGCCCAATCTGAGTCCAAAAAAGCATGTAAGTCTGGCGGCAATGATCCCCCCTTGGGATAAAACAAGCCAAGATGTAAAGTGCCACTAAGGTAGAAGAAAATCCTCTTGACAGCCTGCCAATGCTTAGACCCTGGGCTATGCATAAATCTGCTGACCTGTGAGACTGCAAACTCAATATCCGGCCTCGTGTTGCATACATAAATGAGGCAGC
This sequence comes from Adiantum capillus-veneris, assembly GCF_014529385.1. Taxonomy (NCBI): domain Eukaryota; kingdom Viridiplantae; phylum Streptophyta; class Polypodiopsida; order Polypodiales; family Pteridaceae; genus Adiantum; species Adiantum capillus-veneris. The sequence goes on from NC_140931.1 coordinate 118,311,055, forward strand.
CAACAGCAGTTTGGTAAAGAGTGACATCAACAGGATCACCAGCATCATGTAGACTCAACTTCAAACCTGTTTCCATGGGAGTGGCAATAGGTTTGCAATCCTCAAGTCCAAACTTACATAGCAATGTCTCTATGTAACTTTTCTGACACAAGGCAATACCACCATCACACTGCTTAAACTGTATGCCCAAATAATGATGCAACCATCCCAAATCTTTCATCTTGAAAGTAGCATTCAAATCAGCCTTAAATTCAGCAATATGTCTCTCATTTGGTCCAGTGATCAGCAAATCATCAACATAAAGAACCACGATGAGAAATACATCACCCTCACGCTTTACATACAATGTGCTTTCTGTTGGACTGTTACGAAAGCCTTGTTTGACCAAATGAGTGTCAGCTTTCTCATACCAAGCACGAGGAGATTGCTTCAACCCATACAAAGCCTTGTTACATTTGCACACTTTGTCCTCTTCTCCTTTAATGACAAAACCGCGAGGCTGCGTTACATAAACTTCCTCAAATATGTCACCATTTAAGAAAGCAGTAACAATGTCTGATTGATGTACATCCCAACCAAAATGAGCTGCCAATGCACATAGAAAACGCACATTAGTCATACGACAAGTGGGAGCAAAAGTTTCTTCATAATCTATGCCTTTTTGTTGTGCATAACCCTTTGCAACAAGTCAAGCCTATGGCGATCAATCCCACCATCCGGCTTGCGTTTCAACTTGTAAACCCACTTTGTACCAATGGCCTTTTTGCCAGGAGGCAAATCACATAAAGTCCATGTGTCATTTTCTATAAGTGAATCATATTCTGATTGCATGGCAGCCATCCAATTTTCTGAATTCTGTGCTTCATCAAAAGACAGAGGCTCCTCAACATCATGTAAACTAGACACAGCCAAAGCATAACAATCTGATGCATAAGATGCATGGCGAGAGCCTGAACGAGTACGACTAGACAAAGGTGCATCCAATTTACTGTCACGCAAAGTGTGCACCAGCCATTTTGGCATACCTCTAGCCTGCTCATTTTCAGCCTTTTCCTCATCAAGTACATCATGTACATCTGCATCAGTAATAGGCTGATCTAAAACATTTTCAGAAACCCCCATAGGCTGCACATTTGCCTCATTGGAACTTACATTCGTATTTCCACCACTGAAAAGAGGCAACAAAGTGTCATAAATGTCCTGTGAGATAACATTACTGTCTCTAGTACATGACAGCAAGGGCTGAACAGAATCTTCCACAAACACTACATCCCGTGAAACCAGAATACGTTTTGTTTGCGGATGATACAACCTGTAACCTTTGCTTTCAGCACTATAACCAACAAAAATACATTTGAAAGCCTTATCATCCAATTTTCTGCGCTGCACTTGTGGTACCAAAGCATATGCCAAACAGCCAAAAACACGCATGTGCTCATTAGAAGGCTTTCTATCATGCCATGCTTCATATGGAGTAACAGACTACAAGCTTTCGTAGGACACTTGTTAAGTACATAAGTGGCACACATAATGGCCTCAAGCCAAAAAGAATGCGGCAAAGCTTGACTTTTGACCATACATCGTGCCATTTCCGTCAGTGACCTGTTTTTCCTCTTAGCAACACCATTTTGCTGAGGTGTATAAGGCAATGTACATTGGTGTTTTATCCCACGACTAGCCATAAATGCATTAAATTCATGAGACATATACTCCCCCCCACGATCTAAATGAAGAGTGCCCATAGTACATTTCGAGACATTTTCAGCCATAGCCAGAAATTGTTTGAAGCACATAAAAACTTCGGACTTCGCTTTAAGCGGAAATACCCATGCATGCCTGGAGTAATCATCAATGAAAGTCACGAAGTACAGGTAATTGCCCAAGGACGGAGTTTGCATGGGCCCACAAACATCACTATGCACAAGCTGCAACCTGCATGTGGCCCAAATTGAACCATCCTTTGGAAACTTAGAACGCTGCATCTTACCCAAAATATAGCCTTCACAAACATGTTTGACAGGTGCTGCAAGAGGTGGCAAAGAAGCAACCATATCAGATTTCTACAAACGCAGCAAACTGGCAAAATTCAGATGACCAAAAGGTGCATGCCAAAGTTTTGCATCTAAAATAGCCCTTGAATCTGCAACAGCATTTGCAAAATTTTCTCCACACTTGTCATACAAAGTGAGCTTATACAGCCCACGGCACAAAAGCCCAAATGCAACAATTTCATCACCAAAACTGAGATCATAAACTGTACATCTTTCATCCACAAATACTACAAGTCCAAGTCTAGCAAGTGCGGATACAGACAAGATATTCTTCTTGATCCCAGGTACATAAAGTGCATCAACAAGTGTGAAGGAACTGCCATTAGCAGCAGTGAGCACAATCTTTCCAACTCCCTAAACTGGATAAGAGGCGTTGTTGGCACAAGTGACTGAATTCCCATGAGGGACAGACTCGAGAGAGGTAAACAATTCACGATGTGAGGTAATGTGCTTTGTAGCACCACTGTCAAAATACCACACATGTGAATCTGCAGCAACTGACAAGCATGCATCATGGACAGCAGGATTGTAAGTGCACTCTGCGCTAAAAGCCCATTCTGCATCAACATCAGCAACACAGTCTCCTTTCATAGAAGACTCAACAATGGCTGCATTTGTAGTGGAACCAGCATTTGCAGTGGAACCACCCTCTTTCTTCTTAGCCTCTTTGACCTTCAACTTAGGACACGACTTGATCAAGTGATCATTGGCTTTACAATAATGGCAACGCATCTTCTTTTTGACCTTATCACTAGAATTGCCAGACGAAGTACTGCCAGCAGAAGCATTAGGAACATAATTTTTGCCACTCACAGCACAACCATAAGAAGTAGCTGCATTGCTGTTACCACCCTTTCTTTGAGAAGCAATAAAAGCTTGTTCAACTGCACACTGTCTAGTCCTGTTTTTTCTGGACAGTGACTCTTGCAATAGCAATGTGCATAATGCATCAAACTTGACAACTTCTGGATTTCCTTGGGTCATCAGTCTCCTAGTACTAGCAAAAGTCTGGTAGGAATCTGGTAAGGCATCAAGAACAGTCCGCACAAGGGAACTGTCTGAAATGACTTCACCTGCAGAAATAAGCTACTCATTGATATCCTTGACACTAGCAAGGAAAGTGTCCATATCATCCTCCTCATGCATAATCTTCGACTCCAGCTCTTTACGCAGCAAAGCAATTTTAGCCTCATTGTGGCTTGCATAAAGACCTGCTAGAATATCCCAAGCCTGTTTTGCAGATTTTGTTGAACGGATGTGAGGAACAATGGTGCGCTTCATAGACAACGCAATCAATGCATGAGCCTGCGCATCCTTAACATCCCAACGAGCTTGTTTTGCTGTAGGCAAAACAACTCTAATAGCTGCAATCCTTGCAGCAAGACCTGCAACATCCTCAACATCACCTACATCCTCAGAACCAGGACGTACATCAATGCCCTGCACAATGTTCCAGACACCTTTTGACACAAGAACATGTTGCATCATATGAGCCCACATAGGGTAGTTGTCCCCATCCAACCTGTCCTCAGCAGCAAACATCTTGAACACATCTGTGTTGTTGTTGTCAGCCATGGTAAATGCTGCACCTGATGTGAAAACTGCCCGAAAATAGGAGAAATGGAGCGGGAACAACCTGTGCTATATAGCACAAACTGTAGAAGACTATAAGGCACCTGTTATGCAGAAAACGGCACTGACAGAAATTCTGCACAAAATGACGAAATAGCCTGTGCAGTACTGCCTGTAGTGGAAACGGAGGCCGAAATGAGCCCAAATCAAAATTCTGAGCAGACCAAGCTCTTCGAGTTTACCCAAAATTTTTGTCAACCTGCGAATGCTCGCCAAAGCTCACTGAAATCAGAGAAGGTGAGCAGGCGTGTGCTGGAGCAACTGGCGACTAAGCCCGAGAGGACGTGACCTGCTCTGATACTAATTGTTGGAATTAGGGTTGCAGAGAAACACACACATCTTGGAGAAGACGAAGGAAGCTCAAGGCACACAATAGAGAGTGTATTACTTAGTGTGCAATGGAAAGATAGATAGCCCTAGAGTGATGGGCGTATATATATAATGCACGGGGGAAAAAACCTCCTAAAGAGGGAAAAAATGCCCCGGCGGTCCTAGTGTGTTCACACACATCACTACCACATGTATATGGTAACAATGGTCACTTAACAGGACACAAAAGTGTCCAAGGACATAAAAGTGTCCTGTTACCATTCTAGTGTTAAGGAAATAAAACCCAAAACATTGCATGTCCAAAAGGTTGAACCATATGTCCCCATAGTCCAAGTCTCTAGAGCATCAACTGATGTATTTGAAATAAAGATTGAGACACAGAAGACCCATCCCAATATAACAAAGAAAACATACAAGTGGGTCCTTAAAGCTTTTTTAGCGACCATAACTAGAACCAAAAGACAAGAGCCTGGTAAGAGAGGTCCCACTCACCCCAAGAAATGTAAAGAAACGTTGCATTGCATTCCTAAAAAACTATTGGAAGCCCAAGGCTACTATGAAGGAAATGATCGAATCAGGGTGTCAAAACGTAAATTGTGCTCTTACTTGTCACCTGGCCCATGTAAGCCCAATCCTGTGGCTCCAAAACGAATTGAAGATCAAGGAAAGGAAAAAATCATGGAATGTTACACACCCGCTCCAGAGCTAGTTTGGGTACCTAAGAAAGGACGATTTGTTCCACCTAGCTCAAGAACAGGGAAGTCAAATGAAACTTCTTGCTCTTCATGTAGTTCCTATACAGAAGTAGAAGCTTTGACACAACCTCCAATCACCCATTGTACATATCCATACAAACAAGGAAGAGTTTGCACTTCCCGTTGTAAGTTCACCACCTACAACGACGTTGCAAATAAAATCATGGGAGAGTACCTTACTACCCTTGCAACTAGGTGAAATGCATAGGGCAGTCAGAGACTATTGGTTAAAGCCTTCACCGATAACAACTTGGAACAATTGGTTTCAAAAGGTAACGACATCATTCCAAAAGGTATGATCTACCCAAGGAAGGGGGGAGTGTTTGCTGACATCCATCATTCACTTGCTTCCCTCTCAACGTTCCTCCCTGACCTCTCAATCTCCAATCCTAAGGAATGTATATATAAAGCCTTATACTCACAAAAACAAGATAAAAAAGTAAAAGAGCAAGAGCCACCAAACAATAATGTGGAAACTTACAAGTTCTATACATAACACAAAAATCATAAAAACACATTATGCACAAGAACACGACCCTTGTAATATTTGCACTCTAACCATCATCTATCTATGTGTACAGATATGGCTAGTACGCTAGAGTCGTCCACTCCTGCCTTGGGTGAGAGGTACCCTTGTTACTTTTCACAAGTGTTTTACATGGTCTTTCCAGTGCTTGCATGTGAATGGGATTTGGTAGGTACGCTAGCATGTGAGAGGAATTTCGCAGAGTTAGAATGGCTAATACGTCTCTTGACCACGATTGATCCATACATAGTAGAGAGTGTCTCTCCCATTGCACAAGCCTATCCTTTTGACCAAGATGACTATAAGCGTCTAGTGACCTTCTTAGTAAACACTGGTGTCTCTGATGATGATAAAGATTTACATGATTACACGGATGGCACATATGGTCTCACGGAGGATGACTTTGTTTTTCTCGACGACGAGGATAGGGGTTTAGCCTTAGGGTTCCCCCCCAATCTCTACAAAATCCTATTCCCTTGACTCTCTAAGGGGAGTGCAAATAATTAGGTGAGGTTTCCTTATGTCTTTTAATTGTGTTCAATAAGTATTGTTACCTTTTCCAACTGATGTGCCTCTGGAAGGTGGATGTTTGGTGGTAACTATTGTGCAGTTTGTGACTACATAAGGATGCTTTTGAAGGACAACGACAATGCATCTTTACATATTACAACGGATGTTCTCCATTATATCATGTGTACTACTTCCTTTTATCTATGCTTCCACATTTACATGTTTGCATCTTGTCATTTGAATTCGAACAATGCACACCTGTACATGTTGCCTTTGAGATTTCACACTGTTGTTTTTCTTCTGACACAGGTCCTTCTATCACGGATCGCGATGCTGCACTGTTATATTCCGAGAACGGAATCGACATCAGAAAGGGGGGCATGTTAACCGACAAGTCTGACATTTGAGTCATCATGGGGCGAATAGGAGGCTTGGGGACTGCCCAACGCCACCTATCACTTGGTGTTGACCATGGGATTAAAGACATTACAAGAGGCAGTAGAGTCAATACTAGGGGAATAGGAGGCTTGGGGAGTGCCCAACGCCACCTATCGCTTGGTGTTGACGTTGGTGACGAAGACATGACAGGCAGCAGTGAAGTCAACACCCAGGCGAATATGAGGCTTAGGGACTGCCCAACGCCACCTATCGCTTGGTGCTGACCTGGGCAAATAGGCGTCGGCACATCCATGGATATTACATTGTTTTGAGTCGTGGGCCAGGCTTGTCGGTCCAATGGGAAAAGGGTAAGAGTGATCACCGATGAGAGGCGCGCTCTAACAAGAACAATCAAGGGTTAGTTGGCTAAGTATGGGCACCCAAGTGTGAATGGGGCGAGTTGATATAAATGTCACCTAAACCTAAAAATCATTCTTTCTTTCATTTGTGCAATTGAAGAGTGCTCTTGCTCCATCTCCACCTTCTTCTTCTTCATCTCCTCGTGTGTTTGTGTATGTGTGTGTGTGTGTGAGAGAGAGAGAGAGAGAGAGAGAGAGTGTGTGTGTGTGTGTGTGTGTGTGTGTGCGATCGAGCATTGCGACGACGACACGACGGTGGCAAGGCGGTTGAGCGCGGCACGATGGTAGCTCCTTCTTCTTCGCGGCGAGGAATCCTCCACGAAGGCGAACGTAGAGTGGCGAGTGACACACCCTTGCTCTCTGGAGCTTGCTAGATTAGTCTAGTTGTGTACCTGGAGCCATTTGTGGCTCGCACAGAGTGTATCGGCAAGTCCCTTGCATTGACACGTACGACAGACGTGCACATTTTTGGCGCCGCTGTCGAGGAAATGCCTTGCATTAAGCTTGAGTAGCACTCTATGCTACTTTGTGGTGCATTTTGAAATGTAGGAAAGGTAGAGAAGAAAGGTGTGTGAAGGAGTTTGTTTTGCCGCTTAAATCCACAACCCAAAATCCACAACCCAACCTAGATGAGAACCTTGTTGTAGAAATACATGTTAACAAGTTGGGACAATACTTTGAAGGAGATGAATCCAATGCAACCATACCAATCACTACCAAGGGATTAATTGTGAAGGGAATCCTTGATGGGGGCACTGGGGTTAGCATTGTGACTAAAAATTTTTGGGAAACTATGGGAAGACCTCACCTTGCGATCACAACCATAGTAGTGAAGATGGCCAATGGGTCTATTGTTAAGCCTATTGGGATGCTAGAAGATCTCAAGATCAAGGTCTTTGGACATAAAATACGAATTACCTTCATCGTTATGGATTTCTCCAGGCACACTATGGCATCGGAGATGATCTTAGGAAGTCCTTTTATGAGGGAAGCAAAAATGGTGCATGACTGGTCTCAAAACCATGTCTACCTACAATTCCAAGATTCTGTCATTCAAGTGGATCTTGTAACTGGTTGAGCACATCCCCTAGGAAACAGGTTTATATTGATCATAGATCTGACACCACAGTTCACTCGGCCCCATTGTAGTATTGTTACACGTGTAAAGCAGACACTAATGTTGGGGAAGATTCTCCTTATATGGATGTACTACCTGGGATGACTGAGTGGGACACTTGGGGAAATAGGGAGACGACCTGGGTAACACCTGAGGGGAATAAAATGCCATCACTCATACCCTTAAATATGCTAGAAGCAATGCATATAGCTTCTAATGACCTATAAGATGAAGGTTTGACTAGCATTGGAACCAGTAGCGCCTCACAAGACTATAACTGTCATAAAATCTAATATCTAATATCTAAACAACCCAAATGATTTTCTCATATTAAATTGATCACTTTTGTGGGAGAATAAACAGGAACAAGTGTTAAGATATAGACATGTGCTTATAGATCTATCTCAACACGGGGCCAATGGTAAAGGGGCCCAAATGAGAGATGGTCTATCAAAGAGCAAGGCTAACAAATGGAGCATAAGACCTTAGGGTTAGCTTCATTGAAGACCTCCAATAATGTGTGTAAAAGGCCTTTGACCTTAGGTAAGCTAGGGCTGAGCTTGAGGCGCGGGAACACGACCCAGCTTGAGGTGCTTGTCCTGCTTGTTATGCTTGATGACTAAGGTGCTTGATGATTGAGATGCTTGAGGTTCTTAATTATTGAGATGCTAGGGTTGCACTTGAGGTGAGAACCCAGCCCAAGCTTAAAGTGCTTATGAGCCAAGCTTGTGGTGGGAAGTGGGCCTATGCATAAGGGGCTTGAGGTGTCAAAAAGTCAAAGATTCAATCCCTACAAGGAAGGGGCGAGCCTACATGAGGGGGGATGAGAGAGAACACCCACACACTCACACAAGGCCTGCATGGTACAAAGAAAGCAAAAGGGACACTTGTCAAGTTCCTCCTCATGTTGCCCTCATGGTGTGCCTGAAGCCTATTGGTTGGCCACCCAAGTGGTCTAATAATAATTTAGGATATTTAATTAATTGGTTTAGCATTTATCTAGCCCTCTCTCTCAAAAGGGAAAGGGGAACACTTGTCTCAAGGCTACCCTTGCTGCTTGTAATGCCTCCTGCTTGTGATTGGCTAGGCCTGGAGGGGTCCAATGAGCTTCAAGCATGAGCTACAAGGGGGGGTCGACCCAAGAAAGCTAGGGGGTTGCTTAGGGGGTATACTCACCCACACAAACTCACAAACACTCTCATTGTGTGCTATGCAAAGTGCAAGAGCTCCCTCTCCTTCTCCAAGCAAGTAGAGGTTGAGAGCCTACACCAACACTCTTGGATATGGAGTGCAAATCCAACCAAGAGCCATGCTTCAATGCTTAAGCTTGCCATCTCCTTCTTCTTCATTACTATGCTATTATGTATGCTAGCAACAAGAGTTATGATAAGTGAGGAACTAATTCTTTCTCCTACGAAATGTTTCTTCTTCCTCTTCCCTACCCGCATTCCCTGCTAGCTCTCTCCACCTTCGAAGGTGTTTGAGGTCTTGGGACTGAGGCTTGGGATAGTTAAAGCTTTTCTTCAAGTTTATGTTATGTTTGTGATCCATGAAGCTTTCCATCTTCATTGCATCACCTAGGTCACAAAGAACACAAAGATTGTATTGTAACAAGTCTCTCTTAATGGGAGAAATCATAATACAAATGCCTATTGGAGGGGGGACCAGCTCCACATAAATCCGGTCCTCAACTGTTGTCATGTTCTCTAAATTCTCTCTCTTGCAAAACTATTGTTCATGCCAAGTTAGCTAATTGCTATGATTATGTTGCTATCTTCAATTATGTTCACCCGCTATGCTCAAAGTCATTTCTCAAAAGTACTCTCATTAATTTCCGCTACTCTCAAGTTATATAGGTCAATTCCATTACAATAGCCCACACGATTTGGGGTCAGAATCATCAATTGAAAATGACTCTGAGGACAAAGGATTCGAGTTAAATCTTAGTGCACATGTGGGGACAAACCATTCAGGGCCCAGTGGAGCAGAAGACACAAGAAGCGATTCATCTAGTGACTCTTCACTAGAGATTGGCCGCGTAATCGAAAATTAGACAAGAAGAGTAAGAGATATAACAGGCGACAATATTCGAACAAATGTGCATGCTAGAATAAATGAAAAGAAATCTACGACAGAATGGCTTAATCATATAGGGGCATGTGATGCTCATCGGAAGTTGGTAGATAATTGGGGTGAATACCTTCAAAGTGTTATGTGGTGTAGTCCACAACCCATTGACATCGCACAACTAGAGGCTACAGAGAAGCCAAGGTTGAGCCGTACCGTAAGGAGACAACAAAATCGAGAGTTATCTCTACAACAAAAGGAATCAGAAGTGAAATCACAGTCCACAAAACAAAAGGACCCCAAAAACTTACACCCATAACTATTGGTCAAGAACTATTGGTTAAAGCCTTCACCGATAACAACTTGGAACAATTGGCTTCAAAAGGTAACGACATCATTCCAAAAGGTATGATCTACCCACGAAAGGGGGGAGTGTTTGCTGACATCCATCATTCACTTGCTTCCCTCTCAACCTTTCTCCCTAACCTCTCAATCTCCAATCCTAAGGAATGTATATATAAAGCCTTATACTCACAAAAACAAGATAAAAAAGTAAAAGAGTAAGAGCCACCAAACAATAATGTGGAAACTTACAAGTTCTATACATAACACAAAAATCATAAAAACACATTATGCACAAGAACACGACCCTTGTAATATTTGCACTCTAACCATCATATATCTGTGTGTACAGATATGGCTAGTACGTAAGAGTCGTCCACTCCTGCCTTGGGTGATAGGTACCCTCGTTACTTTTCACAAGTGTTTTACATGGTCTTTCCAGTGCTTGCCTGTGAATGGGATTTGGTAGGTACGCTAGCATGTGAGAGGAATTTCGCGGAGTTAGAATGGCTGATACGTCTCTTGACCACGATTGATCCATACATAGTAGAGAGTGTCTCTCCCATTGCACAAGCCTATCCTTTTGACCAAGATGACTATAAGCGTCTAGTGACCTTCTTAGTAAACACTGGTGCCTCTGATGATGATGAAGATTTACATGATTACACGGATGGCACATATGGTCTCACGGAGGTTGACTTTGTTTTTCTCGACGACGAGGATAGGGGTTTAGCCTTAGGGTTCCCCCCCAATCTCTACAAAATCCTATTCCCTTGACTCTCTAAGGGGAGTGCAAATAATTAGGTGAGGTTTCCTTATGTCTTTTAATTGTGTTCAATAAGTATTGGTACCTTTTCCAACTGATGTGCCTCTGGAAGGTGGATGTTTGGTGGTAACTATTGTGCAGTTTGTGACTACATAAGGATGCTTTTGAAGGACAACGACAATGCATCTTTACATATTACAACGGATGTTCTCCATTATATCATGTGTACTACTTCCTTTTATCTATGCTTCCACATTTACATGTTTGTATCTTGTCATTTGAATTCGAACAATGCACACCTGTACATGCTGCCTTTGAGCTTTCACACTGTTGTTTTTCTTCTGACACAGGTACTTCTATCACGGATCGCGATGCTGCACTGTTATATTCCGAGGATGGAATCGACATCAGAAAGGGGGGCATGTTAACCGACAAGTCTGACATTTGAGTCAGCATGGGGCGAATAGGAGGCTTGGGGACTGCCCAACGCCACCTATCACTTGGTGTTGACCTTGGGATTAAAGACATTACAAGAGGCAGTAGAGTCAATACTAGGGGAATAGGAGGCTTGGGGAGTGCCCAACGCCACCTATCGCTTGGTGTTGACGTTGGTGACGAAGACATGACAGGCGGCAGTGAAGTCAACACCCAGGCGAATATGAGGCTTGGGGACTGCCCAACGCCACCTATCGCGTGGTGCTGACCTGTGCAAATAGGCGTCGGCACATCCATGGATATTACATTGTTTTGAGTCATGGGCCGGGCTTGTCGGTCCAATGGGAAAAGGGTAAGAGTGATCACCAATGAGAGGCGCACTCTAACAAGAACAATCAAGGGTTAGTTGGCTAAGTATGGGCACCCAAGTGTGAATGGGGCGAGCTCATATAAAAGTCACCTAAACCTAAAAATCATTCATTCTTTCATTTGTGCAATTGAAGAGTGCTCTTGCTCCATCTCCACCTTCTTCTTCTTCATCTCCTTGTGTGTTTGTGTATGCGTGAGAGAGAGAGAGAGTGTGTGTGTGTGCGCGATCGATCATTGCGACGACGGCGCGGCGATGGCGAGGCGGTTGAGCGCGGCACGGCGGTAGCTCCTTCTTCTTCGTGGCGGCGAGGAATCCTCCACGAAGGAGAGTGTAGGGCGGTGAGTGACACACCCTTGCTCTCTTGAGCTTGTTAGATTAGTCTAGTTGTGTGCTCGGAGCCGTTTGTGGCTCGCACATAGTGTATCGGCAAGTCCCTTGCATTGACACGTGCGACAAATGTGCACACTGACCAATAGGATGTTCTCTGAAGATATGAGTAAACGAAGAAGTAGAGAAATTGAGATGGAAACAACCAGCTATGTGATGATTGACGTCAACTCTATCAGCGAGGAAAGGACCAACAACTCAAACTATGTGCCAATGAAGATGAATACCTTCCAATCTTGGAACAAGAGCAAGTTGGTCTTTTAGGAGGTCATTTCTCTCATGAAACTACAACTAGATCTATATTGATAGCTGGAATCTGGTGGTCAACTCTGATTATTGATGTAAAAAATTTGTTCGACAATGTGACTCATGTCAACGAGCAAAGGTGCCAACAAGAACTGACAATATGTCATTGCGACATATGATGGGAGTGCATGCATTTGCTAAGTGGAGTATAGACTTTGTCGGTCCAATACAATCACCAATATGCAATATATTATTGCATAAAAAATCTCACTATAACCAAGTGAACTCAACTTGAGGATAGATGGCTCTCAAAAGGGCGTAAAATGAATTTTCATATGTATAAGCAGTGAGTAAACATGATACTCAAAATTCATTTCACAAATCATACAATTGCGTGCAAATTTTGATGACTATGATATACTTGTAACTTGTAACCTAACAAGAGCATAAAATGCATAACCATATACATAATCAATGAGTGAACATGATGCTTAATACTCATTCCACAAATCATACGACTGCCTACAAACTCTAATGATTGCAAATTACGTATAACCTATAGAACCTATCAAATTGCCTGCTTGTAAGTTGTAAGCACATGAGCATACAAAGAAGCGCACCCCTGTGAGAGTGGCTACATGAACAATTGCCTGTGTCATGAACTATTGTATGCATCAAAGTGGGAGTAAACTCAACCACTATGTCTCAGAGAGATATCCACAGATACATACATATCAAAATGAGAGAGTGGCTATCAAACAATAATTGCATCAAAGCATGGTGAGAAAAATGGGAGAAATCGGATAGTGTTTCCCCTATAAAATTGATCAAAACTCAACCAACAAAAAAACTTGCATAAATCGATGCACGTAAATGTGATCATTGTATCTAAAGCCAACTATGCACCAAATCAGAGACTCGGTGTCTCATCCACATATTTCAAACTTCAAACCAAAATGTATATGGATGACCATAAAGCTCTCCAAGAACCATAAAGAGAAGCAAACAACTTGTAGGTAACCTCAAAGCGCATAAACATGTTAGAGACTCGACATCTCAACCACAAATCCACATATGCATACATAACAGCCCAAGAACCATGGCTATCAAGCTCATTTCTTGCATAATTGGCTATACTAAAAAATCCATGTATTCAAAATATGTGCTATCTATGAACTTGTAAAAAATGAGTTGTCAAAAAACTGAAAATGTATCTCTGCAAATTTATACATGAATCCTCCCTTGCGCTAGATTTAATATAGTCTAAGACTTTTGTGTGCTTAATGTACATGGCTTCAATGAGTTCCCAATTTACTCACATAAGCTCTCCTGCGCTCATGTCCTCTCAGATCTCTGCTTGTGTGCAAGCTCACCACCTTTTCAGAAGATCCTCCCTTCACCGTCACTGTCGCGCTAAAGATTTGATACTAGTTGTGAGAGTGTTTAGGAGCGTGTTGTAGAAAAGAATGACAGACCACATAGTGTGGGGAGGAGCAGTCTCTCATAATACTTGAGAGAGCTCTTTATTACTTTGGTTATCAAAAAATAAGGGGACACCGTATAGATGTGGGTGGTCGAACACTAACGTGTGTCTAGCCCCCAAGGTAAGGCATACCACCTTTACCCCATAACTCCACATGCACTTCTTTTCTTTTACTTTGGTTATTAAAAAATAAGGGGACAACATATAGATGTGGGTGGTCGAACATTGACATGTGCCTAGCCCCCAAGGTTAGGCAGACCACCTTTAGCCTAGCACTCCACATTGGCTTCTTTTCTTTTACAAAGAACAACACCACTTTTGGGATTGACTCCGCTATGTGTGGAGAGTAAATGTACCCATGGGCTCATTCACAAGATGTGGGTGATTGAACATTGACATGTGCCTAGCCCCCAAGGTTAGACAGACCACCTTTACCCTAGCACTCCACTTCTTTTCTTTTACAAAGAACAACACCACTTTTGGGATTGACTCCGCTATGTGAAGAGTAAATGTACCCATGGGCTCAGTCACAAGGTGCCAAAACTTTTTATGTGGTAGAGGCAAGTCCAAATGCTTATCAATCGCTTGACCAATTTGCATTAGTATGTAAGAATTCCAAGTTTGCATTAGTATGTAAGAATTCCAAGTTTTCAAATTCGCTTGACCAATTTGCATTAGTATGTAAGAATTCCAAGTTTTCAAAAGAAATTGCTTCAAGATTAGGAGCAATAAATTTTGCTCATTCTGAGAATCTCGTTTAAAGTAGACTCTTCTATTAGTGTAAGATCTAAGCAGATATTTCTTTTGGCCAAAGGGATAGCCTCTTTAGAGGTTCCTGTTGTAACTTTGATTACAACCATCCATTTTTACAACATTTAGTCTTTGCTACACATGTATCAATACTAGGTTTGATATTTGCGAAATGGACTAGTAGACCCGATGCAAGTTTAGATTGGGAAAACATTGATATTCTTAAGCGAAGTCTTTTCATTGATGTTTTCAAGGATGAAAACTCTTCTTTAGGGGCGGAGTAATGTCAAGAGAATGATAGAAAGGGTCGAACAATGTCCCAAGCAAGGCTACTCATTGCTAAGTTTAGGGGTCTCCTAAAGATATGGATGGCTAGGGGCACCTATGAGAGGAGATGGTTGGTTGCATAAGGCCAGGCACTAGTCCCCTTAGTTATTACATAAAAAAAATAGTGAGGGGAGATAGAGTTACTTGGTGAAATCTGATTGTGATTACCCATTGTCGCTTTGGTCATAAACCTTGATTTGCTTCAATGTCAACTTCAATTGATGTTCATGTTCTATTATATTGATATATGCGGGCTTATTTTGGATGTCGTGATTTTTGTTATTAGAGTGTTTATGGTTATTGTTGCTGGTATGCAAATTGACCAAAATGATGACATTTATATTATTTAACATTATGATAACTTCTCTATTTGGGGTTTGGCTTGGAATTAACATTGGACAGAGCATGAGGAGGATTAGTTGCATAAGCATCGTTGCAAATATCCAAGCTATTACTCATAATGTCCTTGCTTTGAAAGAAGAGTCTCTCGAAAGCTTTTGGCTTACAAAAATTAGAAGAGTTTTGGGCCTTTTCCTCATAGTTGTAGACCTCAATCGTAAGCATTGAGGGGATTACTTCCTGCTTGGGTATGTGGCTCAAAAGGAGAAGTCTAACCTTCTCGCTCAAAGCTCCAATTCTTCCCTTTCCACGCAACAACTTGTTTCACGTGTTTAAGGTGTGTGTGTTTGGACATGCATGTACACATAATGGCATGCATGCCCGTGCGTGCACACACACACACACACACACACACACACACACACACACACACAGAGAAATCCTTGATCATCAGAATAAATAATATCAACAATTAAAACGAAGACAAGTATAACAATGAGAACCATGCCATGTTGCAATGTGAATGGATAACGGTCCTCGATTTAATTATGCAATTAGAATGAAGACAAGCATAACAATAAGAGTCATGCAATGTTGAAATGTGAATGTGAATGGATAACGACCCTCGATTCAATTATATTATGCAATTTCGTTATCGCTAATATAACCTTCGTGAGAGGAGTGAAGATGAACTTATGGACATAATATTTTAAAAATATTATCTTTTACTACCATAACAACGAGGAGAATTATATTGGAAAGGCCAAAAAATTACAACGACAGCCCCAATGGAATGGGTGGAGATCACAAAAAAGACCTTAACAGGCAACTTAAACCAACAGTCACCATACATCCTCAAGCAAGGGAATCAATCTTTGCTTTAACTTGCCCTAACATGTACTTGCCTTCTTGGATTTGAGATTCTAGGTGAGCAATCTCGATGTTCACTTTTGCCTCCCATGTAGTCTTTGTGTAGAGGGCATCCTCATCTTTATATTCCTGCTTCTTACAGAACCGCTCAAAATCTGAGAGCTTGACCTTCTTGTTTTTGTATCTAGTGACTTCATTGTGGGTGCGAGAAATGTTCTGCAAATGAACCTCAAAAAACAAGATTCTCAGACTTGGGAGTGTGGCCAAGCTCCTAAAAAATCATGCAGTTTCTTTGTCGCCAAATAATCCAAAGGAACTCACCAAAGTCTCCTAGCAGTAATTGTTTCCAATTCGACATGGAAACATAGAACTTTAACTAGAGTGGTAAAGACTCCTTGATTAGAAGGGCAAGAAATAAATAAGTGAGGGATGTCGTCTATATCTCTAAAGCACCTCTATCATGTCCCCCTCCTACGACCCTGTCCAGATAGCTTGGTGTTGGATGAGCTTGGGTTCAATGATCTTGCCAAATGGAATAAAACGTGAATACTGTCTTCGATCAAAACTTACTTTCCATCAGTCGTTAAGGACAAGGAATTTTGAAGCATCCCACCAAGTGTAATGGAGTACTAGCCATCACAAACAACAACGGGTTGCAGCGTTGTAGGAAGTATAGAAACCCTTGCCTCCTTCTCTCGCTCTCTATCCAAGGAAAACTAGTATGGGGTAGTTAGCTAATGGTTGAGTGTGAAGTTGTTGTGTAGGGTTCCCTTCCGCGTGCCTTGGTGGTCCACCCTCCATCTCCACGTGAGTGGGCTACCATGCCTCCACACCCGGGAGGGACCCGGGTCCAAGGTGCCCCATTTCGGTGGAATTTGCCCCTCTCCGCTGCCGCACTCCCCGCGGGCCTCCGTGTGACAAATCGGTCATGTTGCTCCCATGAGACCACCATGGCTCTGGGAGCCCTTGAATGGCATTTTGCAAAGTGAGAGCCCCGCTTGGGCCGTGGCCGGGTCCCCAGGGTCACGTGGTCCAAATCGGCCAGGGAAGTGCCCGCGGGGCCGTTTCGGTGTTTTTCACAGTTTTTGGAACCGTGGCTCCTAGATGGGGCCGACAGGTGATTCTTGAGAGGGATTTCTATCCCAAAGCCTTGGGGCTTGGGCGGTATATCTGAGTGCCCCAAATTGAAGGACTTATAAGGGAGTAGTACTCCACTCTTGGTGATCCGGACGCATCCTGCTGGGGTAGTTGAGAGGGGGCCGGTTGTTCAATCGGAGCTGAGATGGCAATCCTCACATCTATAAATCCATCTGTCCATATTAGGTTGGAGTTAGGTTAACTCAGTCTTCAGAGGCGCCGGAGGGGCCTCCGTCCCTTTTTGTAATCATCTTTTTTGGAATCAATACAAAAGCGCCCATCCTCACGGGCTTGTTCTCCATATCTTGTCTCGCACGTCCCATTTGAAGTACTTGCTCAAAGTGTTGTGAAGTCGGCTAACTTGTATTCAGGTGAAGGATTGGCTCCCAATAACAAAGATACTGTGTACTACAATAGTCATTGAGAGGAACAAACCACTACGAGATGGTGTCGTGGTTGGAGATAACTTCATCCTATGTGAAAAACACAAGTGAAAAGGCTCCTGTCCACCCAAAAACGCGATTGCGAGGTGATAAAAACGCTTATGTCCATTGATTTTCAGCATGATCGCATGCTCTTGGCAGGGTCCTTAACAGTGTAGAGGGTGTAGGGATGGTGTGGAATCAATGTCAGAGCCCCTAGAGGGCTGAAAATAGAGAAAGTAGCAATGGAAGTATGGTTGATATCTGATGATCTAAAATTCGGCAAGGCGAACTGGTGTGGAAGGCAAGATTTAGGATTGAAAAGCTGAGCACTGCCTTCTTATTGCAAAAACAATATAGTTGTCCAAAAACGCAACTCCCTAAGTCCATGTAGATGCTCTTGTGTAAGCAAGTGATCTGACGTGTTGAGATCAAGTGGTAAGTGTCTGTCCACCCAAGATCGTGGTGTTTTCTCCATGAGCATGGCCATATCTCGTGATGTAGGTGCGATGCGATTGGAAAGTAAGAGAACAATGAAGGAACTTGAAAGGAAGAAAGCGATGTTGGAGGATGAGCTCTATCGACAAGAGCAGGGGATAACCTGGCTTTTTGAGAAGGTTGCTATGATGCAAGATAAGTGGGCCGCTGAGTTAGCGATTGCGAAGGAAGAGAGAAATGCTGACGCGTCGAGAGTGAAGAAGAAACAGAAGGGGATGATGTTTTGTTTTGCGAGGATGAAATAGATGAGGAACAAATGACAAGGAAACTTGAGGAGATGTTTCCTACATATGGAGATGCATATCATGAGGAAGGTTTGCTGGATTTCGGTGGATGCAATGAGTGTGAAGCCCCTTGGGATGGGGAAATGATGGCCTGCGAGCCAAAGGGGAAGATTGCGGGCTACTTAAGTGAAACTGATGATAAGGAGCGTCAGGTGGACCCTGCGGATCAGACAATGGGGAATTGCCAGTGTGCGTGAACATGCATGACTTAGAAGCTAACGAAGGGCTGATGCCCAAGGCTGGGTTAAATGGGGTTTTTGAGCTGTTGGAAGAAGAGACGGATCAGGACATGTATAACCAGGACTTAAAAGGATTGGGGATGTGGGATACAGGGAAGTCGTGTGTTTTAGGGCATAACTACTCCCCTGTTCATACTCACAAGCACGACACAGACAACATACTTATCATCCGATGACACGACTAACCCGTAGGTGCACGTAGGCAATTTCGTTAGCTTGTCAGGCTGAGACCAATCTACACATACGCACTTTTATGATGCATCAATCACTAACCCTGGTAGAATGCAACCCACTCTATCCCTAACCACTCACAACACCGTTTACACTTCCAATGAACTCGGAATCGCATCAAACCTTCTAGGCACCATCCTCTCACTAGGATATACTTACCTATAAGTCTAATCTCACCAGATTTGAACCCTAGTTATCTCGAATATAGTCGCGATAGACTAACAGGTCATAATCCAAAAGTGGGCGAAACTTAAGTTCATGAGTATCTATGTGTAGCTAATCTCTTTCTCATTCCATAAAGCACTTGATTGTTGAAAACAGACACTGTTTACGCTACTTACAAGCAAAACAACCTCGAGGAAGGATCGATCGCGACCAGCTCGAAAATGTGAATGCGTGGCGTGGGCGCGTAGCTCTCGAAGAGACTACCGCAATGGTGTAGTCACGTCGTGAATCTGGTGAGGGAGAAGCGCGTAGAGAAGAGGATAAGACTCTCTCTCTCTCTCTCTCTCTCTCTCTCTCTCTCTCTCTCTCTCTCTCTCTCTCTCTCTCTCTCTCTCTCTCTCTCTCTCTCTCTCTCTCTCTATCTCTCAAACTCGTACGACACATGATTAATATTCAAAAACAATGTTATTCAAAAATGGTTCTAAGGTGACTTTTATACTTTAGTCACCTTAGCTCAAAAATGTACATGGGGTTCTCTTACTCATTATTACAAAGTGGGAACAAATCTGAGTCCTCACTAACTGATTAATCTTTACATGACCCAAACGAATGGATCAAAATGATAAGACGCCTTTGACATAAAATGGGAATTTGATATGCTTTACAAGATCGCCTCATTACAACAGTTGGACAAATGGGGCTCCAACACTCCCCCCCTCCTAATTCATGTCTACCACGACATGATCGTCTTTGTCTTCAGTGTCGTTGTCGTCCTTCTTGGTTGATTTGATGTAGAAACGCATCATATCGCATAGACTCGCTTGCCATTAATGGGCCAAAAATTTTGGACTTGTACATGAAGAAGCCTATGTAAAATGCTTCTTCGAAGGTTTGGAGATGGTAGCTTGGCAGAAACATTAGCCGTCTGAAATAGGCATACAATACTGGCTTTGTAGGTGGCCCACTTAGATCGTATGACAGCTCTGAGATGCTTCTTTCGGTATTCATATACTCTGAAGTCCAACTTGTTGAGATGTCGAGCTCTACACCTTGAGTTGGCATCCACTACGGGTCTTGGCCGCTTACGGCATTTACTCACTGGCGCGTTAGGTGACCGACACGGAGGATCTCTGCCAGTGATTCTACAGCTGGACTACACTTATAGTGCCAGCCTAGTACACTTCTAGCGAGTTCACACTTAGTGACCGCATGTACATATGTGCTTCTTTTTAGCTTTAGCACTTAGTCATTTTGTACTCTCTTTTCTGTGAAGAAGAAGAAGAAGCTTTCCATCTCTGTGTGCTTTGTGCTTGTCTTGTGTATCTCTCTTGCATCCTCATTCTTTACATGGTATCAGAGCCTGGTGCAGGCAAGAGAGGCTAAGAGAGCAAGAGCAAGTTTCTGAACAGGTCTCCAAAGTGCAGTATACAGAGATTTACTGTACAAGTACAGTGGTTGTATGTAAGCTTGATTGTGGACACTCGTTGAGTGTAGAAAGCGTTACAGGTACCACGATAGCAGGTTCAGCAGATTTGCAGGTTTTTGCAGATTGCAGCTATTTTGTCTTAGTGCTTCAAGATGTCTGACGGTTTCAGTCAAATTGTTACTGAGAAGCTTGAGAAAAATAACTACCCTGCATGGAAGTTCAGAATAACAAATTTCCTAAAAGGAAAAGGTTATTGGGACTATGTAGAAGGAGACAATGAAAAGGAACCAAAGATTCCAGAGGCAAATGCTACAACAGAACAAAGGAAAGCTTTGAGGGACTGGCAACAAGGCCAGAGCAAAGTGATGTATTGGCTTTCTATGAGCATCACAGATGGCATGATGGGCTATCGACAGGATGCTAAAACCCTCGCCATTGCATGGAAAAACTTAGGCACAATGTTCGAGGTGAACACCAAGGCCAGGAAGCTTCAACTAAAGTCGGAGCTAAATCAGGTTAAGAGGAACAACCTCTCCATCAATGATTATGCTTTGAAGATCAAGAGTATCATTGAAGCTCTTGGATCTATTAAAGTCTCAGTGGAAGATGATGACATTGTCCGTGCATGCTTGGATGGTCTAGGAGATGAGTATGTACATTTCAGGTCTTCCATGAATACAAGAGACGACATCCCCGTGTTCCAAGATTTGATTTCTATGCTTATTCTGGAGGAGAAGAACCTTGACACATCTTCTCATGGCAGAAATAATTCTGAACAGGCCTTCTATTCTAACTCCAACAGAGGTAGAGGTAGAGGTCGTGGTCGAGGCCCAAGGGGTTGCAGGGGCCAATTTCTGGAAGGTCAATCAAATCAAAACAATACAGGTGGCAGGGGAAACCAGTCTCAAGGCAGGGGGAGTCAAAGAGGTCGTGGTGCAGGATCAAGCAGGCAGCAACATACTCCAGATGGCAAAGAATGTTGGACTTGTGGTGAAAGAGGTCACATGTCACGTGACTGTCCAAAGGGAAAAGCAAGTGGAAAGAGAGAACAGGGCAACTATGCATCTACTAGCAGAGATGCAGATGACAGCAAAAACGAGCGCATGTTTGTTATGCAGCATGTAATGAATACAATGACTGCAGAGAATTCCACCCAAGATGATGTTTGGTATGTGGATTCAGGTGCCTCTAATCACATGACATCTCGTGGAGAGTGGTTTAGAGATATGTGCAAAATATACCAGGCCATAGGTGCGGTAGATCAGCTGCCAATTGCTCCCCATCAAAACGACTGGTTGGTGTTAAAAGAGAATATCGAAGACAGATCACATAGGAAAGTACCGGCCTCTATTAACACCATTGGAGGACGCAGGCTGGAAAGAGTAACAAGAAGTACACAAGAAAATATGGAAGAAGAAAGAAGAACTAGAGGAAGATGTCCGACTAAAGAAGCGGAAAGCGGAAATGGAAAACAACACCAGGTTGCAGAAGATAGCAAAAATGGAAAGGATGCTAGATGGATTTGCTCTAGAGAGATCTCTACGAGGCGATGTAGGCACCACTTGGAAACCTTCTAGTAGCACTTACACACTGAGAACGAAGAATAAAAACAACCCAGCTTTTGAGTTGGACTGGTTCAAGAGGTACATCCAAGAAAGAAATGCTAGGGACGAACCAGAATTGTTACTAGAAGAGGAGGATCTCCAAACTTTGAGAGATCAGTTGAGGCCAACTTCACGAGATCAGGAAACACCACCGCCATCTCCAAGGCCAGAGACAAGTGAGAGGCAATCTACCCCACCTGCTGACTCTCCTTTGCATTCAAAAAGCTCACATCGTGATGAGAGAATTCATACACCACCCAGTGAAGAAAGAGAGAAGAAAGAAAGAACAGATGGTCACCCAAACACTGGAACCATATCACAAATTGATAAAGGCAAGCAAAAGGAGGTGGATTAGACAAAATATAAAGCTTCCTCCTCTCAAGAAATTGAGCTGGAAGCTACTATAGATGAAGATTTGCACTCAATGGAAACAATACTAAACCGAACAAGACTGCACAGTCAATGGTTAGCTGATCAGAACAGGTCCAACAAAACGAAGTTAGAAAAAACCCATCAAGAAGTTATGAGACTGCAGGAGCAAAGAGATGACACTCTAAAATTGATCAGCATCAGAGATGCTAAGATCTTGGGGCTCAAAAGCACGGTAAATCTCCTCAAAGACAATTTACAGGAGTTTGAAGATTTCAATGCCATTTGTGAAGATACAATCAACGTATTCCTTGAAGATGTCAGTAACAGAGATGAACACATCCATAAGTTGGAAAAAGAAAAGCGAGATGCACTGGAGACAGTCAAAAGTTTGCAAGTCGTCATCGATGACTTACAAATTGAAGTCAAAGATTTGAGGGCAGTAACAAATATACAAGCAAGGGAAATCGAACGAGCTAAGAAACAAAAAACGTCGCTACCAACAACACCGGTAGTCCACCCACAAGAAGAAGTGGCTCCACTGAAGAGGGAGCTGGAGTTGGAAAGAAAACAATGCTTAATGATAGCCGAAAGTGCGCTTAGCGCAGAGGATCAACTACAAAGGCAAATTTCAGACTTACAAAGTGAACAGCAACAAGGACCAGCTCCTGACAGTGAAATGGAAAGCATTGTTTCCAAATCACTCAGGGAAGAAAATGAAAACTTGCACATCAGGGTAAAACAGTTAGAGGAGTCTGCAGCTCAAAAAGAGATGGAATTTCAAGCTCTCCAAATCAATAGTAGAACAATGGCTGCGCAAATCGCAAGTCTTCAAACTGCAAGGCAACACCAAGGACAGGTACGAGTGCACCTGGAGCAAGCAGCCATGGATTTGGCTGGACTCGCCGAAGTATATGGGGGTCAAGATGACTACGAGGGAGAATCGGATGATCAAGAAGCCCCAGATACATAGACTGATCAAACTGACTCCAAAGACCAAGAAATAGACGAAGATTCAGACACGAGATTGGAAGAGCAGAGGCTGGCCGAGCAAATGGAAAAACAATCAGAGATGATATGGTACAAGGCAATGCAACTAGAAAAGAAGATGCTACAAGGGCTCTCCACATCAGGCAAAACAACAGCAGAGCTACGGGAGGAATGGAATGTCCCTATGTTACCCTATGCTCTGCTGAAATACGAAACTCTAACACATCAACGACAGCTCGCAAAACAAGAACAAGTGCCAGTGTTTGAAGGAGAATTACAGGATCGGGAACAGCAAAATAGAATAGTAGACAGCCAGCCAAAGTGGAGGCATCAATGGCTCTTGGATCATCCTAATAACCTTATCCACTTAGTCAACACACCGCCTAAGCTGAGGAATGATAGAACTTTTTGCCCAACTCCCCGAACATACACCTACAGCCAACATAAAGCACTACAAAGCACCTGTACCCCTTTTGTTCAAGGGAATATCCCACAAGAATACATTTCTCTGCTTTAGGATCCAATTTCCTACGCAACTCATTTGGTACATGCACGTAAGCTATGCAGCCAAACACTTTCAAGTGTGCCAAATCAGGCTTTGTACCTGTAAACTTTTCCTCAGGTGTTACATCATGCACCGCAGCTGTAGGTGTCCTGTTCATAATGTACACAGCTGTATTTACAGCTTCAGCCCAGAAATGATGAGGCATGTTCTTCTCATTCATCAATGCACGTGCAACCTCTGCAATGTGCCTGTTTTTCCTTTCTGCGACCCCATTCTGCTGTGGAGTATATCTGCATGTAAACTGCCTGCGTATACCATGCATTCGTAGAAAATCTGAAAAATCATTGGAGAAGTACTCTCCCCCTCCATCTGACCTCAATGTCTTGATTTGCATATTTGTCTCCTTCTCAATCATGACTTTGAAGTCCTGAAAGTGACCAAACACTTCACTTTTGTTACGCATGAAGTAGACCCATACTTTCCTTGTATGGTCATCGATGAAAGAGACATAATACCTGCAGCCATGTATACTTGCAGTATCGGTTGGACCCCAAACATCTGTGTGCACCACCTCAAGTGGCTTTTTACATACATTGCGCTCATGTGGAAATGAGCCCTTTGACTGTTTTCCAAACTGGCATGCTGCACACACTTTATGCATACCATCCACCTTGAATTTGGGCAAACCTTTTACAATCTGTTTTGATTGCATGCTGCGCAATCTCTGCTCATTGACATGGCCAATGCGTTTGTGCCAAATGTCAACATCAGCCACAACACCTGTGCCCTGTGCAAATAATGCAGCTTTTACCTCAGGCATGTCTACATTGAACGCAAACATTCTGCCCACACATTTGCCCTCTGTGATCAGCTTACAGCCATTCAGGAAATCTTCTACATAACAACCATTCGGATTGAAGCGAACCTGCAAACCCTGCTCAACCATTTGTCCAACAGAAACAAGATTCTTTGTAATGTTTGGGACATGAAGTACATCTGCTAAGTACTTTGATTTCCCACTCTTCGTATTTAGAGGTATGTCCCCTACATGAGCAATGGGGTGAGCTGTGTCATCTCTTGTCTGCACATAGCCTGACACATCTGGTTTCTGGTGAGGACTTCTCCTCCTGCAATGTAATTTGGCTTGTCCTGCCTTAGCTTTGTCACTTCTTCAAACAGATATGATGCGTGATCTATATAGAACTCATGGGTCATTCCCATAGCCCATGTCAGTGTGGTTGAGATGCTCTCGTGTGGTGTAGTGTATCTTGGCGGTCTTTTGCTGTAGCTCAACAAACACTGACTGTAGATCTGTGTCAGTTCTCTTACTTCTGGGTTTGCTATGAGTTCGAAAGATGGTAGTTTGGACTTTTTCAAGTAGATTGTGAGGTTTTTCCTTATTTCTCTCATGTTGGCTTCTTGATCAGACAATTTCAATGCCTCCTTGATGATTTCTTTGGTGATCTGGATCCCCATCACTTCATTATCCATGCCTGCCACTCTGCAAGTTCCATCTTCTTGGATAGTCTCAATTAGGTGTTGTACCCTCTTGAAATCTATCCCTACTGGTGGTAGTGATACAAAGTTCCACAAGCCAACTTTTTTGAGCCCTGACCTTTGCGGTGATCTTTTCAAGTAATTTTCTGCCTCTTTGGGGATCATCACTGTATCCACTAAATTTCTTTTGTCATCCACATATGAACCTTGATAGATCTGAAAGGCTGCTGCCTGTTGCACGTCTGCAGGTATCCAGGTGGCCGCTGGCTTTAGTGAATTGGGTAGAAGTGCATAGGGTATTGCACCTTCCGTTGCCAGGTTCTTGCCTTTTCTTTTCCTTGGAGAAGCATCCATGGATCCTGTATTCACAATTAACAGTTAATGTACAAACATAGTACTTCTCTTCTAAATTGATTACCACTTAATCATGCATCTAGATGAGCCTTCTTAGTCCCAATATGAGTTAAGGTAAAATGTTAGCAGATAGACAAGCTCTTCCATTGTGCGACTCTGACGGCTTCATAGGGCATAGGGCATGTAAGGTCACTCTATAATCCCAAACTGAAAATCATTTCATTTGCAACTTTTGCTCAGTCTATCGCGATAGACTAGCCATCTTTTGACAAGGGTCCTATTTTGCAGTTGTGCCTCCACCAATTGGTTTCTCATACCTTGCACATGATCTGATCCCATTTTCACCTCAAATGAATGTCAAGTGACCCCTTTTTGGATCAACTCCCATTTTTCCAGATTCTTTCCAAGGAGATGTTGGTCTATCTCCTTCATTTTGTGTTGTTTTGGGCTCAAACTTAGTGGGTAGTCTTCTTGCATCATGCTGAATCCAACTGTTAATTCAAATTTTTGGTTAGATGGCCTAGTATCCCTCTGCTTAGTCTATCGCGATAGACTGGTACTCAGTGTCAATTTGTCATTTTTTGGCTCTATGATCATCTGTCTGCCTTCTCCAAGTTGATGTAGGGTTTCTTGACCTCTCACATGTGAATTTTAATTGTCTGCCCTTGAGATGTCCTGTTCTGACTCTGAGTTGTTGTCATGTCTTTCTCGGCTTGCCATATGAGTCCATCCTGTCACCAAATTTGGTGTACTGCATTCATGTGCTTTCCCAAGTCTGTTTTGTGAAAATTTTGAAAAGTCTTTCCCCCAAATATTGTAGTAGCAAGTCTATCGCGATAGACTAGGTTATTTGGCCAAAAGAGATCCCTTTTGCACTTTGATTTGATAATGGTGGTTAATATTCCTTGTTAGAACCCCTCATGAAGCCAAAATCAAAATTTTACTTGTCTAATTGTAAATTAAAGTCTATCGCGATAGACTAGTACTTAGTCATTTTTACCAGCTTTTTTTTTAAAAAAAAAATGTTAGTTGACCACAATGGTGTTAATAGGCTCTCCTAGACACACACATCAAGTTTTAATGAATTTAGAAGAGTGTACTCCCTGTTTGCAGCACTTAGCTGGTCCTGGAGTCGAAGTAGACCACTTAGGTGATGGTCGCCGTTCCTTGTGGTCATTGTATGACTCCGGCTGTCTTTTATTTCCTTTTGACCTTCCATCAAAGCAGTCGGTTGTTGTTTTGGTGTTTACAACACCAAAAACGACCATTTGGACATCTTTCTGGCCTGTTGCTGGCATTTACCCTAGTGGAAGAGCTTTTTTCCTGAGTGGACACATTCCATCTCGTAGTTGACCTCTTTTGGATGTACCTTGTTAAATTTGGTGTCATTTTGTCATTTGGTCGGCCCGTTAGAGTATCGTGACGCTTTGTGCAGTTTTTGTCAGATAGGGACTTTAGGCTCCGTTTTGACGAACTTTTTCATGGTCTAACCCTTCAGTTGGTTTGTCGAGGTTATTGGCTTGCTGTCTATGAGTTTTGGCTCATTTCCGATCACCTTGGTTCAATTGCCCTTTTGCAGGTCCTGTGAAATTAGGGTTTTTTGAGCGGCTTCCTTCACGCTTTTCGAGGTCATAGGCTTGATCCCTAAGCTATAGGCATTGTGCCTTTCAATTTTGGTTCCATTTGGTGGCCTCTAGTTCTCCCTAACAACCGGTCTATCATATGTGTGCACAGGTTGTGATTGTGATGCTAGCGAGGTTTTGCGACTAACTGAAGTAAACAACACTTAGAGTCAGTGTTGACGAGCGTACCTCTCATATCTGATGTCGATCTGGTGACCGTGCGCGATGGATGAGCTTCTGGAAGTCTCAACTATTGTAGGGAGCTCTCTCTCTCTCACAATGGAAAATGGCTCAAATGAGAGATTTCTAACCTAGCCTCTCTATATGTAATCGAGACTCCGACACAAAATTTTTCCATCTTTTACCTGTGGCCATAACTTTTTGCGAGATGAGGTTTAGGCTCGCAAATGTCCTGATTTGGACCTCGGTTGCTCCAGTTCTATAATTTTTGTAGATTTCTCATGTTGAAGGTCCCTTCATGACGGTGGTCATTTTGCCCTGTCACCTTTGCAGTCCCTATTTTTTCTATGTCTTCTTTACCTTGCTCCGATCGGGCGTCTCTTCTTTTGTGTTTCCATCTAGATTACGGATTTTTTTCTATATTTTTTGCTAGAAAATGGCTAAAATAAAGCAAATAAATCCCAAAATAACCCGAAAATAGCAATTCTAACCTATAAAAATACCAATGAAAAGCAAAACACTTTGTAGCTCACTTTTTTCTCGTCTATGTACATTCTCACTCATAATCGTCAACCTTGGCCTATTTTTTGTTGTTTTTTGACGTTTTTTGGCCAAATTTGACTCTCTTTATAGTCTATACACATCTCTAGGGGCTCATGTATGATGATTTGGTCCCCAATTCTGATTAATTACGAGGGCATATTCTTTTTCCCAAAATCACACAATAAAACGCAAAAATGGTTGAAAATTTGCTCATAAACATTGCCCTCTAATATATGACATGAGTCATGAGTCATGAGTCCGCATTTGGAATGCCTCCCCCCCTCCTAGTTGGAGTCCTCCCGGACGACAGGGTATCGTCAAGGGTATGTGCTATGCATGGGTGTGAACTCGTGCTAATGCAGGCCTTGTAATATAGCCCTATATGCATGTGCAGTCAATACATGTAGAAAGAATTTATGCAGTGTAAGAGGAAGGTATAAGCGATTCGCTTATTGGCATTTGTCGTTGAGGTTTCCTGTGGTAGCTTGAGTTGCCTGGCAGATTTTCTTTGCAAGGAGTAGTTGTAAATCTGGCGCTCTTTGTTTGATTGTTTTCCACTGGTTTTGAATTGGCGTATGTGGATCCTTTGAAGTCGATATTGTCGTATATTTTGTTGCATTTTCTGGTGGAACATTTTTTCTTTCTCCTTTGATGACTTGGGTCTTATAAATCCTTGTAGTTTTTGTTGTTGATTCTGCTTGTTTCCTCGTGCTGTTTGCATGATGTGGCTTGACATTGACAGTTGTAGATAACTGCTCGATGGTCATCTTTGGCCTCCCTTCTTGTGTTGTTGGCCTGTTTTGAATTGGCAATTTTGGCCGCCATACCAATATAGTCCGTTGCGTAATCGACCGACTGGTTGTGGTTCTTTGAAGTTTTGCTGGCTTTTGGTGTTTGTCTGTTCTTCTGCTCCCTTTTTGATAGGAATTAGACTGTCTTGCCTTATCCAAACTTTGTATTTCCTCTTTTGATGTAATTGTGCCTCGGCCAGATCTCTACGCCGTACCCAAACTTGCCTGGTTCCCTGCATGGTTGTTGATTTTTGATAAGACGTTGCTGGACTTGTAAACTCTGTTTGTTGTTGGGCATATCCTTGCGGTTGTATTGACTCCTGTTTCCTCCTTGACATGTATTGGTTATATGATAAGAAGGGTTCTGAAAAGTTGTCATTTCGGAACAGTGCTTCATTAGTATCCAAATCAATGAATACCCTGTTAGCTTTCATCCATGACACTGCTAAGATACACGGCGTTGCTGATTTACTTGGTGGCAGTACATGGAATTTTGTAGTGTACTGGTGTGCCTGCACTGTGATTGGTATTATAACAGACCACACCGTGGTCACCTCATCACCCGATGCTACTTTCAACCGGTGTGTCTCTGGGATCGTCCTCATTGGTCCAAGTTTCTAAAAGAGCTCAAAGCTGATGACACTCATTTTTGCTCCAGTGTCAAGCAATGCATAGATTTCAACTTGTTTTGTGCCTTCATAAGCTTTTATGTAAGGACTACACCACGTATCTTCCAAGTCGTCAATGATGCTATCGTCCTGAGCCCTAAAGTCTATCATGGTCTTTGCTAATTCTTCGCTTTGTATATCCGCTTCGTTTGTTTGGGATGTCGAAAGAGGATATACGTCAGTCATCATTGGGGTGACCATGTTTATTGTCCTGAGAAACTACTTTCGTTTAGCAATCCGTTCCTTGGCTTCTTGTTGTGCCTGGTCCTGAATTCTTTGTTGTTCCTGTCTATAGGCTTTTCCATAATGCAATTGAAACAACATTTCTGGTGTTAAAGGTAGATGATATTTTTTTAAACGACACCCACTAATCCAGTTCCGCATTTCTTTTCCATCTATTGTCGACAGTTTTACTGCTCCACTGGACGATATTTCTTGGATCAAATAAGGCCCCATTCCCCTTTTCTTTAGCTTTTTGGCATACTGTTTAAGGGTGTATACTAAGACATAGTCGCCCGTTTTAAAGTCCTTGTTCTTGACATGTTTGTCAAAAAACTCTTTCTGTTGTCTTTTTTTTGCATATATGGCTGCTACAGCATTGAGTCGTAACTCATCTAATTTTTCAAGGTCCTCTAACCGTTCTGAAAGTTCATGCCCCGTCCAGTCCAATTGTGTGGCTACCCTTAGTGTGGGGATCAAAAAGTCAATAGGCAATATTGCATTTAACCCATATACCATATTAAATGGTGTAGCATTGAGTGTTGTTTTATATGCAACTCGATAAGCCCACAATGCCGAATAGAGCATCTGATCCCAATTTGTTCTTGTTTCACTAACCAGTTTCGTAAGAACTGTGCACAATATTTTGTTGGTCGCTTCCGCTTGGCCATTGGCTTGTGGATGATAGGGTGCAGATTTGCGATGAATTACCATAAAGTCATTTAAGAGATGTTGGATAACTTCATTTACAAAGTGTGTCCCTCTATCACTCACCAGTTCGATTAGAAGGCCATAACGTGTAAACACATATTCATATAAGAATTGTGCCGTGGTAAAGCGTCTGCTTTCGTTGTGGCTTTTGCTTCCACCCATTTGGTCATGTAATCCGTGGCCACTATGATATATTGTGCTTGTGAACGATACGCTGGTGGAGTGATAGGACCAACAAAGTCCAATCCCCATTTGGCGAATGCTCGAGCACTCATCATTGGCCTTAAAGGCATTTCGTCTCTTTTAACTGGTACCTTAGTGCGTTGAAATTCATCACACCTTTTTACGAATTCTGCTGCATCTTGAATCATGGTCGGCCACCATATACCTGCAACCATAATGATTTTTATTGTTCTCTCTACTGAAAAATGACCTCCTGCTATGCCTGCATGAGCTTGTTCCAATAATGGAAAGTAGTCATTTTCATGAGGAACTAACCTCAGCTGGTCATCAGTTCCTCTTTTATACAATTGGTCACTAATGAGGGCATACCTATTCGCTTCGATTTGTAAAGCCTTTTTTCTGGCTTTAGACCAATCTCCTAGCAGCTCCTTATTAGTCAAATATTCCACAATAGCATGACTCCATGCGGGTGCTACTATCACTTGGTATAATGTGGCATAATCCACAGTAGTATTGGATGTGCAAAAGTCGCATTTCTTTATGTACTTAGCTACATCGCCTGCCATTCCTGGCCAATACACTCCAAGTCTTCTTAGTTGTTCATACATCATTTGATTACCTCTATGGAATCCCCCTGTTTGTGTATGGGCCTCCTCTAGATACGCTTCGTACTCCTTTGGGCCTATACACAACCTTCGTACTCCTCTGGGCCTATACACAACCTTAGAATCCCATCGTTTCCATGATGGTACATTCTTCCCGCAAGCATTGTGTAATTTCGTGCTTGTCTAACATCTTGTACCGTGTGTTTGTCGTCAAGATTCATTCCATATGTCAGCAACGGAATAATTTGCTCTGACCATTTCGGTACCATCTCTATATTAAACAGGTATGCGTCTGGGAGATCATCATCTATCCCAGTAGCTTTTTCGCCATGTAGTAATCGAGAAAGGTGGTCTGCTCTTTGATGAGTTTTTCCTTTCTTAACTACTACCATAAAATCAAACTCCAGTAACACAATGAACCATCTTACAATTCGTCCCGTGTTACAAGGTTTGTTTACTAAGTACAAGAGTGCCTGATGATCCACAAAGAATGTGAATTTGTTCGCGAGCAAGTAATGTCGAAATTTCTTTGCCGCATATATCATACCCAATCCTTCTCTTTCAGTGGTAGTATAATTCTTTTCTGCACTGTTGAGTTGTCTACTAGCATAACTGATTGGAAAATCCGTCTTACCCTCCCCTAGTTGTGCTAATATACAGCCTATTGCAAATGCCGAAGCATCTACATGTACATGGAAGATCTTTGACCAATCTGGTGCTTTTAGAATTGGTGCAGATACCAGTGCATCTTTTAGTTTCTGGAATGACTCCTCACATTCATTGGTCCAATTGAAGATCGTGATTATACTATACAAGGGTTTTGCTATTACAGCATACATGTAGATAAAACGTCGGTAGTATCCACAATGTCCCATATGTTAGGAAATAAGACGTAGCTAAATAGATAATTGACTAGATTACTTAATGGAGAGAGACAGATTTACATACACGAGATTATAGAGTAGAGAGAGAGAGAGTACACACGATATACGTGGTTCACCCAATGTGGGCTACGTCCACGGGAAAGCAGCCACTCAATGGCTTTAGTACTTCAAAACAAGAAGTAGTTTAGAAAGGGATTATACTCTTAATGGAGCTCCCGCCTTGCTTCACTCTCACCACCTCACACTCACCTTGTTGCATCAACTTCACACTATGAAATGTGTGTAGAAATGGCCTCCTTTTATAGGCCAAAAGGGTTGCCCTCTCTTATGAGAGGCAGCGATGTGTAGCCGCCCTTGTGTGAATAAGTCCAAATCGGACCCCCCAATCCGCCCATGTGTGGCCGCCCTTGAGAAGACAAGTCTGCTTTTGAATTCGGCCACCGGCCATTGACTACGGGCCACCGGCCAACCGACAGTTGTTTTTCAACCACTTTTCGGCCGCCGTCCGGCCATAATATTCCGGCGAAAAGGAATATTCCCCCTAAAGTTGCCCCTGATTCTTGGCTGTGAAAATTTTGGTTTCCGGTGAGTGATTTTCCTTCATGCTCGATGGCTTCTCCTCATAATGGGGGCCTTACAAATGTGCGCTTTTACCACAAAAAATTACAAGGGGAAATCAAGCTCCATACTTAACAATCTCCCACTTGGAGACTGATCTCCAAACCAAACCTGTGACTGCTTTCCATTCTGGCTTCTTATCCTTGAATGCTGATTGAAGATGAGAGAAAGCTCAGCTTCTCCTTGTTGACCACCTTTGTAAACATGTCTGCGGGATTTTCACTTGTATGCACCTTTCCTAGCTTTAGCTGTCCCTCTTCCAAAAGAGTGCGTATGAAGTGATATCTCACCTCAATGTGCTTTGTACTTGAATGAAAGACTGAGTTCTTCGGAAGATGGATAGCGCTTTGGCTATCACTGTACAAGACACAATTGTCTTGTTTGAATCCAAGCTCTTCTAAGAATATGTGAAGCCACATAATTTCTTTGCTTGCCTCCGTCATTGCTACATACTCTACTTCCGTGGTAGAAAGTGAAACCACTTTCTGCAGCTTTGAAGCCCAGCTTACTGTTGTGCCTCCAACCGTGAACACATAGCCAGTAGTGCTCCTTCGAGTATCTTTGTCACCTGCCATATCTGCATCAGCATACCCTTCTAGAAAAATATCAGTTCCTCCAAAATACAAAGCATTTGTTGTTGTCCCTTTTAGATACCTAAGTATCCACTTCACATCTTGCCAATGCTCTTTACCTGGGTTGTCCATGAACCTACTCACAACTCCCACTGCATGTGCAATGTCTAGCCTTGTCCAGACCATAGCATACATTAGAGAACCTACCGCTGCAGCATATGGAACTTTAGACATATAGGCTATCTCCTCTTGTGTCTTTGGACACATATCCTTCGTTAGTTTAAAATGACCAGCCAAAGGTGTAGAAACTGGTTTTGCATTTTGCATTG
Organism: Adiantum capillus-veneris; assembly: GCF_014529385.1. Classification (NCBI taxonomy): domain Eukaryota; kingdom Viridiplantae; phylum Streptophyta; class Polypodiopsida; order Polypodiales; family Pteridaceae; genus Adiantum; species Adiantum capillus-veneris. Next base: position 118,344,801 of record NC_140931.1, read on the forward strand.
TAAACCTTTCTACTACCTTCTTGATGTAATCTTCTTGAGATAGCTTTATTGTCTTCTTCGTCCTGTCCCTTGATATTTTCATACCAAGTATCCTCTTTGCAGCACCTAAATCTTTCATTGAAAAAGATTTAAACAGCTCCTCTTTTACGTCTTTGATGTCCTGCATGTTAGCACTTGCAATCAACATGTCATCAACATACAACATTAGGATGATGAATTTCCCATCTCCCAAATTCTTCGTGTAGACGCAGTGATCCAAGTTGCATCTTGTGAATCCATGATCCAACATCCATCGATCAAACTTTAAGTACCATTGTCTTGATGCTTGCTTTAAACCATACAAGCTCTTCTTTAATCTGCAAACCATTTTCTCCTTACCTTTTACTTCATACCCCTTTGGTTGAAGCATGTAGATTTCCTCCTCTAAGTCACCGTGAGGGAATGTCGTATTTACATCCATTTGCTCGAGATTTAGATCATGAGCAGCCACAAGGCTTAAGACAAGCCTAATTGAGTTCATTTTTACAACAGGAGAAAATATTGCATTGAAGTCAATACCTTTCTTTTGAGAAAACCCTTTTACCACAAGCCTAGACTTGTACCTTTTCTTTCCACCTTCTTCTTCCTTCAGCTTGTACACCCATTTGTTTTGAAGTGCCCGCTTACCTTTAGGCAACTCAACCAACTCCCATGTTTGGTTACGATGTAGTGAGTCCATCTCCACTTGCATGCTCTTCGTCCATTCTTCTTTGGATTCATGTTGCATAGCTTCTTCGTATGATTCTGGCTCTCCAGAATCTGAGATCAAGAGATGGTTGAAGGAAGGAACAAACCTTTCTGGAGGTCTACTTGCTCTTGTAGATCTTCGAGTAATAGGTTGAGGCTCCTCATTTGGTTGACGTTGTTGCACATTGTCACCGTTTGTAGTCCTTGAGTCTTCACTGTCCTTAAGCTCCATGTACTCATCACCTGTTTCTTTTGTTTTTTTTCTTTCCAAGTAATCTTTGTACATATTTTGTTCGTTAAAAATTACATCCCTACTCCTTAAGATTTTACCATCTTTAGGATTCCATAGGCGATACCCAAAGTCACCTTCTCCATAGCCAATGAAGAAACACTTTTTGGACTTTGCATCTAGCTTTGATCTTAGGCTTCTATCTAAGTGCATGAAAGCCTCACACCCAAACACTTTGAGAAATGCATAATTCACCGGTTTACCTGTCCATGCCTCTTCTGGAAGTCCCCCATCCAATGCCGTTGAGGGTGACCGATTGATTAAGTACACAGACGTACTTACAGCTTCCGCCCAAAGCTCAAGCGGTAGGCCTGCATGTAGCCGCATGCTTCGTGCTCGCTCCATGATTGTCTTGTTCATCCTTTCCGAAATCCCATTTTATTGAGGTGTCCTTGGGGTTGTCCTTTGCCTCCGAATGCCATTGCTAGCACAAAATCTTTCAAAAGCTTGGCTGCAATATTTGCCTCCATTGTCGGATCTGAGGCATTTAACCTTGGTACCTGTTTCATTCTCCACAAAGGCTTTCCACCTTTGAAATATGGAAAATACATCGGATTTATTCTTCATGACATAAACCCATGTTTTTCTAGTCGCATCATCTATGAATGTTACATAGTACAATGAGCCACCAAGTGATGGTGTACTTGCAGGACCCCAAACATCAGAATGAACCAACTCAAGTTTTTTATTTTTCTTTCATTTCCTGATTTTTGAAATTTTACCCTCTTTTGTTTACCATAAACACAATCTTCACAGAACTCTAAGTCCACTTCTTTCAAACCTGGTAGAAGCTTCTTTGTTTGAAGGATTTGCATTCCTTTGGCACTCATATGCCCAAGTCGGTAGTGCCACACTGCACTATCAACTTCTGTAGTTGCTGCACAAGCTGAAGGTTGTGTGCTAACAGTACACAAGTAAAGTGTACCAACTTTTTCTCCCTTGGCAACCACCAAAGATCCCTTTGAGATCTTCCATTGTTTGTTTCCTAATGCAATGTTGTGACCTTCATTGTCCAATTGTCCTGTAGAGATCAAATTTTTGCGAAGAGAAGGAACATGCCTAACATCTTTAAGCTTCCATTCATTTTCGTTAGCAGTTTTGACAAAAACTGTACCTTTGCCGACAATCTCACAAGCTTCATCATCTCCCAAGTATACATATCCAAAATTACCTTTGGTGTAGTCTTGGAAATGTTGTTTGTGTGGTGTCGCATGGAATGAAGCCCCGGAATCTACTATCCAGGAATTAGACACATTGTCTAATGAGAGAATTAGAGCATCTTGCTCTACTTTACCTGCCACATCGGCCTCCGATGTTGACTTGTTGTCTTGAGACTCAGTCTCCTTCTTCTTCTTGGACCAGCAATCCTTCTTGACGTGGCCCTTCTTGCCACAGTTCCAACATTCAAGAACTGACTTTGTGCGTGACTTGCTCCGTCTTGAGCGATCACGACCCTTTTGGCTTTTGAACCTCTCCTTAGGCCTTCCTCTTGTTTCCACTGACAATGCAGCACTTGACGATTCTCCTGTGCTTCTCCTTCGTATTTCCTCGCTTAGGAGAACACCTACAACATCATCAAACTTAAGAGTATTTGTACCAGAGATAGAATTACTTACAGCCATCACAAGGTTGTCCCAACTATCCGGTAGAGATGATAGTATAAGGAGAGCTCGCACTTCATCATCGAAATTGATTTTCACCGATCGAAGTTGACTTATATTTGTGTTAAAGTCATTTAGGTGTTCTGCAACAACTGAACCATTCTCTGCCATCTTTAGATTGAACAAGCTCTTCATAAGAAATACCTTATTGGATGTCAATGGTTTCTCGTAGAAGTCGTCAAGTGACTTCATCAAGTCCTCCGTGGTCTTCATCTCCGAAACATTGAAGGCCACCATTGACGCCAAGCTTAACCGGATTGTTCCCAGTGCCTTTCGATCAAGGACAATCCATGCTTCATCTGCCATTGTTGCGGGCTTCTTCGCAAGACCGCCTAGTGGCAAATAGAGATCCTTCTGGTAGAGATAGTCTTCAATCTGCATCTTCCAATGTTGGTAGTTTTTTCCGTTGAACTTCTCAATCTTGAGCTTCTCTTCCTCCGCCATAACTCCCACTCAATTCAAGGAATCCTTTCCTTGAGAGAATTTAGCTACGAGCAAACCTTGCTCTGATACCAGTTGTTAGGAAATAAGACGTAGCTAAATAGATAATTGAGTAGATTACTTAATGGAGAGAGACAAATTTACATACACGAGATTATAGAGTAGAGAGAGAGAGAGAGAGTACACACGATATACGTGGTTCACCCAATGTGGGCTACGTCCACAGGAAAGCAGCCACTCAATGGCTTTAGTACTTCAAAACAAGAAGTAGTTTAGAAAGGGATTATACCCTTAATGGAGCTCCCGCCTTACTTCACTCTCACCACCTCACACTCACCTTGTTGCATCAACTTCACACTATGAAATGTGTGTAGAAATGGCCTCCTTTTATAGGCCAAAAGGGCTGCCCTCTCTTATGAGAGGCAGCCATGTGTAGCCGCCCTTGTGCGAATAAGTCCAAATCGGACCCTCCAATCCGCCCATGTGTGGCCGCCCTTGAGAAGACAAGTCCGCTTTTGAATTCGGCCACCGGCCATTGACTTCCGACCACCGGCCACCGGCCATTGACTACCGGCCACCGGCCAACCGACGGTTGTTTTTCGACCACTTTTCGACCGCCGTCCGGCCATAATATTCCGGCGAAAAGGAATATTCCCGCGAGGGAAAAAAAGTTGCCCCTGATTCTTGGCCATGAAAATTTTGGTTTCCGGTGAGTGATTTTCCTTCACGCACGATGGCTTCTCCTCATAACGGGGGCCTTACAAATGTGCGCTTTTACCACAGAAAATTACAAGGGTAAATCAAGCTCCATACTGAACACCATAAATGATTGTACCTCTCCTACAATGTTTGGTCTTGGCAATTCTATGATCACCTTTACCTTGTCTTCATCAGTGGTAATTCCATTAGCCGACACTATGTGGCCTAAGATTTTACCTTGTCGTACCATGAATACACATTTTTCTGGGTTGAGGCAAATCCTATACGTTCTGCATTTTTCGAATACCTTTCTAAGATGATCTATATGGTCTTCTCTCAATAGAGAATAGACACACAAGTCGTCCATGTAAATATCCAAGAATATTCGCAAGTATTCTTTAAAAGAATGTGTCATTAGTCTCTGAAATGTGGTTGGAGCATTGGTCAAGCCAAATGGCATTACTCTAAATGCATATATGCCCCATTCTATTGCAAACGTTGTTTTGTATTGATCTTCTAGTTTGACCCCCAATTGGTTATAACCAGAGAATCCGTCCATAAAGCTATAGGCTTGCTTGCCTGCTACTCGTTCCAGAACGTGTTCAGTGATAGGAAGAGGGTAGTTGTCCCTTATTGTTGCTACGTTTACCTTCTTGAGATTTACAAACACTCGTAATTTTCCGTTTTTCTTGGGTACCACCACTATCGGGGACACCCAGTCCGTGTGCTCTATCTCATAAATAAATTCAGCCTCCATAAGTTTGTCTATCTCTTATTTTATCCTTTTCGCGAATGTCTCATTATACGTGTATGGACGTTGTTTGCTTGGCTTTGCATCAGACTTCAGAGGGATTGAATGTTCACAAATGTTAGGATCCACCACATTCAAATCTTTGTACGACCATGCAAATACATCTCGAAACTCCTTAAGTGTTTTGATCAGTAAGTCCTCTTCTTCCCGACCTAGATCTGTGGCAATGTAAGCAGGTCAAGGACTTTCTTCTGGCTCTGCTAAGTCTATTTTCTTGGCGTTCTATGGCCCATCGTAGGACTCGTTTGATTTAGGCTCCCTCATTGGTTGTTAAACCACCAATCTTCTTTCCTGAATGGTGTACTTACAATAGTGAGGAGGTACATCTATCTTTTTACTCCCATCACTAGCGTTCATTCCATCGCTACTTTCCATTTCAGTTGTCCATACATTTTTAATTTTTTGTTTCAACTCATTGTATCTCGTTTTTCGTTCAATTTTCATCATAATTGGACCACCAGAGACATTCAGTTTTTCTGTTGCAACTCTTTTTTTTGCTTTGCTGGTTTTCTTAGGTTTCAACAGTCTGGACTTAAATCTTGAGTCTTCAACAACCTTAAGAAATCTTCCTGACACTTTATCCTTAGCACAATCAACAGTATGAATGTTCATAAGGAAATGTGTCTTACCCCTAAACTCCGGCATGGGTCTCAGCCTGGTTGGTAGACTGATATGGTGTCGTTTACTCTTGTATTTTTTTTGGCGTCTATCACTTTGGTTTGGGAAATTGTAGAAGACGTCATTGTCTTGATCTTGATTGTTGTCTCCCTCCGTATTTTCCTACTTCTCGTCATCCGCGTTATCCTTGTTTTCACTTTGATCAGAAGAATCATAAAATTCTTCTCCCACCTGCTTGATTTCTTTAGTGGGGATGTCCACATAGCCCACTATCTTAATCTCAAGTTTTGTTTCTGTTTTATTGATCCTCATATTCTCAGTATCTCCATCGTTCTCGTCCTCCTCCACAATTTTGCTCAACATGTAGTATGGTATGATATCGTAGCCATTCTCATCACAAAATTTGGTGGGAGTGACTTCATTGACGCATACATCCAATGTAGCCAAAAATCGAGACCATTCTAGGGATTCGAGCTTCTCTTCAGGAAAAGGTTCTCGTATATATGCATCGTCTTCCAAGACCCTCTCTAGTGTCTTTTCATTGTGGTCAAATTCACTACATTGAGATGCCCCGCACATCCATATCTCCTTTTTCTTACAAAGCCACACTGGGACTTCTGATCCACTAATGGTGGCTGAGTCAAATTCTTCCACAAGGGTTCTTGTGACATCATGGTAGCTATGATTTTGTTTACTCGTGTAGTAGTTTCAGCATGTCTTAGATACAAATAATCATACCCCCAATCCTGCACCATTTTGTTGCCGAAATCTACTATGGCAAAGGTATGTTCGTACTCTATACCACAAGAAGATACCACAATTGTCTCAAGAAATCCTATAGGCCTTTCTATGTACCCATCCGCCAGTTGCAATTTCATTCTAGTTGTTCGTATTGTTGGTTTTCTCCATTTTTTCCATAGCATTTTGGTCGCAATGGCAATGCCAGCTCCGCTATCAAGTATTTCCTTAGTCTCTATGCCGTTATACTCAACTGATAGGGTTGTGTTGCCGTCTTCACCCTCACAATACTCTCTTACCTTATTGAGTGGCACTGGTCTAGTGTTGACTTTCTTCGGTTTTGTGTCATTAAGCTCGGTTTCGAAGAACTTAAGAGGCGTCCTTATACCAAATTTTTCAAGACATTTGCCCACTTCCGTCCACATGCTTGGCCTAATTTTTAACAATTCTGCCAATGTGATTGTACACTTGACCGGAGTGGTCAACAAGTCTGTCAGGATTTTAGTGTCCAATTGATTTGACCCGCCTATTCTTTTAGAAGGTACTCTTCGAATTTCTGACCTTGCCTCATAGTCCCCCATATATGTGGCAAAGTTCTGAGTGATGCTGGTCTGCTATCTTTGGATGCAACTGAACCATTATCCCCTTGAAATGATTTAACGTCTAAATCCCATGGAGGCTTATTCAAGTTCAACTCTGAGAAAGGCGTCGACTCGACTGTTTTTGTCTCATATTTTTCTTGAGTTTTCTCACCGTTTCCCATAGCTCTTCATGCCAATTTTCTTCCACAATAGGGGTATATGGTGGAAAATCTTTCAGTGATTCATCAGTGCTATTAGGCACGTCTCTTGCATCCTCTACATCCGACAAGGATTTAACGTTTTCTATCTTGTCGGGTATCCTTTGTTCAATTTTGTGAGGTGTTTCATTGTTTGGTGGTTTGATTACTCTATCCCCCACTTCCATAGGTGGAGGCTCCAGTAAAGCTTGTGCAGTTTCAATCAGTTGTTTACACATCTCTAGTCTCTGTTTTTCTATCTCTGGATATGGATATGTCATCCACCTTTGCTCTAGAGTCTGTCTGTTTTTCAATCTTGCTTCATATGCTTGCAAGATTGCATCTAAGGGTTTATTGATCTCATCTACCAATACCGACCCTCCTGAGCTTGCACTTCTTGGTCCCTCCTTTGATTTTAGAGAGTCGAACTCTCTTTGCTATTTAAGTTGCTTTCGAGCTATCATTAGCTCAGCTTCTACATCTTTTTGTTTTCGCTCACGTCTAGCTTTCATTTTCGCTCTTCGTTCTTTCCAAGGATTATCACGACTGACGCTAGACTTGTCAGTCTTGATTTCTTCCTGATTTTCATCGTTACTCTTGGGCTGATTGTCATTTCTCCTTGCTTGGGCTCTCGTCAAGACCTTAACAGGAATCGGAGTTTCGTTTTTTGACCCTCCACTGGAAGGCAGCGCTCCCAGTATATTCAAGGTAGTTTTTGCTCCTTTGCTCGGGTTTTTAGGGCAATCAGGGATCAAGTGAGTAATTCCACAATCGATGCAATATGCGTTGACCCTAATGATTTCGTCATGAGGGCAGTCCCTCAACCAATGGTCTCCACCACACTTGTAGCATGGTCCTTTAGGCTGTTGAGGTGCTCCTGGAGCTTCTCTTTGTTGGTGTGCAATTCTTTGCCTGCTCATGCCTCCGTTGGATATGAACAACAGTGTTCTTTCATCCAAGCTATATCTTCCTTCCCCCGCTGCCTGTGCAGCAGTTGGTGGTCCTGTATTTTCTATCATGCTCCATGGTTCTGGTGTAGAGGGTTCTTCCTGTGGATAATAGACTGAGTTCGCCACATATCCATTGGGCTCGTCGTAGTATGCATGCATAGATACCAAAGCCTTCTCATCCGACTCAGTTACTATGGGTGTGTATCTTATGCCGACTGGTCGTAATCCTGGTAGGGGTGGTTGTTGTCCCAACACTAGTTGTGGTCTTTCTACACCTACAGGTCCTGGTAGGTTGCCTGTCTGATATCTAGCCATCGGTGGGACTTGAGGGGATGTCGCCTGAGCTTGCGGAGCATATGGTCGTTCTCTCACATATCCCTTGTTATAATAACACTCCTCCGTCCCATGGTTTGTCCATTTTTGTTCAATCGCACACCATTTTGGTTGTTTAGCTTGTGGTTTGGAATACAAGTTAAGCTTTTTAAGCGCTTCCTCTACAAGCTGCTCTTGGCTTACCGCTATTTCTCCTTTCGGTGTTGTCTTAGCAGACTTGCTTCCGCTTTGTTGCGAGGAAGAATCATCGTCAAGATCCTTGAACTCACCCTCTTTGTAGACCGCACAATTGTCCACAAGGTATAGAGCTTCCTTGGTTAAATCATTCAACGTCGTGCTCCTTTTCATATGTAAGTCCTTCTGAAGATCTGCATTCCTTAGTCCTTGGATAAATATAAGCATAAGTCTGGACTGAGTTGGCAGTTCTTCCAAGGGGCAGAACTTAACATATCTTTTTAATCGGAGGGCTGCCTTTCGCACAGACTCTCCATCTTTCTGTTTGAATTTATGGATTTGAGAGACTGTATTATGAGCTATTCCCCTTTGTGAGAATTCCTCGATAAACTCGTCAAACACTTCCTCCATAGACTCAAAGTCTCTTCGCTCCACAGAGTCAAACCATGTAGTAGCATCATCCTCTAACACTAGGTTGGTAATGGAACACTTTCATGTCCTGGGACACTTTTATGTCCTGTTAAGTGACCATTTTCCTTGAATTATGTCAAGAGTTTCAAAATGGATTTTGAGGTGCTATCTATCTAGAAAGTTGTCTCGTGAGCTGAAAAAAACTCGACATTTTTTTGGAATATCAATTTCATCTTTAACCTTGTCCTTGCACAACATTTCACAACCTAAACTGTGTGAAAAAACGGGTCTTATTTTTTACTTTTTTCAACTTTTTGCAACTATACCACTCTAGAATTCATGTTTGTGAGGTCTATAATGCTAGAGAACTATCTTTAGTAGTCCTCAACATGTCCTAATGCTTCTAGGGAGAAATAAATGTTAAAGTTGTAAGTTATGACCAAATTACAAAAATTGTCAAATCCTGTTTTTTAGCCAATTTTAGCTCTTCTATGATTTTTTTGGTGGCTTTCATGATATCCAAATGCAGTTTTGATTTTCTATGTCACATATTGTAACATAAATCTAATGTTCCTTGATTTTTGGGGCACCTAATACCCTATTTTGCATAGTAGACAACGATGGTTGATTTTTTCAATTATTGAAGAAAACGAAACATTCTAGTATATCAAGTATAGCTTTTTCAATATTGTTAGTTTCTTGTGACAACTACATGCATTTTGTAGGTAGTAACCATATCTAGTCATAAGGATCAAATTTGGCTAGATATTGAATAGTTTCTATGGGATTCTACAACTCATAATGTTGAACCCAGTTTTTTCATGTTTGCTGTATTTAGCACTTCATCTTTGTCCCCAAGATTCCCCTTGGTAAGAGATGTGTTATTCTTTTGATATGATCCATGGCTCCTTATGAACCTAAAGGACAACAGGGAACTAAGAAAACATGCATATATTATTTGTATTGAGCGTGGCTATAGAAACTTTGATGATAGGTTTGCAGAATGGTAAAAATTCAACTTTTTTGTACCTATTTCTTTTGGCAAAACAAAAAATAGTGAGTGAGAAGCAATCATATTTTCTGATCACCAACCCATTGAAGTTAACTAGGAAATTTATCCCAAGTCCTACAAAAATCCCTAATCTTATTTTTATGCAACAAAACGTAAGAAATGACTGTTTTGATGAAAATGTACTGGTCCATCAACTTTGGAGGCTTGGTGTGACCAAAAGATGAGAAATTTTACAAGTTTCTTATTTTTTCCATGTGTAGTAGGCCTTGAACTATAACCTCATGAAAGGATTTTACAAAATGAGTGGATCTACTATGGTTTTGGAGGTTTTTTTCAAAGCCCTGAAAGGACACTTTTATGTCATGTTAGGTTACCAACCTAGTGCTAAGGTTAAACCGAATCCTACAAATTGGGTAGGAAGTCTAACACCTCTTCAGCTCTAATTACACACACAAAGGCTGCTACATGATCTCTCGGATCCCTGCTTCCCGTATATTTCTTGTTTACCCATTTTTGCACTTGAGAAGGTCTAATTCTACGATGGTCTACAAATCTCATCATGGGATCTCGCTATCCTAGTTGATATACCTCCTCTGGTCTTCTGTAGTGGCCAGGTTCCTCTCCCAATGGTGATCCTAAGCCATAATTTCTAACAGTTCTCGCGAGAGATGGTTCATCTCTCTGAACTCGTTCTAGGGGTGTTCTTCCAGGCTCAGTTGACCCCTGAGTCTTTGGCTTACTCTCTCCTTGATACTGTGCATAGAGTGGTGGTTCTTGTAAATCCCTTAGCCCACGTGCGGTTTGATAACCCTCTCGGGTTCAGTCTTGTTCTAATGTAGCACTCTGTCGAAGCCATGCCTGCAATGATGGCTGAGTAGCTGGTTGGTCCTGGTAGTTGGACATCGGTTGTCGAGTAGAATGTGAGGCAGCGTCATACTCTTCTGAAAAGGGATTTGTTGACTTGCTAGGGGTGTAGGTGGCTCTTGGTACTTCGTCGGGGCCATAGGTCAATGCTCCCAGAATTGTTGCCTTTTCAACCTCCTCTGGGAGAATACGTTTGTATTCTCGCCCGTATCTGTCAACAAAAACAATATCCTTCCCCATAGCAGTTTCATAAGAAAATAAGTAAAGAACCTTGTCTTTGCTTAATTCGTTTGGGTAGGGTTCCTTGCATCGAAAGTAAGAGACTATTCCCTCGCTTTCATGCTTGTAAATCCCTACATTCTCATTATAGGTTGGGACCCTGGTTGTTTTCTTATCATACATAAAAAGCGCTCCAGGTCGATCAATGTTAGGAGGCGGTTCTTGGGTTTCTGAAACCATTTTCCCTTTTGCCACGTTATCCCCATATCTGTTGTAATCCTCATGGTTACTCACTATCAGATAGTGGTTCCCCTTTTCGTCTCGGAATCTGTCTCCATCATCATAGACTCGAATTATCTCTAGTCTCTTAGCCGCTCTTTCTTCAATACAAATACACTTGCATCCCCGATAGTCAGAATAAACTAAGGCTCCCCTCGAGTTAGTTCCTTCCAAGAAGATTATAGTGACCTTGGTTTCGTTTAAAGGATGTAGGGAGGTGCTCCCCCCTGGCATTGGTCCTTCACCGTTGAAACCTCCAGGCTGTTGACTCCCCATCATGAAGAAGGACTTTTTCGACGAAGTGTCAATATCACTACCCTCTTCAATGATCGGTGCTAATGGGTCTAGTCTCGTCTGAGTTACACTCTCTTCAGTGGACGTGGTGCTTACTTGACTTTTGACACTTTTAGCTCCCGACTTAACAAAGGCTCCTGACCTTAAATACATAAGAATGAAAGTTGGGTTGCAAACTTAAATCTTACTTGGACTCCTTCTTGTGCGGCTTTGTGATGATCTCCTTCTGGGATCTACACAAGGATGGTTAGTCTGTTCACATGGGTTTTCCCTGAATTACCAAAAAATCTTTTAAGTATGTACAACAACCACTTAGTCAGCCTTCTGGTGGTCCAATTTCAAATATGAAATGATGGCTGGGTCTATATGGAGAGTATGTCCTAGCAGTATAGTCACAAATTGCAAAATATGTCTGAATCGCTACTTTCTTAGTCTATCGCGATAGACTGACAATTTGCTCAGCACAAGTCAATTCAAAATTGTGACTTCACCCTTGAGTTCCAGTTACCCTCTATAGCCTATCCCTCAAGTTTTATGAAGTTTGGACACTTGGGTTGATTTTTGGTCCCATTTTAGTATTTTAGTTAGAGCCTGATTCTCTATCTGGGCCTTAGATTGACTTTCAGTGGTCTAAATGCCTTGAAATTTGGTATGTGTGCTGTATAGGCTCTGATAAAGCTCTCCCTAGGGGAAATTTGCAAGATATGGTCCTTAACAGCAGTTTCCTTAGTCTATCGTGATAGATTGGCAATTTTCTCCATTTTTAGCATTTTTCTCAAGTTTTCTCCACAGCTGGTTCAGCCTCTCCTTGAGTAGTGCATTGACAAATTTTGGCACTGTTTAGACATTTGGTCAAAGCCTTCTTGCCCTTGTCTCTGAATTCAGACTCTAAAACACCAGTTTTGAAGTTTTGTGGTCAAGATGGTGTTTAGTTTCACTCGTTTTTTGTGAGTACCCTTGTATTGATGTGTTAAACCTGTGGTATAAAGGTTTTTTCCTTGTTGTTAGTCAATCACCACCTTCATCAGTCTCTCGCGATAGACTAGGCAGAGAGCAATGGGGATTTAATTTTTGTCTGTTTTGCATAGTTGTGTTCCCTGTGCCCATATAAGTCTATCCCCCAAGTTTTATGAAGTTTGGACTTATTTTGACCTTAGACTCAAGCACTTCACAAATTTCACTCTTCTATGGTAATTCACAACTCAAATGCACTTGAAGTGATGCAAATTTGATGACACTTCATCTTAAACTTGTGAATATCAGTTGTACCATCTGACACAGTCAGTTTACCCTAGGCTAATGGTTATATCTCTTCTTGGCCTCTTTAGGTTCACTTAGTGTTTTCTTATGACAATCACCTGTTTCTTTTTGTTGGTTTTGGTCGCAATTTTTATGTTTTCTCAAGTGTTGGATCATAAATTTCAATGTCTACTTTTTTCACCCCCTTCAAGGGTATATGGTGTGGGTTTTGCTTTCAAGGCAAGCAAACAGCCTTATTGTTGCTTCTTTTTGTTTGTTTTTTGCGTTTTTACAGCGTTTTTCTACTCTATTTCTACACAAGTATAACAAGCACTCAAAACCAAAAACCATAACTCCACATTATCCTACTTAACTAAATCTAACTGGTCGCAGACCCTCGGTAAGACACATGCTTCCTGGCTATCCACTAGACCTCAGGATACTCTATCCTGGATCTTGTTCTAAAAGTTTAAGCTCTCTCTAGTCAAAACTAAAGTAAGCTAACCATCACACGAGTGACGTAGATCTCCCTACTTAAGGTCTTGTGTCCCCGGCAACGACGCCAATGTTTTAGGGCATAACTACTCCCATGTTCATACTCACAAGCACGACACAGTCAACATACTTATCATCCGATGACACGACTAACCCGTAGGTACACGTAGGCAATCTCGTTAGCTTGTCAGGCTGAGACCAATCTACACATACGCACTTTTATGATGCATCAATCACTAACCCTGGTAGAATGCAACCCACTCTATCCCTAACCGCTCACAACACCGTTTACACTTCCAATGAACTCGGAATCGCATCAAACCTTCTAGGCACCATCCTCTCACTAGGATATACTTACCTATAAGTCTAATCTCACCAGATTTGAACCCTAGTTATCTCGAATACAGTCGCGATAGACTAACAGGTCATAATCCAAAAGTGGGCGAAACTTAAGTTCATGAGTATCTATGTGTAGCTAATCTCTTTCTCATTCCATAAAGCACTTGATTGTTGAAAACAGACACTGTTTGTGCTACTTACAAGCAAAACAACCTCGAGGAAGGATCGATCGCGAACAGCTCGAAAATGTGAATGCGTGGCGTGGGCGCGTAGCTCTCGGAGAGACTACCATGATGGTGTAGTCACGTCGTGAATCTGGTGAGGGAGAAGCACGTAGCGAAGAGGATAAGACTCTCTCTCTCTCTCTCTCTCTCTCTCTCTCTCTCTCTCTCTCTCTCTCTCTCTCTCTCTCTCTCAGACTCGTACGACACAGGATTAATATTCAAAAACAATGTTATTCAAAAATGGTTCTAAGGTGACTTTTATACTTTAGTCACCTTAGCTCAAAAATGTACATGGGGTTCTCTTACTCATTATTACAAAGTGGGAACAAATCTGAGTCCTGAACAACTGATTAATCTTTACATGACCCAGACGAATGGATCAAAATGATAAGACGTCTTTGACATAAAATGGGAATTTGATATGCTTTACAAGATTGGCCTCATTACAACAGTTTCACAAATGGGGCTCCAACATCGTGGCATGTGCATTATGTTGGTACTACAAGGAGTAAATGCGGAGAGTCCTCGAGTGGGATGTATGCGGGGTTGAAGGAACCTGAGTCTCTAGCAAAATGCAGGAATATAAGAAAGTTTGGGCCAAAATTTTTCTCAAAAGCGTAAGGAATTGGGGATGTTGGATTATCGAACTTGGAGCTATTGTTATGCTCGTTTTCTTGTATTAGAGCCTAATGCTCGGTGGGAGCAGCCACTGGGATTAGTCGCCATGAGCATCCAATTCAATTGTGGAAGGAGCAGGTCCTATCGGGGACGCACATGTATGGTGTTAGAGATAGCACGAATAGCTAGTTCTCGGCTATAGTACCCTCGACGAGGGACCCGTTGGTGAGAGTCGTGAAACTTGGGTGTAGGCAGGTGGAGTTTTCGAGCCTGGTTTGACGGGCCAAATATGATGCACTTAGAGGGCTGGATGCCATTTCTCTCGAGGTGTCCTGCGAGACAGCAGACGACCTTCTTACTGGACCGGATAGCATGGACTACTGTAATCCGGGCTAGAGACTCAAGCAAGATGCAGGAATATAAGAAAGTTTGGGCTGAAATTTTTCTCAAAAGTGTAAGGAATAGCTATTGTTATGCTGGTTTTCTTGTATTGGAGCCTAATCCTCGGTGGGAGAAGCATTGAGGCTGGCATGGGAAGATGGGGGTCTTGGACCCGCCTGACTAATGATGCATATGGATGGGAAGTTGTTTCTCACACCTTGAGCACATGCTATATGGTGCTCGTTAGAGTGGACGGCTGTCGAATTCACGGATGGCGACGAGGGCTGCCTGGGTTTGTGGATAAGCAGCCTACTAGCAGGTTACTCAATGGGACTGAGCGGGGCATGCTAATGGTAAAGACATACAAAGTTGTTGGTTATCATCCCAGAAGCGACGCTACTGCTTCACCTTGGGTGTTTGATGCAGACCAATAGGGTTCAACCAGGCTATCGATACTTTTCAGATATCTGATCTGGCATTCACCAGTGCCAGCAAATTACTTTTGCAATTCAACAAGTGTTCACATTGACGTAGCAATTGAATCGCCTAAGAATTAGGCCGAATCAAGTCACTTATTTGATAAGTACCAAAAAATCATACCATAAGCTGATATGTGGTGGATCAACTTTAGAAATCGACGCACTACAGAGCTTTCATATTTTCAAAAGGCTCATCTGGGATGTGTTGGCCATTTCATATATCTGGTTGGCAGGCCATCTGGAAATAAAATTAGTGAGAGAATGTGCATAATCACTGAACTTGATGCAGATTCAATTTATGTTTTTTTAGTGCATTTCCAAGAATCAGCTTTGCAATCTGATCGGGTACACATCTCGTATCTGATAAACGACAGATCAACTCATTCCTCTGGTCCATCACGACAAGCTCCTTCAAATGCAGACAATTGGTTCACTTCCATCAAGCTGCTTGTGAGGACACAAGCATGTGTTAAAAAAATGGGGAGTAGATGATAGCGGGACCAGATGGTATTGTAAGGTGGCCGGACAAAGGAAAATGAGTATAAAAGGGATCCTTGGTTAAATTATTGTGGGGGGGGAACTTAAGGAAGCGGTACGTTTACGAAGGAAGCCAGCTATGGCGACCTTCATGTACAGAAAGAGCATTGGTGAATCTCATAGTCAGAGAGAGTAGGACTTGGCTTTAGAGGTTGTACTCTCACTTTACCTTCAGGCTCACCTGAATACACCTGTGTATTTCTATCTCTTTGGACATGTCAGATAACTTGCTTACACAAGAGCATCTACATGGACTTAGGGAGCTATCTTTTTGGACAACTGTACCATTTTTGCAACAAGAAGGCAGTGCTCATCTTTTCAACCCTAAATCTTGCCTTCCACACCAGTTCGCTTTGCCGATCTTGTTCCTCTATCAGATTTCAACCATATTTTTTCTACTACTTTCTCTGTTTTACGAGGAACGGAGACCTGAAAATGGTCATTCCGTGTTATTATGCCCTTTACACCGTTTGGAACCCTGCAGGGAGCGTACGTGCTCGTACGCCGAGAGCGTACAAGAACGCTGAAAATCAATGGAGACAGGTGTTTTTATCACCTCGCAATTGTGTTTTTGGGTGGACATCAACCTTTTCAATTCTATTTTTCACATAGGATGAAGTTACGTCCAGCTAGGACACCATCTTGTAGTGACCAAACTGGTATTTGCTACTGGTTAGGCCAGCAAATTACTTTTGCAATTCAACAAGTGTTCACATTGAGCACCAATTGAATCGCCTAAGAATTAGGCCGAATCAAAATTGACGCACTACAGACCGTTCAGAGTTTCAAACGGCTCATCTGGGAATGTGGTGGTTGGCAGGCCATCTAGAAATAAAACTAGCAAGAGAATGTGCATAATCACTGAACTTGGTCTAGATTCATTAATCATTGAACTTGGTCTAGATTCACTTTATGTTTTTTAGTGCATTTCCAGGAATCAGCTTTGCGATCTGATTTGGTACACATCTCGTATCTGATAAACGATGGATCAGCTCATTCCTCTAATCCATGACAACAAGCTCCTTCAACTAAGCCCGCGTTCCCGCAAAACAAGTAGGGCCTTGCCTCAGCCATTTTTTTTTCCCATGCATCTTTGCGTGCTTCCACACCTAGATCACACCGCACCATGAATGCAATACATCCCTCAGTCCTATCATTCTGGCCTCTACCATTTTGATTCTTCTCATGCACACTAATATAGCTCTTTTGCGTGTCACTTAGTCCCCTTCGACGAGGGGGAATCCCTCGGCCATTTCTTGCCCGAGTCAACATGCAATCCAATTCTTACGGACATATACCACTGCACTGCATAGATATTCGCTGGTCCCTTGGCTCAGCCTGATATTCCACTATTGCCATACTTTCTTGACTAATGATTCCTCGAGGAGGAACCCATCAACTGTCTAGTGCCTGTTTGATTTCCCAAAACCATCCACATTCCATCCCAGAATGGCTTGCATCCATACCTCACCTGCTCCGGCCTCGAGGCAACCTGATATGAGCTTCCCCATCGAGCTTTTCCCTGATCGAAGACTAGTGGGAGCACACTTACAACCAAAATGAATAGCCAAGCAATCAAGTTGTATGCATAATCCAACTTTGAATCCTTTTTCTCGGATCCCACACCACACCATTTTGCGCATTCACCTTTCCGGTTAATAGCGTTCGGGGGTCGATCCTCTTGACTACGAGACCTTTGTTGTCTTTCCCATTATACCTACCAACCAACTCGCATAACTACACCATTAACAAGCCCTGCTCAACCCCATTGAGTAACCCACCAAGGGGCTCCCTATCCACAAACCCAGACAGCGTAGGTTGCCATCCGTGACTTCTATAGTAGTCCACTTTCATAAGCACCATAGAGCCCCCGCCCAAGGTATGAGAAACAACGTCCCCTCCATTCACACCGTTAGTTAGGCAGGTTCGAGACACCCATCCTTCCATACCAGCCAACTGGGTGCCTTGTTCCATGCTGTTTCCAGTGAGCATCAAGTTCCAATACCAACAAACGAGCATAAAACGAACTGTGGGTTCTATATCGCAAAACCTCGAAGTACTGAATTTCAGAGCAAACTTTATTATATCCCTACATCTCACTCAGCTCTCTAGCCTGGATATCACAAGTCCATGTCATCTGGAACACTGGGGTGGTAGTCTGATGTATCGCAAGACGCCTCATATCCTCTGGTAGTTCACCTTGTCGAGGAAAAATCTCATAGCCATCTGTGACCTGCATTCGTACCAGCCCTTGCTGATCCATTAGGAGCAACACCTGTATTTTACCTCTCGTTTACCAAGACCAAAAAACGGCTCTAATCCTTCGGGCTCATC
Source organism: Adiantum capillus-veneris (assembly GCF_014529385.1). Lineage (NCBI taxonomy): Eukaryota > Viridiplantae > Streptophyta > Polypodiopsida > Polypodiales > Pteridaceae > Adiantum > Adiantum capillus-veneris. The sequence goes on from NC_140931.1 coordinate 118,362,744, forward strand.
CTTGCATCTACCCAGCATGTTCCACTGTGCTGTCATCTCAGCACCTCCACGCATGCAGGCATTCCATAATTGGGCACATCCCAACATTGGTTCCTTTCTCCTGGGGCCCATACAACATCCTTCCAATATTCAGCCTTTCCACATGAGCGGGCCAAAGAAGCCAGCGACCCGGTTGCGGAGCCCCAGCCATGATGCATCATACCCCTGCTTTCACATACCCGAATCTTGCAAAGTTGCCCGCCCTAAGGCCCACTATCGATCACTGCCACCATTTGGCTCAAGGTCCTAAAAAAAAATCAGTCAAAAACTTGCCCAACCCCTGCACTTCAATGGGTAGCTCTCCCATGTATCGGGTGAGTACAGTGACTACGACCAGGGTGCCAGTTCCTACTGACAACAGACCATGTGCCCATACCATCTGGACAACATACTTAGTCGTCCGCCGTCTCGCGAGACACATCAGCTGAGGGGAGGTTGAGTCCTCTAATTGCATCACACCTGATCCGTCAAACTGGCAGGGCTAGAAACCCTAGCTATTAATGGCCAGGATTTGTGAATCCTTTACAATGGGGCACCTCGCCTCGCATGCGATTTCCAAAAAACTGGTGATTCAATACATCTTTATCCACGTACAATTGCGTACGCATCAAAACCTGCTCCTACCTAACAAGGCGAGTTCTTGTTGCGATCAACCTGAATGGTGTTGCCTTGATGTGCGTGGAATTGCTCACGAACAGTTTGCTGCTGTCACAACCAATTTACATGCCCTGTGCAGAGTGGTCATCCCATCGCAAGCCATTCAAGAGAGAGAGAATTGTACCTGGATTTTCTTAAGAGCAGAACAGATTGCACGCATATGGCTTCACCAACAACCAAGCTCGCACGTATGATCATGTTTTATGCTTTCTGGCATGCACCACATCTGGCATACATGTCAACCAAGGCATTCCCAAGAATGATGTGTTTTGTCAACAGCCCTTGACTAACAATATCAGCATGATTTGTTTTTGGCGAGATAAGTATTTTGCCTAGTACCACATGCCTTATAGATGCAATTGCATATGATTGCAAGCATGACCCGCAAGGGACACTGTTCCAGACAAAGAGCTCTCAAAGCATGTTTTGTGCTTTCTGGCATGCACCACATTTGGCATACATGTCAACCAAGGCATTCCCAAGAATGATGTGTTTTTTCAACAGCCCTTGAGTAACAATATCATCATTAATTTTATTGCCCAGATCAGCAATTTGCCCAAAAAGAGGCCTTTTTTGCACATCTAGTGAAAATGGCCTTGCCACAACCATGTTGGGCCAACAAAAGCTCACCAATAACTTTTCATTCTTTCATAAAGGCATCACATGTGGCATACAAAGTGACCAATGCATTTCCAAGCGTGCATTTTTCAAACAGCCCCTACCTAGCATTCTCATCATGAATTCTCTCAAACACATGAAAGAGACACATGCCTTCAAGGTGCAAGCAACTAGATACTCAAGCATCAAACCTTGTGTTCGGCTTCACATCAAGAGAAATTCTGGAGCAGCCTTAAGTAAGAATATACCCAACCTCCTATCACTAGGGTCTGTGGCTAGCTATGATATATGGCATTTGCAATCCCTCAAAGATTGGACAAGCGTAAATTGATTGCACGTTTGAGACCTCAAGTGGAACACATGGTAGAGAGAGAGAGAGAGAGTGAGAGAGAGAGAGAATAGCCAGGCAATCAAGTTGTATGCACCAGCAATCCAACTCTGAATCCTTTTTCTCAAATCCCACACCATGCCATTCTGCACATTCGCCTTTTCGATTAATAGCATTCAAAGGTCGATCTTCTTGACTACGAGACCTTTGTTGTCTTTCCCATTATACCTACTAGCCAACTCGCATAACTTCACCATCAGCAAGCCTTGCTCAGCCCCATTGAGTAACCCGCCAGGGGGCTCTCTATCCACAAACCTAGACAGCCCAGGTCGCCATCCATGACTTCTACAGCAGGCCACTTTAATAAGCACCATAGAGCCCCCACCCAGGGTATCAGAAACAACTTCCCCTCCTTTCGCACTGTTAGTTAGGCGGGTCTGAGACCCCCATCCTTCCATACCAGCCAACTGGCTGCCATGTTCCATGCTGCTTCCAATGAGCATCACGTTCCAATACCAACAAACGAGCATGAAACAAACTGTGGGTTCTATATCCCAAAACCCCGAAGTACTGACATTTTTGAGGAAAATTTTGGACCAAACTTTATTATATCCCGGCATCTCACTCAGCTCTCTAGCCCGAATATCACCTGTCCATATCATCTCAAACAACAGGGTGGGTAGTCCGATGTATCGTAAGACACCTCGCATCCTCTGGTAATTCACCTCGTTGAGGAAAAATCTCATGGCCATCTGTGGCCTGCATTCAAACCAGCCCCTGCTTCGAACCAGACCCTGCTGATCCATTAGGAGCAACACCTGTATTTTTACCTCTCGTTTACAAAACCAGAAAACGGCTCTAATCCTTCGGGCTCAGCCTTGCATCTGCCCAGCATGTTCCACTGTGCTGTCATCTCAGCACCTCTGCGCATGCGTGTCATTCCATAATCGGGCGCATCCCAGCATTGGTTCCCTTCTCCTGGGTCCCATACGGCATCCTTCCAATATTCAGCCTTTCCACATGAGCGGGCTGAAGAAGCCAACGACCCCGTTGCAGAACCCTAGCCATGATGCATCATACCGCTGCTTTCACATACCCGAATCTCGCAAAGTTGCCCGCCCTGATGCCCACTATCGGTCACTACCACCGTTTGTCTCAAGGTCCTAAAAAAGAAATCAATCAAAAACTTGCCCCATCTCTGCACTTCAATGGGTAGCTCTCCGGTGTAACCGGTGAGTACAATTATTACAACCAGGGTGCCAGTTCCTACTGACACAACAGGCCACATTCCCATACCATCTGGACAACATACTTAGCCGTCCGCTGTCTTGCGGGATGCATCAACTGAGGGGAGGTTGAGTCCTCTAATCGCATCACACCTGATCCGTCGAACCAGGCCTGGAAACCCCAGCTATTAATGGCCAAGATTTGTGAATCCTTTACGAGCGGGCACCTCGGCCCAGGTGCCATATCCGAAAAATGGTGGTTCAATACATCTTTATCCACGTACAATTGCGCACCCACCAACAAACAAACTTTATTATATCCCTGCATCTCACTCGGCTCTCTAGCCCGAATATCACCTATCCATGTCATCTTGAACATCGAGGGGGTAGACCGATGTATCGCAAGACGCCTCGCATCCTCTGGTAATTCACCTCATTTAGGAAAAATCTCATGGCCATCTGTGGTGTGCATTCGAACCAGCCCCTGCTGATCCATTAGGAGCAACACCTCTATTTTTACCTCTCATTTACCAAGACTAGAAAATGGCTCTAATCCTTTGGGCTCAACCTTGCATCTGCCCAGCATGTTCCACTGTGCTGTCATCTTAGCACCTCCACGCATGCGGGTCATTCCATAATCGGGTGCATCCCAGCATTATTCCCTTCTCCCGGTTCCCATACGGCATCCTTCCAATATTCAGCCTTTCCACATGAGTGGGCCAAAGAAGCCAACAACCCAGTTGCGGAACCCCAGCCATGATGCATCATACCCTTGCTTTCACATACACGAATCTCGCAAAGTTGCCTGCCTTGAGGCCCACTATCGATCACTACCACCGTTTGGCTCAAGGTCCTAAAAAAAAAATTAGTCAAAAACTTGCCGCTTCTCTGCACTTCAATGGGTAGCTCTCCCGTGTATCGAGTGAGTACAGTGATTACGACCAGGGTGCCAGTTCCTACTGACAACAACCCACATGCCCATACTATCTAGACAACATACTTAGTCGTCCGTTGTCTCGCAGAACACATCAGCTGAGGGGAGGTTGAGTCCTCTAATCGCATCACACCTGATCCATCGAACCAGGCCTGGAAACCCTAGCTATTAATGGTCAGGATTTGTGAATCCTTTACCAGAGGACTGTAAATAATAAGGATGCAAGAGAGCTACACAAGACAAGCACAAAGCACACAGAGATGGAAAGCTTCTTCTTCTACTGCGATAAGAAAAGAGAGTTCAAAATGACTAAGTGCTAAAGCTGAAAAGTAGTACATATGTACATGCGGTCACTAAGTGTGAACTCGCTAGAAGCGTACTAGGCTGGCACTATAAGTGTAGTCCAGTTGTAGAATCACTAGCAGAGATCCTCCGTGTCGGTCACCTAATGCGCCAGTGAGTAAATGCCGTAAGCGGCCAAGACCCGTAGTGGATGCCAACTCAAGATGTAGACCTCGACATCTGAACACTCCCCCTCGAGCTCTGCATGTCGCAGAGTCCAAGCATAGTCCGGAAATGTCGAAGCTTCTCAGCTCCGAGGGCCTTGGTAAAGATATCCGCTATCTGCTCCTCTGTGCTGACGTAGACCAAGTCGATGTCGCCCGCCAACACTCGCTCTCGAACGTAGTGGTAATGGACCTCTATGTGCTTGGTCCTGGCATGGAACACTGGGTTCCTAGCCAACTGCATGCTGCTGAGGTTGTCACAATGGATGACAATCTACTGGTCCACCTGCACTCCCAAGTCCTCAAGTAATGTACGTAGCCAAGCTACCTCGCACGCCGCAACTGCTGCACCTCTGTACTCGGCCTCTGTGCTCGATACAGCAACCGTAGGCTGCTTTTTGTTGCTCCAAGTAGCAACAACATTCCCAAAAGAGAACATTAAGCCACTCGTAGATCTCCTATCAACAATGCTACCTGTCCAATCTGCATCTGTATACCCATACAATGCTAATGGCACCTCTGCTACATAGAACAATGCGTAGTCAACAGTCCCTTGCACATACCGAAGTGTGCGTCGTACTCCATCCAAATGTGGCTTCCTCGGAAGCTGCAGGAACTGACTCTCCAAGCCTACTGTGTAGCTCAAGTCTGGCCTTGTTAACCCTCACGGCTCACGGACACCCCATCACCTACGACGGACGTGTATTATGTATTTGGTAGAGTTAGGTACCGGGCTTGTCGGACCAATAGGAAAAGGGTAAGAGTGATCGCCGATGAGAGGCGCACTCTAACTGGGACATTCAAGGGATTAGTTGGCTAAGCATGGGCGCCCAAGTGTGAATGGGGTGAGCTCATATAAAAGCCAACTAAACCTAAAATTCATTCATTCTCTCATTTGTGCAATAGAAGAGTGCTCTTGCTCCATCTCCATCTCCATCTTCTTCTTCTTCACCTCCTTGTGTGCGTGTGTATGTGAGAGAGAGAGAGAGAGAGTGTGATCGAGCATTGCTACGAAGGCACGGCGACGGCGAAGCGGTTGAGCGCGGCACGACTGCAGCTTCTTCTTCATCGCGGCGAGGAATCCACCACGAAGGCGAGCGTAGAGCGGTGAGTGACACACCCTTTGCTCTCTTGAGCTTGCTAGATTAGTCTTGTTGTGTGCTTGGAGCCATTTGTGGCTCGCACACGGTGTATCGGCAAGTCCCTTGCTTCGACAGTGCGGCAAGGAGCGCACATTTTTGGCGCCGCTGCCAGGGAATCGCCTTGCACTAAGCCCAAGAGGCACTTTGTGCTTCTCCTATGAGTTGTTTGTAGTAGGAAAGAAGAGGAAGAGGAAGAGGAATGAGTTGTTTTTCTACAAGTTGTTAATTTCTGTATTGTCTACAAGTTCTGTGATTTCTGCATAATGTTGTGTTTTCTGTTTGCACACAGTCTTTGCACAATTAGTAGTCGTTAGCTTGTTTGCAGTGAATGAAACCCTACACACACATATTTCTTAGGGGCACCACCCTCTTTTATGGAGAAAGAAGGAAACCAAAACAAACCATGCACACACACACACACACACACACACACACCTTCCTTATGTGCTTCAACACAAAATGCCCTTCAACCATTCAACACACACTCCTTAAGCAATCCCTTTGAACGTTGCACAAACTCACATGCAAAGATTGACCTTCACCATATTAGTGCTCATATACTTCTAAGAAAAGCAATCACAAAACCTCAAAACTCAAAACACCACAATATACAAATACTTGACAACTCCTTTCCTTTCCCAAAAGAAGAGACTACTTACACACATAAGGCGGCATGCATAGAGAGCTCTTCTCCATCTATGCAGCCCCAAGACTTACTTACACACAGCATAAGGAGAGAAGCCAAGCAAATAGACACCATGGTGCACAAAAAACTTTCTCAACAAACAAGCAACCCAATGAGCACAAAATATGAGAAGCTGCCAAGATAGGCTTACCAATTTTACATGCGTTTAGAGCAAAAGTGTGACGACGACACCCCAATTGCAACAATTTGTTGATCAAACCATGAGATAGATCATTGAACTTGATGTCCTTGCTCTCTTATAGAATCTACAATCCTTATTTAGGGATGAGTATGATAAGAGAAATGTTTGCAAGAGAATGGTAGCAATAGCATATTGATGCTCTCTCTATGGTGCCGCTTATGATAGCGAGCTTAGGAAATGGATAGGGAGATGAAAGGAGAGAGAGATTAGGGCTTCCCTAACCTTAGAGGGGCTTATTTGCAGCAATGGAGTAGGTGTGTGTGTTTTTGTGCTTGCCAAAGGGCCTTTTTATAGTTGTACAAGACCTTGGGTTAGGTTAAACTTGACTAGGGTAGGAATTAACCATAGTTAGGTTCCCTTTTGACCATTCCTTCAATTATGCAAATAAGGGACTTATTTTTTCATTAAAAATAGCCTTTTAGGTCGTGGAGGTTCCATAAGGGTTGATAATGTATGTGGGCCCCACCATGATGTCCCTCCAGTGGCCCCTGCAGAGTGTCCCCATCTTGTTTGTTGTGTCTTTGGAAGCATCTTGAGCCGACCCCTCCACATGCAAGTGGTTTTTAACTCCCCATTGGTATTTTAGAATGTTGAAGAAGTCAAGAAAACTTTTCACCTTTGTGGTTTACCTGATTGTAACTTTGACCTGCAGTAACAGTGTCCGCAGCACCTTGTTTTCACCATAACTTTCAGCCTGTAACTCAAAATTGGGTGTTGTAAAAGGCAAAGTTGACCTTCTCAAAGTGTTTAAGCTGATTTTGGAGTGTTCCTCAAGTATACCCACGAGCTAAGGCGTTCAAGATGCATCCAAAACACCTTTTGAACAAAGTCTCCTTGTAGGGGCCCCTTTAGCATGCATCCAAGGTGTAGCATGCTTTTTCAAAAGAGAATCCACCTTAAACAAATGAGGTGGGCTCCAATAAAGTTTGATTATTGGGGATATACATTATATTTAAGATTTGTTGACCAGCACAAGTAAATGATCCAAAACTTGGGTCACATAGTGGTGGGGAAGGGAAGGCCTACAAGGTTAACCCTACCCTTGAGAGAAGATGGGTAAGATAAGTGCCCATAAATTATTTATTTACAAATTATGGGATGTAGATAGCTATTTAAATTAGTAAAGATAATTAGTTAAAAGAATATACAGTAAAAAACAAGGAGAGTAGGATTAAGTTTACTATTTAAATTTAGCATGAAGAGAGAAATATGATGTAAATGCATAAAGATCTAAGAAGGGTAAGGTGTTTGTATGGAAAAAGGTTATTACGGAAAGAGAGAATGAACACTAGGTTAAAACTTTGGTAAAAAATATATACATTTGAGTAGAAATGTAGTGCAAATGCACGGTTACCATTTAACGCTACTCATATTAGCCCTCCCCCTTCATCTAGGATCATTCATGCTCCTAGATGAAACAAAAGAGTTTTTTTGTCTTTTTCTTTTTCTTTTTCTTTTTTTTCTTTTTTTTCTTTTTTTCTTTTCTTTCTTTTTTCTTTTTTTTCTTATTTTTCTAAAAAAAGGAGGAGTGATATACACTCTTTTACTCCATTAGACCTGCTTTTCATTACCTCAATCCCATAAATTGGAGATGGGAGGGTTGCCTTGGGTATGTTGAGATTCCAAGGCTGGTTCTTCTTTGCACATCAAAGCTTTAAAAATAGGTGGAGCATTTGCCAAGCCGAAGGGAGCCATGCCAATTTGGAGCTTAGACGATGTAGGTAGATGACTTCCTATCAACGGATTGATACGTTGAAAGTAGGGCTTTAATCTCCATCCATTGACTCTGGTCTTGTGGAGTTTTCCTGATAAATCTGCTAATCTGTAACTACCATTCCCAAACTTTGTTTTTATCATGAAAGGTCCCTCCCATGTTTGCAAAAACTTTTTGTCCAGTCGAGTATCAAGTCGGTTATCATAGCGAAGAACCAACATACCTTCCTTCAATCCTTTCCCCCTGAGCTTCTTGTTGATTTTGTCCCTTTGGCTTGGGGCTTGGGCAATGTAATAGTCGATGGACTCTTCTCTATCAAGCTCAAGTCGTTGAAGATCTAAAATTCTTTCCTGCAAAGCTTCTCTTGGCCTCTTTGCTCCCCGTGAGAGAATGCGTAGGCTTGCAATCTCCACCTCAATAGGAAGGAGTGCCTCCTGTCCATATACCAAATGAAAAAGAGTGAATTGAGTGGATACCTTGAAAGATGTTCTGTATGCCCATAGAGCCGCGGTCAAATGACGATCCCAGTCGTTTGGTCGATCTGTAACCTGCTTAGAAATGATCTTACATATCATTCCATTCACCTTTTCAACCAACCCATTGCACTGAGGGTAGTAAGGTGTAGAATGCAAATGTTTGACTTTTAACTTTGTCAAAAGATTACCTAGCAGCTCTGCTCTAAACCCTGGACCACGATCTGACAAAATCTCTAATGGTGTGCCGAATCTACTGCATATGTGATCAAAGATAAATTTTGATACCTCCTCGGCTGTAATTCGTGTTGTACTTGCTGCCTCCGCCCATCGTGTCATGTAATCTACTCCCACAATGATGAAGACCTTCCCGGTAGATGTGCGAGGTAAGGGGCCTATTGCATCCACACCTCACTTCTCAAAAGGACCATACGAAATTATTGGAACTCGAGGTTCGTAAGTGAGTCGTCGATTTCCAGCAATCTGACAACCTTTGCATGACTTACACCAATGCTGGACATCACGGTGTAGACTTGGCCAAACAAACCCTGCTTGTAAAATCTTCCTGTTTGTAATATCATGAGAAAAATGACCCCCACAGACATCATCATGGCATGAAAAGAGGATTTTCTCTATTTCTTGAACAGAGGGCACCCTTCTTAGCACCAAATCTTTCCCTTTATGATACAGATCATCTCCTATGAGTTGGTAAGGAGTTGCCTTTTTTACCAACCTATGCCTTTGCACTTTATCCAAGTGTTTAGGGCACTCACCAGTTTGGAGGAAAAATATGATGTCCTTCAATTCCTCTTGGCCTTGGTACTTTGGTTCGTAGAGCTTCACACCTCCCACCATGATCTGAAGTTTCTCATTGGCGAGATAATCTGCTTCCTTGTTGAGGGTTCTCACAACATGCTGTACCTGTGTAGCTTCAAAGTTCTTTATCAAAGACTTCACCTGTCTAAGCCATTCCACTAGAGTAGGGTTCTTGCACTTCCATATCCCTTGGATTTGCCTAATAACTAGTAAGGAATCACCTCTTATTATAAGTCTTTCGATGCCAAGTTTTCTGCATTCTTCAAGCCTCAACTTTAAGGTGACATACTCAGCCTCATTATTAGAATGGACATTTTCCAAGGTGATACCTTTCTTAACAAGAACTTCCCTTTGTGGACTTAGAATAAGAACCCCCCCTGCTGCCTGATCGTGTTGTCGTCGGTAAGCTCCATCAAAGCACAAAATGTGTGCATTGTCCATCTCCTCCTCATTATTTTGTGGTGTAGCGTTGTCTCCTGCCTTTGGTGACTCTTTCCTTTCTCTCACTTTGTATGTGAGAATGTCTGCAAGACCTGCCCTTGTGCTATCTTCCACAAGAAAAGTGTATTCGAACTCTTGAAGTTCTGGAACCCATTTGGCTATCCTAGATGAGAGGCTCATGTGTTGCACAACATATGGTAAATTGTTTTCCATGGTGAGAATGACAAATGGTGAAGGTAAGAGATATGATCGGAACTTTCTTACCGCAAACATAATTGTGAATATCACCTTCTCCATATCAGTGTAGCCCTTCTCTGCAGCAGTCATGACTTTGCTTGCAAAGTATACTGGCCTCATGTAGCATGTTTTTGGGTCTTTTTGCATGAGAACTACACCGATGGCCTCCATTCCTACACTTGGCGTGATGTAATATGTATCCTTTGGATTTGGTGGCATTATTATTGGAAGAGAGTTGAGAATACCCTTTACTTCAGTAAAGCATAATTCGTGTTCCTCTCTCCATTCAAATGTGGGTTTGTTTGCTAGCTTGTGCAAAGGTGCAATAGCTTCTGCTAGAAGGTGAATGAAACGAGACATGTACCTTACTTTGTGGTTGAAAGTCATGAGCTCCTTGGTTGTCGTTGGTGGTTGTAGTGACAAGAGAGCATTTACTTTTGATGGATCCACTTGAATTCCTTGCAAAGAAACCACGTGACCTAGCAATACCACTTGTGACTCTGCAATGTGACACTTCTCAGGATTAAGCTATCCCCCAAATTGATGAAGCCTCCTAAGCCCCTCCTCAACTTTTTGGCAATGAAGTCTTTGGCTACTATAGATACAGAAGTCATCCATAAAAACCCTAATTGACTTTCCAAAGAAGGGCTGAAAGACAAGAGTTGTAAACCTTATAAAGGTACTAGGAGCATTTGTGAGCCCAAATGGCATCACTCTATAGGCAAAGCAACCCCAAGGTGTGATGAAAGTGGTTTTTAATTGATCTTCTTCTGCTATTCTGATTTGAAAATACCCTGAATACCCATCACACACTGTGTAACATTCATAGCCGGCTACTTCGTTTAAGATTTCATCTTGGAAAGGAAGAGGAAAATGATCCCTCTTTGTTGCAGCATTGAGTGGTTTGTAGTCAACACAGACCCTCCATTTTCCGTTCTTTTTAGGAGTTACTACAATTGGGGACACCCACTCAGAGTTAGAGACAGGGTAAATGAAACCAGCTTTGAGGAGTCGGTTAACCTCTGTCAAAAGTGCCTCTTGTTGTATTTTTCCTAGGCGCCTTAGCTTTTGAGCCACAGGTTTAGTACCTAGTTTTAATTCTACGCCAGGCTCTATAGCATCCACACCTCTAATTTGTGAGTAATCAGTGATAAACAAATTGGGATACCTCTTGAGCATATCGATGTAGGACCGCTTCTCCTCATGGGTAAGATCTTTTGCAAGCATCCTCTCAAAGTCTTCAAAGTGCTTGTGGTCACCTTTGTCATCCTTTGTTTGCTCCTTTGTTGGGTCAACCTCTATTGATGGAGTTTTTGATGTGTTGAAGATGATTCCCATTACCTCCAAAGATGATTCTTCTTCGCTATTGGATGTAGTGGTTGAACTTTCCTCGTCGCTTGAGCCAAAACTCTCTTCACTTTCTTCATCAGCCGTGGTCTCATAGTTGATGTCGAGCTGCTTTCCTTCATGCCAATCGTATACTACATGTTGCCCCTTTTTGAGAATCAATTGTCCTCGTCCCCATTTTTTATCTGCATTCACAGCAATGAGCCAAGGCCTCCCTAGGATGATGGGATAGCCCTCCCCCTTGGCTGGCATAACATACATGTCCACACGTGCATCTATATTACATACAAAAACTTTTACATTCTTGATGATCCCTAGGCACTTCACACTTGCATTGTTGGCCAGCCTAGCTTGACAATTAGAGGATTTAGTGATTTCAAGCCCTAGTCTATTCATGGCTCTTTCCGTGATCACACACATTTGTGCTCCACCATCAACATACACATTGGATACCTTCCTACCCCTTACATAAGCATCTACAATAGGTTCCACATCTTGTTGTGGCTTTGAAGTCAATGCCTTTACTGTCACCTTTTCTTTCTTTCTTGGGAGTCTTGTGCTTACAAGTTTGGACCAGTGCTTTCTCACCTTGGGTGATAGATGTAGGAGTTGAGGCCAAGAAATATTGGGCTTTTGAGTTTGCAGATCTTCTAAGATGTTGTAGGGTTCCATATTCTTTCCTAATGGAAAATCGTTGATGCCGATCTCCCTTCGCCTTGACCTCTGCTTCTTGCCTCCTTCCTCCTTCTTTGACTTTTTCTTCCTCTCCTTCCTTGCAGGTTCTGACTCTTCATTCCTTGTGTCTTCATCCTTGTTGTGTGCTCTTGTGCGCTTTTCTGCTGGCATAACATCAAAATGTATAGGGCTCACCTCTATCTCCTCTTCTAGCGTTATGACGTTTATTCCTCTCTCTTCCTCCACTGGTGGGACAGGAGGGATGTTTGCTACTGGAGGTGGTGGTGGTCGACGAAGAATTTGCGGGGCTTGAGCATGCTCTTGCTGAACCATGAGCGGAGGGGGTCTAGGAGGGTATATGTCCCCTGGAAGCCTTCGAGGGTGAGGGCAATTATACATGCCATGACCAACTTCGTTGCAATTCCAGCATCTCAACTCTTGTGCTTGACGTCGTTGATTGCGATTCCCTTCTCTTGGTTGTCGTTGTTGGGGTAGGCCCTGCACTAGATTCAAGGTGAGACTCTCTAGTTGTTGAGTTAATCTTTGCAAGATCTCTTGTTGTGATCCTTCCCCTATTTGTCAAGTTTGGGCAAGAGAGCCCCTAACTTGTGCTCCCATGCTTGGTGAAGAATCCCTCTCAATGACTTCATTTAGGTCCCTTGTTCTATGTGCTTGAAAATTTAACTTCTTGAATTTGACCATGGCTACCTCACGTGCTTCCTCAAATGTTGATGGGAATTTTAACTCTACCTTGGTCTTCAAAATTGGATACAAGCCATCCATGAACCTATCTTTCTTTAGAAAGTTTGGTGCACCACCTTGGTTTTGTAAGGTAGCCTCCCATCTATCCCATAGGTTAAGGAAAATGGCCTCATAAGATGGGTAGTCTTCAAGGAATACCTGTTTATGTTGAAGTAGACACTTCCAAAGACCCTCTGGAGTATCTCCTTGCCCAAATTTGGCAAGAAACATTGCACGTAGCCTCTCCCAATTGGTTTTTTTTTGAGGTTGCAAGGCCTTGTACCATGCCTTAGCCTCCCCTTTGAGAACGAGTGGAAAAGCACGCAGCTTTACCTCTTCTTGATCTCTCCCAGAGATGAGGTGTGCCATCTCCAAATTATCCAGAAATTCTTGTGCATCCTCACCATTTTTAGAATGAAAGGTAGGAAAAGTGCTTGACATTTTTACAATACAAGGAGGTTTGTGTACCACAAAGTTTTGACTACGATGAGTGATCACATCAAAATGAAAATATATACATCAAGTGTTAGTTCATAATTTATCATAGGCAAAATAAAAGGGTTGATTGAGGCATTAATTTCATTAAGGCGAGTGGGTCCAAAAATTCTCCTAATGGTTGCTTGAAATCTAAATTTTGTAGTAATTATGATGTGCACAGATTGACGAGCTATGGGTGTAAAAGGAGAAACAGCTCCAGGTTGGTTCATGTAACAATGTGTTCTCCTTTTTCTTTCTCTTGAAGAAAGTTTCCTTTGAGTGGATCGCTATCTAAGCGCCTCTTGTCCCTGCCTCAAAACAAAATAAAAACATGGACATCAAATGAATCATCATAATTAATGAATGGAAGAATGATGGGATTTGGAGATGCCAAGATTTCACCAAGTCTTTCTGCTCCAAACATAAAAACAATGCGTTGTTAGTAAAAAAAATTGCGATCTACACAAATGTTAATTCTGATGCGTTGTGAAAAATGAAAAGCATATGGTGTAACTCTATTGTTCATGAGGAGAATAGAAGGCAATTAGGAAAGTTCCTCAGTGGGGGCACCACTTTTTATGAGAGCGGATTTTTGAGATGGGGCTCAACTCAAGGCTCCCACCAGACAACCACTCCGTGAGACCCTACACACACATATTTCTTAGGGGCACCACCCTCTTTTATGGAGAAAGAAGGAAACCAAAACAAACCATACACACACACACACACACACACACACACCTTCCTTATGTGCTTCAACACAAAATGCCCTTCAACCATTCAACACACACTCCTTAAGCAATCCCTTTGAACGTTGCACAAACTCACATGCAAAGATTGACCTTCACCATATTAGTGCTCATATACTTCTAAGAAAAGCAATCACAAAACCTCAAAACTCAAAACATCACAATATACAAATACTTGGCAACTCCTTTCCTTTCCCAAAAGAAGAGACTACTTACACACATAAGGCGGCATGCATAGAGAGCTCTTCTCCATCTATGCAGCCCCAAGACTTACTTACACACAGCATAAGGAGAGAAGCCAAGCAAATAGACACCATGGTGCACAAAAAACTTTCTCAACAAACAAGCAACCCAATGAGCACAAAATATGAGAAGCAACCAAAGATAGGCTTACCAATTTTACATGCGTTTAGAGCAAAAGTGTGACGACGACACCCCAATTGCAACAATTTGTTGATCAAACCATGAGATAGATCATTGAACTTGATATCCTTGCTCTCTTATAGAATCTACAATCCTTATTTAGGGATGAGTATGATAAGAGAAATGTTTGCAAGAGAATGGTAGCAATAGCATATTGATGCTCTCTCTATGGTGCCGCTTATGATAGCGAGCTTAGGAAATGGATAGGGAGACGAGAGGAGAGAGAGATTGGGGCTTCCCTAACCTTAGAGGGGCTTATTTGCAGCAATGGAGTAGGTGTGTGTGTTTTTGTGCTTTGCCAAAGGGCCTTTTTATAGTTGTACAAGACCTTGGGTTAGGTTAAACTTGACTAGGGTAGGAATTAACCATAGTTAGGTTCCCTTTTGACCATTCCTTCAATTATCCAAATAAGGGACTTATTTTTTCATTAAAAATAGCCTTTTAGGTCGTGGAGGTTCCATAAGGATTGATAATGTATGTGGGCCCCACCATGATGTCCCTCCAGTGGCCCCTGCAGAGTGTCCCCATCTTGTTTGTTGTGTCTTTGGAAGCATCTTGAGCCGACCCCTCCACATGCAAGTGGTTTTTAACTCCCCATTGGTATTTTAGAATGTTGAAGAAGTCAAGAAAACTTTTCACCTTTGTGGTTTACCTGATTGTAACTTTGACCTGCAGTAACAGTGTCCGCAGCACCTTGTTTTCACCATAACTTTTAGCCTGTAACTCAGAATTGGGTGTTGTAAAAGGCAAAGTTGACCTTCTCAAAGTGTTTAAGCTGATTTTGGAGTGTTCCTCAAGTATACCCACGAGCTAAGGCGTTCAAGATGCATCCAAAACACCTTTTGAACAAAGTCTCCTTGTAGGGGCCCCTTTAGCATGCATCCAAGGTGTAGCATGCTTTTTCAAAAGAGAATCCACCTTAAACAAATGAGGTGGGCTCCAATAAAGTTTGATTATTGGGGATATACATTATATTTAAGATTTGTTGACCAGCACAAGTAAATGATCCAAGACTTGGGTCACATAGTGGTGGGGAAGGGAAGGCCTACAAGGTTAACCCTACCCTTGAGAGAAGATGGGTAAGATAAGTGCCCATAAATTATTTATTTACAAATTATGGGATGTAGATAGCTATTTAAATTAGTAAAGATAATTAGTTAAAAGAATATACAGTAAAAAACTAGGAGAGTAGGATTAAGTTTACTATTTAAATTTAGCATGAAGAGAGAAATATGATGTAAATGCATAAAGATCTAAGAAGGGTAAGGTGTTTGTATGGAAAAAGGTTATTACGGAAAGAGAGAATGAACACTAAGTTAAAACTTTGGTAAAAAATATATACATTTGAGTAGAAATGTAGTGCAAATGCACGGTTACCATTTAACGCTACTCACCAAGTATAGAAACTGAACACTCAAGGTCTAGTACGACCATCTATAGTAATTTAGATGAGAGTGAAGAAGATACAAGCGAAGACCTATCAAGCGAGTCGAGTTCAAACATTTACCAAAATCAAAACATTAACAAAAAACAAAGGTCATATAAGAGACGACGATATCGAGCAAATGTGAGAGCTAGGATAAACAAGGAAAGATCTACTGCATAATGGCTTAGCTATCTAGGGGCATGTGATGCTCATCGAAAGCTAGTAGACAATTGGGGTGAACATCTCCAGAGTGTCAATTGGTGCAGCCCGCGACCCATTGACCTCGCTCAATTGGAGGTTACAGAGCCGAAATTGAGTCGAACTATAAGAAGACGTCAAAACCGAGAGTTAGCACAACAACAAAAGGAGGCAGAACTAAAAGAAAGGTTTCCGTCAGGACAAGAGCCTGCTGACTTACATACGACTCCTGAACATTTTAAATCTTATACCACGGGGGAGCGAAAGGTTGTGTATGCCAAGGCCCAACGAATACCTACCAATGAAAGCAGTGGAGTCTATGATGGTCCAGCGGTAGTTAAAGAGATAAAATTAGCAGAACCAAGTGAGGAGTCTAAACCAGTCTTTATTGCTCAAGACCTTACTGAAACTGAAGAGGCTGTACTTAAGGAGCTCCTCAAGGAATACAAGGATATCTTTGCTTGGACATATCATGACATGAAGGGCGTTCCACCTTCTGTGGTGCAACATACAATTCCCATGATCAACACTGCTAAACCCGTCCAGCAACGACCCTATCCAATGAATCCTAAGTACGCCAAAATTGTACAAGAGGAGATTGAAAAACTTATCCAATGTGGATTCATATGCCCTATTGAGCACTCAGAATGGGTTTCTCCAATAGTCATTGTGCCAAAAAAGAATGGGAAACTAAGAGTGTGCGTGGACCTCAAGAAAGTTAATGCAGCTACTAGGAGAGATCATTATCCCTTGCCATATTCAGAACATGTGCTTGAAAGAGTTGCGGGCAAGGAAGCTTATAGCTTTTTAGATGGGTACTCTGGTTACAATCAAATCACAATTGCATTAGAGGACCAAGCTAAAACTGCTTTTATCACAGAGTTTGGAGTGTTTGCATTTCGTGTTATGGCTTTTGGCTTAACAAATGCCCCTGCTACATTCCAACAATTAATAAACACTGCGTTTAAAGAATTTCTAAGGGAGTTTTGTGAAGCCTTCCTAGACGACCTTTGTGTTTATTCTTCTTGGGAGAAGCATTTGTTATATCTACGAAAAATATTTGAAAGGTGCAGATTTTATCGCATCTCATTGAACCCTTTCAAATGCCAATTTTGGGTTAAGCATGGAGTCATTCTAGGGCATATAGTGTCCAAGAACGGGATATCCACAGATGAGAGTAAGATTAAAGCCATTGCCGATTTGCCACCACCTACGAACTATAAAGGAGTTCAAAGATTTATGGGCCATGTTGGTTATTATCGAATATTTATTTTAAACTTTGCCGAGATAGCGCGTCCATTGTACAAGCTTCTTATCGAGTTTCACTGGACGGAAGAATGTCATCAATCTTATGAGTTATTAAAGAAGGCCCTAACAAGTGCTCCAATCCTGCGAACACCTGATTGGAATGTACCTTTTCATGTGCATATTGATGCATCAAATTTTGCTATTGGGTGTGATCTAACTCAACCAGGAGAACATAAATTGGACTACCCTATTAGCTTTGCAAGTCGCCAATTAAATGATGCCGAGATGAACTACACTACTACAGAGCGCGAAGATCTAGCTATGATTTACGCAGTAAAGAAATTTCGCTATTACCTTCTTGCTACCAAGTTTGTGTTTTATGTTGATCATCAAGCATTGCTATATTTGGTAAACAAGCCGTGTTCCACATGTCGAATTACACGATGGTTGTTAATTCTTCTTGAGTTTGACTTCACCGTTGTTGTGAGGCCTGGGAGAAAACATGTCATGGCAGATCATTTATCTCGTATCCCTAATGGCGAAGCTCCTACGGGGGTTCATGATGAATTGCCTGATACTCCTTTGTTCATTGTTGAGACAATGCCTGAATGGAGTGAAAAGATTGTTAACTTCTTAGTTAATGGTTTTCCACCCAAAGAACTGCGAAAAGATATAGCTCGAAAATTAATCAAGGAATGCGAACCCTATTGCTTACTGGCTGGAACTCTCTATAAGAGAGGAAAAGATGATGTTCTTAGACGCTGTGCCCGTGAGGATGAGTATTTATATATTCTACAAGAGGCACACATGGGCGTAGCTGGTGGTCACTTTTCAGGAAAGTTGACTGCCCGAAAGATCTTACAGTCAGGCTATTGGTGGCCCACTCTGTTTAAGGATGCATCACTTTTTGAAAAGGGATGTGATGAATGCCAACGCTTCAAGAAGCCACAAAGAAGTGATAGGATGCCTCTACATCCCATCAAGATAACCCAACCATTTGAAAAATGGGGCTTAGACTTTGTAGGACCGATTAGTTCGACTGCACGTAACACGCAATCACGATATATCATTGTGGCTACCGACTATGTAACCAAATGGGCTGAAGCAAAAGCAACACGAAAGGCGGATGCAAAAACAACAGCTAAGTTCCTCTTTGAGAACATTATCACACGTTTTGGATGCCCCTTTGAACTTGTGAGTGACAATGGAACTCATTTTATAAATGAAGTAATAAAAGAACTCACATCAAACTTCATGATATCTCACCACAAGTCTACACCCTATTATCCCCAAGCAAATGGCCAAGCTGAGAGTACCAACAAAACTCTCATCTCCATTTTGACAAAGACAGTCGAGGCTCATCGCACTGATTGGGACCTAAAGCTTACATCAGCTTTATGGACTTATCGTACTGCGTATAAAGTTGCTATTAATTGCACACCGTTTAAGATGGTGTATGGCCAAGAAGCAGTTATGCCATGGGAGTTTGTCATTCCTAGTCTTCGAGTAGCTTCTCAAGAAGGTTGGGATGGTAACCCCTTAGTGGAGCGATTATATATCCTGGAAAGGCTAGATGAAGAGAGGCAATTAGCTGTGCAAAATGCTCTAGTGGAGAAGGATAGGAGAAAGAAGTGGTTTGATAGCCATTTAAAGGATAAAGACATCAAGGTTGGTGATAAAGTTCTTATGTACGGGGTACGTAATGAAAAGAAGAAATTGAAATACGATGGTAAGGGACCATATCGAGTGTGTGAAATTACCCTGCAAGGTACCATTCGTGTGGAGACTCTAGATGGAGTTGAAACCATTGGATTCCTTAATGGGAGTAAATTCAAAAGATATTATGATCCTCTAAGCCACGAAGAGTTGCAAGCCATCCATCAAAAGAAGGCTGCCAAGGAACAAGCAGAGCTTAAAAAAATCCAAGCAAGAGTTGAGGCTCGAGAACGACAACAACGTCTTAAACGCCAACATTTGGGAATCACGCAAGCATTTTTCGAGGACACAGATGACGACTCATTAGAATCTGAGCCACCCCTACGATACCCAATTGAGCTAAATAGCCCCTATGGGAAAGTACTATACAATGCCTTATTAGATACGGGAGCTAAACACAATTTGTTATCCTATGGAGTTTGGTGTCAATTAGGGAAACCGACCCTATCCCCGAGTACGATGCAAGTCAAGGGCATTAATAAAAAGAAAACTGCTATTCTTGGAGTCCTTCAGACCCCTGTTGTCTATGACAATGGAAGCATAGTGCAGAGGTTTCTAGTCATGCCCGCGGGAGCTATGGAAGGCAACGTAAACCTGGGACGCACGTGGATGTTGGCAACCAAATGCACTATTGATTGGGATACTGGTAGTGTCACAATGCGACCACCGACTCTTACCCCTATCATTCAAGCAAAGTCACCTACGTTGCAAACTCTAGCAAAGTTGAAGGATAGCCAACATTCACAAGCCAAGGTGGTTAACTCCTCTTTGCCAGCTACCCATGAACCTAGCACTTCAACACTTGTAGTTGCAGCAAGCAATAATATTGCAAGTACTCAACCTGCACGACCTAAGAGTACATATCAATGGGTCCCCAATGCCTTACTTCCAACTACCTCAACCCTCCCATCCATTCCAAGAAAAATTTTCCCCGGAAAACCAAGAGCGCGCCCTAGGAGAGTCAAGACCAAATCACGATGGATTCCAAAACAACTATTAGAAGCCCAAGGCTACTATGATGGAAATGAGCAAATTTGGGTACCTAAACGTAAAACGTGTCCTTCCCTATCGACAACAAACCCATATGAGTCAAACAGTGTAATGCTAAAGCCAATGGCAGACCGTGGGAAGGGAAAGATCACAGAATGCTACACACCTAGTCCAGAGCTAGTTTGGGCTCCAAGGCAAAACCAATTTATTCCACCTAGCTCAGGAAGGGGGGAGTTCCATGAAGCTTCTAGCTCCTCGTGTAATACATCCATAGAGGTAAAAGCTTCTACACAGCCTCCATCTATAGTAGTGGACCTCCATGAAGCTACAAAAGAATCCACACCTCCCAGTGTTCAAGAATCACCTGATGAACCACTTCAAGTTCGATCCTGGGAGAGTACCTTACCACCCTTGCAACTTGACGAGGCACCTAGGGTAATAGAAAACTACTGGCAAAAATCCTCACCTATTACCAACTGGAACAATTGGTTTCAAAGGGTGACGACATTATTTCAAACGGTATGATCTACCCAAGAAAGGGGGGAGTGTTTGTGGACATCCATCATTCACTTGCTTCCCTCTCAACCTTTCTCCCTGACCTCTTAATCTCCAATCTTAGGGAATGTATATATAAAGCCTTATACTCACAAAAACAAGATAAAAAAGTAAAAGAGCAAGAGCCATAACACAAATCATAAAAACAAATTATGCACAAGAACACGACCCTTGTAATATTTGCACTCTAACCATCATCTATTTGCATGTACAGATATGGCTAGTACGCTAGAGTCATCCACTCCTGCCTTGGGTGAGAGGTACCCTCGTTACTTTTCACAAATATTTCACATGGTCTTTCCAGTGCTTGTATGTGAATGGGATTTGATAGGTACGCTAGCATGCGAGAGGAATTTAGAGGAGTTAGAATGGCTGATACGTCTCTTGACCACGTCTGATCCATACTTAGTAGAGAGCGTTTCTCCCATTGCACAAGCCTACCCTTTTGACCAAGATGACTATAGGCGTCTAGTGACCTTCTTAGTAAACATGGGCACCTATGATGAAGAAGAAAATTTACACGACTACACGGATGGCACATCTGGTCTCATGGATGATGACTTTGTTTATCTCGACGACAAGGATAGGGGTTTAGCCTTAGGGTTTCCCCCCAACCTCTACAATATCCTATTCCCTTGACTCTCTAGGGGGAGTGCAAATAATTAGGTTAGGGTTCCTTATGTTTTTTGTTGTGTTCAATAAGTGTTGGTACCTTTTCCCACTAATGTGCCTCCTGGAGGTATTCCTTTTGTTTCCTAGTGTGTACAGGAGTGTGTTGCTATTAATAGGATTTGGACCTTCATGGAATCTTTATCTCGACTCACTCTTCAAACAAGCGCGACCATCGACACAAACAGGTGTTTCTTGTCCATTAGCATTGCCTCTTATCTTTTTTGCATCTATGATTGTCTGCTTTGATTGTGATTGGTAGCCTAATATTCACCGCATTTGCTTAGTATCAAACATTTAATTCAATGTAATTTTTTGTCATAATCACTTGTTTAGGTTTAAAAATCAAGCAGTCCGACTAAGCTAGTTTGACCAAGTTAGGTGTTAGAAATCTTCTCTTAATACCATGGGGAATGCCTTCCTGATAATCAATGGTTACTTAGGTTCTTAATCCGATTTAGGCAGCATTGTGTGAAATGTACTAGGGCTTTCTAGTGGGCTTGACCCTATTGACCTTTCGCTTAAGTATTATAAAGGGAGTTTACTAGTGTGATGAGCCTGGGGAGGTGTATCAGTGTTATATGACCCCCCAAAGTTACAAAATTAAAATTCTGAAAATGAACAAACAAAAAATCAAAGTGCCACACTGTAAAATCTTAAGCTGGAAGAGAAATCTCAGCTTGATTTGGTACTTCACTCACATGTATTGCCTATGGTACTAGAGCCCTAGAGGTTCCCAGTGTGGGCGCTTTTCCTTGAAAAGCAAAAAACCCAAGGAATACAAAATAAGCACACACATCAAATTGAATCACTGTGAAAAGACTTTGGGGGGTCAAAGAAGAAGTAATTAGTCAGGCGATGATTTCATGAGAAATTCCTTTTATGGTAGCTTAACTACAAGGTCTTCTAGATATAGCCTCTAGTCAACCCTCGAACATGAATACTTGGCTCTCGCGATTAAACAACTTAATTGACCATAGAAAATTAAGAAGCTTACCCATGGTATTAATATTCGATCTCTAGTGCCTTTCGACCGTCAAATTAGCGACCCCAGACTTGTTTAATTTTTTACCTTTACATCTGTTTATGCATTTGATTACATTGAAATTTAATGTTTATTGCTGACAAATTGTTTGAAATTCTTTTACCAATCAATTTGTCTACCTAAAACTGCATATCCTTTTTAATCACTTATGAGAATGCAATTATTGTGCCAATGTTGTTTGATTTTGCAGTGACTGAAGAAGACTAAGGACATTCATCTCAAATGCTCTTCCACCTCGACGAACGAGCTTCAACTCAATAGCTTCCGAGGACGGAATCTACATCAGGAAGGGGGGCATGTTAACCCTCACGGCTCACGGACACCCCATCACCTACGACGGACGTGTATTATGTATTTGGTAGAGTCAGGTACCGGGCTTGTCGGACCAATAGGAAAAGGGTAAGAGTGATCGCCGCTGAGAGGCGCACTCTAACTGGGACATTCAAGGGATTAGTTGGCTAAGCATGGGCGCCCAAGTGTGAATGGGGTGAGCTCATATAAAAGCCAACTAAACCTAAAATTCATTCATTCTCTCATTTGTGCAATAGAAGAGTGCTCTTGCTCCATCTCCATCTCCATTTCCATCTTCTTCTTCTTCACCTCCTTGTGTGCGTGTGTATGTGTGTGTGTGTGTGTGTGTGTGTGAGAGAGAGAGTGTGTGTGATCGAGCATTGCTACGAAGGCACGACTGCAGCTTCTTCTTCATCGCGGCGAGGAATCCACCACGAAGGCGAGCGTAGAGCGGTGAGTGACACACCCTTTGCTCTCTTGAGCTTGCTAGATTAGTCTTGTTGTGTGCTTGGAGCCATTTGTGACTCGCACACGGTGTATCGGCAAGTCCCTTGCTTCGACAGTGCGGCAAGGAGTGCACAGGCCTCGTGATAGTTAAGTAGATTAAACTACCCACAATCTTCCTGTACATCTTGACATCCTCAACAACATCACCCTTCTCTGCACTCAGCTTTGCATTCACATCCAAGGGAATAGAAATCGGCTTACAATTAGCCATACAATACTTTGACAACATGTCCAAAGCATACTGTCTCTGTGACAACCATACACCCTCTTGAGTCCTGATCACCTCAATGCCAAGAAAGTAGCGCAACTCGCCCAAATCTTTCATTTCAAACTCCTGTTTGAGAAGACCCTTCACATGGTCAATCTCCATAGCATTGTCACCCACAATAATAAGGTCATCTACATATATGGTAATGACCACAATCCCCATATCACTCTCACGTACATAGAGTGAATGATCAACATGAGCTCTCCTAAAACCAATACTGACAAAATACTTGGCAATCCTGTCATATCATGCTCTAGATACCTGCTTTAAACCATACAAAGCTTTGAGAATCCTGCATACATAATCTGGGTAACCTGGATCAACATAACCAGGGGGCTGATCCATATACACTTCCTCTTGCAACTCACCATTCAAGAAGGCATTCTTTACATCCATTTGATGCATAATCCATCCTCTAGATGGAGCCACTGCTATGACAGCTCTCACAGTCGTCATCTTTGCCACTAGAGCAAAGGTCTCCTCAAAGTCTATGCCATACGTCTGTGCATAACCCTTTGCGACCAGCCTTGCCTTGTGACGCTCAATGTTATTATCAACCTTATGCTTGGTTTTATACACCCATTTACAGCCAATAGCTTTCTTGCCACTTGGCAATGGCACCAACTCCCTTATGTCGTTTGCTTCTAATGCAACCATCTCTTCATTCATTGCATCATCCCAATGCACATTTCCAACTGCATCCTCAAAACATGTGGGCTCCACATCCTGTATCACCTTAGCCATGTAGGCTTGGTGATGTGCTAGATACCCATCATAAGTCAATTTTTGAACTGGATTTCTGACTTTGTTAGATCTGCGCGGTCCTGGGTCACTCCTTTGTCCTCTAGCATCTTCTTGTACTTTCCTTACACCAGGTGTCCTGATAGCCGGAATTCCAAATTCCTCATCAAGAATTTGTTCATAACCATCTGAATCCATGTCTATATGTGAAAAACCTGATGATACATCAGCCATAAAGGGAGGTTCATCAACCTTTTCCTTTCCTTTTCGTGATACATTCCTTGTACCTGCTGGTGGAGTAACTTGCGTACATAGTCTACCATTCCATAGCTTCTCAACAGAGCCACGAGAAGAGGACTCTTGTGGTCCACTCAAAACCTGTGACTGTGGCCTCACATTTTGTACAACCACATCATCTTTTACATCAGCCCCAATAGTGCCATGTGCATTACTGTACCAGCTGCTCATCTCATCAAATACTACATCTCTGCTCACTCGTAATTCTCGTGTAGTAGGATTGTAGCACCTGTACCCCTTTTGTTCAAGGGAATATCCCACAAGAATACATTTCTCTGCTTTAGGATCCAATTTCCTACGCAACTCATCTGGTACATGTTTGTAAGCTATGTAGCCAAACACTTTCAAGTGTGCCAAATCAGGCTTTGTATCTGTAAACTTTTCCTTAGGTGTTACATCATGCACCGTAGCTGCAGGTGTCCTGTTCATAATGTACACAGCTGTATTTACAGCTTCAGCCCAGAAATGATGAGGCATGTTCTTCTCAATCATCAATGCACGTGCAACCTCTGCAATGTGCCTGCTTTTCCTTTCTGTGACCCCATTCTGCTGTGGAGTATATCTGCAAATGTAAACTGCCTTGCGTATACCATGCATTCGCAGAAAATCTGAAAAATCATTGGAGAAGTACTCTCCCCCTCCATCTGACCTCAATGTCTTGATTTGCATATATGTCTCCTTCTCAATCATGACTTTGAAGTCATGAAAGTGACCAAACACTTCACTTTTGTTACGCATGAAGTAGACCCATACTTTCCTTGTATGGTCATCCATGAAAGAGACATAATACTTGCAACCATGTATACTTGCAGTATCGGTTGGACCCAAACATCTGTGTGCACCACCTCAAGTGGCTTTTTACATACATTGCGCTCATGTGGAAATGAGCCCTTTGACTGTTTTCCAAACTGGCATGCTGCACACACTTTATGCATACCATCCACCTTGAATTTGGGCAAACCTTTTACAATCTGTTTTGATTGCATGCTGCGCAATCTCTGCTCATTGACATGGCCAATGTGTTTGTGCCAAATGTCAACATCAGCCACAACACCTGTGCCCTGTGCGAATAATGCAGCTTTTACCTCAGGCATGTCTACATTGAACGCAAACATTCTGCCCACACATTTGCCCTCTGTGATCAGCTTACAGCCATTCAGGAATCTTCTACATAACAGCCATTCGGATTAAAGCGAACCTGCAAACCCTGCTCAACCATTTGTCCAACAGAAACAAGGTTCTTTGTAATGTTTGGGACATGAAGTACATCTGCTAAGTACTTTGATTTCCCACTCTTTGTATTTAGAGGTATGTCCCCTACATGAGCAATGGGGTGAGCTATGTCGTCTCCTGTTTGCACATAGCCTGACACATCTGGTTTGCGCTTATCTCTAAACCACTCTCCACGAGACGTCATGTGATTAGAGGCACCTGAATCCACATACCAAACATCATCTTGGGTGGAATTCTTTGCAGTCATTGTATTCATTACATGATGCATAACAAACATGCGCTCGCTTCTGTTGTCATCTGCATCTCTGCTAGTAGATACATAGTTGCCCTCTTCTCTCTTTCCACTTGCTTTTCCCTTTGGACAGTCACGTGACATGTGACCTTTTTCACCACAAGTCCAACATTCTCTGTTATCTGCAGTATGTTACTGCTTGCTTGATCCTGCACCGCGACCTCTTTGACTCCCCCTGCCTTGAGACTAGTTTCCCTTGCCACCTGTATTGTTTTGATTTGATTGACCTTCTCGAAATTGGCCCCTGCAACCACTTGGGCCTCGACCACGACCTCTACCTCTGTTGGAGTTAGAATAGAAGGCCTGTTCATACCTATTTCTGCCACACGAGAAGAAGATGTGTCAAGACCAAGGTTCTTCTCTTCAAGAATAAGCATAGAAATCAAATCTTGGAACACGGGGATGTCGTCTCTTGTATTCATGGAAGACCTGAAATGTACATACTCATCTCCTAGACCATCCAAGCATGCACGGACAATGTCATCGTCTTCCACTGAGACTTTAATAGATCCAAGATAATCATTGATGGAGAGGTTGTTCCTTTTAACCTGATTTAGCTCCGACTTTAGTTGAAGCTTCCTGGCCTTGGTGTTCACCTCTAACACTCTGCCTAAGTTTTTCCATGCAATGGCGGGGGTTTTAGTATCCTATAGATAGCCCATCATGCCATCTGTGATGCTCATAGAAAGCCAATACATCACTTTGCTTTGTCCTTGTGACAGTCCCTCAAAGCTTTTCTTTGTTCTGCTGTAGCATTTGCCTCAGGAATCTCTAGTTCCTTTTCATTGTCTCCTTCTACATAGTCCCAATAACCTTTTCCTTTTAGGAAATTTGTTATTCTGAACTTCCATGCAAGGTAGTTATTTTTCTCAAGCTTCTCAGTGACAATCGGACTGAAACCGTCAGACATCTTGAAGCACTAAGACAAAATAACTGCAATCTGTAAAAACCTGCAAATCTGCTGAACCTGCTATTGTGGTACTTGTAACGCTTTCTACACTGAACGAGTGTCCACAATCAAGCGTACATACAACCACTGTACTTGTACAATAAATCTTTGTGTATTGCACTTTGGAGACCTGTTCAGAAACTTGTACGAAAAACCCCAAAAAATTCTTCCACTGCGCGGGGCGCCTTCGGCATTTGGTACGTAGATTGCGAACGAAGAGATTGTGATGCTCTTGCTCTCTTAGCCTCTCTTGCCTGCACCACGCTCTGATACCATGTAAAGAATAAGGATGCAAGAGAGCTACACAAGACAAGCACAAAGCACACAGAGATGGAAAGCTTCTTCTTCTACTTCGCTAAGAAAAGAGAGTACAAAATGACTAAGTGCTAAAGCTGAAAAGTAGCACATATGTACATGCAGTCACTAAGTGTGAACTCAATAGAAGCGTACTAGGCTGGCACTATAAGTGTAGTCTAGCTGTAGAATCACTGGCAAAGATCCTCTGTGTCGGTCACCTAATGCGCCAGTGAGTAAATGCCGTAAGCCGCCAAGACCCGTAGTGGATGCCAGCTCAAGATGTAGAGCTCGACATCTCAACACGGACACCTCGCCCCGGGTGCCATATCCAAAAAGTGGTGGTTCAATACATCTTTATCCACGTACAATTGCGCACCCACCAACAAACGAGTATAAAACGAACTGTGGTTTCTATATCCCAAAACCCCAAAGTACTGACATTTTTGAGAAAAATTTCAAACCAAACTTTATTATATCCCTGCATCTCACTCGGCTCTCTAGCCTGGATATCACCTATCCATGTCATCTGGAACATCGGGGGGGGGGGGGGGGGGGGGGGTAGTCCGATGTATCGCAAGACGCCTCGCATCCTCTGGTAATTCACCTCATTGAGGAAAAATCTCATGGCCATCTGTGGCCTGCATTTGAACCACCCCCTATTGATCCATTAGGAGCAACACCTGTATTTTTACCTCTCGTTTACCAAGACCAAAAAACGGCTCTGATCCTTTGGGCTCAGCCTTGCATCTTCCGAGCATGTTCCATTGTGCTATCATCTCAGCACCTCCGCACATGCGGGTCATTCCATAATCGGGCGCATCCCAACATTGGTTCCCTTCTCCCGGGTCCCATACGGCATCCTTCCAATATTCAGCCTTTCCACATGAGCGGGCCAAAGAAGCCAGCGACCCCATTGCGGAGCCCCAGCCATGATGCATCATACCTTTGCTTTCACATACCCAAATCTCGCAAAGTTGCCCACCCTGAGGCCCACTATCGGTCACTGCCACCGTTTGGCTCAAGGTCCTAAAAAAAAAATCATTCAAAAACTTGCCCCACCCCTGCACTTCAATGGGTAGCTCTCCTAGTGCCTAATGACAATAGTCCTTGACTAACAATATCATCATGAATTTTTTTTTTGCCCAGATAAGTATTTTGCCTAGTACCACATTCCTTAAAGATGTAGTTTGCCCAAAGAGAGGCCTTTTTTTCCGCATCTAGTGAAAATGGCACTGATCTTCCTTGCCACAACCATGTTGGGTCAACAAAAGCTCACCAATAACTTTTCGTTCTTTCATAAAGGCATCACATGTGGCATACAAAGTGAACAATGCATTTCCAAGCATGTGTTTTTCAAACAGCCCCTACCTAGCATTCTCATCATGAATTCTCTCAAGCACATGAAAGAGACACATGCCTTCAAAGTGCAAGAAACTAGATACTCAATCATCAAACCTTGTGTTCCGCTTCACATCATGAGCAATTCTGGAGTAGCCTTAAATTAGAATATACCCAACCTGTTATCACTAGGGTCTGTGGCTAGCTATGATATATGGCATTTTCAATCCCTCAAAGATTGGACAAGCGTAAATTGATTGCACGTTTGAGACCTCAAGCGGAACACATGGTAGAGAGAGAGAGAGAGAGAGAGAGAGAGAGAGAGAGAGAGAGAGAGCACATGGCAGAGAGAGAGAATTATATTTGACTTCAACCATTCACACCCTGCTGCATCAACGTGAGAAGAGCAGGATATCAACATGCTGCATTGACTTCAGAAGAACACGTAGAGAGAGAGAGAGAGAGAGAGAGAGAGAGAGAGAGAGAGAGAGAGAGAGAGATAATTATATCTGACTTTAACCATTCACGCCCTGCTACATCAACTTGAGAAGAGCGGGATATCGACTTGAGAAGAGCACTTTGAATAAAGCAAAAGAATTGAAGGTCGGATGAAATAAAGTGGGAGAGAGAAAAGTCACGATCTAAAGTCGCGATTTCATTTGTCTTTTCGTTAATGTGGCATAGCTCTCCTTTGAGCTTTTAAAAAATAGTCTTTGAGCTAACTGCCCTAAACAGACTAAATCCACCCGAGATTAAATTATTCATACGGATGCTTATCGACAAAGGTCATGCGCCAATTTCACACGTTTGAAAGTCGGGAAGAGTTGCATACAAAGCTAAAAGCACTCATACTAATATTTTCCTTTCGGACTGCTCTTGCAGGCGCTCTTCGTCGCCGCATGCAGCTCTTCTGACAGCGATCTCGCCATCTTCCAGCTCTCTGTAAGCCCTTGCGCGCATCAGATCAGCAGAAAAATGGTGAACCAGTGGCTTAAGGGCACGGTCAAGGCAGTGCCTTCGGGCGATTCTCTTCTCATTATGGGCAACGTCGCCAGCGGACCCCCGCCTGAGAAGACAATTACTCTGTCTTCTCTCATCGCCCCCCGTTTGGTGAGTCATCGCCCTTCCATCCTTGATCTGCGATTGATCTATCCAATTGCGTGCCATTTTGTCCCCCATCTTGGCGGAGATCATCTTTTTCTTCTACCTGTTTTGCAATAAGACATTTGGATCTGTCAAATCCACGCATTGCGATTATCCATCAATGCAACCCATACTATATTTTAATTAACTCAAAATTGTATTTTGATCTTCCTTCAGGCAAGACGTGGAGGGCAAGATGAACCCTTTGCTTGGGAAAGCAGAGAGTTTCTCAGAAAACGATGCGTTGGGAAGGTTTGTGTTTTTTTGCGGTCATAATACTTTGGCTGTTTCCAAGTTGCCTTCTTTACTTATTCCTGTGTTTTTGCAGGACGTCATCTTCAGGGTTGATTATGTAGTTCCTTCTATCAACAGAGAGTTTGGTTCAGTCTTTATCGGCGAGGCAAATTTGGCTCTTGAAGTTGTTGGCGCAGGCTGGGCGAAGGTAGAAATTGGTTCCATTGTGCTGGATAAAATTGTTTTGGCTTTGAAACTTACCATTTATATCAATCACAGGTTCGTCCACCTATGGGGCAAAACAGTGGGGAGGTTAGTGTATATCTGGAGGAGCTGGAACAGCTGGAGCAACAAGCTAAACAGAAAGGAATAGGAATGTGGAATAGGGTGAGTATGCCATTAAATCATGCTGCAGATTGGATCACCTCAATGAGTTCAATTGTTGATCTGATCCTTTGAAACCTCTCAAACTTTTTGCTTGTTGTGTAAAGGAAACTGGAATCTATAAGGAAATCAGTAGAACAAACCCAAATTGAGGACCTTATTGATTTAGCTGTGCTTGCTACAGGCCCCAGGTGCCGTTGAGAAATCAGTTAGGGATCTTCCACCATCAGCTGTGGGTGACTCCACCAACTTTGATGCAACAAGCTTTGCCAATGCAAACCGCCTCAAAGTTCTTCCTGCAATCGTTGAGCAAGTGAGAGATGGAGGCACAGTCCGTGTTTATCTTCTGCCCGAGTTTCAATATGTTCAAGTGTTTATAACAGGAATTCAGGTAAAAACAACTCTTGCACTTTTTTGAGGAGTTTGGTCTAAGAGGTGCGGGCCTACTAATTCGTGCAATGACTTTGGTTTTTGTTCTTCTGCAGTCTCCTTCCATGGGAAGACGAGCCATGGTGGCTGAGAGTCAAGCATCTACAGTCAATGGAGAGCAAGAATCAGTGGATGCTAGTAATGCTAGCGGCTCATCAGGTGGTGTTCTAACTACTGCACAAAGGCTTGCTGCATCAACAGCTAGTGTAGAAGTTCCCCCAGAACCCTATGCAAGGGAGGCAAAACACTTCACTGAAGTTCGAGTATTGAATAGAGATGTATGCTTAATTCCTTATTATTTTTCATGTGTTAAAATGATCCAATTGGCCTTCTCATTTCCTTTACATCTTTTTAATGGCTTCGGCCATCAGGTCCGTGTCATCGTAGAAGGCGCAGACAAATTTGGCAATTTAATAGGCTCAGTGCATTACCCGCAAGGGGATGTAGCTGTAGATCTGGCACTTGAGCTACTAAAACATGTGAGTGATTGTGAATTAAGGCTTTTCAGGTACTTTTTCAAGGGTTAACTTTCATTTTCACAAATATGTATCTTTTGTGCTCTTTCAGGGTCTTGCTAAAGTTGTGGAATGGAGTGCCAGGTTATTGGATGAAGATGCAAAACGAACTTTGAAGAATGCAGAGTTAACAGCAAAGAAGGAGCGACTGCGTTTGTGGACAAACTTTGTGCCACCTGCTTCTAACTCAACTGCAATTCGTGATGGCAACTTTAAAGGCAGGGTATGTCAAGAGCGTCTTTGTGATGGTTTTCAAGGAACTTGAGTATAAAAGTATTTTATTTAATGGTACAGTTCAATTGGCTTGGCAGGTTGTCGAGGTTGTTAGTGGAGATTGTATTATAGTGGCTGATGATGCCGCTCCTTATGGAAGCTTATCTGCAGAACGAAGAGTCAATCTTTCAAGTATACGGGCTCCCAAGATGGGAAATGCAAAAAGACAGGAGAAACCAGCTAATTATGCTAGGGAAGCAAAGGAATTTATACGATCTCGCCTAATAGGACAGGAGGTTTGTTGTTGTGACAATGTTTCCATTCAAAGGATGTTCGGACATACATTTTTGCATTAAGGCTCACTGGCATGTCACCTATTTAATTGTTATTGATGTGCAGGTTAATGTAGTCATGGAGTACTCCCGTAAGGTTACAGCATCTGATGGACCAGTCCCTGATGTAGCCTCTGGGGATGTTCGAAACATGGATTTTGGTTCTGTATTTTTACCATCGACCTCAAAGGTGGACACAAGTGATGTGGCACCGGCATTACCTGTGCCTGGACAACCTGAAGGGATTAATGTTGCTGAGGTGGTACTGGCAAGGGGATTTGCTACAGTTGTTAGGCATCGGGATTTCGAAGATCGATCAAATTACTATGACGCTCTTCTAGCAGCTGAGGCCAGAGCCAAGAAGGGCAAAAAGGGACTACATTCTGAGAAGGAGCCTGCTCCAGATCGTATAAACGACCTTTCATTGCCGGTATCTCCTATTTTTCATATTACACGGTTGTTGAATTATACTTGCCATGGGGTTTGTGACTGGTCATTGTCCTTGCTGTATGGTCAGTCTATGAGTCAATTTTAGCTTGATGCTTAAGGAGCTATTGCATGCACCTCAGGATTCATCAGGACCAAGAACACAGAGCACAGCTCAGAAGGCAAAACAATTTTTACCGTTCCTTCAGAGAGCAAAGAGGCTTCCTGCTTTGGTTGATTATGTATTGAGTGGACATAGGTACAAAATATTGATACCTAGGGAAACATGTGCGATTGCTTTTTCCTTGTCTGGTGTACGATGCCCAGGCCGGGGAGAACCATTTGCAGAAGAGGCAATTGGTTTTATGCGAAGAAAAATACTACAAAGGGATGTGGAGGTATGTAACCATTGCTATATGAGCATGTATGTCGTCTGGTTTTAAATACTGAAATGCTTTATCAGTCTTCCTTTAACCTTTCTATTTCAGACTGACGTATGAATTTTTGAAATGCATGGCAGATTGAGGTTGAAGCAGTAGATAGGACAGGAACATTTTTAGGTAGCCTTTGGGAGTCCAAAACGAATGTTGCAGTACTTCTACTTGAAGCAGGTTTAGCTAAGCTCCATCCATTCTTCAGTACTGACCGGACTACAGAAGGCCATTTGCTGGTCCAAGCAGAAGAAAGAGCTAAAAAGGAAAAGAGGAAGGTAGTCTTCTTGCCAATGAGCAAACTTTTCATATATGCGTTATGCTTTTTGGATGGTGAGTATCTCAAAGGACTTTCACCTTAGAAGACAAGCCGATTGCCTGTAGGTTTGGGAAAACTACATCGAAGGCAAGGAAGAGGAGAATGCTGCTTCTTTGGATGGTACCAAGCAAAATCAAGAAGTTCTGAAGGTAAAAGTTCTGTTATCTAGTTTCCCTTCATCGTGTTTTCACTTCGCTTGGAAATTGTCAGTGCATTTATTGCCAGCAAAGGTTTTGGCCATTTGGGCAGTAGCGTTGGCAACAAAAAATGCTGTACTAACATAAGTATCATGTTGTAATGGATAAGGTGGTATTGATTCCTTGGATTTCACCACTTATCAAGCTAATTGTGTATCGTAACTTCTGAAACAGTAAATGCCAAATATTGATTTCACTCTATTGTGATGCTCCTGCTCTAAGAAGGGAGCAATGATTTTGGTTCACCAAAGTAGCAATTCATGTATAAATTAAAATGCAACATTAACGATGGTGGAATAGTAGGAGAAAACTTGAGCTATGATGAGATTCCTTCTTGGATATTCTAGTGTACTGTTAAGATATGCTGATTGGAGTAGGAGAAACTAGAGCTTTACATTTAGTATTTTCTACTTTTCTTTGGTATAAGGCAGGTTACTACCAGTGTGATTATGGACCTGTTTGGTTTAGGTCTGAATTTTTCAGGGTGTCTCTTGTGTCTTTTTATATATCTTCATGTTGAATTATTCTGAGTCGATTAGATTTTAAGTTCAGTGTTTATCAGTAATGTTTTTCAACGGAACAAGGAAGTTTCAAACTGAAGGGTTTTCTTTACTCTTATTTTGAAATATTAACATGCTGGAAAATTCTCAAAGTGTTCGCTTCGATGTGTCTAAGCATGCATGAAGGCAGTGGTGTTCCTATGTTTACCTGAAAAAACAAGCACAAGATGCAACAGGGGGTTCTCATCCATGTCCTGCATGAAAGAAAGAATGTTCGAGTTTCGTGTGTCATTGCTTGTTTGGGGCTGTTGAACTCAGAAAATTATCAGCATGCATGAAGTAACTGTTTAACTAAGTACTGCATCTAACACTCCACTTGTTTTGAAGGTGTATATTGCATAGGATAGGTCACTTCTCCATATTTCATTCTTATGGATATGTACTATCTATCCCCAATTTACAGGTCAAAGTAACAGAGGTTCTTGGAGGTGGCAAGTTTTATGCGCAAGTAACCAATGATGCCCGTGTTTCGAGCCTTCAGATGCAGCTGGAAGGTTTAAGAGTCAAAGAAAAGGCACTTCCACCCGTGAATTTTGAGCCCAAGAAAGGGGAAATTGTCATGGCAGAGTTTTCGGCAGATGGTTCTTGGAATCGTGCTATGGTAGGCCTAGTTGGAGTACAAGGATCTGAAAGTACAATAGGGTTTTACTTGTTACTTTGTCTTTAGAAAATTCCAATATGCATGAAGTACCTTTATTGTTTGGTTGCAGGTAGTAAATGCACCCTGGCAATCGGCAAGCAAGGACGGCTATGAAGTATTCTACATAGACTATGGGAATCAAGAAAAGGTTCCATTGTCGAAACTTCGTCCTTTAGACTCGTCAATTTCCTTTGGAACGCCTGGTCTTGCATTGCTCTTGAATCTTGCATACGTGAGGATACCTGAGTTGGAGGAGGACTACGGTCAAGAAGGGGCAGAATATCTCAGCAGCATGATTGGAGATAAGGTTTTTATGGCCAAAGTGATGGAGAAGGATACGTCAGGAGGAAAAGTGAAAGGGCAGGGAACTGGCACAAAGCTGAGCGTGTTTCTTTATGATGTTGAACCTGGAAAATCGATCAATTCTTTGATGCTTCAGGTAAGATTTTGTATTCAATGGGCTGGGAGTATGTCACATACATCAAGGGAATCTGTTAGCACTTTGAATATGAAGATGCAGTCTTTGTCTTTGGTTTTTTATTTGATGTCAGATTTTCCATTTTTTTCATTCCATTCAAGAGAAGAAGTTGCTGGCATGTAGTCTTTGTGACTGGCTAGAAGAGTCCAGACATGATCCTTTTGGTTAAGACAGACTGCAAACAGTGTATCATGAGACACTGATGTGTTCTTGTGATCTCTGAATGGTGACCATACCTTTGCGAGCTTTAAGGGTATGGCGACTTGTGATCTCTGAAAAATGACCGCACCTTTGCGAGTTCCAAGGGTATATGTACCTTGGGCCCATCAAATGAAGCTATTTTTGTACCATTTGTGAGACCACTCTTTGAGATACCTTTTTTTGCATTTCTAATCTGGGGTTATATAGTCTAATAGGTCATTTTTCGGTAACCCATGAGATAGATGTGTATCCATATAGCTAGGTCGAATCACAAATCCATCCCCTGTGAGTTGGAGAAGATGCTTTCTATAGAAAGCCATCTGCGTGCCCAGCTCCTGTGCCGGCTATGTCCACCTGGTGTCCAATTGGGTCAGGTTCTGGCGAATGAGTTTAGTAATCTCTATCCGAGTAAGAGGTAGTGAGTTACTGTGACGGTGCATCAAGGGAGTACTGAAAGCATAGTCACAAGGGACGCATTCCGGGACGGGAAATGGGGGACGGGGCTCAAATGGATTTTTAGTGTAAAAAAGAGGGCGGGACGGTAAGTTGGGACGGAAAAGTGGGGACGGGAAACCTGAAAAAGGGCGTCCCTTGTAACGGACTTGGACACTCCCAAGTCAAGAATCAATTGCGACAGTACCAAATAACCACTTCAAAACAGTTCACAGTTCACAATAGATT
Organism: Adiantum capillus-veneris; assembly: GCF_014529385.1. Classification (NCBI taxonomy): domain Eukaryota; kingdom Viridiplantae; phylum Streptophyta; class Polypodiopsida; order Polypodiales; family Pteridaceae; genus Adiantum; species Adiantum capillus-veneris. The sequence continues at coordinate 118,398,417 of NC_140931.1, forward strand.
TGCACTGGTCCGGCGGAGTTCCGTGCCTAGAGATATTGGCCCCAAAGAGTGGCGCCCCTTTTGGTATTTCTTTTTGTATTAATCAGTGTTCAAGAGTACAAGAGTGGTTGGGTCTCACTCTCAGACTCTGCGTCCAGATGCTCTGCAGAGTGGGAGCCCAAATCACTTATTTATTTGTTTACAAGAGATGCCAAAAGCAGAGCCCCAAAAGCTCAAAATCCAAAAGCCTAAAAATAAAGCAGTCTCTTTCTCTCTCCCAAGCTCTCTTGAGCTTGTCAAACTTTAAAGCAAAAAGATTCTCTCTCTCTCTCTCTCTCTCTCTCTCTCTCTCTCTCTCTCTCTTTTTGCGTAGAAAAAGCATCAACAAATTCTGCCGTAAAAGTCAGTGCAATTTTTGCCGCTCTTTCCGGGCCTTGCCGTATGGTGCCACGTCAGCATTTCTGCGCATTTTATGGGATTTCTCTGCTGCCTTTAGGGTTAGGGTTAGGTTTCTGGCAGGTTTTAGGGTTTGCAGGTTTTTGGGTTAGGGTTTCAGCAGCAATTAGGGTTTCAGCTCTCGGCAGCCACGTCATCGCTTTGTGACATACCCCCTCTTGAAAGCATTGTAATCGCCCTCGATTACGCCTGCAAAACAGACAGAGGCCATAAACCGTCTTAGCAGACACTGACTGGTAGTACCTACATACTAGGAATACACATCTAGCACATGTACCAATTGAGGGTCACATCACACGACATCACAGGACATCACTAGACATCACAGGACATCACATGACATTCAACATTCATTCGGATCTTAGACCATGATTTATCGACAATGCTTCTAGCAATCGCATCTAGATCCAATCGGGACCTCATCGATGTCCGTTTGACTAACCCCTATTGCAACTATGTCTATTCGAGATCAAGTAGACCAAAATGCTGCAGTCATTTCGTCTATCAGTTCCTGCACTTAAAAAGAAGTCAAGAACAAATCAGTATCATATTCAGGAATTCCATTTCATAAAGTCATACAGCAGAATACTGTCAGCTTTCAATATCCATGAAGCTCAAAGAGACATCAGTGACTCTAGTATCAAAATCAAGGCATCTGTTGACAAAGGAGGGGAGTAGCTCCCCTTTTGTGCATGCACTACACCAAATGTCCGGCCAAGCTGAATTCTGGGTTCCATTTGGAGTAGACTATGCTAAACCAAAAGCCTCGAGGTAAAGTTTCACAATCTGAGGAGTATCTGCTAGGTCCTCCTCCTCCATCCACTTCGCATCCAATGCAGGATAGTTCTTGAACTTAACCAAGAACCGCCTTCGGATTTTACCTTTATTCTTCGTATCCTTATGTGCCAAAATCTGTTCAGGAACAAGGATCTCCTCGTTTTCTTCCACTTCAGGTTGCTCATCAAGCTCCCCATCATCAGGCACATCACCTTTAAAAGGTTTCAAGAGACTCACATGAAATGCATTGTGAATCCTCCAAGTATCAGGCAGTTTCAGTTGGAAGGAGACATCATTTATCTTTTCAAAGATCTGGAAAGGTCCGTAGTATCGCATACTAAGCTTTGGAAAAAGCCTCTCCTTTCCCTTTTTCTTTCTCAGGCGTGCCTTCTCAAAACGAAAGAGCAGCCAATCATCCTCCTTCAATTTCAAGTCGCGGCGATGGCGATCCGCTGCCTTTTTCTGTCGTTCTTGAGATTTCTGCAAAGCCTCGCGAACCTTGGCAAAAGTCGTATCTAAGTCTTGCGGATATTCATCTGCTTCAAAAATCTTATCTTTCGTGCTTAGGAAAGGTGGAACCTTCGCAGCACCTTCAACAATCTCAAATGGCGCCTTCCCCGTCGAAGAGTATCGTGTTATTGTAGGCAAATTCCTCCAAAGGTAAGTACTTTTCCCATTGAGTCTTCTGATCCGAGATATAAGACTTCAATAAATCTAAAACCACTGAATTGGCAATCTCAGATTGCCCGTCAGTCTGCGGGTGGAATGATGACGAGAACTGCAACCCCGTGTCAATGTTCTCCCAAATTGCCTTCCAAAACAAACTCGTAAATCTGGGGTCTCTGTCGGAGACAATTGTCTCAGGCATGCCATGTAATCTAAAGATCTGAGCCACAAACAGTCTCGCTAAGTGATCCGGCTTGACTGTTTTCTTCACTGGAATGAAATGAGCCTGTTTGCTAAATCTGTCAATAACAATCCAGATACCATCGTGACCACTCTGTGTTTTCGGGAGATAAAAAATGAAATCCATTACAATACTTTCCCGGGGGCGGGTGGGTATGGGTAAAGGCTGTAACAATCCCTGTGCTTTATGCCGTCAAACTTGACCATCTGGCATACTAAGCAATTGTGCACAAACTCTTCCACATCCTTCTTGAGTCTCGGCCAAAAGAAGTATCTCTCTACCCCTTTCATGGTGGTAGCAATACCGCGATGACCCGTAAAAGGTGGACAATGGCATTCAGTCATAACCTTTTCCCTCAACGGTTGTGTAATGCACAACATGGTTTTTCTCATCAAGTAGCCATCCCGAATGGAATATCCCGCTATTCTCTCCCCATCCCGTATCCGTGTGAAAACGTCTGCAAAATCTGTATCCGTGGCATATTGGTCGACCATATCCTCGAAGCTCCTATGATGTATCGTGGAAATAGCCAGAACCAACGGCTTCCGAGACAAAGCATCTGCCACCACATTCTTCTGTCCCTGCACATAGACAATCTGGAAGTGAAATTGTGACAAGATGTTCCCCCACCGCATCTGCTTTTCCGAAAGTTGCTTCTGTGACAAGAAGTAGCGCAAACTCTGATGATCTGTAAAGACAATAGAATCCGCTCCGAGTAGGTAATGCCGCCACTGAGTAAGAGCATGGATAACTGCCAAAAGCTCTTTCTCATAGATCTGTGCTGTCATTTCCGGCCTTGAGAACAATCGGCTCTGATAAGCAATGACATGGCCTTCTTGCATTAAGACCGCTCCAAGACTACGACGACAAGCATCACAATATACTTCAATGACTTCTGCAAGTCCGACAAAGTCAAAACTGGTCTCGTAGTCAATTTCTCTTTCAATGTCTGAAAGGCAATCACCTCTGTGGGTCCCCACGAGAAAGGGACTCCTTTCTGTGTCAAGATATGCAAAGGGAAAGCAACCTCTGCAAACTTTCGAATGAACCACCTGTAGTACGAACACAGTCCCAAGAAGCTTCTAACTTCATGGACATTCTTCAAATCGGGCCAATCACGGATAGTCTCTATCTTGGCCGGATCCATTTGTACTCCTGCTGCTAACACTATGTGTCCCAAAAAGTGTATCTCAGGTAGGAAAAATTCACTTTTCTTTGCATTAATCACTAACTTGTGATCTCGTAATGCCTGAAAGACCTGAAGCAGATGATCTCTGTGTTCTGCCTCATTCTTGGAGAAAACAATGATATCGTTAAAGAACGTGCCAACAAATAGCTTGTACTCTCGAAAAATCCTGTCCATCATCCGGTTAAATGTCACAGGAGCATTGGTTAAGCCAAAAGGCATCACCAAAAACTCAAATAACCCAAAAGTCGTTTGAAAAGCTGTCTTGTAGACGTCTCCCGGCGCGATTTTGATTTGATGATATCCACTCTTCAAATCAATCCTGCTAAAGCACGAGGATCCCTGTAATCTGTCGAGTATATCATCGATCCTAGGAATCGGAAATCTGTTCTTGATGGTGATTTTGTTGAGAGCTCTGTAATCGATGCACATTCTCTAAGATCCGTCTTTCTTCAAAACCAACAACACTGGAGAGCAACACTGGTGAAGTACTAGGCTGGACAAGACCCTTTTCCAAGAGATCTTTCACTTGGTTCACAATCTCTTCATTCTGTGCTCGGCTCACGCGGTAAGGTGGCCGGTTCGGTGGTGTGCTTCCAGGTATCAGATCAATGGTATGATCTTCAGGACGAGCAGGTGGTAACTCGCCTGGTAGGCCCTCTGAGAAGCAATCGGCGTGAGAGTGGAGAAAATCTTGGTGTTCTTTATCAAGTTTAGACATGTTTGTCCTATCCTTATCACTTAATTCTTTCATAAAGATCGAGTAAACAAACAGAATTGATTTCATTAATTTAGAAATGGTCGAAGCCGATACAATAGGGACAGACTCGCCCTTCAGTTTAATGTCAAGTACAATGGTTCTGCCCTTCTCTGTAGTCAATGTCGCTTTCCTTGCCCGATAATCGACCACGGCGTTGTTCTTGTGGTACCAGGGAATCCCCAAGAGAACATCACAACCTTCCAAAGGCATTATGAAAAAGTCCTCATGCCCCATATACCCCTGACAATGCAACCGAAGTTTGCCAATGACAGGTGTAATGGCTACGTCCCTGCCGGGTGCCGCTAGAACAGCCTCCGCAAGTGGTCCCATCCGATCGGGAGTGATCTCGAGCCGCGCCGCCAATTCCGGTGAAATGAAGTTGGCCTTGGTTCCTCCATCAAAGAAGATCAGGGCCTCTTGGTCTCACACTTTGCCCCAAGCTCGGCAAAGTTCTGTACTCTCGTCCATGGTGTTGGGATCGGTACCCACACAATCTGGAACAAATCCTGTTTTCATCTTGCCTTTTCTTCCACGTTTCTCAGCTGCTCTCGAACTCTCAAGCCTTTCGTTGTCCTTGTCATTCTGTCCTTTCTGTGCCTTTTTAGGGCACTTCGCGGAGATATGTCCATGTTCCCCACATCCAAAGCACTTTCCCTCCCTGATGAAGCGAGCTCTCTCCTGAGGAGTAAGCTTGGGTCGTGCATCCTTCTTTTCTGAGTTGCTCTTTCTCTTTCTACTTTCATTCGCTGAAGTCTGTTCGGCTCGTTGTGTCATGACCTCATCGGTGGGGTAGGTCAAACTGCCAGAGTGAATGGCAAAGTCCCGTTTCGCGTGACTCATCAACTCCTGAATTTTTGCTGACTTCTGTTCCAAGCAGTGATCTTGGATCTCTGTAGGTACACCCAAGGTAAACCGCTCAATCTGTTCTCTGAACGAGATCTTCTTGAATGAAGAGGCAGGTAGAAAAGAGCTCCAGAATCTCTCGCAATAAGCATCCACTGTATCTCTCTTGGTCATCCGAAGATGGTTCCAAGCAGCTCGTATATCGCGTTCATACTCTTGAGTCAGCCAAGAAGAAATAGAAAGCTTCTTAAATTTCAGCCATTTAACTCGCGCAGTCTTGTTCAAAAGAAGCGTGGACCACCAAGTTCGAGCATTCCCCTTAAAATAAGAGGCAGCTCTCCGAATCTTGGAGTGCTCTGAGTAGCGTCCTCCCATGAAAGCGATGTCAAACTCTTGTATAAAAGACACAGCCTTCGAAGCATCTTTATATCCTGAAAAGGTGTCAAATTTGATTGACTGTCCACCTTCCTTAAACTCTCAGACTTTCTTGCTTTTATCTTCCAGAAAGTCATACTGGTTGGCTTTATAAAAGTTCTTCTTGGTTGCATAAAAGTTGCCGTCTTCAGAGTCTGAACTGTTTGTAGACGAATCCTCTGTAGAACTGTCACTCACTGGGCGACATTTAGACTTCTTTGCCTTTTTCTTGCCCTTTCCGAAGCGTTGTTTCTTGCTTTGCCTTTGGCGTTTTTGTCTTCTTCGCTCGAATTTGAAGAGCTAGAAGAACTGTCAGAAGAAGAAGAAGAAGAAGAAGGAAGAAGGAAGAAGAAGAAGAAGAAGAAGAAGAAGAAGAAGAAGAACTGGGTACTCCTTCAAATCGAACACGCTTCTTCTGATTCTTTGCCTTATCAAATGTTGACTGACGACCCAAATATCTTGGGAAGTCGGTGCCTTTCTTCTGCTTTTTGCCGTGCTTTTTAGATTTGTTCTGCGCGTCAAAAAGCTGAGCAATCCGTGCATCAACCACCTCTTCTAATTCCTTCTTTGAATATTGCTTGTGAGCAAAAGGTTTCTTGAGAGCGGGTTTCGGGGGTGGTGGTGTAGTCTCGCTTGTATATTTTGCCAATTTTGGGTCCTTTGCAAAACTTAGCATCATCTTTGTTGCATCGCCGATCAATTGACGACGCTTCATCTCTTGTTGCTCCGCCTGAGTAGGCCGAGGTGGGCCATACTCTCTACCGGAATCTTCATTGTGATCCCTTCCCGCATCTCCGGATGTAGAGGGAGTCGACTGATCCTTGCCTGAAGCCATAGGTGCCGCGGAAAAAAATTTGGGATCGGATTTCCCGTAGAAGAGAAATCGGCCGTGCTCTGATACCACTGTAACGGACTTGGACACTCCAAGTCAAGAATCAATCGCGAAAGCACCAAATAACCACTTCAAAATAGTTCACAGTTCACAATAGATTTGCATTGGCCCGGCGGAGTTTCGTGCCTAGAGATATTGGCCCCAAAGGTTGGCGCCCCTTTCGGTATTTCTTTTTGTATTATTCAGTGTTTAAAAGTACAAGAGTGGTTGGGTCTCACTCTCAGACTCTGTGTCCAGATGCTCTGCAGAGTGGGAGCCCAAATCACTTATTTATTTGTTTACAAGGGATGCCAAAAGTAGAGCCTTAAAAGCTCAAAATCCAAAAGCCTAAAAATAAAGCTGTCTCTTTCTCTCTCCCAAGCTTTCTTGAGCTTGTCAAACTTTAAAGCTAAAAGATTCTCTCTCTCTCTCTCTCTCTCTCTCTCTCTCTCTCTCTCTCTCTCTCTCTCTTTTTGCGTAGAAAAAGCATCAACAAATTCTACCGTAAAAGTCAGCGCAATTTTCGCCGCTTTTTTCGGGCCATGCCGTACGGTGCCACGTCAGCATGTTTGCGCATTTTATGGGATTTCCTTGTTGCCTTTAGGGTTAGGGTTAGGGTTTTTGGCAAGTTTTAGGGTTTGCAAGTTTTAGAGTTAGGGTTTCCAAAAATTAGTGTTTCAGCAGCAGTTAGGGTTTCAGCTCTCGGGCAGCCACGTCATCACTTTGTGACATCCCCTGTGACTATGACTGAAAGGGTAGTAAGCTGTCCATGCTGAAGCCATGTATTTGGAACCATGCTGACATCTATGCATACCAGCATGATGTGTCCCTCTGTGACGCCAACTGTCCGGAGGACTCAAGGGCCAATCGTGCATCTCTCTCGCTGGCAGTATCCCATAAGCTATGCATGAAGGAGATTGATGGTAGGGGCGGTTGCTAACTCCGCTCTAATGATCTCGTGTGCCACGGATGCCTTGGTTCTAATCAATTGGGAAATCAAAGATACCAAGGGCCGTTCCATGACTCTCCACCCATCTTGACCAATAAGAGGGTCCCCAAACCTGAACCCCGTAGAGCAAAGCTGTAGCTACCAGGGTATCAAAGAGCCAAAGTTTTGTTCAGGGTTCCTAGAACTAAACCTGCGAATACATCCTCTCCAATCCTCCCAAGGCCGCATATGCTCTGTCAGTCTAGTCTGTGCTGCTCTCTTCAAAGAAAACCTTGGGAGAGAGAGAGAGAGAGAGAGAGAGAGAGAGAGAGAGAGAGAGAGAGAGAGAGAGAGAGAGAGAGAGAGAGAGAGAGAGAGAGGCTTGTCTCCATCGGCATCTTCGCCCTCCTGAGGTTATATTCCATGGCGGCTACCGTACTGGTTTTGGGCACTTCTACGACTGCCCCATCACCCACTACCTGGAGGATAACACTGCCATTGAGGCAACCACTCGACACTATTGTGGTGTACTCTTATTGGTCGGATGGTTGGCCAATCTCCATCTCTCTCTTTGATTCGCGATTGGATTCATTCTGTAGCTGGAGGCGCCATGGGCCGCATGGAGAGCGGGTATGCGCCAGAGGGGTGGCAGACACCTAGGAAGCAGCGGGGAAGCTGCAGGGGGTGCCAGTATAGTGCTTGTAGCTGCCCGGTGAAGGCGAAGAGTGTACCGTCTCGGAGCTCTCTGCCATCCCTGATCACCACCTTGGAGGGGTGGTTGGTCCGAGCGATGCTGTGTTGGAGGCTAGGTGGGGCAGCCTCGGGCCAGGTGACCAAAAGCATGGCAACGTAAGCACTGATTCGGCCGACCAGTAACCACCAGGCGCTATAAGCGGGTCTTGCGAGTAGCCTGGGATTTGAAATGAACAATATCTGGGAACTGGGTGTCACCTGGCGCATAGACCTGTACTCGAGGAGTGCCGACCGCAGTAACAAGTGATCTAGGAATCATGATACCCCAATGGGATACAAGGCGAGGAATACATGCGCGTATAGTAGCTGGTAAAGAGGGGAAAGAGAGGTGACCAGAAATTTGGGGATGCGTTACTTGCGATCAAACTCCTCCACATCAAACTCTGGGGTCTATCGATCGAGTACCAACAGTCTACTCCCAGATATGATAGGGGGAGCGAGCAAGAAGAGAGCCGGTGCTGGAGACATGTGATAACTGCACCAAAAAGATTCCCCTGCCCAACATGGTGAGCTGACTTCGCCCTCATGCATCTCGAGTGCATCCTAGAGATCCATCTACCTCAGCAGCACAGGTTGCACCAGATCTTGATTTTGATATGGAGACAAAGTTTCCACCTCTGCATTCTCCTCCACGTAGTACTCCTCCCCCACCCCCTCTTCCAGCGACAGACATCCCACTGCTCACTGCCCCCCGCCACCACATGTTCCTCGGGTCTTCATGGATAGTGCTCCTCCTGAGTGGCAGTTCTCTCGAGTAGAGCACAATGGGGACACTTTACGCCCTATGTTGGTGAGAGTTTATATTCTTCACCGTGCGAAGGGTCAGGTATTATTTGGTAGCCATCAGAGTCCCATGATGTCCTTTACCTTGCCTTTTGACACCACCGCGACATGGACAGAGAGCACGATTCTTGAGCATGTACATCAACATACTATGCAATCATGGCTCGGATGTTTACCATTCTTCCTTCTGGTGTCACAAACTGCTGATGTGTCAAAGCCCTAAAGAAGGGAACCAACTTGCAGATGCCGGCCGAGGGGCCTAAACCGTAAGAAGAACAAGTAACAGAAGAAGAAGTCCTACCAACTTATGGGGGCCCCGTTCGATGGGGCCCCAAGAGACATCAAGGAATTAAAATAAAGCAGGACCCCCACACACACACTGAAGGAATTGCGTGGAATTGATGATGTGGCAGGTTTTTGAAAATTACGTTGACTGATGATGTGGCAGACTACGAAATTCTGCATTTTGTGTTGGCAGTTGATGTGGCAGCTGTACAGATTTTCGTAAATTACATTGGCAGCTTTTTGGCATTTGCTTTTGCACTAGATGCTTTTGAGTTTGAAGGCTTTTCACTGTAAACTGCTTTTGGGGCCTAGGGCCTTTAAATGTGCTAAGGGCTCATTCTCTGGCATGCTTCCTTGAGAAGGTGCAGAGTCTAGAGTACCGGCTTGTACTATGTCGATGCACTATAAAGAAATACCGAAAGGGGCGCCAAGGTTTGGGGCCAATACTCTTTGGGGTGGAATTCCGCCACTCCGTGTCGCGTGTCGTCTCTCTCTCTCTCTCTCTCTCTCTCTCTCTCTCTGAGTTCAGTTGTTATTGAAGTGCTAAAAGTTTGTTCAGTCTGTTCTTTTCTATTGGCACGTGGTGTCCATCTTGTGACAGTGGTATCAGAGCATCAGGCGTGTGCTTTTTTGAACGCATACCGTTCCTACCAAAGAGCAGACAGAGCAAGATCGCACTTCCAAAGCTTATTGGAAATTTTAGCCTCGTTCTCCGACCCCGGACTTATTAAGCACTCCCACCCTTACTTCATCGCGCATCGGGCGCGCTCCCGTCTTCACCGCTAATGTCTTATAGGACATAAGCCATTAAGATCACTTGCAAGAGAAGGATCCAGATTTGTTTCATGCTTCTTTTAGTGCTAAGCTTCATTATGAGTCTGCCCTTGATCTCTGGAGTCATGACAGAAACTCAGTACGCTGAACTTTGTGTTGATGTATGCTCATGTGTGTGTGCGTGTGGTGTGTGTTGTGTTGGGGAACATATGTTAGTACCTAGTTCTACACCCACTATTGGGCATTGACGACGTTAGTGGGGATGTCGTGGTATTTAGTCAATACTATGCATGATGGAGCTGATGGTTATATCGTCTTGTGGGTGATTACCATGGGTCTATACCTTGCACTTTCCTTCAAGGGTGATTATCTTGGATTCATCTAGGTATATTGTTTCGAGTCACTGTTTTTTTTTTTCTCAGAAGCAGTGCCATGCAGATGTTGATGTCTATAGCTACCAAGCCGCGTACTTCCAAGGACTTGGCAAGCTTTCAAGAAAATTTTGACCTGAAGTTATATGGTTTCTGACATCTTCTTTCAGAGTGCAACTTCTGGCAGAGTGGGGTATCTTGAAATGCTTGCCATGGAAACCTTAGCAAATTATAACTTGAAATTTCTCGACGTCTCCTAGTAGACGTCTCTTCACGAGCAGATGACCTTGGAGGTTTAGTGTGATTGCTATCTTGGGACTACCATCGCCGCAAAAGAAACACTGTCTGTCCAAGAGCTGATGGACCATGCTGTGCTCGGCTACGACCTTATGGCATGAATCTAACCCTAATTTTTGGTGCAGGTTTTAGGATGGAAAGTCAGTCAACTTTTCGAGCTCGATCGATATTGAGATTGCTTTAAAGTTTGACTTTTGTTTGAGTTCTGTTTGAGAACTTGTTTGGTGTTCTTGTTTGAAATTTGTTTGAAATGAATGGTATCTGTTTTGAACCTGTCTTGGTGCCGATTTGAAATGTTTGACTCTAGTTTTAATACTCGTTCAATGATTGGTGATTTTACTCTCGGGTAGAGTAGTGAGAAATAATGTTTGAGAATGCTTGTCCATACTCATGGGTCGGACCCTTGTGGTTATTTGCAGGGGGAGTATTGAATGATTGAAAAGTGTTGTTACTCATGTCCTGGACCTGCATGGTTATTTACCGCCGGGGGGGGGGGGGGGGGGGGGGGGGGGGGGGGGGGGGGGGGGGGTATTAAGAAGTCCGAGTAGTGGTTACTCTCAGCACCTCCAAATGATGCAGGCTGCGGTTTGGGGAGCGTTTGGTTGTAAAAGGCCTTTATATCTCATGGCCCGAACCTTTTTAGGTTATTTGCGGGAGGAGTGATGAGGGAGTCGTTGAACAGCTCATGGCCCGGACCTGGATGGTTATTTGCGGGGGGAGTGTTCATCGGCGGCTTTATGTTTCTATGTCTTGTAACATGTATATGTGAGCATTTGTGTTGCATTGTGATGTGCCAACCATTGAATATTCCTAATTGGATGAGATTGCGTGGGTATGTAATTTTAGTGCATCAAGACACTCGTGGAAGATCAGTACGGTATGGGTGTGATGGCTAATTTTACTTCGCCGGAATATCAAGATTTCCGATCTGGACGAAAGGAGAAGGTAACTCCTTGATCAAAAGAGCCGAAAGGAGAAGCTAACTCCTTAACAAAAAGAGCAATTTGATTGTCCCTCGGAATGACCCTCGGAAATTTTTGAGCTAACTTGAGTTGTTTTGCGGATATGTTGTAATTGCGGACGATCACTCTCTTTCAAGAAGGGGAGATGTAACAAACTGTTGACGTGTCAAAGCCCTAAAGAAGGGAACCAACTTGCAGATGTAGGCTGAGGGGCCTAAATTCTAAGAAGAACAAGCAACAGAAGAAGAAGTCCTACCAACTTATGGGGACCCCGTTCGATGGGGCCCCAAGAGACATCAAGGAATTAAAATAAAGGAGGACCCACGCACACACACTGAAGGAATTGCGTGAAACTGATGACGTGGCAGGTTTTCGAAAATTACGCTGATTGATGACGTGGCAAGCTGTACGGAATTCCACGTTTTGTGCTGGTAGTTGACGTGGCAGTTGTACGGGTTTTCGTAAATTACGCTGGCAGCTTTTTGGCATTTGCTTTTGCACCAGATGCTTTTGAGTTTGAAGGCTTTTCACTGTAAACTGCTTTTGGGGCCTAGGGCCTTTAAATATGTGCTGAGGGCTCATTCTCTGGCATGCTTCTCGGAGAAGGTGCAGAGTCTGGAGTACTGGCTTGTACTGTGTTGATGCAATATAAAGAAATACTGAAAGGGGCGCCAAGGTTTGGGGCCAATACTCTTTGGGGTGGAATTCCGCCACTCCGTATCGCGTGTCGTCTCTCTCTCTCTCTCTCTCTCTCTCTCTCTCTCTCTCTCTCTCTCTCTCTATCTCTGAGTTCAGTTGTTATTGAAGTGCTAAAAATCTGTTCTTTTCTATTGGCATGTGGTGCCCGTCACAACCGTTCTCTCAGAGTATTGGTGCGGTGCAATGGTTGAATACCAATGGATGCTACTGTTTGCCTATCATATTCTCGGTGGAACCGACATGGCAGTCCCCACAGACTATGAGAGCATGGCCATAGACAACAGTTATTGAGGCATTGCGTTGTCCACGCTAGTATTTCTCGGCTTGGTATACCGCGGCACGATCGTTTTTGGAAGGCCAACTTATGCGGCCATTGCCATTGGATGTTGATGCATTACCATGGGTAGTTTGGACCCCTGGTCAAGGGGCCAAACGCGCGCGTTTTAGAGCTATGTACGCTTTTGTGGTTCACCTCTTTGCATATTCGTTGTTATGGTTTTGCATATCGTGTCTTGGAATGTAAATGGGTTGCATCACTCTAGCACCAGTGGCCCCATGTTGAATTTGTTGAGAAGAGATCTATCGCAACTATTTGTGGGGAGATTCGGATTGAATGCACAACACTCGTCCCAGAGTTAGCTGACGTATTGTTATATTGCCTCCCAAAGAGGGAGGGTTGGGAATCATTGATCCAGAGATGCAGAGTGGTGCTCTGCTATCCAAACTTATAGTTGGAGGCTTATTTTTTGGGGCTGAGCCTTGGAAACAATTTTTGTATCATGCTTTGTCCTGTGCAGTGCCACGTTGTGGATCATTAGATGCAAAGGGGCCTTGGCGCACGACTATCCTTTTCATCTTCACTGATGCTCCTTTGGATTATACTCAGTCATCTCCTTTTAAGAGATCACTTTTACGGATTTGGCTGACTGCCGAAGACCGCGATGCTTGAGAGACAGCCCTTGATTTGGAATGTAAAGAAGACAGTTAAAGTCGACTATTTGGCTAAGCTGTTTGTCTTACAGATTTTTTTAGATTACATGGTATGCTTGAATTTATAGTTTCAGATAGAGATCCCCTCTTCACGAGTTTGTTTTCGAGGAGAATATCGGCACACGGCTTAAATTCTTGTCCTTGTTCCACCCACTGATCTCTTTCGCATCAAGGAGTGGGAGCTAAGCCGGATTGTTGCTGTGGTGCGCGCAAGCCTCCAAACTTTTGTAATTGCATGGTCGTGTATGTGTGTGTGTAAGTGTGTGTGTGGTGTGGTCGTGAGAGAGGCTGAGAATTGTAGCCCCTGCACGCTGTCTAACCACTGCATGCTGACCTGCTCTGCGCGCTGCAGCGCCTGCGTGTTGTGCAGCTCTGCGCACCACTTTGGCCTGTGCCCCGTGCCCTCTGCTCTCCTGTGCGAGGCAACAGCACCCTCTGCCCTCCTGCGGAGCCCTAGGACCTGCGCTTCCTGTTGCTGCAGTGAGCGCTCTGTGCAGTCCCGCTTGGTGTGTGTGTGTGTGTGTGAGAGAGAGAGAGAGAGAGAGAGAGAGAGAGAGAGAGAGAGAGAGAGAGAGAGAAGTACTGAAAGCGTCTTGCAGGCAAAGTACAGCAGGCCACAGAAGTCATGAACGTGCTGGTCAGCCTTGCAATGTGTGTGGTGTGTCGCATTTCAGCTGCCTTGCGTGTGTGTGTGTGTCTATGTCGAGTGCGTGTGTGTGTACGCTTGTGGGGGATTTGGGTGTGGTGAATCCTTCGGCCTCGTCTGTCATGCGAATCTGCTCTGCACAACATCTACCCTGTGCAGGCCCTTCACAACGCGTCGGGGGTGGAAGTTTGATTTCGCTTGCACCCGGTCCTTCCGTCGTCTTGTGTGCGAGAGAGGGGTGTGTGTTTTTGTACAGCTAGCCGGTGTGTGTGTCAGCCTGTGTATATAGCAGTCATATATCAAAACTCCCCCCCCCCCAAAAAAAAAGAAGAGTGTGTGTGAGAGCTTCACATGGATTCCACCAATGTATATATAAGCGTCGGAAAGCCATGGAAACTTCGGAGATGGATGCTTTGAGTCTTATCAAAGAATGTTTGCATGAGGACTTCGAGGATGCCCGTCAAGCCTGGGAAGGATCCGCTCCTGTTATGGAAGTGCGCATCCCTATACAGGAGCTCATGGATCCTGTTGCTCAATATGCACTTAACGTTGTGATTCTTTTTTCCCCGGGTCGAATGCCTACTGCTCAGGATGTAGCCAATGGGTTGATTTCCTACTTAAACGTCAAGCAGTCCGAGGGGTTTACTTTGGTGCGCGAGGGTTCTACGAAGTCTTGCTGGCTGACACGGATGCTTGGGATGCTCTGCTTGAAATTTCTCCTCTTTTCTTCAATACGCAGATGACTCATGTGCTTCCCTCGGCTCTTACCAAGGACTATCAGAGTCTCATTCGTCACAAGTGTCCCATCTGGGTTGAGGTGGTCGACTTTCCTCGCACTTGGCGTCATTTTCTTCCTTTGTTGGCTGCTTAGTTAGGCAAAGTCATTTGCCCTCCTAAGCTGGAGGCAAACACAAACCGTTTTTGTATTTTGTGGGACACGGATATCCCCACACCAGCAGGTATTTTGATCGATTCTAGGGATACAGTGGTTGGAAAGCGCCCATTTAAGCTTAAATGGGGCAAGTTTGCAAATTCTTGCTTCCGATGTGGCAAATTTGGTCATACCGTCCCTGCTCCTCAATGTCACAGGGCGGGCACCACGTGCCAATAGAAAAGAACAGACTGAACAACTTTAAGCACTTCAAATAACAACTGAACTGAAATGGAGAGAGAGAGAGAGACAACACGCGACACGAAGTGGCGGAATTCCACCCAGAGAGTATTGGCCCCAAACCTTGGCGCCCCTTTTGGTATTTCTTTATATTGCATCAACACAATACAAGCTGGTACTCCAGACTCTGCACCTTCGTACTGAAGCATGCCAGAGAATGAGCCCTAGCCTCATATTTAAAGGCCCTTGGCCTGAAAAGTAGTTATAGTAAAAAGCCTTTAAAACTCAAAAGCTTCTAGTTCAAAAGCAAAGCCAAAAAGCTGCCAGCGCAATTTACGGAAATCCGTACAGCCTGCCACGTCATCAGCCAGCGCAAAACGCGGAAATCCGTACAGCTTGCCACGTCATCATGTCAGCGCAATTTTTGGAATTTGTCTGCTGCCTTAGGGTTAGGGTTAGGCTTTTTGGTAGAAATTAGGGTTTGCAGGTTTTAGGGTTAGGGTTTTCAGAATTAGGGTTTCAGCAGTTAGGGTTTCTGGCAGACATTAGGGTTTAGGCCCCTCGGCCACATCTGTACGTTGACTCCATTCTTTAGGCTTTGACACGTCAGCAGTTTGTTACACTCAACCTCGCTCGCCTCCGAAACCTTCTACTTAGGTTCAAACTAAAGGAGTTTCAACCTCCTCCCCCTCAGCTGGGGCGATTAAAGGCAAGGGGAAACAAGTACAATTGTCTGCACTTTCTGCTTCTCCAAATATTAAAGACAAGGGAAAGAACAGGTTTCGATCTCTCAAACTTGGATAGTGTCCAAGAAACCAGTCAAAGCTGCTACACCTCGTGTTCCGGCATCTTCTCGTAATTATGTGCCTCCTTTGAAGAATGTTGCTAAGAAAAAACTCCCTTGTAATGACAACACTTCTTTGGCTGAAGCTTGGGACAAGGTTGTTCGTTCTTACAAGGAGGTTGTTACTGGAGAAGCTTCTTCATCGCAAGGTGCATTTCCTTTCAATCATCCAGGTCCATGTATTGACCCACCTTCTCAGGCACTTTCAGTTTGGGAGGATGTGTCGATGGGCACGGGTACTTGAGTTTTGTTCCCCCCTTTCTTTCCCTATTTCCTCGTCCACTGTATATACCATATAGAATGCACAGTTCTTTGAATTGCATCTCCTATAATGTGCGTGGGTTATGCAATCACGACGAGTGGCAGCTTACCTGGCACTATGTACATACATGTAAAGCAGACATTGTGGTTCTTCAAGAGCATAACCAACACCAATTTGCAGGACAGACTTCTTACTTTGCGGGCTACTGGATAGCTATGCAGGATCAGCTAGCCATTCTGGAGTGCTTATGCTTGTTCGACATGAACTCTTCCCGACCTTGGTCTTTAATGACCCGGCTGGGAGATGGATGGTCATCCAATGTATTGTTAATGGGGAAGTTTTCGAATTTGGAGGATTATATGCATACACAGCTTCTGCAGATAGAGCACGGTTGTGGAGTGCTATCTCTTCTTATTGTCGGCGTTCCAATGCCTTTCTCTGCGGGGATTTTAATAATGCACCAAACCTTGCGGATAATACTACTGGCCATATTCTCACATGCTTCATATGGAACGACAATCTTGGGACCAATTTATGTCGACGTGTAATGGGCTTGATTTGTGGCCCTTTTTGCATGCGACTGATCCAGGCTTTACTTTTTAGCACAATGCTCAATCCATGTATTGTGCTCGACTGGATCGCTGGTATCTTTTTCACATGCAACAATATGATGACTTTGTATGCGAGATGAGGATTGATTATGCTATGTGTCTCTCGGATCATTTTTCCGTATGCTTGAAACTTCGTTTTGGCTCTTTTGATGTCAATGATCGCCTACCCAAGAAAAGACTTCTGCATGTCAATAATGCTTATCTCAAGCATGAGCCTTTTGGCACTATGATTGTGAATATCATCTCGTCTTTGCTCTCCCAGATGTATGTTGACATGGACATAGCATGGTTTCGTTTTGTTATGCGTGTTCAATCAGTTATACAAGATTATGGCAGGGATTATTTGTCACAATTAAGGGAACAAGTTAACCAGGCAAAGGATGCTTGTAGCCGATTAATGCACTTGGCTAATCATTCTTCTCTTACTGATGCTCAAATGATTGAGTTGTTTTTTGCTCGTGCAATATTAAGGCACAATGATGAGAGGAAATTGGCCAAATGGCAGACTCGAGCTCGTCAACAGGCTTTTGCAGATAAAGGATGTGCTTCTAAACAATTCTTTCGGCATTTGCATCACTCGAGGCAGTCTCAAGCTATACGGAGAGTTAAATTACCATCAGGGGAGTGGACCTCCACTTTTCGAGAGCTAGCACTAGCCCTACGCTCTCATTATGGCAAGATTTTTGAGGCCCCTTCTTCTCCCACGAGAGAAGCTCGCTAAGCACGTCGCATGTTTCTATCGCATGTTACTTCCATTCTCTCGTTGCGGCAGGCTCAAGACAATGAAGCTGTTTTCACTGAGTCGGAATTGTATGCCAGCTTGCTTGATTTAGGTCGATGGAGAGCTCTTGTTTGGGATGGTCTCTCTGTGGAATTCTTCTTGTCTTTCTGGGATTATTTAAAGTTGCCTCTATTATTCATGATGAATACAGCTTGGGAACAACAGGAATTACCCTCCTCTTGGAAAGAAGGTTTGCTCAAGCTGATCCCTAAGGATGCATTGTGTGAAGAATTTTCACATTGGCGGCCTATTACACTTATGCCTGTGGTATATAAATTAATGGCAAAAATGCTTGCTAGCCGACTCAAATGCTTTTTGCATGAAGGCTTGCATCAATCTCAATACGGCTTCATTCCGCGACATCAAATTACTGATAACCTCGCAAATGTCATTATTGGTATGGAATATGCAAAATATACTCGACAGAATGTATTAGTCATGCAGGTTGACATTGAAAGGCATTTGATACTGTTCTTTGGGATTACATTGCGGATACCATGCGACATTTGGGCTTTGGGCCTAGGCTATCCCTTGTCGTGCTTTTCTTGTATGCAAACAGTACTTCTGCAAGCTTGCTGGATGGTTCTCTCATAGAATCTTGGCCTTTGGGACGGTTGGTACGGTAGGGCTGCCCTCTGAGTGCTTTGCTTTATGCGATCGCTACTCATCCCTTGTTTATGTATTTGGATTCCTCGACCTCCACTGGTAGGCTACATGGCCTTACTTTACCTTCTGGTCGACAGTTTGCTGGTCAGGCTTATGCGGATGACTCTTTGTTCATGCCTCGTAATAACTATGATGATGTACAACAGATTATGCATACTCTTCACTTGTTTGGATTGGCAGCAGGTCTCAAAGTTAACTTTTGCTGACTTATTGGGATGTTGTTTTTGGGAAGCTTGAAGGACACATTCCTGGATGTCCCTTTACTTCTTCTCTAATTGTTGATTGGAAGGTTGTCACTTCACATTTGGCTTGGGATGGTCGACAATCCTCTGGGGGTAACTCTCTTCGCTTGGAGAGTCTGCATTGGAGCAAGGTTTTTGCTTCGACTTTGGTTCAACGGTCTCCTCGCCAAGTGTATTTTCTTTCCCAAAAAGGAATCTGTCAGGTGCATCAGGTGGTTGATGACTCGGGTTATGTTCTCTCTTTTGCTGATGCCGTCTCCCGCTTCCGGCTGGGTCTTCACTATTCTCCTCTCTGGCGGGAGATTCAAAACATGCTTGTTGCTCATTCGCCCATTCCTCCTCTGGATGAAGACTCGCTTCTCTGATTGGCATCTGGCTACTACTAGATTGGACTGCATCTCAGCGTGTTGCCAGTGCTGGTAATCAGCTGTGATCGCTTTCCGAGTCATCCTTGTGGTGGCAACACGCATTGTCTCGCATTTGGCAGAGTCATCTACCTTTGAAGGAACGTGTTTTCTTGTGGCGGTGCTTGGTGGGAGCTCTACCTGTTGGCAGTGTGTAGCATGCTCGGCATATTGCGCCTTCCCGCTGCCCCAGATGGCTTGAAGCTGAGGAGACCGTGCCACACTTGCTGTGGTGTTGTCGTCACTCGAGAGCCTTCATTCGGCAAGTGTCGATTGCTCTTTGACTACGTTTTCCTTCCGGCTCTTTTCACAGACGCTTTTGGCTTTTTGGGGTGCTTCGGTCGCCACAATCTCAGTTTGCGGTCTTCTTCACCTGTGTCAGATTTTGGACTATGTGGGCCATTTGGCATCATCGGAACTCCTTAATGTTCCAGGGCACTTTTGTTGACCCCTTTCCCTATTTCAAATTATCTCTTGGTCAAGGGCTGCATTTTGCCTATGAAGCCGGAGACATCACTCTTGATGCCTACAGGATTTACTTTGACTGTTTCTAGCCTTCGGAGCCTCATAATGCTGTCTTTTGTATCCCTTTCTTTTCGTAGGTTTTCCTCGCTTTGAGGTTTCCCACTTGTGAATTAATCAAAGCAGATTTACAAAAAAAGTGAGAGAGAGAGAGAGAGAGAGAGAGAGAGAGAGAGAGGTGTTGTGCAGGCTGGGTATGCACGTGTCGTGAAAAAGAACAGATGGGATCCCAAAGAAAAACAGGAAGAGCTGGAGAAACTGGCCGAATTTCAAGAAACGGCCAGAAAGCAACGCTTGAACATCTGGCAGTATGGTGACATTGAATCAGATGAAGAGGATACGGCTCCTGCCAGACCAGCCCGTCGGTAAAAGCAAAAGCTTGAAGAAGAGTTTTGTAGCGAGAAGAGGACTTGAGCTGATGAGGTCTTTTTTTTTTTTGACACATGCACACCTTACAAAATGATAGGGTGTGCTAAAGTTTTGGTTATCAACTGGCATTGGTGATTCTTATGTAGAAAGATGTGCTTATTTCCAAATTTTCGTCACGCAAATTGTAAACTTTTGAGAGGAATGAATTGGATGTTGATGCAAATGCTCTTTTTTTGTGTGAGTTTGTTTAATGTTAGGTAAAGAAGGTGAAGGCTCACACAGGCATTTCAAAACAAAAACTGACAAGAAAGTCACATGAGGCCCACACACACTAATCAAAAGAAAGATTTGCACCTCTTCCTCAATGGTTTATTCCAAAAATTTCAACATTTGGTTGTAGTGCCCCCCCCCCCCCCCCCCCCCCCCCCCAAAAAAAAAAGAAGAAAAAAAGGTCTTGAGTTCAAGGCCTATGTTTAAGGTCTCTTGGGATTTATGATAGGAGGTTATAAATTTCTCCTTAAAAACGTAGACGATTAGAATTAAATTAGAGAAGAGGAAAAGAACTTAAGAGGAAGATGAGACAAAATATACCCATATATCCGAAATATAGATTCTCTCTCTCTCTCTCTCTTTCCCATTTTATTTGTCATACTAAATGCCATCCTTAGCCCTCACAACCCTTTAGTCATATGCATAGCAAAAGTAGTGCGCAAAAAAAAAAAACGCAGGCTCCAAATCAACACTCGGCACATTTCAACATGAAGAGGGGAAATGATTTGGCCCTATCCTTTGTTGTTTTTGTTCAATTTGCTCCTTCGAATTTTTGGTGTGCGCTTTCATAAATAAAAACCTAACATCGGAAAAATTTACAATAGTTTTTGTAGAAATGTTTTAGAGAACATTTCTCGGGACTTCATCCTTCTAAGAGGAGATTGTGGACTCATGCTGCCATATAAACATTTTCTATATTAAAATGTTTTGGTACTTCTATGCAAGTTTTCTCAACACATCCTCGTAGTGAGTTATGACAATGCTCAAAAGAAAGCTTTTTCTAAAAACTTGAAAACCCTTTACTTTTATTTATAAGGCAGATTTGAGTCATCAATTATATTTTGTAGGTCTTCACAGTATGTTTCTCTAATTTTATGTATGACTTGCTCACCTTTAGCTTTAGAGTTCAGAGGTAAGGTTCAAAATTTGTAGGTGGGATTAGACTAACATTGGCAATCCAATAGTCATGCTTTTGTTATTTGTAGATGATGTAGCGCTTCTATCACAGAGGATGCACAAAGCTTATGGTTTTCCTTGAAACTTGTTCTTGCATAGTGGGCTGATTGTGAATGAATCCAAACAAAGGTTATGCTTGTGAGAACCAACCATAGGAGAAGCCATGCATTATGTATAACAAAGCTTGAAGTGGTTGGGAGATTTTGGTATCTTGGACTTTAGGTTCCGGTCGATCATAAGTGGCATGAATGTGACATGCACCATTTGGAAGTTGGGAAGAGATTCTATTGTGTATTTGAGAACATGTGTAATGTGGGTGGATGTCAAATGTTGGTCTCGCAAGAAGTACTTTTTTGAGACATTGACAATGGTTCTGCTTATGGAGTTGAAGCGTGGAGCAAGAGTATCTCAACGTCTATTTGAAAGATTTTGAGAAAGTCCAAATTTTCTTACAAACGTTCTCCAAGTTAAGACAGAAACACCATATGTGCTCCTACTTCTCGAGTCAAGATCCCTTCCAATTGAGGTTATGTGCATGGAAAGGGTTGTAGAGTAAATGATAAAGATACATCAAAGCCCCTCGCATCGACTTCCTAAAATTGCATGGGAAGCAAGCAAAAAGTTCAAAAGATATGTAAAAGCAAGATCTTGAGCATAGTATGGATGCAAGGGATAAAAAGTGGTTTGGGAGATGGGATGCATTGCTGTATGAGTGTCTCAATAGAATCTCAAGTGAATGTAACTTTTCTTAACTTTCATGTATTATAGTTTAGGAGGAATCCGGTGGGTCATGCTTCATATATTACACCACCCATATTACCCTTAACTACAAATTATGTTCTTTCCACAAATAGAGAAAACCGTACTCACCCTTATTTGCTTGAGTGTATCCCCTTGTCAGTGACACATGCTATTGTAGCTATTTGACTTAGCTCCCAATCCCTTCGATGCAAGAAGAGGCATTGGGAAAATGGAGAAGAGTCCCATTGAGTATGCATAATATGATCATTGGAAGTTTGGGAGTGAGCACCTCACACTACTAGAGTGCTCAACTTTTGCCCACATCCAAACTTGCTTCCCTCACATTTTGAGCCATGACATAGACCTACACACTTTCCTCTCCCAGGCGTAGTGTAAGCTCTCCATGGAGATTAAAATAGCTGTGTCTAGTACAACCTCATTATAGTTCGTGACTATGTCATTTTTGGCTTGCATCATCTTTCGATCCATTCTAACTCAATGGAACAATAATTTTAGGGATTGTTGTTCCTCAATTGACATTTTGGTTAGCTTTCCTTTGCTACTTGATGCATTATTCTCTAGAAGAGCAGCTACCGTGTGATCAAGTATTTTTTGACCAATTTGCATGTTTTTAAGTGTCACCTTGATCTTAGCTTTGACCTGTTTCATGCACTTATAAGGAGGCCTATCCCCTGACAACATCTCCAAGTGAATTCCTAGGCTCTGTACATTTTTAGTGGTCATTTTCTTATGGAAGAGCAAAAAAATGAACAATACAAGAATACTATCCAAGAAATGAAACATGATTATAAGGAATCAAAGTTTATCAACTCCAATGTTACTATTGAAAACTAAAATTTGATTTAAAAAAATGAGAGAGAAAGACTATTGAATTTTGATTTACTATGGACCAGGACCAAGCAGTGATCAACAGTCTAAAAGTGACGAACGATGTAATCAAGCAATCAATTATGAATAAGTATAATTGTCAATCCTTGGTAGATATCACAAACTCTAAAGGAAATCAAAAGTTTGAATGTGGAAGAATTAAATAACCTGGTAGAGCATATGCAAAGTGACTTGGAGAAATCAGCTTCCAGATATACCATTGCCTTAGCCTCTTTTGGAACACCTCCAAGCAAGTCAAGACACATACAAGTGCTCTGCTGATGAGATGAAGAAGATGAAGATGGGGACGATGACACAATAGAGCTAAATCAAGGGGCTAATTTGAATTCTGACAATGATGATGATATTGATGCCCCATATTAGAGAGGAGCAAGTGACCAAGCTAAGCAAACCCGAGATCAATCCCAACACAAGCTTGCCTAGACTCCACATAACCAACCAGATCAAGCTCTAGAACAAGTGCCAAATACTCAACATAGTGGAGGGGCACAAAACCATTTGTTTTTGACACAAATCAATAAGGGAAGATTGTTCAGATAGATGAAGATTCAGACACTAGCTCTATAGTATCAAATCAGTCTCGATTTGAACAAAAGTCCAAGGCAAGAAAAGAAGATCTAGATCTAAAGTTATTTGAATGATGATGATGCTTACTCAAGTTTAGAGAGATTTGAAATGCTATTTACTGCATCTCGAAAAATGATAGACAAATGGAAAGCACAAAAAATATCATGATGGTGAGGAATGTCAACTACCTTCCCACACTTGAATGCTATTCAAGTGCTGGAAAGAATTCTGTAGTATGCGATTTTGCAGTAAATTCAATGGCAGCCCCTCGATTGGCTTGGTATGAGATGGCTGCAAGCTGCTCTTTTTTTGCAATTTTCTCTGTTGCCAAAAGAGAACTTACTTGATGTAGCTGGCGATGGAGAGAAAGTATGAACTAATTCAATATCCTGCATAGTGAGTGTAGGTAAGAACTCGTGTGAGGAGGACGTTGTGTGTGTAGAGCGCAACAAAATGAACTTAGTGTCATAAACATGTCTTATAGTGATTCTAATTCGAGCCATGAATGCACCCATCAGCTTACTCCTCATGTATAATGCACATCTATTATTGACGTGCTGCACATGCATAGGTCCATCCTTATAATGCTTCTTGGTGTGATACCCAAAAAGATTTGCTAGTTAATACTCTACCGATGATCATTACTCACTACTTTTAGTTTATGTGGTATTTTCAAATTGTTTGGTGGTGACAACATGTCTAATGGGCGTTAGACCATCTGAAGGTTGGAGAGGCTGGCCAACTTGAGTTTGAACATTGGAAACTCTGGTTGCTAGATCATTTGAACAATCAAGATTCTAGTGGCCTTGATCCAGATCAAACCTTATCAAGAATAAATCCATTGTTTGATTTTTATCATCTAATGTATATGATAGATTAGTGTGTTGTACTATGGGTTCCTATGGTGTTGAATAAAATTAATCTATTTTAGACCCATTATAAACACCATGTAGCATTAATCCATAAAAATATTTTAGTCTAATTATCCCATTAGAGAACACCATATTAACTTCATAGGGTCTAGACCATGCTTTTTTCAGGTTGGACTTCTTGGCCTAATTTAAATTGGTATAGCAGAACTAGATTCCTTTTTTGGAACTTGTGCACTTTTAACTTACTATTATGCTAGTATTTACTTCGATGTCAAACCACCTCCGCTTCTAGCATCGCTCTCTATCACTTTAGTAGATCGTCTAGTCCCTTAGTTAGATTATATCATACAACATTCTGAATTGTGTCATTCTAGTAGTGATCTAGGATTTGGTAGGCCCATTGTGTAGTCTAAATCTTCTCATCCTAGTTGTGGGGCTCTTTCTGGAAAATCTTTGTCAAAATTGTATTTATGGTCTTGTATCACTCTCAGCCTATCCATTGCATCTAGGGTATTACAATGTCAATTTTTATGCATGATGGAGAATATCTTAGTCAAGATATGAATTGTATCATTAATAAAATGAGTTCCTTGGTTTGAGAATATTTCTAGAGGATAAGCATATGATATGTTCACATATGAGCCAGGCTATGGACTTGGATATTGTTGGTGGGGAGTGCGTTAGCTTCCACCCATTTACTGACATAGCAAGTTGCCATAACTATATACTTGTTCTTCTTGGGTGCAACTTTCTGGTTTCCAATTCTTTGACAAATATCACATTCTTGCAAAAATCTATAACATCTAACATCATACTCTGCCACAATAAACCAACCCACAAAATATTCTTGTAAGTGATATCATTAGAAAGTGTCCTCCCAAACTTCTAGTGTGGGCCTCAGTAATCACGTGCATTCATGCTTGCATAGGTACACACCTTCTAAGAGGCTTCAATGCTTGGTCTCTATACAAAGATCCACCGATAATAGCAAACTTTAGATTTTTGAGGATAAGCACCTTCTTGTTGGACTACAACCATTTCTCTTGTAATCTCCCATATTGTAAGAAATTATACACTTCTTGAAACTCTGGATCTGATTCTTCAACAATAAAAGCGTTTTCTTACACTAGACTTCAACCAGTTCTTTGGTTATCCCCATACTAGTTCTTTAGTAATCCCCTATACCAATTCTTTGGTAATCCCCCATAATGCAAGAAATCATACAATTCCTGCGACTTTGGATTCTTCAACAATCAAAGTTTGAAATAACTCATCATCTATGGGCTCATCTTTGCGTAACACTGATGAGACACTTTAGTGCGCCTGGATAAGATGTCTGCACCACAATGAGTCTTATTAGGATGATGAAAATCCTAAAATCAAACGCTAGTAAAAACATCATCCATCTTATCAATCTTCCTCAAATGATGACCTCGTTGATAAGATACAATAGAGCTTGATTGTCTACATATAAGTAAAATAAATTTCCCAACAAATAGTGTCTGAATTTTGTAGCACTTAAAACCATTGCAGATCTGTGATCTCCGCTCAAACTGAAGATCATATGTAGGAGTTATGGAATGACAAAAATCATAAAATTGTCCACCTCCTTTTTGGGGGGGAAAGTGCATCCTTTGATCACTCTTACACATCTCTTACACACCCACCATTCTTGCACACATGGCGTACGCCTATTTGTCAAAATGTTAATCACCTCCATAAGCTCATGGCAAATAAAGAGGCCCTCCTACACCCCATCCTCTTCCTAATGAAGGGTGTTTTTGATGGGAAAAATATAGAGGAATATCTTTCATTTTACAAATTTGAGATGAGACTCATAGGAGTACCCGATGATCGTATGATCATGATTTGAGCAGATGGTAAGTCCACAGATCTGTATGAGTACAAATCTGTATGAGTACATGCATGGGCTGTTCAAAGCATATTGGGATTGTTGGCAATTTTTTGAAGAGGTTGTTTTTAAAATAAGTGCACATTTTTTGGCTTCACAATTGGAGGAGTCTCTTCTTCATACAAAGGATGCCCTAGAAGAAATACGTAATGGATTGTTTGAGAAGAATATCAAGCTATGCAAGTGTTCAGGGATTTGTTAATGCCAAAATAGAAGTTGTGGTCGATGCATGCCTACTAGAAGATGAGCAACCTAATTTATGATAAAGATGAAGATGTAGTTGAAGCACTTCAAATTCGGTCTTTCATATTTTTTTCTTGAAGGATAATGCACTTTGGGGCATTAAGCAGGATGAAAATCCATCAATAGTAGAATTTGAAGCGAGTGAAAATTTTCAAAGAAACCCAAAGCTAATGGTTGTGCCAATAGCAACCTGGATGATGCAAGGAAGGAAGTTTTTTTGCGTGTTGATAATGAATATATGGCAAGGAAAAGGGAGAAAGCACCAAATTATGAAGAATTTTGGAAACATGTTTGTGCAAAACTAGCCACAGAGCAAGATGCTTTGGGAGATGTTGCACAAATTGAAGGGCCAAAAATTCAAAGCAATGTAGATTTTTTAGAATTACCTAAATTTGATGGTTGTGCAATTAGCAACCCAGGTGAAACTATTAATGAAGAAGTTGCTTGTTCCATAATCAACTCACAGAGTGACACTATGCATGTGGATAATATACAAGTATGTGAAGGGTCTTTGATTCTAAAAAGAGATGCTTGTCATGATCTCGAAATTGCACAAGATACCATGGATGTATCATCTGATGCATATGAACAGGAGCAAGAGCCTATGTGTATTGTGGAGGAAGTGCATGCATATGGTGATGCTATTGAACATGATGAGGATGGCATCATTGATGCTTTCCTAAGAAACTTACATGCATATGGTCCAACTTGTGATGATACTTCTTATGATGGGAATGCCTATCTAGAGGGGCTGCAGGTTTTACACAAGGAGGATTGGTTTCCAATAGGTACATATATCTTTGAAGATGACCCGATAGTGGGTTTATGCATAGATAAGTCTATATGTGTGGGTGATGTGCCAAAGTTTACAGATGTAGAGAATAATGTTGAGCTTCCATGTGTTGAAGTGGATGATGTGGGAATGGGATACTAGCAGACACATCAAAATCTTAAATCTAGAGATGGGAGAAGACAATAAGCTAGATTGTCATTTGAGGTGGCAAAGCAACCAAATTTTTCAAAGAATGCTTCCTAACTTTTTCAGATGTGCGATATGGACTTTTATTGTATTTCCCTTATTACTAATCATGATATCTTATGTTTGCCAGCAAAAAGAAGAAGTTGCTCATGTGTGCATACCAAAATATGAATTTTGTTCCCAATTATCGAGAGGGTTTGGATGTTTTCTCTTGATTCAGGACAAGTTTCCATGTTTTGCAAAGAATACAGGTGCTATGTGCTCAACACAAAGCTTAAACCAAGTGGATCCATATTTTTTTTGAAGTACATTCAACCATGGTTGCATGGAATTGGGCCCAAGGTATGATGTTATATTGTGCAAAGCTTGCAGAATGTGCACACATTACGAGTTTTTTTGCAACCGCCCATGTCAGAAAAGTTCTATGATCCTCCACTATTTGGACAATTTCTTCTTATTCTGTTTGATCCAAGAGGACCAGATGTTGGGTTTGGGAAGGGAATGCAAATGTGCCATGAGAGAGGGGATTCATAAAAAATAGGATCTTCAATTTTTGATGAAGTTGGAACATGATGTCAGAGGATGTGCAGGTTCAGAGGGGGTGGATGTCATGCTGCTTTGCATGCACGAGATGAAAGACAAGAATCTACATGCATTTTCAAGTTTTGCCTTTTTGGGGTCAATCTGCATAGCAATTTTCTCTCTATTTCTTGCTATTTTTGTCTTGCTGTCTCTATCTCTCTCAACTCTCTCATATCCAAAAACCCGACGCTTTCTTGATTGACCCTAGAGAACCGTGCACTTTGACAATGTTTGATTGATGTTGATCTGCCAATTTAGACAACACCAATAACAAAATCATGCTACAGTGTCTAGCCACATTCATGGCCCCTTGTATGACTTTGTTATTTGGATATGTATATAATGAAAGTGATTTTGGATTTGGAAGTGTAGTTGGATTTGAAATTGGTTTATGATGACCAATGCTATCCTGATACATCAAGAGATGACACACACTGCTTGTGACACTATAATATGCAATATGTAGATGATGATAGATAGAAGCAGCTTTATTTGTTCAAGTTTATGATTTTGTCTTGTTTTGTAATATTTTTGACACATAATTTTAACCATTGTTTTTGACAAGTATGATTTACAAACTCTTAACTTAGCAATTGAGGACAATTTATTTTTAACGGAGAGGTATGCAATGGAAATTGATAAATAGTGATTTATTGAAGTTGACATGTGGAAAAAGCATAAGTGGTCAATGGAAAATGTACAAGGATATCAAGTTTATTGACATTGTATTATTAAAGTGCTCTTTATGAGCTATGGTCACTGTTCTCCCGGGTGGAAAATCTGTAATCATTTTGAGCATACAAAAAATCTATAAATAAATACGTGCAACAGGAAAATGCTCACTCTTGCCCGGGGGAGATGGCACCAAGTGTCGATGTCCTTCTTCTCTCCTCTCTCACTGTGGTGGTGTAGCACTCCACACTAGGAGGTGCGTTTTCATGTGCTCACTCACTCTCTCTCCCTCTCTCTCTCTCTCTCTCTCTCTCTCTCTCAAATCATGTATAGCTTTGCTTATGTGCTTGTGGGATTTTCCCAGCACACATATCTATTGTTTTATGGCTTGTAGCATGTTATTTTTGGTATTTTCCAAGTCCTCTACATTCTCGATTGTAGAATATGCAACCATCAAATTGATGCAGTGATCATGTTTACATGATGTAGTGGTTAAGTTCATCTTCCACCTTGATGCATATGCGGTACTTGTTTCTTAACATCCATTTCGATACAATACATGTGATGCTTTGTAGTTTGTAGAGCGACTTGTGAGAGATGGTGTTCTTGCTTATGTTGATTTTTGAGATGCAGGCATTGCAGTCACTATGTAATTGCTTTAGATGTATGAGGCAATATTGAAGATCTATGCATGACATAGATTTGGTTTTGATGCCAATTGGAGAGACTTATGCGATGGCCGGGTGTACTAGTGACGGTGATGCCACATTTGCCTCTAGTTTACATTCTACATATTTTATGTCTATGGTTTGGACATTTCTCAACATCGGTTACTAGATGATGATGCTAGTTTTCCTATCATGCCATGTCATGAATGGTTTAGTAGCTTCTCTAGTGGAGACTTGGTTGAGTGCATTTTGATAATGAGTTAGCATATAACATTGCAGGTGCAAGAGATGTTTATTTGTGTCTATTGGTGCATCGTGCACACTTTTCCATGTGTGTTATGTCCTTGATATGAGATAAAGTCAAATTCTGTACGTATCTCATGTACGAGACGATTGTGTCTCTATTACATTGCTGCATGTAGAGAGCTAGACATGACACATCTCTTTCATGAATGAGGTCTAGGATGCTGTGGAGAACATGTCTGTGGATACAGAGATAGAGTGAATGCTCTAATGAGTCATATGAGATTGACGTATCATGTTCCACGACAAAGATGGCTAATATGGAGTTCTTTGATATTATCATGCTAGAGGCTGATATGATTATACCAAGACATGCATATCTAGTCCCCATGGATGAAAGGGAGGTGAGACCATCCCAATGTCAAAGTTGACACATCCCCATGGATGAAAGGGAGGTGAAGACCATCCTAATGTCAAAGTTGATGCATCCACATGTGACTAGTCTTGATAATGGTGATGCATATGACACTGATAGCATTGAGGTGACTAGGTTAGTCAAGCTTATGTAGCTATTGTCATCTTTTGGGAGTCTCATGTACGACCTCTTAGTGTCAAGACCCAATATAGCAGCTGCAATGGGAGCTTTTGTAGTTGGGATTGCCAATCACGTGATGAGACTGACACCAACTTGATGCATCATGGAGCTATGATGGTCATTACATGATACTTGCGGGATGAGAGTTACCACATCGCGAGCAAGATTTTTGGAGCAAAGAATAATCCGAGAAAGAATTTATATGGAGAGAAACTATTGCATGGTCTAAACATGACAAATAACATGTTTGTGTGCCTAACTAAACCTAAATCTTAAAACATTTGTGCACCTAGATCCACCTTCCCCATCAATATCTCAAGCTATGGAAGCCTCCTCTCTAGGTGGATTTCTCAAGCAAACCAAGAGCTGCATATAAGAGGCAATGAGATGGTCATCCATTCTGATAGAATTACACACTTAGTGAATCCACACAACATGTGAGCAAAGGTTCCATGTCGCAAAACCAAGTATAAGTACTTCACAAACAGGATGTCAAGAAAGCAATGCTCCTTTGAAGTGGCCCTCTCTAGGCATCACCCTTAAGAAACAATGCAAATGTGAGGCTCGCATGTGGTGATGCATGAAGAATTATGTCAGTCCCATCCCCAAGACATGGAATATAGGTGTAGCTTGCTCTACCATCAAGAGGCACCTCACTTCTCATATGCACCATGGCTAGCATATAAGAATCCAATTGAAATATTCATTACACCAACAAAAGCATTATCATAATTGCGAACAATGTACAAACACAAAAAATGTGTAAGGGGTATTTGGGATTCCATCTCAACATGCCCACACAAAGAGCTCACGTATCGAAAAGGTACATGGTAGAGCACCATAAACCATCAAGTGATGCTCATGCTCATGTCTACCAATGGTATCAATTAAAAAGTATGGTTTATGGTAGAGCACCATAAACCATCAAGTGATGCTCATGCTCATGTCTACCAATGGTATCAATTAAAAAGTATAAGGGAAAGCAAGGAGAAACCTTAAACACATTTAAAAACAAAAAAACTACAATATAATGCAAGAAAGGCAATAGAAAGTGTTTAAGAGCTACCTCCTAAGTAGCCACCCAAAGTGCTAGAGTCAATGACATCAACTTGTCCTACCACAAACTTGATCCTCTATCAACACATCCCATCTTGGATGACTAGAAACAAAAAGGTGAGAACACCCTAATGGTAGGTTCATGGAAATGAAGTCAGTGTCCCAAGCCACATGCTTGGTATACAATACAAGATTGTCCACTTTTGCCTTGATCATGTGATCATCTGCATGTGACCGTACCAAATTCCAATGCCTGATCCTAAAGTCTATGGTGATGGAAATGTAATCTCCCACAATAGCTATTCATTGTGAGTCAAAAGTAAGTAAACTACCAAGAAAAGGGGTCTCCATTAAGAAGAAAAAAGTGAATCTCTTCCTTGTGACTAGTGTCCCAAGAGTAACTGTGGCACAAATCACCCATAAGAACATGCAATTTCATGAATGAAAAATATAAAACCAAGAATAAAAAATCTCACCAATGTTTTGAAATCCAAGGGTCATTATCAATGGGAATAGCAACTGGTTCCTTTTCCAAAGCAAGAAGCACGGCCTCAAAGAAAGACACAAAGAAGGAAACACATTGTGATATACAAGGCATATGGGGTTCTTGAGATCCATATACACCAACCTCTATCTCACTCTACAATGTCCTTTGACTGCTAAACATCGCATCCACTTGGTGTGTCTAATTTTTTCCCCCATCCTTGGGAACCTCCTCCACTTATCGACACACTAGGGCGTACGGCTCAGGATCCCCTGCACTGGCAGAAGGGCTCAAGGTCACCTTTCTAGCCAAGCCCTATGCAAAACTTGGGGATATACTCTCAATAGTTTAACTTCAAGACATTGTAGCTTAAGTGTTCTTGCTTTTGTGCTTTCTGCTTCAATTACATTACAATCTCTGCTCTATTAGTCAAGCTAAGTGGATTGAGCCTCAGTAGTGTTTGGATAAGTCTCTTTCCCTAAAGGACTAGCTTTGCTCTTATATTTGATTAAAAAAAGGATTACTAATAGACTTTAGTAGTTTTACAAGATTTTCAAACCATGTGATTGTATTTTTTACGAGGTCATTCTTACTCTTACCCTAATTTGAAAATCAACTAATCTGTATTTTAAATTGACTTTACGATAAGCTAAGGAAAACCTATTTGGGCCCAAGGCCCCCTTGCATCGATGCATGGGTTGTAGAGGGTGCTGCTTAAATGCTACTCATGAAGACATATGTTAGAGCATTACATTTATCTAAGTAATTTTATTATATTTACTTATTAAAACATAAGCATCAGCATTACATTTACAAGAAAAAAGGCCATCATTAAGCCTCTAAGCTCCACAGTGGAAGCCCATATTTCCAACCTAGAACCCCGAGGATCCCAGTGCATTTTGACAATCCAAAGATTGTGAATGATAGCCCCCAAAGCGGGAAAAAATCATATGCAAAACCGCCATCCCTTTGCCTACTACTGCTGACTTCCAGCTTCAATATCTTGACATCCGTAACTCCATTTGATGAGTTGGCACTTCCAGCTGGCTTCAAATCTTCAAAAACTTGAAAAAAAACTTGAGTCCTCATATACTAAGGCGATCAATATGGTGCAAAGATGGCCCTTAGTAAAACTTCAACTGCCCTATCTTGACCATTCGGACTCCGATTGCTGATTTAAAAAAGACAATCACGCTCCACAAACTGAGCACTTTAAATCTATCAACTCACATATTCCATGACCATTATGTTACATCCATCCAATCCATTGCAGATCTGCAAAGCACACCTGCCTTCAAACTGCCATATCTCAAGCTATACTCAATCTATTGACAAGCCGTTTGGATAAGCCTGTAGAATACTTTCAAAGCCACCTACTACACTTCCATTTTTGCACTTTAGATGCTCCAAGAAACCTCCTTTGCAAAGCCCCATAGTAGAGCCCTTTGGCTAGAATAGCCTCGATATGCATACACATCTAGAACCCCCATGTATGCCCTTGATCTTTATGCTTGCTTTATCTCCCTGGCATGCACCTGTAGATGCCCATGACCCCACTTCTTTCTCTTCCCGGCATTGACTCATTTTATATGTACCATCATTGCCCAACCCCCTTGTTGAACATTTATGTTGAACCACAAAAGGTGTTTATTGAACTGTTAATTGCAAAACTAAGCACAAACTGAGCAAACAAAAAAACACTACAAACATATGAAGAAGGTGTTATTTGTGTGTCCTACAACTGTTCTTGAGCAGGTTGCCCAACCCCCTTGATCATAATTTGATGCACATCTAGCACCAAATCCCCTTCACAATATAACTTGAGTTGTACACGATTAACTCTATGAGGAAGATGTGTACCATTTGCTTGTATCAATTGGTAGGTACCATTGGGGAAATCCTTGTACACTTTGTATGGACTTGTCCACTTCCTTTTGGATTTCTTCAGAAAAGTGAAGTCAAGGTAAGTTTCATACCTCATCACTAAGTCTCCCTCTTGGATCTTCTTCTTCGGTAATCTTTGGTCGTTTGCTTCTCACTTTGCTTCACATGAAAATTCGCCAATGCCTCTCTATCCATGTGCAAGGTTTTGAGACAAGAATTTTTGTCTTGCAAAACCTCTTATTGAGCCGTATTAACTTGCCACATCCCTTTCAATGCACTCAATTGTGCATGCACTGGTACCACTGCTTCCTTGCCATAAACCAACTCAAAAGGGGTAAAGTTAGTGGCAACTTTAAAGGATGTCTTGTAAGCCCACAAACACTTTTCAAAATTAACCTCCCATACTTCTACTTGCATATACACATACTTGGTAAGAATATTGATAATCTCTCGATTGGCACTTTCAACTAAACTAGTACATTGGGGATGGTAAGGTGAAGAGAACTTGTGCTAGACGCACAACTTTTCAACTAATGTATGCACTAGCTTTCTCCAAAAACCTTGCCCTCAATAAGAAATTAGAACCCATGGAATTCCAAAATGGAAATATACATTATCAAATACAAATTGAGTCATGGTATGAGCATTTACCTCTTTGATTTCCTTTGCCTCAACCCACATGGTGTTGGGGTAAAGGCGATGTGCCTCTTACCCCGGCCAAACATGCTAGAGGCGTCCGACCACCCATCACTTGTAAAAACCTTATTCTTTACTAGATAGAAGAATAAAGGGCTCTCTCACACACATTGTGTGAGCTTCTCCACCCACATCTCGTGTTCTCTCTCTCTCTCTCTCTCTCTCTCTCTCTCTCTCTCTCTCTCTCTCTCTCTCTCTCTCTCTCTCCGCACACACAAACCAAGAGGTAGCCATTTAGTGGCACTGTGGTTAGCTAGTAGAAACGAGCAAGCAAATTGGGGATCCTCTAGTAGTGTTGATAAATCAACAAAGAATTTCATGCTTGGGAATAGAATCAACAAAGAATTCATCAGAGAATCATTTAATTTTTTTGAAAAATTCTCTAGAAGTGCGTTCATACAGCACACAGCCACACACTTGGAGCAGAGCAAAAGAGAGTGTGAACTCTTAGGAGATCCTCGACTTTAGAGAGCAAAAAGAGAGATCTTGTGAGTTCTCTTGGTTGTGGAGAGAAGAGAGAGAGAGAGAGAGAGTGCATATACTTAGTGCAAGCATGCATGCACGCGCACGCACGCAGACAAAATGACATGAGTTCTTTCTCTGGACAAAAAAGCTTGGCTGATAGCTATTTCTGGATCCCTTCATCTACATCTCTATTATGCCGCCCATTACATGATCACACAAACAACTATCACATTAAAAGCAAGTGTTTGGACGCTCAGCTAAAGGTAGGATACGAGTCGCCAAGGCTATCCCATACTCCCAAGTGCGAGGAGTACAGTTAAAATATCCTCCGAGAGGATGACCATAACTACGATACAAAAAAATCTTATGAGGAGGTAGGAACTGAGCTAGCAGGTATAACCGATATGAAAAACCTCGCTTTTATTGAATGTTCTATGTAATAATACTGTGGCCCTAGGCCCAGAGCCTCAGTAACCATCGCCAATCGGATATTGTTTCTGAAATGCTCACGACCCCAAAGTGTCACACGCGTCACTCGGTCCTGATATGTCCACCACTTAGTTTGGGAAACAATTGTTCCTAACTGCGGAAATAGATGAAGTTCATAACAGAGTAACGTTGCTCTTCGAGTAGATTCACTTGACAGATAAAGATGTGCAATTTCTATGGGAAAAACCTGTTCCTGACTGTAGGCCATATTATTTTAGATACATCGGGTGAGCAATTTAGCTGGAGTTGCTTACTGCGGAAAAGTTACTCTGGACTCGGTTTTTGTAAAAATATCACTTTTCTTTTTTAGACCCACTTTACGACTCCTAGACCAAAATGGAAATAATAATAGAGACTCCTAGATTAGCACATCCTAGTGGATAGCAGTATAACATGAGCTTACTGTAGGGTTCGGGGAAGTATATGTAAACTGCTATGTATGATCATCCAAGGCTAGATGCAATAACTCGGATCGGGTATAGACTATGGGAATAGATTGTTATTTGGTGCCATGGTGATGTGGCGGATAGTATGAGCTGTCCTTGCATGTAACATTAAAACTATCTTTACATCTTTTTTCACGGTACATGAAAATGCTCAATAGTGGGTTTAGTATTCTCTGCATTAATTGATCGTGCCTCCTGTTGCACGCTACCGCCTGTAGTGAGGTGTGGGTCTGCAGTCGAATAAGGTAGCAAAAGTTGCGCAATAGGGCCTGTAACCTCCGGATCTTTGGCTGGGGGTAATCCCTGAGGATATGCCCTTATTAGCAACCTCGATTGTAGGTGACATGTACAACTTGGTGTCGCGTCTTCTGTAGATGGGCATCAACATGTATAAATGACTCACAAGGTGAGTACTCATACTCACTTAACAGCGTTTTCTGTTATCACCTCTGTGTGTGTAAGTCCTAAACTGTGTGAGTGAGTATCTGCTGGCTGCTGTGGGCTCAACACACACACACACACACACACACACACACACACACACACACACACACACACACACACACACACACACACACACACACACACACACACACACACACACACACACACACATCTACATGGGCAAAAGCTAGTGCCCCATTTTCTTATACATATTGAGTTACGTCATTCTTTCTTACAACTTCATGCCTGCATGCATATCCACATGACGTCTTCTTCCCCTACTCTGGATCATGCAATCCCTAGAGATGAGCATACACTTGTACACACACATATCTCCATGAGTAAAATTCATTCAATACTAGGCTCATAAAACCACATTTTATGCTTCAAATATATCTGATTATATCTATAGCTAGTCACAAGTCATATTTTGACCAGACATGGACGCTCTTAATGGATCTACACATGCACCTGTGGGCACTTCATAAATAACTATCTATTCTTGACATTGAATTTTTAAAAGGTGAATCATGAACCCCACACACACCTTATTGTATGTTCTAAATGGGTTGAGATTTTCCTCCTCGTCCGTGCTAACTGCCCCTGTTCACTTTGATTGACACATGTGCACACACAAAAAGTCTATGGGTGCATACGATATGAACGTAGCTGCCCTAGTCTTACCCGCCTTGCAACATTCCCTTCCAAACCTTCTACACACACACACACACACACACACACACACACACACACACACACACACACACACACACACACACACACACACACACACACACACACACACACACACACACACACACACACACACACACACACACACACACACACACACACACACACACACACACAGAGCTTGTCCAAATATGTGAAGATGTACATAGGCTCATGAATTTCTCTACCAGGCGCACAGATACACCCGTTACTGATCTTCAACTTCCCCCTAATAGATTCACACTTTATCTATACACTAATCCTCTCTCTTTAAAAGATCCTACCCTACCCTTGAGGATTTGCAACACTTGAAGAAAGTCTTAAAGCAACGGTGCACAAGCACATTGGATGAGCATCTTGGATATTAACACTGGTGGTTGTCACTCATAGATTCAAACAGAATAGGCTTCAAAACTTTAGTGACGGATACTTCTAGCTACCGATACATATTCAGCATGTGAGATGGAGATAAATAGTAGGTGCATTTGCACCTACTCATTATAGAAAGTTTTGATTTCTGGTTTAGATGAACTCCTCAACTTAAATAGGTTTTCTAATGACTTTTTTCGGCCATGACTACATATGAGGATATTGTAGGCTGTGGCCTTGAGTAATACACATAACTGAAATTTAATGAGAATTGTAGATGCAATTGATTAAGGACATGAAACATGTTTGTGTTGTTTGCATCTACTGATAGGTAGTATACTAGATGTGTTTTCAAATCTAAAAAAATGATTTTTGAGTCTTTCTACATATGAAAGACTAACATTATGCATGGTTGTCAGTTACATAAAATTATTTTGGAGTTTACACTCAATTGTCCTTTTAAGGGGAATGATAAACATAGGTTTTGAATTGCAGTTTTTTTGTCATGTTAGTATTTGGAAAATGAAAATGCTATTGAGCGTATGCAAGGTCTATGTATAGTAAGATTTTCTTTTTACATTTGACCCTAGCTAAGGACATTTAATTCATGGTTTTTATCATAACCTAGATGATTCTTTTGATCCCGAGTTTGGTGTGATATAAGAATTTGAATAAATACTAGGCAATACAATTATTTTAGTATGACTAAATAAGAGACTTACCGGTTTGTAATGCTACCTTTTAACTTTCCATCTGCCGGGCAATCGGTTACCCATACCTAAAAAATCACTTTGACGTGTTTGTATTGTTGCCTTTTAACTTTCCTTCTATGGTTTCTTTGATAGATTAGATCTGTTGTATTTTAGATAACAAAAAACTACTAAAAGCTGGCCAATGTACATCTGTCATATGAAGATGACAAAAAATAGAAGCATAATGAACTTTGATATTTAAGCAGAGATAATGGATACATGGAGATTGTAGGCAAAATCTTTTACTTTTGAATGATTGCTAGAGCCTTAAACCTCATGTGAGGGTCTCAACAAAGATGTCATTGATTGAAATTTTGAAAGGTCATCCGTTGTACAAAGGAGATGCTACCCAAATTCTCAGTTTTTAGCGATCTTTAATACTAGAAACTGGAGTAATACTTCATGCTGCTACTTTGTTTGTTAAAAAGAATTGCAGATTAGAGGTAAAATTTTACTAGTTCATAGGTTGTGAACACTCATATTTTTCTTTGACATGGAAGTTTACATTCTTCAATACACTTAATTATTTTTGTTAAGGACATTTTCAAACTTAAGAGATTGTTGTACTACTTTGATGAGGATTGACATATTGCAAATTGTTTATCTCGCTTTGAACTTTCACCTGACTGCACACTTGTGAGCCAACTAATACCACAATTCAGAGGGTCTTGGTATCATACAACCACTTGGGACTTTCTATTTGGAGATAGCAAACACCGCAATTTAGGAGTTAGGATATTTTGAATGTATCTTCTAAATCACATACACACAATGGTGAATCACCTACAGAGTAGAAAATTTGTACACGTTTGCCTCTTTGCGTAGTGGGTTAACATACATCACTCACACTCGCATGTGTATCATCGTCTGCCAGTAGCCTATACTTGCATATGTATAGAAGTGTGGAAGTGTGTCACTACGTCAATTGCATACAACTTCATGTAAGGGTTTCATGAGATTGCATGACTAAATTTAAAAAAAAAGTATGAGCAGTTACAAAGGAAATGTTGGCAGAATTTTTTCGCAAATGGACTTACATACATTAAAATGGTTATTAACCTTGAGAAAAGCCACACACACACACACACACACACACACACACACACACACACACACACACACACACACACACACACACACACACAAGTAGGCATGTGCAAGCATTGATGAGTAAGCTTTTGGTGAATAAATGCATAACTTTTGAAATTAGTGCTAATAATTTACTCTAAAATTACTCGAATGTTTTTTTTCTAAAAAAAGCCTTAATTCTCATGTGAGGGTCTCGAATTAAATGGCGTTGGACTAGACTTTTGAAAATGGGTCATAATTACAAAGGAGATGTTGCACGATTTTTTTAGGAATGAAAAGATGCAAATAAATGACTCAATCTCGGGAGATCCTTGGCTTCAGAGAGCAAAAAGAGAGAGCTTTCAAGTTCTCTTGGAGAGAGAGAGAGAGAGAGAGAGAGAGAGAGAGAGAGAGAGAGAGAGAGAGAGAGAGAGAGAGAGAGAGAGAGAGAGAGCATATATTTAGTGCACGCATGCACGCGCGCGCACACACACACACACACACACACAAAATTACATGAGTCCTTTCTCATGCTTCACTACATAAATTGGACAAAAAGAGCCTGGCTTAGATTCAAAAAAACCCTCTCTTTGTTCTTCACCTTTACATCTCAATCAACCCATCCATTACATGATCACACAAGCAGCTATCACTATAGAAACATATGTTTGGACACTCAGCCAAAGGTAAGATACGGTTGGCTAAAATTACACTAAACTCCCTGGTTGGGGTGAGTAGGTAAAATATCCTCTTTGGGGTAGGCCAAAATGGCGATACAAAAATATCTTACAATGTGGTAGAAACTACGCTAGCAAATATAACCGCTAAGAAAATCCACGCTTCATTAAATGTTACACATAATAATACTGTGGCCCTAAGCCCAGGGCTTCCTCTACCATCACCAGACGGATATTGTTCTTGAAGTGTTCTTGACCCCAAAGGGTCACCCGTGTCACTCTATTTTGATATGTCCACCATTTTGTGCTGTGCAACTAATGTTCCTAATAGAGGGAATAGAAGACACTCATAACGGAGTATGGTGTTTCTCCTGATGGGACTCACTTGACTGATGTAGATGGGCAAGTGTTATCGCTAATACCTGATCTTCACTATAATTCATAGGTAGTGGATGGAGTATAAGTCACAGCCTAAGACAAGTTATTGAAGAAACTTGTAAACTGTTGGCTTGAAACTCTATAAAATTTCTCAAGTCTGTTAGAATGCACTCTGAAGTATAATATGCCTATCTTTAAATTGACCCAAATAGAAACCTCTACCCAATGACTATCCATACAAAAAACTCACTCTACTTGCCAACACTTATTGGGTCCCGTAACACACATATTTTTCCTTTGTTCTCTTGATATGTTTCTCCTAGAAAGTTACCCAACTAGCCATCCTACCTATAATAGTCTCTTTTGAAATATCGGTACTATGAGTAATTTTTTTGTTTGCGACCATCCAGAGTTGGAGAATATACCTCATAAGAATTTTTTATGCCACGCGTCGACTTAGCAAAATTTGTATGATATGTTCAAACTGGATACTGCTACAAAAGTATTGGTTCTCATAATTTCACTACAGGCAGTAAAATAAATGGGATTCTTGGTAGCCTCTTTTTAGAAATTACTTAAGCTTGGTTTTATTTGCTGCCTTTAAACCCTTAAAAAAATGCCTTATCATATGAACACCTAGATGGATTTTTACTTATTAACCTTCTGCAATCTTTTAATCTACTTGTACATCTTCTCTGTCACACGCCACCCTCTGCACATGAAAGGAGTGTTTACAGAGATGCGGCTACTCCGCTCACAATTCAACACATGCCAACGTGCTACTGGATCTTATGCTAGTGGAATCCTTGGAGACATGGGCTTTATGAGCGACCTTGATTGCAGGAATTTTTGGCAAATGTTGGGTCCCATCCGCTAAGGTTGTGCATTGACCTCTATAAAACCCTCACAGATATGGAATAGGTGAGTACTATACTCACTTAGCATCAGTGTTCTGTGTTTTCAACCTATGCGTTCAAACTTCTAAGTTATTAAGACTACATCATACCTAAGGGAAGGAGAAATTTGTGGAGGAATCGTCATCTTCTCTGAGTCTACAGGTTATTTTAATTCTTTTTATCTGATCTAGTGGGGTTATTCTCCTATCTTGTATTTAAGATTGGGCTGGGCTGGTGCGGTTGAGACATAATGATAAACTGGTTTTGAGAGTATTCTGTGTATTGACAACTCCGGCTAGTGGGCTGTTTTGTGATGCAATGGCATGCTCTAATTCTAGGATGGTTTTATGCTGAAAACTCTAAAAAAATTAGGAATCTCAGTGTCATATGATTACTTGGTACCGAGGTACTGCGAGATCTTGAAAAGAGTCTTTAAAAATTAATAACATCAAATACCCTAATGATGTCTAGTTCTCATTTTTAAGCTTGATTACGGTTGCCAACTTCCATCATGTACCCAAATGACATCTGGTTTTTTTACTACACTAGCAAGATCTGCTGCTCACCACATGCATCTTGAAAATATTGCTGACATGTTGTAGCTTGGTATAGCTTGCCTGGTTTTGGTTTAGTTCCCCTGTGGTAAAATGATCTTAGCTTGGCTCTATTGAACTTGGCCATACATACTCTCATTTCATATCATTTCAGTAAGAAGTTGGATTTTTTTTGCATTACAAATTTACCCGCATGATGCTGGTTACAAAGACGGTGAAACTTTATTCTCTAGCTAGGGTTAGACATTTAACATGGGTTTATGGTATAATGGTTACTCTCTTGCTTGAGAGGCTGACTTTGGATAATGCTTCTGTTGGTCTCCGGATTTTTTTAGTGTACTTTTCTAGTCTCAGGCTATTACTATTATGTTTTTTGGCCTATAGCTTCACATAGGGTCTTTGACTTGCCCAATTGGTCTGGGTATGACTTAGAGAATAGAACTTTAGCCTGAACTATAGAAACATACTTTATAATTCTTCTGCCTTTTTGGTTTCCATACTGAGAAAAACAAATATGATGCTTCTATTTAATATCGGGTACCGCTAATGGAATTGGTATTGATAATTACTCTTTTAGCAGGGATTAAAACAGGAATTTGTTACTAGTTTTTTGAAAAATTATGTCGGCCATGACATAGGAAGAGAGCTAGCTGTAAATAATGATGGCATTTGAAATGATTAAATCTATTCTTAACTCAAATAGTGGTATATTTTTTTAAAAATTCAAACATTTGGGGTTGGACTGCTCTATCATTCTATTGGTTACTATTGTCCTGTACCTTACTGTGTCGTTCGGATAGGTTTTGGTTTTGCTTTCTCTAATATATTACAAAGGCCTTTAGGCTCTGTAACTGAAATAAAATTTTGGCTCTGACTTTGTTCATGCGTAACCAGGCTTTCCTCTATCTCTTCAGGTGGTGTTTTGTAATGGAATAGTTGTTAAAAATTGATGCCTAGTGTTGCGTGTTTGTCTTGGGCTAACTTCTGCTTGCTCTTATGGGGTGAAAATCTCCTCGATCTGGTTCAAGAATGATTTAATAATATTTAAAACATAGGTTTTTGAGATAATCTCTTTAAAAATCTTTAAACTAAGGATATGCAGCGAAATGTTTAAAGAATATCTTGATATATAGTAGCATTTATTATGGGAATCTCACTCTTTGGGTAAGATTTGCAAAAAGCCAAGGACTCTTATTCTGTTTTTAAAACAAACATAATACACGTTGAGAACTGTTGTTTTTCCCATTGTGACATGGATAACAGCTGAGATGCGCAACATCACTTGCGTACAGACACTTGCTAACAAAGTGTTTTCTTGTGGCTATAGGTGCAGGTGAGGGCTACCTTCTTTGATAAAAACATACTATGTGGTTGAGGACATTAGGTTTATCTTTTACCTTGAAGCAGCTTCACTCCAGACTTAGGGATTACTTTCTCCCATGTTGTACTTTGTTTTCTTCACTACCTTGTACAAAATTTATTCTCAACAACAAATAAATTATTGTAGAAATCCATTGTATTTGCCTAGAATTATTGGTCTGTGAACAGGTATTGTTCGTTTGCGCGTATGTATCTATTTAGAACTACTACACACACAATAAATGCAAAAGAGAGATTGACTAGTCTTTCTCTCTCAGACCTTAGTTCTAGTTTTTAGCGCCTGTTACAATAAAATTTATTATATTCTAATAGACAGGGGTGCTATCACACAGTCTCAGTGGTCCCCTTTGACCTGACTGGTGAAAGGTTGCTAGCACTGCCATTTTATTCTAATTATTCTTGTACTCTCTTTCTAACGTCCTTTTTTCCTTGTCATTTCACTATTTTATAAACTTCTGCTCACCAAGTTAGTTGAAAACTTACAGTAAGAATGAAGGTATGCTCTGACCCAGTAAAAAGAGGTCTGATTTTGGCAAAATTACGTCTCGCTAGAGAAATAGAAAGTGTCTTTCCTAATATCTCACTTAGGATTAGACCCTATCTTGATAGGGCTATAAAACTCAAATAGAAGTTACACTCTGTAAAAGCTCTACGGATCTACTCTGCTCTTCCAAGATGTGTTAATCTAACTGTTGTTATTGAAATCTTTGCAAATTATCTCCCTTTCCCAAGGTCTTACTCTTCTTATGGAACCCCTATCCTTTGCTTCTCTACTTGTGCTGAAATGTATCCAAGATAGCAAAGCTTTAGCTTTAGCTTTTGATGCCTCAAAAGATTCTAGTATGTTACTTGTCCAACTTATTTCCTTTGACCAATGGGTAAAAGTTCCCTCTCTCCTTGTTAAGACTAAAAGTGAGGGCATCAACCTACTACTGGAATTTACTTCTAATTTGGCTTGTCTTTCCAAAGCCCATATTCAGGACTTAGCTTCCTTCTCTTCTAAAGGCTCTGAATTATCTAACCTTCTCCAAAAAATTCGCGGGCTTAGTCCCATCTTTGTTACTACTCCCTCTACTCCTCCTCCTAACAGCCTCTTTTGTAGAGATGCTGCGTCATTCAAAGATGTAAAAGAATTTGAAAAGGACCCGTGTTCACTCAATGAAGCTTCCACTCAGTGAGGCTTCTTATTTGGATATGGTGCCAAAAGTCTCTAGGGCCTTTCCTTTTTTACCATCACGACAAATTGAAGTAGAATCCTTGGGTGTAGAGCACAGACTTTGGTTGTTCCCAAATAAAGGGTTTCTTGCTCCCATTTCTATGGAAACTTGGGTCTTCCTTGCCAACCTGGCACCTGCCACTATTGAAGAATGCAAGCTTAAGGTTCTTAAAGGGATACAGCTCCTGGATAAAGGAGATCTGATTAAAGCTCCTTTCAATATGAATTTCCTTGACGACAAAAATGCAGATCTAATACAGGTTTATATGCAAGAACCAAAGGTGTGATGACCTTTAGTAAAAATAATGCTGAGTACTACACTGAAACAGTATGGAATGTGTTCAGACCTTACCTTAAGTGTGCATGCAAACTTTTAGATCTTAAGTTGTGAGTCGAGCATCATTTGGTTTGACCATGCTATTTGGTACGCCATCAACAATCTTCCAAATATCTTTCCTGTGACAAAGCAGAAGAGTGTCATCTTTCCCTCTTCTATTCGTGGCTTGGTGGACAAGCTAAGGATCTGGTCTTAGCTCAAATCGTCTTTATACATTACAGATCTATTATGTGCGACACCCTCCAAGAGCTTAGTTCTGAAGGTTGTGGCACACTGTTAACCACTTATGGAGGGTATAAAGAAATCAAAGGTATGGTTGGGCAAATCAATTCTAATATTGATGATGATGATACTCAAGTATCCAAACGCCCCAACACTCTTGTCTCTCCGTTGGCTTCTTATAACTCTTTCTTGACTCCGTCCTCTAGTGTTTGTGTATTTGGTAGAGGGAGGGCTAGAAGTTATTTTAGAGGCCATGG
Source organism: Adiantum capillus-veneris (assembly GCF_014529385.1). Lineage (NCBI taxonomy): Eukaryota > Viridiplantae > Streptophyta > Polypodiopsida > Polypodiales > Pteridaceae > Adiantum > Adiantum capillus-veneris. The sequence continues at coordinate 118,442,922 of NC_140931.1, forward strand.
CAAAAACCTGCCAATCCAAAATATTTTGGGTATGTGATGTGTAGGTACGAAGGAACGCCTGTGTGGCAGAATTTACCTACCTCCAAAGGAAGAAGCATGTAATAGAATATTTACACACTGCTTGTTTACTAGCAAGATTTTGGAAATTTTTACTCCCCAATCTATTTTTACAGAATGCTTTAGACGTGTTTTTGGATCAAATCTGTTACTAAAAGATGCGATGTTTGGTTGGAAATACTTGCCGTCTATCAAAAATCTTATTTATTCTAACGATTTCATCCACAATAAAGAGGTTCCTGTCTGTGTTTGTCACCTGTATCCTAAGTTCTGTAAGTCTTTTGTACTTAGGCTTACATGTTTGTACTTCTAACTCAGAAATCATTTTTGATATACTTGTGGATAGCCTCTTAAGAAAAGGCTTGAATCATATTCCTCCTTTTCCACTAAATCGTCAGATTGCCTACGTGGGTCTACTTGAATGCCTGTCTGACTTGGCCTGAAACTCCAATTGGAGGTTGATGTTCACTTTCAACTACCTCTACACTTAAAGATATTTTTTGGAAAAAGATCAGTCTTATGCCACATGAGTGGCTAAGTGTTGAGACTACCTGGCTGACTCCCAGTATTAAGACTTCCATCTCTAATATTAAGGAGAGGTGGTTTATTATAGGCCTAGATAAAGCGTCTTACACTGCTTCCTTTATCTGTAAAAAACTAGCTTTTGCTTTGGCCTTATCTAGACTCAATAGTGTTGATTTTTTTAAACTTGATACCTCTCCTCTTAGAACTTATGCACTTCTAAATGATGAATTATCAGAACTTGGCTATTGTCCTAATTCTCTGAAAATACCTGTACTCTTTCCAACTTATAAAAATCATAAACATAAACTTAGATGGATTTTTGATGCATCTAATTGCTTGTTTCCCTGTATTACTAATGACATCACCTTTTGCTTAATTTTTATTCTACTAGAAATAGAAGCTATTTGTGCCATCAAGCGTAATGATCTAAGACAATTTGGGAATTTAGACTGCTGCCCTTTTTGGATCGTAAAGAATGCAGCAGAGGTTTCTATTAACCTCCCAGGAAACATTTTCTCTATCTTTATTGAAGACATAACACAATGTTATGAGAATATTTCTCTAACAGGATCTATTGGTCTTTTGAATACCTTATCTAATCTAAAATGTCTACACTTGTCGTCTTTAGAGAAGACGATCTATATAGATATATCTTTTGGCTCCTTAATAATTGCTGTTTCCAAATAGGGATTACTTGCTACAAACAAATTTTAGGGATCCCAATGGGATTTTCTTGCTCTCCTGTTATGTGTAATATTTATCTTTGTCACTTCAAATACCAATGGCTCTTGAATATGTTAAGTGACCCTGCTAGGGCTTCATTACTCACACACTTTGTTCATACATTCAGGTTTATGGATGACCTGTGTAGCCTTAACAATCCCATGTTCAAAGAAACGTTTAGAGATATATATCCTCCCTATCTTAATATTGAACCTACTTTCTTTGATAGAATATTGAGGCTTAATAAATTGATCGTCTTTAGGACTCACTTCCTGACTATCGATATTACTCTAAATCCCCCATTCTTGGGAGTTTCTATACTCGCTTCTTTTGGAAAAGAGATAATCTCAAGCTCGTATCTTCTGAATCTACAAAAAGAAAAAGCAACAGACCCTTTAAAAATTCTTTACACACCTGTCTAGAAATACTATTTCTAATAATGTATACCTCGTCAGACAGTTTTTCAGCATATGAAGAAATCAATACTCTTATTACCAAGTTTAACAATAATGGGTTTCTTAGAAATGACCTAGTTGCATGTATCTGCAATTCCTTAAAAATGCATATCTGGTCCGGCCTTAAGTTTGACCTGAAAAAATTGATTAAATTCATTAAACGAGAATGAGACACACTTAGGAAATTAATTTCTCCCGTCGTGAAGGAAACCCCACTTTTTTCCTTCAAAAAAATAGAATTAATTTTTTTTTTCTTCTCTATTTGAGGTAGTAGGCCCATATTCTATGGGTCTACTACCTCTTAGAATATGGTGCCTGGGAATGGGTCGGCGCGCACACACACACACACACACAAAATTACACGAGTCCTTTCTCATGCTTCACTACATAAATTGGACAAAAAGAGCCTGGATTAGATTAAAAAAAACCCCTCTTTTTTCTTCACGTTTACATCTCAATTAACCCATCCATTACATGATCACACAAGCAGCTATCACAATAGAAACACATGTTTGGATGCTCAACCAAAGATAAGATACGATTGGCTAAAATTACATTAAACTCCTTGGTTTGGGGTGAGTAGTTAAAATATCCTCTTGGGGGTAGGCCAAAATGGCGATACAAAAATATCTTACGATATGGTAGAAACTGCGCTAACAAATATAACCGCTCGGAAAATACACGCTTCATTAAATGTTCCACATAATGATACTGTGGCCCTAAGCCCATGGCTTCCTTTACCATCGCCATACAGATATTGTTCTTGAAGTGTTGTAGACCCCAAAGGGTCAACGGTGTCACTCTATTTTGATATGTCCACCATTTCATCTGCGCAACTGATGTTCCTAATAGAGGGAATAGAAGACATTCATAATGGAGTATGGTGTTTCTCCTGATGGACTCACTTGACTGATGTAGATGGGCAAGCGTTATCGCTAATACCTGATCTTGAATATAATTCATAGATAATGGATGAAGTATAAGACACAGCCTAAGACAAGTTATTAAAGAAACTTGTGAACTGTCGGCTTGAAACTCTTTAAAATTGCTCAAGTCTGTTACAATGCACTCTGAAGTATAATATGCTTGTCTTATATAGACCCATATAGAAACCTCTACCCCAGTGAGTATCCGTACAAAAAACCCACTCTACTTACCAACACTTATTGGGTCCCGTAACACACATACTTTTCCTTTGTTCTCTCAATATATGTTTCTCTTAGAAACTTACCCAACTGGCCATCCTACCTATAATAGCCTCTTTTGAAATATCGGTACTATGAGTAGTTTTTTTGTCTGCAACCATCCAAAGTTGGAGAATATACCTCATAAGAATTTTTTATGCCACGCGTCGACTGAGCAAAATTTGTATGATATGTTCAAACTGGCTAGTAATACAAAAGTATTGGTTCTCATAATTTCACTACAGGTAGTAAAATAACTGGGATTCTTGGTAGCCTCTTTTTAGAAATTGCTTAAGAAGCTTGGTTTTATTTGCTGCCTTTAACCCCTAAAAGAATGGCCTTACCATATGAACAACTATATGGAGTTTTTACTTATTAACCTTCTGCAATATTTTAATCTACTTGTATATCCGCTCTGTTGCACGCTACCCTCTGCACGTGAAAGGAGTGTTCACAGAGTTGCGGCTATTGTGCTCATGATTCGACACATGCTATACGCTACCGGATCTTGTGCTAATGGAATCCCTAGAGACATGGCCTTTATGAGCAACCTCGATTGCGGGAATTTTTGGCAAATGTCGGGTCCCATTCGCTATGGCTGTGCATCGACCTCTATAAAACCCTCACAGATATGGAATAGGTGAGTACTATACTCACCTAGCATCATTGTTCTGTGTTTTCAACCTATGCGTTCAAACTTCTAAGTTATTAAGACTACATCCTGCCTAAGGGAAAGGAGAAATTTTTGGAGGAATCGTCATCTTCTCTGAGTCTAAAGGTTATTTTAATTCTTTTTATATGATCTAGTGGGGTTCTTCTCCTATCTTGTATTTAAGATTGGGCTGGGCTAGTGCGGTTGAGACATAATGATAAACTGGTTTTGAGAGTATTCGTGTATTGATAACTCTGACTAGTGGACTGTTTTGTGATGCAATGGCATGCTTTGATTCTGGGCTGGTTTTATGCTGAAAACTCTAAAAATATTAGGAAGTTCACTGTCATCTGATTACTTGGTACTGTGGTACTACCAGATCTTGAAAAGAATCTTTGAAAATTAATAACATCAAATACCCTAATGTTGTATAGTTCTCATTTTTAAGCTTGATTACAGTTGCCAACTGCCATCATGTACCCAAATAATATCTGGTTTTTTTACTGCACTAGCCAGATTTGTTGCTCACCATTTGCATCTTGAAAATATTCCTGACATGTTGTAGCTTGGTATAGCTTGCCTGGTTTTGGTTTAGGTCCCTTGCAGTAAAATGATCTTAGCTTGGCTCTATTGAACTTGGCCATACATACTCTCATTTCATATCATTTCAGTAAGAAGTTGGATTTTTTTGCATTACAAATACACCCGTATGATGCTGGTTACAAAGACGATGAAACTTTAATTCTCTAGCTAGGGATTATACATTTAACATGGGCTTATGGTATAATGGTTACTCTCTTGCTTGAGAGGCTGACTTTGGAAAATGCTTCTGTTGGCCTCCGGATTTTTTTACTGTACTAATCTCACGCTATTACTGTTACGGTTTTGGCCTATTGCTTTGCTTAGGGGCTTTGACTTGCCCAGCTAGTCTGGTTATGATTCAAAGAATAGAACTTTGACCTGAACTATAAAAACATACTTTATAATTCTTCTGCTTTTTTGGTTTCCATACTGAGAAATCTGTTGCTTTTGTTTAATACCGGTAACAACTGATGGAATTGGTATTGATAATTACTCCTTTAGTAGGGATTAAAATAGAAATTTGTTATTGGGTTTTTGAAAAATTATGTTGGCCATGACATAGGAAGAGAGTTAGCTATAAATATAATTACATTTAAGCGTGTGAGGCACTTTGATCTGGAGCAAAAGGAAAGGAGGTGGGGGTGGGCTAAGGGGTAAAAGGTAGAAGGGAGACGGGGGTGGGTTATGGGGTACCAAACGTGTTTCGCTCCTTTAAGGAGCTCATCAGTGGTAGTAGTAGGGAGAATACTGAAATAGAGGGGAAGAGGATGCTCTTTATATAAGAGTGAGGGGGGGGGGGGGTTGAAGGTGTACTTTGCAAGGGCTGTGAGTTTGTCCATTGACTAGAGGTAGAGAGTGGTGTAGAGTTTCCCAAAGGTAATAAGTAAGAAAATGAATTTTACTGGGGGGAGTTTAATAGATTGTTCACCGGGGGGGTGGTATAAGTGAAAGGGGTTCTAAAAAAGAAAAAATGGGGGGGGGGAATGAAAAGTGGCAAAGGAGGGGATATAAGGCAGGGAGGGGTTTTAAAAATAACATGAGGAAAAGTGATGAAATGGAATTCCGAACAACTGGTGTATAATGTACAGGACTGGGTGTAAGGTGCTAATTGGGGGGGGGGGGGGGGGGGGGGGGGGGGTGATTTGAGAGTTTAAAAGGAGTAGTTTGATTTCCAAAAAATGTGGAAAAGTGATGAAATGGAATTCCGAAGAACTGGTGTATAATGTACAAGATTGGGTGTAAGGTGTTAATTGGGGGGGGCGGGGGGGTGATTTGAGAGTTTAAAAGGAGTAGCTTGATTTCCAAAAAATGGTGTTCCAGGAGTAAATTACAAGGGACAAAATTTGGAATGTAGGATCACAAATGTGAAAGGTGTGTCCGTGTTGTTGAAGAACTACGGGCTTAGAGAGTCAACCTGCAAAATGAGCGGTAAGAGTTAGGGTAGGTTATAAAGAGTATTCATTTGTAAAATTGGGTTTAACTCTGGGTTTTGGATTTAGTTAGAAGAGTGCCTAAGTTTTGGCCATTGGTCCAACATACGATGGGTTGGTCAAGATGCGCAAGGGTGGGGGAGAGGCTGCAAGCCGTATGGATAGGCTTACCAATTATTAGGGTAGGGTTTAGTCTACGAGTTTCTGGAGAAAAAGGTAGTTTGAGGGTGATAGGGGAAGGTTTTTTTAAAGATGGGGTTTTGGTTAGGAGAGTTGTTCGTTCCTTGTAAGAGATCAAACCAAAGACCCTAAGGAAGAAGTTTCTTGGGTAGCCTCTATGAAGGAGCCTAATGAAGAAGAGGTTTCTCAAACGATAGAATCCATCAGGATTGCTTTCCCTGATAAGATAGCGTCTAAGTTCTGACTTGATAAAGGCTAATTTTTGGTGGAGAGGGTGCCAAGAGATCCAAGGTATATATTGGTAAGAGTTGAGAGGCTTTTGGTAACAATTGGAGTCCAAGATACCATACAAGTGGAAAGTATGTCCCTTGTGGAAGTGGACATCTAGGATGGTTGCTTCAAAAGTGGATAGGATGGGTGAGATCTCTATATGTTCTTGTAGAGGGAAGGCGTAGGAAGCGAGAGTTTTGGTAAGTGATTTACGAGAGCCGATCCAGACCCCGAAGGCATCATCTATGTATCTCTTATAATAGGCTAGGTTTGGGCTAGAGATAAGTAGAGAGTGGTTTTCTAAGTGGCAAAGGAAAAGACACGCATATACCACTGCGAAATTGGATCCCATTGCGGTGCCCTTAATTTGCTTCCATACTTTGTCTTTGAAACAAAGATAATGGTGTGAAAGAATAAGGGTGGCAAGAGAGATGATGAACTCTAATTTTGGGGTGTCGAAGAAATTAGTAATGGTGCTTCTGAGGGCTATGAGACCGTCAGTCATAGGGATGCTGGGGTAGAGGGAGGTCACATCGAAGGTAAAAAGGAGACAATGGGGGGGGAAGGTCTTTGAGTGGAGATCGATGATGAGGGATAGCGAGTCTTTGAGGTGTTGTTTTTGTGAAAGGAGGACAGGATAAAGTTGGAAGTGTAGCCATTTGGAAGCATTTTCAAACAAGTATCCACGGTAAGAGCAAATAGGATGGGCTACAAGTATAGGTTTGTGTAACTTAGGGAGAAATTGGATAGGGCAGGGTTTGAAGGATTTATGGAGTGGTGTGAGGATAAAGGTGGCTTCATCTCGGGTGAGGAGAGTGTATTTGAGGGTGATGGAGTGGAGTAAAGAGGCGAGGTAATTATGTGGTGGTGGGGTTAGGGGTTGGTATGTGGAGGGATCATTGAGTTGTCTATGGGCTTCTTGTTCATACCATTCCCGTGATAGGATGGTAAGACCTAGATTTTTATCCACCGGTTTAATGACTATAGTGTGGTCCGTTGAAAGAGTTTTAAGGGCACGCTTGACAAATTTGGGAAATTTTGAGTGCGAAGTTTTGTAGTGTGTAAGAGTATCTTTCAGATTTATGAGGTTAAGGGATGTGATCTCCTCTAGTGTAGGATCTAAAGAGGGGGGTATCCAAGAGGGGTTAGGGGTTTTGAAAAGGGGGGGTTTGTTGGACATAGAAGATTGAAAAAACATATTGAGTTGTAATTTTCTTGCCAAGGAGTTGTGGGCTTTAATAATGTGTTCCGCAGGGGGGTTAGGGGGAGGGGGAATGTACTTAAGCCCTAGATCTAAGCATTTCTTTTCGTCGATAGAGAGGGGGCGGGAGGTGAGATTATGAAAAAAGTTAGTACAAGGGTTATTGACCAAGGTGCCGGAAGAGAGCTTACCAAAAACTATAAGTTTGTAGGCGTGCGGATTTATGAGTGGAAGCCAAAATTTATGCCTCTTCCTTCCTCTATTTGTGGAATCTTTTCTAAGAGGGAAGTTGGGGGCTTCGTTTAAAAAGGATAGGGTAGATGGTGGTGGGGTAGAGATGGAAGGGAGAGAGCGTTGAGTGTTTTTCCAAAGATAAGGGAGGAGGGGGGGCTTACTGAAAAGTAAGTGTAACCAAGAAGTTGGACAAGAATGCCCTAATCCCTCCTCCCTTTTCCTTTTCCCAAATCTTTGTGGGAGCGTTTGTGGTTGTTGTTGTAGTTGTCGTCGTTGTGGTTGGTGCTGTCGTCGTAGTTGTCGCCATCATGAGAAAGATTGGGAGGTTTGGTTAGTTTGTTATAGGGGAAAGGCTTAGGTTTACACCCCTCTACGTTTATGGGTCCCTTCCTCCTTTTTTCACTTTCCTTAGAATATATATATATATATTGAATTTGTATACTGCTTCCTCTCTTCTGTCTCTCTCTCTCTCTCTCTCTCTCTCTCTCTCTCTTCCCACATAGATTCTATAGTTTTAGAATTTTCTTGGATTGTCAGTTTGTACTTGATAATATAATTAATATTTTACCTTACCTTTGGCATGTATGGCCCCCTTCAAACCTTTTTGTACTCCCATATTCCCTTACATGAAAAGTAACAACTGATAAAGTTGCCCTTCACTCATTTCCTTGTAGTGATAAGTTTCTTTGTGATTGTCCCTCTTTAATGATTGATAACTCCCCACTGAGGAAAACCCCTTTGGTCCGCTTTTCTCTACCTATATAGCCTCCCCCTCCTTTTATACGAGATACCACCACTGATGAGCTACTCAAAATCAAAAAGCGTTTGGTGAATCCATTTTGTTCGTTTACCACCCCCGACTCCCCTTTTTTTCTCTGTTTGCTTCACCTTTTGTGCAACATTCTATTGTTCTCCTTTGTTATGAATTCTAATGGTAATCTTCACTCGCTCTTATGTTACATATCAAGTTTTCTATGTATGGATATGTGGATATAGCTTGAACTAGGTAAAGCTTGCATGTAGCAAATTCATAGGTTTATAGGTGTTTATGGACATGTACAAGTCCATAGAGCCACTCGTTCAAGAGTGATCTATTTTTCCAGGGTCTTGGTTGTTTATGTATACCATTTGTGGATCTATTTACTAAGACATGGAGTGTCTGCGCATGCTTTATGTGGTTTTGGTGAGATATTGAGTTTTTTACTCAATTTTCAAGGAAAACTTTGTTGGATTTTCCCCCCAGATTCTCGCCATGTTTTATGCATATCTACAACTTACTCTCTTATGGTTTAGTGATCGAGTTCTTACTCTCACTTTGATAGGTTTTTTCAGTTGCATATGCTTGTGTGGTTATATTTCAGCCAACCACAAGCTTTACAGGGGTTTTGCAGATCTTTGCAGGAAGTTTTCGTGTGGGATGTGTTTTGAGCGTTTTTTAAAACTACTTGCGTATATGGTTATGTGCTTTATGCTCCGTTGGGTTGTTTGTCTTAGATTGTATGCCTGCAAATATAGAAGATTGTTAAGGTATTTTATGCATATGCGAGCATCAATTTTGATGCGCTTGATCATAGTTTTCATGATTGTGTATTGATCTCCTACTTTGACTTTCACCTATGGCAATTGATATGCGTGACAATTTTGAGTCCACAACGATGACTCATGTGAGACTACGATCTCATTTGTGTCAACACTTGAGATTTTGGCATTGTGGTCAAACAAACCACATGCATCATGCAGTGGCATAGGTGTATTTGCAATGCAGAGGAGGCTTTGACAGATGTTAGAGAGGTTGTGGCTGACTTGCTACTGGTTTAGTGTTGTTAGCCTGCAAACAAGAAGGAAAATGAATGCCTCTATAGTCTTGCACAAGCCACACCATCGGCGGCAGGAAGAACTATCACACCGCCAAAAACACCTGCGGCGGTAAACACCTGTAGAGACTTATGAAAAACCCTCCAAGCCTGGAGCACACTCAAAATCAAGAGAAATAGAGGACATCAGATAAATCTCATCTCATGGAGATGTCCGTAGAGTATCCAGAGGCAAAAAACAGAGGAGAAATGAAGAAGTTATGGCCACTTGAACATGGAGGTGTCCTTTCTCTTGCTAAAAAATGAGCTCTCTAGAAGTTGTGCAGGTGTTGCAGCTATTAAAATGGCGGCTTCCTTATCTTTTATTTCCAAGAATTTTCTCTCTCTTCTTAGCCGACAAGGCTCTCTATCAAGGCATCTTTTAATTGGCTCCCTTTAGGCTTTTTTTGGGCAGAAAATGAGTTGTCGGTGACCCTTTGACCAAGGAATGGGGTGGGGGCAAGTGGCTGGGGACCAAAAATTGTGTTCGGCACCTGTCCAGCTGAGTGTGAACTCCCAAAATGCGCCCCCTCTTCCCAATGAGCCCACGAGTCCCTCCATGGCAAGCCTTGAAAGCCTCTCACCAAGTGATACACCCATAATGGGCTCCCCCTTTAGGCTATATACCCCCCGCCACATGGCACATCATCACATCATCAAGCATTTTGTATTTCTTGGATTTTCTTACAAACGCATACTTTTTGGAAGATGGTATCTTCCCTTTTTGCAATAATATGGCCCCAATGCAATCATCTCCCACTGATGGGTTAACATAAAACCCATTGGCACATTGAACCCTGCATCCAAAATCTTATCCACTTCTTCCTTCAAAGCATTCATTTTCTTCTTAACTATCCTCTTAATTTCCACCTTATTGGCTTTGCCCCTTCAACTAGCTCGATCTTCAACATTTCACCCACTTCCCTCTTCTCCTCGTTCAACAACAAGAATGACACTTCACCCTCATCACTGGAGTTGGAAGTAGAGCTACTTTATGAATCTTCAGAACTATCTTCACTGGTAACTTTGGATTCATCATTCTCACTCACATCTTCGAGTGCCATAGGTTGCTCGATAGTCATATCAAACACCCTCTTTTCACACTTCTTGCCATACACACATATTGTGCCCTTGCCCCAATCTTGCACAACACAAAAATCTCTCAACCAAGGTTGTCCCAAAATGAGAGGAAAAGCTCCCAGTGCGAGCTGGCATAACATGAAAGTTTACTATAACCTTCACGTTAAAGACTTCAACTTCCAAATTCTTAATCATCCCCAAACACTTCGCTTTAGCATGGTTTGCTAGTCAAATCCAAAACCTAGAGCTTCCGCATGTAATGAGACCCAGTCTCTCGACACATGACTGTGTGATCACACAAACTTGAGCACCTCCATCAATGTAGGCCTCTCCCATGTCCACACCTTTGTGCCAAGCGTTCACCACATGACAAATGTCGGTAACTCTCCCACATCCAGCACTCTGACTCGTCCATGCTTCGGCTCTTTCTCTGGATTCACTAATGACTTCCACTGCCTCTTGAGTTTGGGCACCATATTCATCAACTGTCCAAAAGTACAATCTACTTTCCTCCCAATCAGGTCTTCCTTTAAACTGTAAGTTGTTTGGCCTTCTCCCAAAGGTAAATCTACCACTTCAAACCACCTATGAGTTCTTCTCTTCCTCTTGGCTTTTGCATCTTCACCCTCTTTCTCTTTCCCTTTCTTTTTGTAGGACCAGGAGTGGCATAGCCTTCCCTCTCTCTTTTGCCTACGAGCAGCATATCTCCTTCTTTCTTTTCAGCCCGCGCAATACCCACATGACCATCAGAAGTTGAGGCTTGATTTTTTTGTTTAGTACCTTGATCTCCTTGTATATCCAATGCATAATCATTAGCCCTATTAGGAATCTGTTGGGGGAGTGGAAACATATCACCTTCTGTCCTTGTTGCCTTTGATCAATAAGTGCTGATGTGACCAAGTTCACCACAATTAAAACAAGTAGGAATGAACCTTCTCTGTGGCTCAAAGACGCCTTGTCCATGACCCACATTAGCATTAGGCTGAGCTTCACATGCCTGAGCCATCCCTCTACCAGGACCGCGACCACGATCACCTCCACCTCCACCCCCAAGAACACTGAGTTGCAATTCCTGCATCATGGTCATCATGTCTTGCATATTTTGTTGTAACTATTTAGTATTAGCAACCCTTTGAGCAGGTTGGGCTCTAGTCTCTGCCTGATTTTCCTCCTTTTGGCCGCCATTACTTTGCACAGGGACGGCTTTTCCATACTCATTAAGTCTTTGAGCCTTCCATTCTTTCTCCCTGGCGATAGCGATTGCCTCCTCGAAGGCGGTGGGTGTTTTTAACTCAACTTTAAACTTCAGACTTTCTTTTAAGTTGGCCACAAAATGGTCCTTCTTTAACATGGATGGAGGGATTTCATTTTCCAAAGCTTGTACCCATTTATCCCATAAACCGGTGAACTGCATGACAAAATCATCAACACTTTGATTAGCCTTCTGAGTGTACCCAAAATTTCAAGCCAAACTTCATCAGGTACTTTAATGGATGTGTACTGTGCCAAAAAAGCTTGCTTCACACGATTGTAGTCCAAAACAACCCTTGGAGTTTGTGCCTGTACCAACTCTTCATGATTGTGTAACCAAACTTTTGCCTCATCATGTAGATTGTATTGGAGGAGCCGCAACAACATAGCTTGGTCTAGTATATTTTGAAGCAAGCAATTGACTTCCAATTTTTCAATAAAAGTCTAAGCATTCTCATTAGGCAATCCATGAAACTAGGGGAACTCGTCCGCCATGTTTGATTGCCTCAAAAACACTTACATGTGACGTCGAAAGCTCAAGGGATGTCGATGGATCGCTCAAGTACCTAATCCACCTCACACTGGGTAATCCGGACCCCAGTGCTTGGCTTCACAAAACCTCACAACCCTCCAAAGGCTGCAATCCAATTATACGACCGTCTCAAGTGTTGTCCACAATTTGCACATACATAGGCGGTTGTCCATAAGGACCCACATCCCTTTTACATTCTCTGCCTTACAGAATAGACATATTTCACAAGAATTGGGGCATGCGAGCACTTGCTCCTCCGTGGGGGTACCAAAATGATGTTACCGTGCAAACGAGAAGGAAAATGAATGCCTCTATAGTCTTGCACGAGCCACACCGTCGGAAGTAAGAACTATCACACCGCCAAAAACACTTATGGTAAACACCTGTAGAGATTTATGAAAAACCCTCCAAGCATGAAACACACTCAAAATAAAGAGAAACAAAGGATATCATGACAAAGCTCGTCTCGTGGAGATGTCCATAGGCAAAAAACAGAGGAGAAATGAAGAAGTTATGGCCACTCAAACATGGAGATGTCCTTTCTCTTGCTAAAAAATGAGCTCTCTGGAAGTTGTGCAGGTGTTGTAGCTATTAAAATGGGGGCTTCCTTATCTTTTATTTCCAAGAATTTTCTCTCTCTTCTTAGCCGACAAGGCTCTCTATCAAGGCATCTTTTGATTGGCTCCCTTTAGGCCTTTTTTGGGCAAAAAATGAGCTGTCTGTGACCCTTTGACCAAGGAATGGGGTGGGGGCAAGTGGCCGGGGACCAAAAATTATGCTAGGCGCATTTCCAGCTGAGTGTGAACTCCCAAAATACGCCCCCTCTTCCCCACGAGCCCACGAGCCCCTCCATGGCAAGCCTTGAGAGCCTCTCACACCAAGTGATACACCCATAATGGGCTCCCCCTTTAGGCTATATACCCCCCACCTTCCACTTTTTCCTTCCCATATGGGATAGTCCCCCCGCCACATGGCACTTTCTCCTCAAGCTTCCCAACTCCCTCATGCCCAAAAATTTCCAGATTTTCTCCAAAGTAGGAGCACTTCTCGAGCAACTTTCCCAAAGCATAACTTGCGGCTCTGGTCACTGAATGACTCACCGTAACACACGGCTCGAAGCCCATCATCTTGACTACACCTATAATTAACCTCAACATCTCTAATTCCAATTGTCAAGTTGGCCCAGTTGCCCTTCTCGCATGCACCCGCAATCACCTTCTAAGTTGAGACCACCCACTTCGGATGCCCATAACTCATGATGTATAAGTCCGATTCACGAGCTACAAAGCACGGCTGAAAATAATTATTAAAAACAATGTTTTGGGGACTTGAACAACCCAAAACATCACCACCCAATCTTGGAAAAATCACACCTTTGTACATGAATTTTTATAGGGCAACTTCCAAAACTTGCAGGGCTATGTACACATATATACACGAGGCTAGTGGGCAAGCTTTTAGGCATGAACTACTGAATTTATGCTCATACAAAAAATACCTAACAATGTGTGACATAGAGGGTGCAAGAGACGTATGTTTGTGATTGCCCATAGTGGTGCATCATATACACTTTGTCATGTGCGATATGTTTCTCAATTGAGACATGGTTTGATCTGGATGAGACAATTGAGAGATAGTATATGTTTGGTAGTGCTTAGATAGCACTCTTTCCAAATACATTGCTATTCTCTAGTCATTGTGAGAGGAGCCAAGATTGGCTTGGTTTACCCTATGGATGTATCTGAGGTGCAAGTTGGCATAGTCTTGATTACATTACAGTCATGTCAATGAGAGACGAGACACATAACTTTCATGGATGAGCTCTAGAGTGATGTGCACAACATGTCTATATCTACAGAGTTAGAGTGGCCATGCTCTAGCAAGACACAACAAATTGATCCTCTTAGGATAGAGATACCTCCTACCTCAGAGATGAGCGATATGGAGTTCTTTGACATGCTCATGCTAGAGTTTGATACGACGATGCTAGGACATGTGGATATAGTCCCTATGGACAATGAGGGAGTGATGACTACCTTGGACTCAGGACTGACACATCCATGCATGATTAGTAGTTCTAGTGGTGATGTAGTGAGTGTTGAGATACCTATTGCGGATAGGTTGGCAGAGGTCACTGGACATGGCATTGATGCAATTGGCATGGATATGCTAGCAGAGATTACACATTTATCATCAGCCTTTGGGACTCTCATTTATGACCAGTTAGTGTGGAGACTCGACATAACAGCTACAATGGGAGTGTTTGCAATTGGGGTTGTCAATTGAGTGATCGCTCCACTCCTTTTCCTTTTGCCCCCCTTAAGTCCTTGTACTCTTTGTATTCTTGGGAGGGATCAATAAAAACCCCAAACAAATTGGCATCAATCTTCAAAATGTCATCGTCGCTTTTCTTTTCCTCGATCCTTGTATATCTTTCATCATATGATGCCTTGGTCGCATACTCATAGCTTGTTGTTGAATCACCTCCACTATCTACCATCAATGGATGAAAATTGGTCTCTTTGGTCTTCCAGTCTAGCACCATCTGTCTGCCGTTTTCTTTGTCTGGTAGTATAAACATACCACTTTCCCAATCCTGCATGGCTATTGGCTCCTATGATTTTCTTGCAACTAAGAATTCCATAAACTTGTCTAGCTTGAAGTACTCACCATTGGCTAATTACATAGCCATTGCCAATGCTGCCCAACATGCCTCAAAATGATTGAGAAAAACATCAAAATCTTCGCTCAAGAGCCTTTAACTTGACATCCATATCAGCTTGAGCAAAAGTCACACAAAAATGGCATCCATAGCGCTAGACATGCTTGCCGTGGCTCCCCTTCCAAAGCATCAAACCATACCTTAGCTTTGCCGTGCATCACGAATGAAAAGTTTGTATCTTGCTTTCTTCATTTGGCATCCACAACAACAATATGTACAACTCAAAATTTGCAATCCACTTATTAGGAACTTCTTCTCCAATAAAAATTGGCATGTAGCTCATTGTTGCCATGTCGATCAACACCACATAAAATTCTCAATAAAATGGGAATCTTAAGCTTTAATCCATCCCACCTAAAATGGTACAAATCCCATTTAATTTTTGAAAATCTAGTTATGCCAAAGTCTAGAGACTATTATACACCATGAGTTTTGTCCAAGCTCGAGGACATATTGTTTGATATGTTCAAATCACTTGTAGAATGCTTAAAATTTATAAAAGTTCCCATATCTCATAATGTAGGTGGTGTTGATAAACACCTTGAATGCCACAAATTCCATAACAAGAGTCTTGATCTCATATGCTCAACACAACCAAAAAAACAACTGCTAAGGTAAATTCATGATCCACACTCAATCTTTCTTTAAGGATGTTCAGGCCCTATGGAGCATTTTTAAAAACATGCTTTGGGATTTTTTCCCTATTTGAATTTTGTGTTTGCCCCCTTCTCACCCATGAGAAGACAAGTGCATCGACATCCTCTCATACTTGTTGTCTCTTACATTAGATCCCTTTTGCTTATCCTAGGGCTTCCTAAATCCCAAAACCTCGGTATCAGACATACCTTTCTTCTTGGTCTCCTTTGAATTGTTTGTTACAAAAACTCAAATAATAGCTATTCCCATTTGAACATGGTTCCTTGACCTTTGACGTGGGTGCAGCCAAAGTTGGTCTTTGCAGGGAAGTGTTGTATGCTAGGTGGTAGGTGCTAGCAGATGCAAGACAAAGGGTTAAGGCAAGTGTGGAAGACCTGGGCAAGCAGGTGATTGGGGGAAATGTATGTCTGATGGGTTTTTTAAGGCCAAGAAGTCTCAAGAGTGGGCCAGTTGGGGTGACAGGTAAAGGTGCCCGAGATGCTGAGTTAGTGCTCTAGAATGTGGAGTTTGAGATGCTCTAGAAGCTAGTTCAGATGACTCCTCAAACAAAGCTTTGTTGTGAAAGTTATGCTAGTTCAAAGTTGGAGTGGTTTGCAGATCTGGACGGACATGGTAAGTACTGATAGGTGGCCAAAGTTGGATTCAATGGATACACGTGAAGAGCTCAAGTTGTGGAGCATGCTTGTCTTTTTAGACTGCAAATTGGAGCTCTACAAGGCAAGTTATGGTCAATTGAAGGTTTGTCGAGGGTCAGTTATATGCACCCCCTGACAACATTCAAAATAGTGCCATGTGGCATTTTTTGGGCCTCGACAGAGTTCTAGAAGGTGATGCACTTCATATGAAGTTGGCAGGGACCAACCGCTTGACAATCAAAATCATGGTGACGGGGATGTGCTAGTCGATAGTTGGCATGGCAAGTGTCAAAGAAGGGTGCATAGATGATTTTTTGCTGATTTCATGCATCTCCTTTAGTGTCGAGGCAGAACCAAAGTGCAGAGGAAAGGGGGAGACTCAAGGTGGAACCCGGGACTTTTGAATGATTCCATTGGCTTAAGCATTTGAGCACTAGGTAGAAGGTGACAAAGGGTTGAAAGAGGGGGATGATAAAACTTGTTTTTATTCATTTTTTGTTGAAGTTTAAGAATCTTTTAAGGGTTGTGCATTATTGAGCTGACGTGGCAGGCCGGTTGAACCCACATGTGGGCGATGGAGGAGGGAACGAGGGAATATATCCCAAGGCGTGAGGCTGCAAAGGTTATCACATGAGGGGGTTGGAGCTCCTCATGAGCTTGGCGACGGTGTGAACCTGGTGGTGTTGTGTTGTTGGTGCTCTAGGCATACCCACGTGGCAGTTTTGGCCAAGGATGGGCAGTGCAGTGGTGGCCAATTCTTGCAAGGAGGCATATACAAGTGATGATGTGGTAGCCTGTGGGCGGTTGTTCCCGTGAGCCCATTAGGGCCCAAGCTTTTGAAGAAGAGCCCCCCCCCCCGAAACCTCGCTAGTGGTGACGTAAGGGGAAGGGTGTATGAGCTAGAGAGAGAGAGAGAGAGAGAGAGAGAGAGAGAAAATCCAAGGATCTTGAATGAGTCGAAGGGTTAGTCAAAGAGCTCTAGAGGAGGCATTTCAAAGGCCCACCATCCAAGGGGCAGTCAAGGGCGAGCAAAGTGGGATCCAAAAAACGTTCCGTGTGGCCAAGTGTCAATCAAGGTGGCAGTCCAAGGCAAGGGCAATGTGCATGTGAGGGAGGAGGCATGTGCTAGAGAAAGAATACTCCCAAGTGGGTCTAAGGTGGTCAAATCCAAGCCGACCAAGGAAGATCCCAAGGGTGAGAGAGGAATGAAGTGGAAATTCAAAATAAAAAAATTCTAGTGGCACTAGCGACATCGTTAGTGCACCCCCCTCAAGGGCAACCCCCCTCAAGAGCAAAGAGAAGAGAAAAGAGCAAGCTAGAGAACAAGCAACCGCCTCCCAAAGCTTCTTAACTAAGATGCCAAGTGGACCAATCCGGGACAATTTCCCTCCATATAAAAGTCAATTTTTTAATCAATTCTAGGCTTTTTTTGTGCCATTATGAAGCCTACAGAGTGGAGTTTTTGGATAGAGGAGTGTGCTTGTCAATCCCCTTTGTATCTTTTCATGAAAATGGATATTGTGATGGGAGTGCAAGCTTTGTACATGCCTTTTGAAGTGTAGTCAAGTCACTATTTCCCAGTCTTGCTATTGTTTCCCCTTCCCCCCTTCTCTTTCTGCTTCTCTTGTGTTATCTTGCGGTGTCGGCAGTGTGTGCCCCCCCCGGAACCGGTGGTGCTTTGTGTGAGAGAGTGATATTGAGAGGCTGTGTGTGTGTGTGTGTGCAAGGGTAAAGACAGTCTATGGCAGTGGGTATGCATTGTGTTTTGGTCTTATGGAGTGTGTGAGCATTGAGAATTGTGCTGACGGTGGTCTACTAGTGAAAAGTGAGTCTTTTGAAGGTGTTTCTAAGAGAATAGGGGTGTTGTGGATACCCTGAGCTATAGAGAGGCCCATGTTTGTGTGCTGGGTGCGTTCCCCCATTCCCCCTCTCCAACTTTTGGTGCCCCCATAGAGGAGCTCACTGATTGATCTTAGTTGATTGAGAAGAAGTGGTTTTTGGTGTTGGAGGTCATGGCGACAAGAAGCTATAAACCAATTTTCATAGGCGAGGAGAATCCCAACAAGTAGATGTCGGATTTTGAGTTGTATATGCTATCACTACGTATGCTAAACGAGGATAGAAAAATGCAAACATTTCCTTTGGTGATGCATGGAAAAGCTAAATTTTGGTACGAAGCTCTAGAAGGCGAGACAAGGCAAGCTTGGCTGGCTCTACGAGTGCGTTTTCTTCACGACTTTTGCAAGGAAGCATCCCCATTCTAGATGGATGCAAAGATGAAGGCACTTAAACAAGATGTAAGTGAAGAGTTCCATTTGTTTTTTGGATTTTTTTGAAGAGTGTTGGGTAGAGTTTTGCTACATTCAGTTGGCTAATGGGGATTACTTTAATTTGGACAAATTCATGGCGTATTTGCACCGTAAAGTGAGAGAGAAGGTCAATTTTGAAAACCCAAAAATTACATAAGCACTTTAGCAATTTCATGGTTGAAGAGCAGAAAGATAAAGAAGAAGATAGAGCAGGGCATGTCGGAGTACGAGACGATAGTCCTCCTTCAACCATAGAATCTGAGGGAGGCTATTCATGAGGAAAATGAAATTGAGGTGTAGCCATTGTGACGCAGAATTGGGTGCGCACGGTGCAAGATTTGTCCAAGAATATGCATAAATTGCTGCTAGGTGTGATGGATAGAGGACATCCAAGAGGAGCAAGGGGTAGGGCAAGGCCAAAGCCCAGTAGATGCTATATTGCAGAGAAGAGGAACATTATACACTTGATTGTCCCCAACCACCAAGAGAGAGAGAGAGGAGGTATTTACCCGCTGTTTGGTAGAGGCCGAGGTCAAGGGAAATTCAATGGTCCAAGAGAGCATGCAGTGGAGAATCCTATTTATCTAGCTTTGCCAAATGGAAGTGAAGTCCTAAAGGTGAATATGATTGGGGTGGATAAGCAGGATGTCAAAGTTTTGGCCAATAAAAGGGCCAGGGCAGAAAGCGAAACATGGATGGAGCGTGAAAGCAGAGCTCACAAGGGTAAATAGAAAGTGTAAGAGGACAAGGAGCAGCCTAAGACTAGCAAGAGACAAAGGCACTGCAAAATCAAGCAAGTGGATTTCCAGCTAGGACGCGGCTACCCTAAGTATGACCTGGTAAGTGATGTGAAAAATTAAAAAGTAAACATTACTTTTGGTCAATTGTTGGCTTTAAATCTGAAGCTGAGGAGAAAGTAGTCTATGAGTGCTAGTATGAGGTTGCCAAGAGCTAAAGGGAATGTGCACATGATGCAAAACATGGCCTTGAGGGTAGGTAGCCACACGACTGAGGTTCTTCCATTGGTGGATGCTGTCATCCAAAAGAGGATGCAGGTACACGCCTACATAGATGGTGGGGCACAAGTATGTGTCATGGCAGAAGCAACCATGAAGGAGACGGGAGTCAAGGTGGTAGCAAGATTGAATGTACGCATGAGGATGGCCAACCATGCTAAAGCTAGGTGCCTAGGTGTGGCTCAAGACGTGAAAGTCAAGGTGATGAGCATAGAGTGTCTGATAGATTTCTTTGTGATGAAGGCAAGTGATAATTCATATCGAGTCATTTTGGGTAGGCCTTGGCTTTTGGGAATAGGTGCTAAACAGGACTAGGAGAGCAAAGTGTTCACTTTGCCTGACAAAGAGAAGGGGAAACAAATTGTGCTAGATTTGAAGACCAAGGAGAGCAATTCTCATCCTATGGTGTCAAAAGATGAAGACAACACTACAAGCTATGATTACGAGATGGAGACGGTCTATGATGAGGGCTACACTAATGTCGAGGGAGAGGATAGCAAGGACAAAATATTGAAGATAGATACAGATCTGTTTGGAGTCACCATAGACGCCTCTCCAAAAAAAGAAGGTATGTAGCCTCAAGTTCATGATTTGAGTGTAGAGGACGTGTCTAGCATGTTAAGTGAGGATCTGACCAAGGGTAAGAAAGAGGGTTATGTTCAACTGTGTGTATCCTATCCAAACCTATTTGCAATGGAATACAAAGATCTGCGAGGTGCAAAAGAGGTAGAGCGCAAGATTGTTCTCGAAGAAGGTTACAAGCCTAAAGCACAAAAGCTGAGAAGGTTAGGGGAGATTAAAAAAGAGACCCTTTGGCAAGAGATCAATAAGTTGTTTTATGCACGTATCATATACCTTGTGAAAGAGTCGGAGTGGGTTTCACTAGTGGTTATAACCCCAAAGAAGAATGGGAAATGGAGGGTGTGTGTCAACTACAAACCACTCAATGCGGTGACCAAAAGAAATCACTACACGCTGCCATTTCAAGAGAAGATTCTAAATCAGGTAGCAAGCCATGAAAGATACTCAATTATGGATGGGTTTTCACGATACTTTCGGTTAGGGATTGTTCTTGAAGACCAACAGAAGACCACATTTATCTCTCCATGGGGTTGTTTTGCTTATCGTCGGATGCCCTTAGGGTTGGTGAATGCATATGCTACTTTCTACCTGTTGAAGCTGCAATTATGTTTCCAAAGGCTTTACGAAGAAGGAGGTCAGTTGAACCCCAAGAAGTGCAAGCTAGCATTGCCTCGAGCATGGATGTTGGGTCACATGGTGTTGCAAAACGCTATAGAAGCAGATCCACAAAATGTGAAAGCATTGGTGTTGATGGAGCAAAAAATGCTTAAGGTTTGGCTTCATTTGTCCATAAGCTAAAGTATCTTTCATGCTTCTTTTGGGATGTTGTTGCAATATGTGTATCCTCTTCAAAAGATGGCTCAACAGGTGCATGGTTATGAGTGTGATCAAGAATCTCAGGATAATTTTGACAGGGTGAAAGATATTTTGTGTCAATTGTCGGTGGTGTGTCCTCCCAATCGAGAGGAAAATTTCTATGTGTCTATGACGGTAGGTACAGTTGCCATTGGAGTAGTTTTGATGCAAAGAATGTAGGGAGAAGCTATAAACCTATCTACTTTGAGAGCAGGGTGATTAGCCCAAGAGAGACCACCTACATCGAAGCAGAGTAGTGGGTCATGGATTTTGTCTTTTTGTGTGCAAGTTTTTTGTGTTGATAGCTAACAGTTCGTTACTAGAGGTAGTGCTGCATTTGAAGTCAGGGAAAAGGATTATGAAGTGGGTGTTAGAGCTGCAAGGGTTCAAATTAGAGTTCAGATTAGACCATATGAGTCGGTCCCACCTAGTGGACATTTTGGTCAATATGGTTGTTAATTTGCCAGTCTATCCAAGGGTGGTGCAAGATGAAGCTAAAGAAGAGCTTGATTTGGAGGATGCTTTTACAATGTGGTGCGATGGAGCGTATTGAAGGGTATACAGAAGGCAGGTGGAGGTGTGGTGATACATGACCCACATAACAAAGTCATATTTTCAAAGTCTTATGATTTGGAGGATGTACACACCAACAATGAAGCAGAATACCTTGCCCTCCATCTAGGTTGAAGCAGTGCATTGAGTTTGGCATTTCTAGGTTGGTGGTAAAGGGTGATGTGTTGCTAGTCATCAAGAAATTGTTAGGCCAATGGCAAGTAAAGTGAGATTCATTGAAGCATTGGCTCTTTCCCATTAATAAGATTCTAAAGTTCTTTGAAGTGGTTCAATTCAAGCATGTGAAGAGAGAGAAAAACCGAGAGACGGACCAACTAGCAAGTAGCAGAGTGCAAGTGCATGTTGCAGGCCTATATCTAGCCCCATCCACTTATGTAGGTAGGGAGACTCTAAAGGAGATCGAAGAATTTTTGAGCACAGGACAGTGCCTAGAGAGTTTGTCCAAGTTGCAAAGAAGAAGAGTGGTGCAAAAGGCCCACAAATCCATTCTGGTAGGTGAAGACCTGGTTAACTATGGGCGATTAACTATGGGCGAGACCGAGTGCTAAGGAGGGTGTTGTACAAAGAAGAGATAGGTATGCTGTTGGAGCAATGCCATGAAGAGAGCGGACACCAAGGTAAATACTAGGTGCTATTTTGAGTGCTAAGAGCAGGCTTTTGATGGCCTTCCATAGTGAAGGACGTGCATTATTCGTGCAAAATGTGCCACAAATGTCAGAAAGACGGTTGGTAGCGGAGTCTTAGGGTGCCATCATCACACAAAGTGATTTCGAGAAGTGGGGCTTGGATGCCTTGGTCCAATCCCAAAGTCTACAAGCGGTAAGATGTGGCAGCCATTGACCACCTCGAGGCCAAAGCTGTGAGGGAAGTGAATTCTCATGTAGTAGCCCAGTTTGTGTTCGATAACACTTTTTTGCCGTTTTGGGGTATCGTGGATGCTAGTTTTTGATAGGGCTTAGGGATTTAGAAGCAAGCTAATGCGTGACTTAGTAGAGAAGATAATGATTGAACATTGGTTTTCCTCACCCTATCATTCCCAATGCAATGATCTAGTAGAGAGTTCCAATGGGCAAATCATCAAACATTAGGAAAAATATGAACCCTCTAGGGGCCCTTTGGGATTAAGGTTAATTAGAGGCCAGCCAATAGGAAGAGGGTGGTGGACACACTCTATACCCTCAAAAAAGTAGGGGGACAAGGTAGCTTTACACCTCTTAATAGCCTCTTACCTAGTGAGAAGGTAAGGGAGGTGGCTAGGGGAAAGGGAGAGGGGGGGGGGGGGGTAGGGGGGGATTACTTTGACCTTTTTTCCCCCACTTTTTGGCCCGGATTTAAAAATACACTAAAAATTTCAAATTTCAAGTTTTCCCTCCTTAAAAGGTCCCCTAACCTATTTCATGGTCAAAAAAGTATTTTTGACCTCCAAAAGTCAAAAACGTCCACTTAAAAATTCTAAAAAATTATTTTTTTTCAAAAAATTTCAAAACATCATTTTCCACCATCCAAAGTCTTTCCAAACCTATTCTATAGCTAAAAAGTGATTTTCTCTCTCTACAAACCCTTTTCCAAGCTCTCCATGGTTGCAACAACCACATGCACCCCCTATAGTCCAGCATTATCTCTCTACTAGCTTTCTCCCATCTCCATTGTAGCACCAAGCAAGCTTCTCCCCCATCTCTTCCCCGTGCCCACCACATAGTTCCACACCAAGCTAGCTCCTCTCCCTTCTCTCACCTCCATTACAGCCCTCCTTCTACTTTCATTCACTCGCACTACATGGAAACCTCTACTCCCGAAGATGGAAAAAGAATCAACTCACATGACTTGCATACCACAAGAACAGGAGGTGTGAATAGTGCATGGGCATTGCAAGGATTCATCTCCAACATAAAGGTAGAATGGTGAGAAAACTACCCTTGTATCTGACATTCAGAGCTTAATATCATCTCCATCTTTAAGTTTATCATGCTGGAGGGAATTAACCTCTTTATGGCTTTCAATGTTTAGGCTTCACACCTCATAACATTGGGTGGTGCTATTTTGTTGATGGCTTTGGTGCGCCATCTATAGTTTTGTAGCATGTGATTGAGTCTCACAATGTAAGTAAGCTGTGCTATCTATGGAGAGTCATCAAAGATTTTTCTTATAATTTATTCTTTGTATAGTTGTCATTAGATTATTAGAATGATATCATTTTGTACTTTATAACTTTGTGCTCACATAATCTGTTGTTTACTTACAGAGTCAACTTGTTTTGAGAGGACATGAGCAAGCAACCATGTGCAGAGATGGAAATTACCCTATTTTTGTTCTGTGAGGAACCTTTCACTACCGTGTTAAAAGATTTTGATAAGAATAGTAGGATTTTTGTAGAATCTTGAACCAATAGGTACTCTCTAGGAGCTCTTAGAAAAGCCATCCCTATAGTACTACTATCTTCCCTAGTGTCATAGACACACAAATACTCGTGTATATGAATCTCTAGATGAGAAAGACAAATACTTGTAAGAGAAGCCTAACAGCAACAACATTGTCTCCATTTGTAATTATTTTTATGAGGCTGGATTCCTCTATAAATGCAATATAAATATTTTTTTTTGTTAAATGGTGTCGCACTGAGTGAGAGTATTTAATTTAGATTACTGGAGTTTCATAAAAATTTGAGAAATATTATTGATTTTTATGGATATTCTGATTTGCCTGTAAGATGTTTGAAGTTTCAAGTCTTAATCATTCCACCATGAATGCAATATTTTGATTTCAGTTTAATCACTAATGGTTATTCTTATTAAGTGGATCATAACCTTTGTCAAGATGTCCTCATTTGGAAATGTTGAATATATATCAATAGCAACATTTCAAAAGTTGAGAAAGCTAAATTCTTGCTTTCCAAAATGTTATTGTTTCCATACTATGCCTATGCAAAGCTTGACTTAAAGAAATGACAACTTGAGATGGAGGTGTAGATATATAGGGGTGACTTATTATTGATTCTTGTTTCATCATATATATTATAAAGCCTTCGAGTTTCCACCTTTTTGAGTAGTGTTGACAAGTTTTTGGTATCAAACCTTCTTAAATATCCCTATTCATTCGCTATTGGTAGCTATTTATTTGGTATTGCTAAAGATCATACCAATAGCTATCACCTTGTGAACTTAATTGTTGAATTGCGGATTTGATTTTTACTATGTAGCTCATTTGGATAGAGAAAGTGTAAAAATAAATTATAGATACATGTATTGTTAACATAGAAGATATGTATCACTCGAACCTATATAACTGCTAATCAAGAAACCTTTGGTTGGATACTATAACAATAGGGGTTACATGTGGTTTCAAATACCAAAGAAATGGCTTAACCAAAACATTCCCAAGAACACGAGGTGAACACAACGAAGTAAAAATTGGCTCTTTGTTTGGTTGATTCCTAGTGCTAAATGTTCTGAGTGCACAAAATTTGTGAGGCCTTTGACCTTGGGAGTTCACTAAAGTATATGTAACATAGCACGTGTTCAACAGAAGAGAATTTATATTCTTGTAAAGTTACAGAAACATGTGTAGGTAAGGCCTATAAGGGCTACTTTCAATCCATTGTGGTGAACGCAAATGATATAGGAAAATTTTGCATAGTGAATACTCCGGACATCAAACACTACAACTCTATCTCATGGCCATACATTAAAACAAAGCCCCTATTTGTCATTTTTAAGCCCCAGGGATCCTCAACAAGAGGGACCACAACGGCGCGTAGAATGGCCATCCAGGCACAAATAGGGACTAAGATATTTCCAAGAACAGGGGATGGACACAAGGAAGTAAAAAATGGTTGATAAGCATGATACAAGGTTTAGGTATCTGCCATTGGGGGGGGGGGGGGGGGTTGCTATGAACACATTAAACTGCCCAGTTCTATCTCATGGCCATGCATTAAAAAAATCTTGTATTTGTCATTTTAGGGCCCCAGGGACCCTCAACAAGAGGGGCCACAAGGGCGCGCAAACTGGCCATCCAAAATTTGGATGGCCAGTTTGCGCGCCCTTGTGGCCCCTCTTGTTGAGGGTCCCTGGGGCCCTAAAATGACAAGTACAAGCTTTTTGTTAATGCATGGCACGATACAATGTTTAGCTATTTGCCATTTGGGGGGGGGGGAGTTTGCTATGAATACATTCAATTGCCCAATTCTACCTCATGGCTATGCATTAAAAAAAGCTTATATTTGTCATTTTAGGGCCCCAGGGACCCTCAACATGAGGGGCCACAAGGGCGCGCAAATTGGCCATCCAAAAAATTTTGGATGGCCAATTTGCGCGCCCTTGTGGCCCCTCATGTTGAGGGTCCCTGGGGCCCTAAAATGACAAATATAAGATTTTTTTTTGATGCATGGCCATAATTCAAGTGTTGAACTTTTAGGTTGTTTTCAAGAGCTTCTAGTGTTCAATTGGCTCCGAATCTGTCTGGGCTTGTCTCACATAAATTTGTTCATCTCGTCGCGCTCTTCGACCATCGTGTGATGCAAAAAAATCATATCCTACTCGGATTCTCCAAAAAACAACGTGCAAGTTGGCAATTTCTTTAAAAATGATGTAAAACAGACATTTCTTACTTTTTTCTTAATCTACGGGCTCGAACGGGCATTAAAACCATGGAATCTGAAAATACTCAGAGAACCAATGTTTTTTATTGTGTTAAGGACTGCATTTCCTACATACAAAACTTTCTCAAAATCTCACCCTAACGCCTTCAAAAGTGGCTTCCAAGGAGTGTCCTCGATCAAAAATTAAAACTGAAGGAAAACAATCAGAATGAACTCCTAGACTGTGTACAAACTTTAAAATAACCAAAATTTCCTTTTAAAAAAAAGTTATTGCTAAAAATTTGAAAATAGACCACCCTTGGACTTCCGACAATGCTAGAAATCAAAGGGTTCAAGGAGAGGTATGGTGTCACAAGTGCATGGTAGGAATCTAATCGAGGTTTATTTCGTCAAGATCTCTTATACTTTATTATGTCTTCTCATGTACAATCTTACCAACAAAAACAAACTTACACTTTAAATGACTACAAATTTTATTTAACTTATCAAACAATCTAAAATACGGTAGACCTAGAGTGCTCTTACACATCAACAAACAAAAAAGTCCAAATTTCTTCTCATTAACTTTGATAAACATACATCTGTGAACAACTTCCAAGGAGTAGTGCGGTCATAGTTCTTACATCCATTCCATGACATGGTATGCTCCTGGGGTGACCTATCACATAAAAATATCTTTGGTAGGAGTGCCCTCATGTTAGGAAAGGGTGTGTTGCTGTTGATGAAAAGTTTTTGCATTGTCCTACTAGGGATCTCTCCATGTTAGCATAATGATTTTTGGTGTAGTGGGAGCGACATTGCCGCTGAGAAGAGCTTTGTGCCACCGTAAAAGCTTCATGTTATGCCAATTCCTTGAGCCATTCTTGCAAACAACGCCACTCAACTAGCATAGCAAGAGGTCACCTTGTAACAAAACCATGTATGAATTCAACATTTGCAAGCTATATAATGAAGACACTTGTTAAGTATATGTTGTACAAATTTGCAAGTATTTCTATCTAACTGGGAATAGACAATCCTAAAATATACATTAGGATGATATTACCACCCCTAATAAGCATGGATTTGAAGCACCTACCTGCAAGATGTAACAAAGAAGATTGTTTTAGAGGAAAAGTGGTGACAGTTGGCCTCTCTAACCTGCAGCCTTTCACTATTTGTGCATAAAAGCAACTTTTGTGCTAAGCACTACAAAACAAGTAGAGGCAACACCTTAGGCTTCAAAGTTTATGATAAGAAGAACACAATCAAAAGTAAGAAGTATATTGTTACCTTGCATAAAGGGGTGTTTTATTCAAATATGTGATGGTATTGGCAAGATATTGAAGAACCATCAACATTCATCTCACCGATGGTACGACGTTCCTGGGATGACCTCTGCTCACCCTCACGTGCGGCCTTCGGTGCAAACGTTGCGAACAAGCAAATATGTATGCATACGATTTGTGATGTCTTTGAGTACCATGGTAGTTGTTGCATGAGGAAGCAAAGGATGAAAAGAGAGAGGGGGGAGGGAGAGAGAGGAACATGAGAGGAGACAAGGGGGTAGTGGGGGAGAGAGAGAGAGAGAGAGAGAGAGAGAGAGAGAGAGAGTGGAGAAGGAGGAGAGAAGGGGGCAGGGAGGGAGAGGGAGGAACATGGGAGGAGAGAAGGGGACAGTGGGGGAGAGGGAGAGAGAGGGGAGGAGGAGGAGAGAAGGGGACAGGGAAGGAGAGGAGAGGGAGAAAGGAGGGAGGAGGAAGAGAGAAGAAAGGTTTTTTTTTTTGGGAGTTTTTTTTTGAAAAATTGGACTTTTAGTGCTTGTAAGTTAAAAAAAATGTCAAAAAATACTTTTTTTGATATGGATTTATGTTGGGGGGGAGTTTTTAAGTCAAAAATAAGTAAAAATAACTTTTTTTAAAAAAAGTCAAATTTTGGCTCTTAGTGATCCACGTTTTTGATGATGTGGCCACACCTCTTTACTCCCTTCACTTTCAAAAAGCTAGAGAGAGAAGGTGACCTCTTAGGTCCACATCCTATATGTGTCTTAAAAAAAGGCTAGAAAAGCCTACTCAAAACTAGCTTCTTGAATGCCCTTGTCCCCTTAACCCTACACACCATTAGCCTTAATCCCTAAAAATTAGGATTCCTTAAAAGGCCCATGCAAGGTTCATATTTCTCCTAATGAATGATGACAAAGTGCGTGTACAAGCAAGAGACTGAGTGGGAAACAAATCTATCGAAGTGTTTGTGGTGTATAGGACATCCTACAAGGTGGATACTAATTTTACTCCGTTTGATCTGGTCTATGGTAAGGAGGTTGTGTTTCTAGTGCATGTGCAGTTAGGAGATATAAAAGGTATGTGGCGTGCCAATGCCACTCAACAAAAGGTTTTACAAGATTGAATTACCAATTTAGAAGCATTGCAAATGGATAGAGATGCGGCGACCGACTACTATGTGAAGCAGCGGGAGAAGCAGATTGCCAAGTTCAATCAGAACCTGCCAGATAAGAAGATAGAAGAGGGAGACCTGGTGATGAAGTAGGAAAGATACTTGGATTTCACATTCCAAAAGAAATTCAAGAAGAAGTAGGTAGGTCCATACAAAGTGCAGAAGACCTTTCCGTACGGGACATATCAGCGCCTGGTAAGAGAAAATGGTAAGCTTTTTAGGAACAAGGTGAACGATGTGCGGCTCAATTTGTATTTTTAAAGGAATCTAGTGCCTGAGGTGCATTAAATTGTAGCCAAGGGGGGTAAGCAATCCACCTAAAGTATGCAGTGTGCAAAGGGGATGAAGCTTTTGTACATACCCTGTACATAGTTTTGTGGTTTGTAAGTGCTTTGCATTGTGAGTTTGGTGTGCCAGTTTCTCAAGTTCTGTAAATATGCTTTTAGTCAAACATAAATGTGCGACGAGGGGGCCATACAATGATGGTGCAACCAAAGTTGGTACGTGGAGGGAAGTGGTCTATGCCAAGTGGTGAATGCTAGCAGAAGCAAGACAAAGGGCTAAGGCAAGTGTGGAAGACCTGGGCAAGCAGGTGCTAGGGGAAATGTATGCTTGATGGGGGTTTTCAGGCCAAGAATGCTCCAGAGTAGGCTAGTTGGGGTGATAGGTAAAGGTGCCTAAGATGTTGAGTTGGTGCTCTAGAATGTGGAGCTTGAGATGCTCTACAAGTTGGTTCAAACGGCTCCTCAAACGGAGCCTCGGTGTGAAAGTTATGCTAGTTCAAAGTTGAAGTGGTTTGCAGACCTGAGACAGTATGGCAAGTACGGACAAGTGACTAGAGTTGGAGTCAATGAATGCATGTGAAGAGCTCAAGTTGTAGAGCATGCTTGTCTTTTCAAATTGAGAATCAGAGCTTTGTAGGGCAAGTTATGGTTAATTGAAGGTTTGTCGGGGTTGAGTTATGTGCACCACCCGATAGCATTGGAAATCGTGCCATCTTGCATTTTTTGGGCCTTGACACGGTTCTAAAAGGTGAAGCACTTTATGTGAAGTCAGCAGGGACCAACCGCTTGACAACCAAAATCACTGTGACTGGGATGTGCCATTCGGGAGTTGGTGGCAAGTGTCAGAGAAGGTGCATAAATGATTTTTTGCCAATTTCATGCGTCTCGTTTGGTATTGAGGCGGAACCAAAGTGCTGAGGAAATAGAAAAAGGTTCAAAAAATGATATTGAAAACATTTATTAATTAAATACAAAAAGGGTCTCTTTTATTGGTGAAAATTTCACAACTAAGGGGTTTTAAAAATAGGCCTTGAACCACACGATGTATAGGTTTTATATATAGTGATGTAATAGGACTTTGATTTTGCAAAGATTTTCTATATCTTTTGTTTAAAGAAAAATTCGATCATTTTAGTGTTTTTCTATAGTCTAGGGATTTATTTTGATTGTTTTTGTAAAGTTTTAAATTTTGACACGTGAGCCATTTTTTAGGGTGCTAGGGTCCAAATTTGGAAAAGTTTGTATGTAGGAAACGTATCCCTAAATATGAGCAAAAATATTGCTTTTTTGACTTTTTTCGGTTCCTTTGTTTTGATGCTAGTTTTAGCCCATATATTAAGAAAAAGTGAGAAATTGTTGTTTTTGTAGAAATTGCTAACTTGTAGGTAAATTTTCGGCCAATGCAATTGTTATATGACTTTTCCGCATCACACTATTGTCAAAGAGCTCAACAAGACGAACAAATTCATATGAGATAGTTTCAAAGCGGTTTGAGAATTACGAGCGAGTAAAAATGGCCAAAAATTTCAGGCAAATTCGAACGTGTGGAATATTTTCAATGCCATTTTTGTGTTCGTATGCAAGACGCCTCTTTTCGAGCCTATTTTTGCCTTGTTTTGCTAAAGACAAGAGTTGACAACAAAAATAGCCTCTTTTCGATTGCCTATTTGGGGGGAGAGTCTTTATAATCGGCAGAGGTTGCACGATTGTGATTATGATTGTGATTGCAATTGCGAGTGTGGTTGTGGTTATGATTGAGATTGAGAGTGTGATTGTGATTGAGATTGTGCACAAGACTAAGATTGTGATTTAGAGTGAGATAGCTTGGGGAGGTCTGACACGAGCTATGCTCTTCTTGTATTCATTATCTTACATCAATACAAATTCTCTATTTCATCTGCCTACTTTGAGTACTCTGTATTTTCCTATTTGTCATTCTATTTATCTCTCCTAAATCTCGTTACAATGTATAGTTTCTTTTTTTTTGGGGGGGGGGGGGGGGGGGCGCTTGCCACTAGTGTATCTAGTCTTTGTAAGCAAGCTTGACTAGCTATCAACTTCCATGAGATTTGGCCAACCGCCCAAATCTCATGCAGCATAGCACCCAAACCATTAGAGATTGGCAAGGCACTATACATACATACATTTAATTTATGATATTTTCCATGAGCACATTAAAGGATTCACCATAGGAGCACATAAAATCTAGCTTACACGCATGTAATGAATTCACATTAGTTCTAGTGCAAGGAAAGCTTACACTAGCACATTCAATCTTTGGAGGATACCCCACCTAACTATCAAGTTCCATGAGATTTAGCCACCCATCCAAATCTCATGTATAATTCTGACTTTGTGCTATGTGTTCCACCCCTGGCAAGATCTTAATACTTCTAATTAATTGACATTGGCAAGTCACTATGTATACTTATTTTTAGTTTACCATATTTTCATGAGCATAATAAGAGCTGCAAGACTTGAGCTCACATGTCTTCTAGTGCACATATGTGTATCCTAACTCAAAGCTATATGGAAAGATCTTAAATCTTTGCAAGCTAACCTAGCTGTCATTGACTGCCCATGAAATTTGTCCAGCTAGGCCAATCTCACGCATAAACATTACCACATGTGCTATCCACCCTCATCCTTTGGTACGTGTTAAGACATTCATACCACTAAAACCACTAAGACAACTCATGCAAAAGATAACAAAGTTTCTCTCAGCATAAAGTCAATTGAGATTTGGATAGCGGTCCAATTTTCATAGCAATAAATACAATGGAAGGACAAATGCAATTCTCATGCATAGCTCCAAGTGTGGTATCAATCCTCATCCCTTGCAAAGCTATTAATGCGCAAGGCACCATGTATACTTATGTTGAATTATTATATTTTGCATGAGCACAATAAGGGCTTATGGCTTAGGGTCAGGGTTGTAGGTTTTGGGACTTGGGACTTAGGGTTTAGGGGTAAGGTCCCTATTACGATTAAGAGTTTAGGGACTTAAGCTTTGGGTCTAGAGTTTAGGGTTTAGGATTAAGTGGATAAGGCTTGTGGTTTAGGGTTTAATATTTTGGGGTTAAGGCCCTAAGTTTGGGGCTTATGATTTAGGGTTTAGGGACCTAAGCTTCCGGCTTAGGGTTGTAGGTGTTGGGACTTGGGACTTAGGGTCTAGGGCCCTAAGTTTGACACTTACAATTTAGAGTTTAGGGACTTAAGCTTAGGATCTAGGGTCTAGGGTTTAAGGTTTATGGCTTAGGGTTTAGGCTTTAGGCATTAAGGCCCTAAGTTTGGGGCTTACAAGTTAGGGTTTAGGGACC
Source organism: Adiantum capillus-veneris (assembly GCF_014529385.1). Taxonomy (NCBI): domain Eukaryota; kingdom Viridiplantae; phylum Streptophyta; class Polypodiopsida; order Polypodiales; family Pteridaceae; genus Adiantum; species Adiantum capillus-veneris. The sequence goes on from NC_140931.1 coordinate 118,475,114, forward strand.
TGAGCTTTGGGCTTAGGGCTTAGGGTCTAGGGTTTATGAATCAAGATTTGGGCTTGGGTGTTTTAGAGTTTAGGGTTTAAGACTTAGGGTTAGGGTAGAGTTTAGAAAATAGGGCCCTAGGTTTGGGTAATTTTTCCATCTTGTACAGGGAAAAATTTTCAGGAGTGTGTCATTGGAAGGGCTTGTCTTAAATCACCTTCCTACAAGAAAGGGGAGTAAAATAGAGTAGCTCCACATGTAAGAGGAGTACATTAAGAAGATGCTCATATGATTTAAAAAATATAGACATGATATAACCTTAAAAGCAAGAAATTAATACAAGAAATATTATAGGAATTTCCCCTTGTTTTGTGTTTTTCAAACCTCTAGCTGATAATGGGGAGTAGTTTGTAAAATAGAGTCTTTTCTAGATTTTATGTATCTTCAAAGTTCTAGTCGAGAATGTATGGCCTACACTAAGGATTAGGAATAGAATTACACTTGTATTTTTTTATCAAACATGCTTCCTCCTTATATTCTTCACCATATATGTCACTGCGTTTACAAAAGTTAAATAGTAATCTTTGTGATATTGGTTCATAGATGGCTATGGAGGGTGATAACCATGGTGAGAGGGAGAGCATGCAGAGAAAGGACAATGAGAGAGAAATAGATCACATAGCACCAAAAAATGACACACTATTTAATTTATTTTGAAGTGACTACTATATAGTGATTGAGACTATCTACATCATAAGAAATTCATGCCTTTTGTCTCCACCGTTCACACACTTGATGTTCTTGTGACTTAAACGCCTTGAGACACAACTTTGCTAGTGATTTCTTTAATTGCAACTTAGAAGACTTGTGTACCTCTTGAAGTATGGTAGTCCATAACCCAAGCTCCTCAAACCTAGAAAGACATAGATCTTTTTCACAAGTATGCAATCGAACCACCTTGTAAGTAAGTGTATCCCAACAACAAGTAATACACCAATTTGGTAGAGCCTTTAGCCAAGGATCTCTCATTTTAATTGATGAATCTAGCTTTCTTTTGAGATGCACATTTTTCAACTAAAAGCTCTAGAGCATTATGATATGCTACATAGCACTGTGTAGAGCCGTTGTCAAGACCATATTGCTGGCTACAAACTTTCTTCACTCCTGTTGACAATGTTTCAAAATGCATTACAAGAATGCCTATGCCACTTGAGCACTTGGCTTGTTGATCTCTGACATGTAAAATGCTAATAATATGTAGGGGACAACAATTGTCGATGACGAGATTGCCTGCACTACAAAATGACAATGTTTTTAAACACTGTGCATGGAACGTCTTGCCACCTAACCTAGTTCACCACTTGCGTATCCTGCACTCTACACTACATAGTCAGCTATCTTGAGTCAAGGTTGAGTTGGCCAAGGAAACAGATGTGCACACATCCATTGACACATCCCAAGAGATTGCAGCTTGAGCTACAAACATAGGTGATTGCATGTGGAGAGAAAATCTTTCTTTGCATCAAGAAATTCATGTCTAGATTCTAAAACATTCCTAGCATGGGTATTTTCAATCAATACATCCAAAAAGTAGCACTTAGTGGTTGAATCCTTGCACATCAATAAATTTACAAATAAACAATGAATTCGCCCTCATTTTTTCCACAAATAGCCCCCATAAATTAAATTGCAAAGAGCTCATCAGATTGCAAAGCTATCTCTTTTATGGTTTAAATAATGAAAACCGTAAAAACATAGAAGGTGGTGGTGTTACCACAAGATTTTAAGATTCCAAAGCAATTGTGAAATGAACATTCTCTTTGTTCTTGTATCAATGACAATAACTCCAGAATTGAGTCAAGTTTTATGTTTATGTACATCAAATACATATATAGTCTGTTTGTTGAATGGAAAGAAAATACCACTCTGACCAAGGGGTAGGAAGCCGTGTCTAGTACATTACTCATTCTCTTTAGTTGTCACATATAAAATCCATTTTCACAAAGCAATGGTCACCACAAGCTGCACAAAGCAACCATGATCCATGACACAAGACCCCCTACATTGTTAAAATCTAAGCAACTCAAGATTGTATGGTTGAATCCCTTTTGTAGATCTAGGCTTTCTATTATCTATGCACTACCACCATATCCATTGTATCTATCCTTATCATTGTTATGCTCTCTGTGAGTCCTTCCAATCACCTTCTATGTGGCTACAATATCTTCTATGTCCATTCTCTCTATTGTGGTCTCTTTGTCCTTCATATCTCAATCATATCTATTGCTCATGTATTCGCAATCATACATGTGGTAGTTTGCGATACATACACAATCCCATTAGGAAATTTCAGAGGTCATTTGGAGGGCCATATGAAGAGAGAGAAAAATAGAGCGCGTCCAATGAGCAGAAGGGCTACGTTACGTGGGAAAGTACGTGGAAAGACTCAAAAAATAGGAAAATAGCCTAAAAACCTTCACGAATCTAGGATTGTGGCATCGTAACTTCCTTGCTTTTATCGAGCTGTTAGGTGCTTGTGTGGTCCGACTGCTGATATTCTCTTATGGTCATTAACGTACTGGAGGGTGACCATTAAGCCCGCACAAGATATTGGAATTCTAAAACACTTTCCCTCCATTAGAATGCTTTCAAAGTGAATCTCCCTCTACTAAAGCTTTTCTCTGAGAGCTATGGCTTCCACGTCTTCTCGCCCAAGAAGCTCTAGGTGTTTATTGTCTCTCACACCAACAACCAACAGCTGCACTTTTCCTAGAAGGCCAAGTAGTAGCATATCCTCAATTACAATATCAACTTCAATAAGTGCAGAGAACCAATGGGTTGGACAAAGGATAAACAAAGGTTCATGGGTCCTCATGCAACCAAGAAGACCCAAGAGGTCTAGTGGTATCAATGTTTACCGCTCAGCATGGAAGGCCAGAGTGTTGGATTTCAAAGTTGAAATCGGCAAAAGATCTGTAAAGGAAGTTCTTGTTCAGCATGTGTTTACCCATCCAGACGTGATAGAAAACGATGAAAATGTATCAGATATACATCAACCACGTTGCAATTGTAAGTACACTTGAAATATGAACTTCATTTGATTTGTCATTTCACTTATTGATACTCTGATTATAACTTTTCTTATATATTTTGCAACGTTTATCCCTCTTCTTATGAGTAATGTCTCCATTCTTCACAGCTCAACTACATTAGATTTGTCATTTTTACTTATTGATACTCTTAGTTTAACTCTTGTTATATATTTTGCAGATGTTTATCCCTCTTTTTATGAGCAATGGGAGCCTGTGGAGTGCATAATAGGCCTCTTCCTTGTTGTTCATGCCCACATTGGTTCTCTACAGTATTCAGGGAGGAGCAGCAAAAGCCTGGCTCATGAAGGAATATTTTTCTATGACCACTTCTACCAACTCAGCTCAGGGAATAAGAATGGCATGTTGGTGAAACTGCCTCTACCAACCGATTGGAACACTGTGGACTGGCCAGTTCCCGAGGAAACAATGGTGGAGGCAGTGCGAAGTAAGCTCTACAAGGATATACAGAGGTCTCTACGTAGCTCTATTCCCACAAAACTGGTTAGAATTGCAAACTTTTGTCCTGATGCACTCTTCATAGAGTTGTTTCATAGCTACAATATCCGTGTTACAAAAACTATGTTCATGTGCAAGTCATTTCAGCAGTCATCCTGTGACAAACTTCTTGACAGAGGATGGTATGTAAAGGAAGAGATTGGCATACGGTGCGAGGTCGCGCTTGACTCTCTAGTTGTCAAGTACATGATTGCAAGCCAATCACTGTTAGTCTCTTTTTGGTATATGCGATCACAAATGCTCAAAGGTAAGTACATTCCTATGGACCAGGTTTCTGCAGGTTTGGAAGATAATCCTGTTGTGGATGTGGAAGTGATTGATAAAGAGCATGGCCTAATGTTGGTGGTTACAATAAGGGAGCTATGCAGTCTTCTGTAGTTGCGGCATGACATAATTGAAGAGTCAATGGACAGGGACCTTTCAGATTTTTCCTTTTTCCTAGCTGGTCGTAAGTTGATGCGGCGAAGGGAAAAAGATATTTTGTGCAAAGAGTTGGATGGTCGGGTTGAAATAGTGTCAATGTAACAGAGATTCTTGTGAACCCAAGTGTATACGAATGACTTTCAATACATGAAGTTTTTTGAGCTCATTTGTCAATTGTGCCTTGTGAATATAAGTGTTCTTGAAATACATTTCTTTAGCATGTCAAATCTCTCTCTCTCTCTCTCTCTCTCAATGTTAGACAAAACAAAGACATGATAGAAGAGTCATCTTAATTCATTAGAAAGTACAAACTCGTCCGTGAACAATGGACTGAGATACAATTTCTGTAAGTATGGAATCAAAATGTCTTCAAGGTAAAAATCAAAGGAATGCCCCTCGAAAGAAGGTGGTGAGATAGTTGTTCCCGGTGGATTTAGTTCTCGGAGTATCATCAATCAGTAGTGTATTAGTTGCATCAAAGGGTACATCGATTTGGCTAAACGGTTTGTACAAAAGAGGTAAATGTGGTTTTTTAGGGTGGTAGTGGCCCTCGACGGTAACACATTTTCTTTGATCATACAAAAAGGCAAAATCTGACGTGTGAGCGCCGCATACACCGCAAACTATTGTAACAAGTGGCGACAAGTTTTGCCTTTGCTTGAAGACCATATGGCAACTCTGAAGCACGGAAGAAGAAACTGAATAAATTCTTTGGTTCCTGGATGAACCACGACTCGACAAGTTCCCATCCAAAATGTTTGCAAATCCTCAAAGGGTTCTGTGTCACCCAAAGGCACGCGCATCAGCAACAATCCATTGAGGTCCAAGATAATCAACCTCTGTAAAAGTTGACAAGTACATATAAGTAGTTAGAAGCTGAACATATTTTTCCATACTTGAATAGACATTACCGGAACAACCGTATCTACAGGTAGCAAGGGTCCATACTGGGTCTCTGTAGTGTTGTTGTCGTTGTTGCTCTCCTCTGCTTTAGCTTCATCATTCACATCTTCATAGTCATCATTCACATCTTCATCAAGGATCTCCCCCATGGCTCTTTCTGCCTCATTCAGGGTTTTCTCCAAGGTCTTTTCCTCTGCCTCTGTTGGCCGGCTTGCATCATCCATAACCTTGTGCTCATCCATATGCCTGCTTTCCTCATCCATCCTTGCCTCATCCATATCAGTTTGCTCATCCCTAGGCCTGCTTTCCTCATCCAGATCCTTTTGCTCATCCGTAGGCCTGCTTTTCTCATCCAGGGTTTCATCCATAGGCTCTTTTGTCTCCTCCACTGGCTTACTTGGCTCTTTCATTGTCTCCTCCATAAGCCCCTTTGGTTGTACACTAGCACCTTCCATATGCTCATTTGACCTTTCTTCATCCTCGGCTCTTTCATCTTCGGCTGATATGACCCCCTCGGCCCGTTGTGATTCCACTGTATCTGATGCAGGGGTTTGTCGTGGTGGCACGTCATGTATTGTCATATCAATTGTGCGATCGTCCAAGACGCTATCTTCAAGTTCTCTGGGGCTGGGCTCGACATAGTAAGCAGGTGTTGTATTAGACTTACCCGGTATCTTTGCAAATAATCATATGTGTAGTTTTTTAAAGCACTCTGCAAAATTGAAAGACCGCATGGTGAGAAGTCTTGTATAAAGAAAACCAAAACTGGCTGAATGCATTGCCAAATGGTTACCTTAGTCATGAAAGGTTTTAATGCAAAGTAGCTTTGCAGGACATATTCTGCATGGAGAAGACATCTCCAGCCGCAAGAATTTCCATCGGTTTGATTTGGGACAGGTACATCTTTGATTGGGGCCTTGTATAGTTCATACCTTCCACATAGCTTGCCATAAGCAAGCAACAACCTCTTTATACAACTGCACAAAGTAGTATCAAGATGTTAGCTTGAGGCTTCAAATTTACATGGATATCTATAAGAAACACTTTCTGATACATAACACTTACAACCTAATTTCAGGGTGGGTTCCTTTTATTGAATTGAACACCCACACTGCTGGTTGGTCAACATCAAGGCATATGAGACTCTAGTGATGGTTGTTCTCATATGGAAAGATGATGACATTTACTTCCAGCATAGCACAGTGGAGAAACCAACTCTCAAAGGTGCCAGATGGACTGTTCTTCTGTCTAATAATCACTGACATTTATGGATCAAGAAGAAACACCTCCGTGTGGGTGTGCGATGGGAGTTGACTTTTGATCAAGCTGCAGAGAGTATACCTGAGTTAGTAAACCTATGATATGAGTTTTCAAAGTTAGCAAGATAGTAACACTTACTTAAGGCAAGCATAGATAATTGTGTCTGAGATCTGAGCATCTGGATTCAACAATAAATTAATGTCCACTTTTTCCAGAGCCAGCTTTCTGGCTCCATCTACAAATGGTATCTCTACAAGCAAACCATCCTTCATTGAAAGTAGAGTTTCTTTATTGCTTGCCTCTATGGACAGGGTCACATTGAATTCTGTTTGCCTCTGGGACTCCACTGCTACTTTTGATTTCTCCTTAAGCTCTGCTTCCCTCATGTCCTCTATTTGGCAAGCAACCGTCTTTGCCCTTGCCCTTGTATTCACATCATGTGTGACATCTACAACTGTGAGTTGTGGCAATAGTTCAGGGGGGTATAACAAAATTTCCCTCATTTTTTAATCCCTACAGACATTGGGGACCAGTAGTTTGTCATACCTCCACCTTATCCTTTTTAGTGTCTCACTATCTTTGTCTATTACAGTCACCCTGTGGGCATGGGCTGCTACAATGGTCATGTCACTGAAGTACTCGAGTAGGAAGTCCTCTGCTGCTTCTTGTAGAGCCATCAATGCCACCACCTTCCACCTTTTAGTGCCGCAGGTAGCTTCTTCACATATGGACCTCACCATCCTCTAAAAGGGCAGCTTTGGTATGCACAAATCTACACATTTCTGTGCCTTTCTGATTTCTCTGAAAAGTCCCATGCAGCTCTGTAACTTCTTCACCCTTGGACCTTTCAAAATTTTATTTGGTTTTCCAGGTCTCTTCTTTGGGGTTGCAGATCTGCTACTTGCCTTAGTTGCTAATCCTAGTCCCTTGCCTGCCTTCCTTGCAGTGGCCTTTGTTCTAGCCATTTCACAATATAAAAATAGAGGAGTCTCTCTCTCTCTCTCTCTCTCTCTCTCTCTATATATATATATATATATATATATATATATATATATATATATATATATATATATATATATATATATATATATATATATATATATATATATATATCTCCCTCTCCTTTCTATAGCCTAGCATATTTAAAGAGAGAGAGAGTGAGAGACTCCCATTACTAACGGCGCGCGTGAAACATGTTTTGACCCCAAAATACACCTCCGTGCGTCGTTAGTATAAGGGTACAGAAAGACTCTCTCTCTCTCTCTCTCTCTCTCTCTCTCTCTCTCTCTCTCTCTCTCTTTTCTCCCACCTTCCCCAGTCTCTTCTTCCTCTCTCTATAACACACACACATACACAGACAAACACACACACTCGTGGATACACTCCATCTCTCTCACTCGTGGATGCACAGTACTAAAGGCACGCAAAGAGACATACAAACCGGAAGTGCCTGTCTACGCGTGCCTTTAGTATAGAGAGAGAGAGAGAGAGAGAGAGAGAGAGAGAGAGAGAGAGAGAGAGAGAGAGAGAGAGAGAGAGAGAGAGAGAGCTGTGTGTGTGTGTTGTATTTGTGTGTGTGTGTGTATGTTATATTTGTGTGTGTGTGTGTGTGCATGTGTGTGTGTGTGTATGTTATATTTGTGTGTGTGTGTGTATGTGTGTGTGTGTTGTATTTGTGTGTGTTTGTGTGTGTATGTGTGTGTTGTGTGTTAAGAGAGAGCTAGATATGGAATATACTCTGAGAGAAACAGAGAGAGAAAAATAGACAGACAGACAGAGAGAGAGAGAGAGAGGGAGAGGGAGAGGTAGAGGGACATATAGAGGGACATTTCAGAAACAGAGAGAGAAGCACAGCCTGACCTTTTGGAAAGAGAGAGAGAGAGAGAGAGAGAGAGAGAAAGAGAGATAGATTGAGAGAGGGTCAAACCTTCTAAGGACGTAGACCTGCGTTATGTCGAAGACGGGTCAAGTCAATCTTGCAGGTGCTTTTTGTCGGAGATGCAGACAACGGCTCTCTCTCTCTTTCTCTCACTCTCTTTGATGCGGTGTGGTTTTTCTCTCTCATCACCTTTATATGTGACGTACGAAAGTATACGCGCTCAATAAATGACCGCACATGCGGCATCATGCAATTATATTCTATTTTTTAGTAACACGTGGGGCGCCACCATGTGTATCCGTTATAAGTGTGATTTTCAGAGAGAGAGAGAGAGAGAGAGAGAGAGAGAGAGAGAGAGAGAGAGAGAGAGAGAGAGAGAGAGAGAGAGAGAGAGATTGACAGAGAGAAAGCAATGGAGAAGACACCTCCCATGGAGTTTCTACAAACTCCACCAACAAAAGGTGATCTCTCACTCTGTCTCTCTGTATTTCCAACTATAGGTAGAAAATTGTGTGTGTGTGTGCGTGTGGAAACAAAGAAAAACCTATACTGTTGTTCAACACACACACACACACACACACACACACCTCAACACATACTTACATAGACAGACACACACACACATACTCTCTCTCTCTCTCTCTCCCTCTCTCTCTGTCCCCGTGTACTAACGGCGCGCAGAGACAACCAAACACTGGTTGCAGCTCTCTCCGCGCGCCTATAGTACATTCATGACACCTACCATCTCTCTCTCTCTCTCTCTCTCTCTCTCTCTCTCTCTCTCTCTCTCTCTCAATAGTACTCAAGGCGCGCGTAGAGAGTTGCAAAGAGTATGTTTTTGTCTGTGTGTGCCTTTAGTACACAGAGAGAGAGAGAGAGAGAGAGAGAGAGAGAGAGAGAGAGAGAGAGAGAGAGAGAGAGAGAGAGAGAGAGAGAGAGAGAGCGTGTGTGTCTATGTGTGTTTTTTTTATGTTCTTTGGAGAGAGAGAGAGAGAGAGAGAGAGAGAGAGAGAGAGAGAGAGAGAGAGAGAGTGTGTGTCTATGTGTGTCTTTGTTTGTGCTTTGGAGAGAGAGAGAGAGAGAGAGAGAGAGAGAGAGAGAGAGAGAGACTTGTCATGTTTCCTGATGAATAGGATTAAGGTCCAGTAGGCAGAAGAGGCTGAAACCAGACCCAGAGCTTTTGCCAAGATTTCAGCCTTTGCAGGCTCAGTTGCTTCATGGTTCTGCCAAAAGAACTGTTGACTTTTGTCAGGACATATCTGAAGAAGAGTCAATTGGTGAAGATGAGTCAGAGAGGTCACCAGGCCAAGAGGATCCCTCACCCTACAAGGGTCCCTCACCCTCTATAGTACTTGTCAAGAAAAATACAAGAAAGAGGAATATAGACTTCTCAGATGATGCAGATGTCCCAGAAAGCAGTCCCTGTGCAAGTAAAGGTAAAGCCAAAGAGGATGTGCCTTCTTTGGAAGACCCAGCTGCAACTGATGAGAGGCTATTCGATTTTGCAGCATCTTGTGGTGCTAGGGAGAAATATGATCTAGTTCATTCTATGTTTAACCCAAAATTTGACATTGAAGACCTTTTAGCTCAGCACAATGAATTCTTGCAGTCCTACAGAGATAAATTTGAAGTGCTGGTGCAGGTAGGGAGGGTTGTTCTGCCCAGTATGACTGTTGTGCATTTAAATGACTGTGGTGGAAAGGGATAGGGACTGAATAAGTATAGGGAATTACCACTTGCTTGCCGACATTCAGCCTGCCCTTTGCACCAAAAAGAGTGCAAACTTATTCAGGAATCCTTTGGCTTTATGATTTACCTGAACAGCCTGTTTGGATTCCTCATGCAGAATCCTCATGAGGTGTTAGAGGAGCAGGATGCAGCACCAGATGAAGAATGCGAGGAGACAACACATATACAAGAAGTCGAGGAGGTTGAAGATACAGTCGACCTTGAGGTTGAGGCAATTGAAGTACAAAGAACTAAGATGCTCTCTGTGAAAACCACAGAAATCAAACTACCTTTGGATGTCAGTAACTTCACTGAGAAGCATGCTCAGATGATGCTGCCTACTGTGCCCGACTTCAGGATTGGAGACATGACCTATATCTTTTTACATGATGTGCAAAGCATCTTTTATTTAAGGGAGGACTTCTCCTGGCTATCATTTCCAGAGTCCAAGAGGAGAGGAGTGGATTTGTTTCAGAGGATAGTAGTGATGATGAGGCAATGGAAACATCCAGCAATCCAATGGAATGCCTCCGAAGATTCTTTGAGAAAGCTGAAAAATACAAGGAGACACTACCTGATGAAGGCACCTTCCAAGCAATAAGACAAAGCCTAAGACCATCAACAAGTAACAAAGAAGTGGAGGATTGGTTTAACCATTCAGGTCAGGGGTCAACTACATCTGTAGACCTGTGGCAGGAAAACCTCTTTCTGTAGGATGAGAGCTTCATGGTAACTCTCTCTCTCTCTCTCTCTGTGTCACTTACTCAGACATGATATGTGCAGTCTTGGATTGCTGACAAGGATGACTTCCTTCGACGGCGGACTCGAGAGTATCGTGGAAGGGATGCGGCCCTAGCGCAGTACCTTTCAAAGCTTTGCGAGTCGCCGATAGCAGTTTTTCACAATTCCATGTCACAAGAGGGATCAATAGCAACTTACACATTAAAGACACTATCACGCTTCTTGGGTGGACCCGTGCTGCCCAAAAGTGCAGATAAAGTCATTCTTGTGGACAAAGTGTTTGCCAGAGATTGTTTTGGTTACTTTCCGGGCTATACAGGTGGTCGGGCAGCGTATTACTACACTTACACAACAATGGCACTAGCTCTTGGTAGACAAAGCCCAGATGAACTTTTAGAGTATGGCAAACATCTCATGATTCGTTACAAGGGTGATGTGCCAAAAAACAAAATTGAACCTTCAAAATCTTGATACACTTCAAGTAGCAATTGTATAAGATCATGTATTACAGAAATTTTGTACAATGTCATCCACTCAGAGTATCTTTCTCCACTTGTGGTTCACATACACCATTGTCTCTCTCCACCTTCGTTGACTTTCACGAGCACCAGAGTTGTTGTATGCCATTGATCTTTTAACTTTTTGTTGTTGTAAATGTCTGATGGCTTGTGCTATTGCTGAAGAGGCCAAGACTTCTTTTGCCTGCATTCGATGAATGATTCTACAATAGAACCATTCAAATAGTTCTCTCAAACTGTTAGTCTTGATTCGAGAGCCACCATGTCGTGTGTGCTTGAAATAAGCATTTCTCGCCATGTAATGAGACTTTTCCATCCCTTGGGTATTCCATATTGCCGGGTTCCCATACTTTTGTATAAAATATGGTAAATGATTGAAAATGATGTGCTGGATATGAAAACAGATTAGTTAGAATGTTTTACACTCACATAGTTGCACATAAAAGAGAATCAAATACACCATAATACCATATAGTGAGTAATCTGGGTGTCTGTCCATGCTGTCTTGAATGATTTTTTGAGAAGGTTGAGATTCTCCTTGAATTTGTTCATATCACCTTGTGACCAGTCATCTTTGTCGCACATCAGAAATAGGATGTCTATTGATCGCCAAACCTCAGCCTTCGCGTTACGAGTAGTTGGTTCTTGGTCTTTGACTGCAATATGTAGCTTTTTCCAGCTCTGATACTCTACCTTGCTAACATAAGATGTGTTATATATTTTTCCATGTTTTGTTAGCTTCGGATCTCGTATTCCTTGGGGTTTAGATAAAAACCTCCGTGCCTTCACCCCACCGATGGATGGTTTGCATGGGACATCTTTCTCAGCAGTTGATCTCTTTTCATCCCGCTGGATTTTCACATTGCCACCATGAAGCCCCATATCCGACAGTACCAATTCTAAGCACTGTAGGGCTACTTGTCGCTTTGCTGAGTTCTTAATTTTCCAAGCAAACCCGATATATAAGTAGACCAATTTCTCCACAATTCTACAAAGGGCATGCATTGTACAGATGTGGACATTCACAAGTGGTATTTTCAAAACCGGTCGAAAAGCAGGGTCCTCAATGTGACGTGTTGGATATTTTCTCCACCACTTTGGGTCCATGACCTTTGCAGGCTCCATGCAGAACAAACACGACGACTTTGCCATTGCACCCATTCCATAATTATACATGCACTTTAATGTTTTGAGGTCACCTGCAAGATGCCACTGAACTTGAAAGTCTCCCCTTCCATCTAGACGTAGTACCTCTCCCTGGTTAGTCTGTCGATCAATCACCTCCGGAATATTAGTTCGATGGAACACCCAATATAGAATCTCATTATCTTCTTTCTTTACCTGCAACACAAAATAAATGAGACTTAAGTAGATGTGAACATTTGAGCTTACCTGAGAATCTCGCTTACCTCAAACGCACCAAGCCACCATATGTTAGATTCTGATTGAACACTAAAATACAAAGGATTATCACTGGGACACTTTGAGAGGGCTCTATTCATTAAAGTAATAGTAACACGCTCTAGCGTTTTCTCTTTAACAAGCTCACACTCATCCAGTTTTAACACAAAATGTAATATCCCTCATGACTCTTCAAATGTGATGTTGTAAAACTCCACCATTCTCTTCTATAACATCTGCAGGTCCATAAAAATATTATTGAACTCATCATATGCCATGTTTGCTCCATGGCCACTGTAAGTTGCTTTAATATGAAAGGGTTGTCCAAGATAGTCTCCCTGTGCCTCGTTAAGCTGAAGCCTCTCTTTCCAAACACTTGAGGCTGATGGTAAAAGTTTGGATTTTATACCCTTCTTAACAAAGATGGATGAGATAGATTTTTGTATAGCCAAATATCCTCTTTTGCTTACACCAAGTGAGTCAAGTGTGCCTCGTATCTCTTTTACAGGCACTGAGTTCTCTAAAATAAAGCGGTCCACTACATTTCGTTGCAGGACCTTAAACTTCTTGTCATGTACTATATCTGCTGCCAGGCTTCTACTTAAAAGTGGCTTCAGTCTCTTTCCTATATTGGCTTTGGGGTCAATGTTTTCCTTGTCAGGATAGATTGAATCTCTACATGAAGACAATGCATAAGTAAATAACAGAAAATTTACTTCACTAACACTATTTAGGCACATGAAAACAATGCATAACAAGAAAACACAAAAAAATTACTTAACTAAGACAATGTAGCCAACCAAGAAGCATCGCCTTAATGCTCAGATTCTTTTCTTGAGACCTCCCGATGCAACCTGCAATGTTTAAAGATTGCGCAATTTCTTCTTTCGGATACGACCACCCAAGATGGTGTCCTTCATTTGACAACTTCGTACCTTTCCTTTCAGTTCATGTACCTCTGTTTTGTGTTGTAAAATGGTAACTTGATCTGTAGAATGTAAATGTGAAAGATGAACAATCTCACATTGTTGAGCTTGGAGAATGCCCTTATAAGTTTCAGCTTCCCTTGTAAGAGATTTACAATAACCCAGAAGGCCCTTTTCTCCATCACCAGCAAAGGTCAATAAGCTTGTAGGATTGACAAACGGTGGAGACACATTAGTCATTGGATTCTTAGGATAGAGAGAGCCTCTCGTCCAGATATCTATGTGTTTAGCTCCCTAAGCTCTGAGCGTGTCTATGGATGCGGAGGTATATGTGTGTTTGTTTTACTACGCTTAATCAATGGTTGGTACTCATTGTCCAAATCAACTTGAAGGTGATATTTGGCTCATTTCTGCGTAACATTTGTGCCATTTGAGGAGTGCGCCATTAGCCAAATGTGCAGGTTTAATGGAAAGTGAATAGCGGCCGCGTCTTTGTCCCTCCATGTTAGCCTCATTCCCTCCATATTGACGAGGTTCATTCAATGCAACTGAAAAGAAGATTATCCCTCAATCATTACGAACGAATGTTCAGAAGAGTAAGGAATCTACTTAAGGTACACTTTTTGAACTTTTACCATGAAAGACCCACCTCTATTATTTGCCATTTTTTCTAGAGAGAGAGAGAGCAAAAAATACATTTTCTTAGAAGGCCCTCCAAATGACCTCCGAAATTTCCTAATGCTTTTCAATCACACGCTAGACAAAGTAGTCATGATCCATGACAAGTGAACCACATGAGTAAATGTTGAACATATCAAGTTTTTGTGGTTGATTTGCAGAGTTAGAGTTTCTATCATCTTGATTTGCCATACTTTGATCCATGTATTCATCATGGACATCACTTCCTATATATCTATTGTATCTATGTTTGTGATCATCATGCTCTCTATGAGTCCCTTAATCCCCTTCCTTGTGAATATAAAATCCCTTAAATATATTCATCCTCATTGTCATGGTATCTTTGACTTTCATATCTTGATCATGTCTACTACTCATGTATTAGCAAACACATGTGTGGACATTTGCAATACATGCACAATCCCTTCCTTTGGATCATATGCTGCACAAAATAGCCATGAAACCCTAGCTTGGTAAATATTGGATGGATAAAAAATTTGTGGTCAAAGCTCTTTTGAAGAGCTAGATAATTAACAACCGGGATTTTTCATTTCAATCATAAAGTTTACACTACAGTTTCTAAAATTCACTTTCCCTTCCTTTCAATCATGAAACCCCACGAGCCACATGAAGTGGCCATGATCCATGATATGTGAATCCCTATGGGAATAAACATTGAATAGATCAAGTTCTTATGGTTGATGCCCTTTTGTAGAGTGAGCTGTCAACCTGGGATATGTGCGCCAGTCACGCATGTGCTCGTCCACATTACGGCGGGGAAAGGTTAGTTGATGACCTTTCCCTTTCATCAAGGTCCGAGGGGAGGGGGGGCGGGGGGGGGGGGGGGGGGGGGGAGGGGGGGTCACCGATAGAGGAGGCTGTCATAGTGCACACATAGTTGGACGCATAGTGAAACAAGCAAGAAATTCCATCGAGACTGATGTGGCAATCGTTCATTGAACAAGGTGAAAATTCTTTTGACAATTGATGTGGCAGCAACACATGACGTTGTCTTATTGTGGCACGTATATAGTGGGAACGGGCATTAAACGATTTATCTTGTGACTTTTTGATGCATAAGTATACTTCATGTAATACTCATATGCATGAATAAAAGCTTTCTACCATACCTTAGTATTACCTTTGAAGTAATATAAATGTACATTACTATTAGACAATACTACAAGAGAAGTATCAATGATTGTGCTTCTTTTTGTCTAGGGGAAAATCATTTGTATATTTCTTCTAATATCTCAGCTATACCCTACCATATATAAATTATTTTCTTCTTTTCACATTTATTTAATAATATAACCCTTCAATAATGCATACCTTCTTGGATACATACAAGAGGGAAGGGCCTACTACAAGACTTTATGAAAAGGAAGATCCAAAGCTTCTTGGACCATCCCAATTTGAAAATCCCGACCTAAGGACGTGGAGAAAATGCCAAAACCAAGTCAAGCTCTTTTAGTAGGCCAATTTTTCCTTTTGAAGCATGTCAATCCGAGTTACAGGTCAAAAGTTACAGGAAAAACGGTGAAAAAACCTCTCACAACTACACTGCAAGAAGAGATGGTAAACAAGTGAATCAAGTGAAAAGAAGTAATCTTGGTCTTTTTCCATAAAATAATATATTTGGAGGATAAAAGACACAAGCATGTGAATGTGACACCTCAAAGATGCCTTGAAGGACAAGACACACGAGTTGGGATCCCCTGCTGGAGCCACACAGAAGATGCCTAGGTGGGCCCCATATACATCATGCACCCACATGGAGCCTCAATGACCAAACATGCTGAATTTCATGATATTTTGAGTTCTAATATAGCCCATTTTAAGAAATATCCAAAGAACAATTGATTTGGGCTAACTCTTTAGCCTAATCAAGTGATTATGTAAAACATGGCTCCCTCACCTATAAAAAGGGCAACCTTCTCTTCATTGGGGGCAAGTTATGAGTGAGTGAGAATAGCTCAATTCCATAGTGACACACTCATCTTATTGCCACACTTTCTCTTGGAGAAAGGATGAAGTCTTGCCTCATCTTCTCTCTCCATTAAGGTGGTGGCTATTGCTCTCATGTAAGATATATGTTGCTAGTTTTTCTTTCATTTGCATATCTAGTCCAATACTTGTCTCTAACTCTATCTCTATCTCTTATTGTCTATCTTTAATACCACCACCACACTTAGATCTATCTCTAATTCTATCTTACTTCCCCTTTGATCTCTCTTGTTGTGTCCTAATTGTTTCATTGGAAGGTATTCAAGCAGCAACCTTGTCAATGTAATGAGTACAACCTTCTTGCGGGAAACAATTATGAGCACAAGGTCAGTAACCATATCTTCATCTTCCACAAGCATCTCTCTCTCTTAAGGTTCTCATTCTCTTCCACAAACTCTAGAATCTCCTTGCTACAGGTACTTTTCTCCGCGCAGTATCCTTATTGCCAAGGGCAACAATAGGGCTTGGGAGAGAAACTCTCTTCTTCTTCTCCTTTCACTTCTTTCACACCTTTATCTTTGAACATACTAAGTATATCATTGATGAATAACCATAATCCACAGAGAGGTAATTTCTTTCAATTCCATTCAGTGCAATCTATTAGGGTCAACATTTGGATTAGTCGAAAGATTCACTTTCAGCAACACATAGTGTTTCTATTTGGTCATGAAAGGCTCAACGAAATACTTCTCTCACCAGATCCCATCATACTACCTATTATTGACTATGACTTCTCTTTTGATGTGAATGTGGTTATTTTATTATGAATCAAGAGGATTTGTACTCACAACTAATCCCAATCGCTAGACAAAACATATACATTATTGTAAGCACACAGCTACAGTTCCAAAGAGCAATCAGCAGCTTATTTGGATAACAAAGATTAAATATCATTAACTCATCCATTAACCCTTTTATCCTACCCATGATACGATATGATCGTAATCTCGATGTTTTCATTTTTGTTTTGTTCTGACTATCTTTCATGAGTTCTCTCCATCACGTGTGTGTTTGTAAGGAAAAGTGAGCGGCTTCTTTGGCTACATTTCTTTTTTATCTCTAGAAGCTATGTTATCTACATCTTAGCTCTTTCTCATAACCCTTGAGCTTCCTCACAAACTCTCACAACAAGAGGCCCGGTGCCTCCTGGCAAGACCGCCTACTTCTTGACATATTTTTGGTGAACCCGACGCGAACCTGCCAGGGTGAGAATTTGTGGGTAACCATGGGTGATCATGTTGAGCAACAGGGTATGCATTTTGACCCATCAACAATGAAAATGTTTCAACCATTTGCAATGTTCATGCAACAACAACATGCCACTGAAAGAAGGGAGATTTCAGCAACGAAGGCCATTCAAGCGGTCTTCAACAGAATGAATCAATTCAATGGCAAAGATGTAACCAAGTACTTACGTGAGTATGTGAAGGAGATGGAGCTGCATCGCGTGTCAGAAGGTGAGATGATTCAAAGCTTTGAGCTAGTTGTTGCTCCAGAAATTAGGGAGCATGTTAGGGCAATTAAAGATGGGCATGGGAGAAATTGGGAATAACTCAAAGTAGCTTTAAAGGAGGAATATTTCATGGAGGACTTGGAGAGAGTGACCAAAAGGACATTCTTAGAATGGGTAGTCAAGCCAAAGCAAGGACTATCAATAACAGAGCTACTTAGGGAATTTGAGCGGCGCTATGCACAACTCACAAGGACAGAAAGGGTCACACTAGATGCAAAGAAGACAGATCTTTTCTTACAAGCTGCAAGTAAAGAGTTTCAAGAAAATTTGGAGCTTCTTCTTGAAGATAAAGATGGTGAGCAAGGACTAAAGACCGACTGGAATGAGGTTGAAGGTGCTGTCTCACTGCTTGCCAAACGACAAAGAAGAAGGGACAAGATGGTAGTAAACACTACAAGTCCTTCCACCTCAACTTCTGACTAAATGGTAAAGCCTACTTTTATCGCTCCTAAGTTTGATGAGTCCATGCTAGATGAGCTTGTGAAGGGAATGCGTGACTTGAAGGTCAAGCTTGCAAAGCTTGAAGAAAAAGGCCAACCATCAGGGCCACTTCCTAGGCAAAGACAACAGCCCAAAGAAGGGTTTGTTAATAGATCTATTTGGTGTGATAGTATAGACCATGTAAGAAGGGATTGTGATGATTTAGTGATGCTTTGTCAAAAGATGTTGTCTTTTTTAAGGATGGTAAAATCCACTTAAGAGAGACAGGTCTACCCTTGAGAACTAACTTTGGGAAGGGGGGAATGCAAACCTTAGTTGAAGATATGGCAACTAACTGTGCCAGCTCTTCAGTTGAGGTAGCTACTTATGGAGTAAAAATTGAGCACCTTAATGATGAAGAGGCGAGTGACCATCATGGTAAAATTTGGCCAAATGTCATGCAATTAGCTAAAAAGAGAAATCTTACAAAAGAGATTCTACATGAATCAGGTGATTGCATATGTCTAGAAACAGAATGGAATGATCCAGTGGACTCATTGTCAGTGCATGCCTACATTACAAAATGCCAACAAAATGAAGCGATTGTAGAAGAGAAGCACAGACGTGAGAATGCTAATGAAGGACCATCAAAAAGAGCTTCCAGAAGTGGAGGAAGAAGCAACTCAATGCCTTCCCAAACACCCTCAACACAAGGAGCTTCTCCACCTGAAGTACTCATGGAGGAGTTTACAACAGGAAAGAAGAAAGAGCCAACAAAAGGTAAGACAAAAGGCCCAACTTATAAACTACAATCTGATATTGAGGTTGCTACAGATTTGGCCAAATGTCATGCAATTAGCTAAAAAGAGAAAGCTTACAAAAGAGATTCTACATGAAGCAGGTGATTGCATACGTCTAGAAACAGGATGGAATGATCCAGTGGACTCATTGTCAGTGCATGCCTACATTACAAAATGCCAACAAAATGAGGCGATTGTAGAAGAGAAGCACAGATGTGAGAATGCTGATGAAGGACCATCAAAAAGAGCTTCCAGAAGTGGGGGAAGAAGCAACTCAATGCCTTCCAAAACACCCTCAACACAAGGAGAGTCTCCACCTGAAGTACTCATGGAGGAGTCTACAACAGGAAAGAAGAAAGAGCCAACAAAAGGTAAGACAAAAGGCACAATTTATAAACTACAATCTGATATTGAGGTTGCTACAGATTTAAAGAAAGTCTTGGAGGAAAGGATCTTGAATAGCAAGATTGAGTTCACTCTGGGAGAAGTTCTTGGCATTGCAAAGCGTGAATTCCATGAGGAGATCATTGACATCATCAAGAGAAAGAGGCAAACCCTTGCTGAAGTTTCTCGTCCACAGGTTGAAGGGGAAACCTCAAAGACACAAGGGATGCAACTGCAAAATAAGGAGAATGATGGAGCTGTGGTAGGATGCTACCAATCTAGTGGGAGAGTGAAGCAAGTGTATTTCTCAAATGATGATGAAGAAGTTGAAGATATTCCTAGGAGTTACTATTCACGAAGTCATTGGGCAAGGGCTACTACAGAAACTTTGGTCAAGGTAGGTGATCTTGAAGAGCCATTTTTTGCCTTGATTGACCATGGTTCAGAAATAAACATAATGTCAAAGAGTCTCTACAACAAGTGCAAATGGCCAATGGACACAGATCATGGTTGGATGGTAAAAGTGGCAAACAATTCATCAGGTGAATTGTATGCAGCATGTCCAGGTGTGAAGGTGACAATAGGTGATGTAAAGATTGACCAAAACTTCTTTGTACAGGATACATCTTCATATCATCTCATCCTTGGACAGCCCTACATTGTGGGAGTTCGAATGGAAACAAAGGTAATGGACGATGGTTCAGCATATGCTAGGATACGTAGCAAAGATGGTAAACGTGGTGTCCAATTTCTCACAGTTTGTGTAAACCATGAAAGAAATCGTGACAACCTCAGAGAACATCCTCTACCAAAGGTGAGCAAAGAGTTTCATGATCATAGAGAAATGATGGGTTTTGGCCAAGTACCATTGTAAAGCGAGATTGCAGTGGTACAGAAAGAAAAAGGGTCTCGTCTGATCCAAAAATAGGTGAAACTTTTTCAATGGGCTCCTTGGTAACAAGGAATGGATCAGTATGTTTTACAAAACTTGAAGATTTGAAGAGATGTGAGAGGCAATATGTGCATAATGTACAAATAGGCATGAAAAAGAGTGGGTTGCTAGAGCCTACTGAAAATGTTTTGGGTTTGTGTGAACAAGTTTCTTTTGTAGATACTGTGGGTGAGCTTGATGCTATAATGGGGTCTAATTTGCATCTTGAAAATGAAGTTGTGGAAGTTTTCTCTATGGAAATGTATCAAGTAATAGAAGCCTTTAAAGAAAGCCAAACAGTTGGCCCATAAGTCCATGTTGAAACTAAATACAAGAGTGTAGCAAAGAAGGTGGAACCAATAGCTTCACCCTTACCACCCAACAACAGGGAAAAGATTGAGCAGGCTTCTTTACAACCAAGTTTGAGGAATCCTAAAAAGATTGGGCATACCTTCACAAAGGAGTCTTTTCAAGAGTTGCAGATTGGTTGTGAGGAGTTTCTAACACAGGAGGAGACAAAGTGCTTCAAAGAAATGCTTTCAAAGCATGTAAGGCTTTGGCATTTGAGACACATGAGATAGGATGTGTTGATCCTTCTATTGTAGCTCCAATGGTAATTTTCACAATACCTCATGTGCTTTGGAATCTGCGGCCTATTCCGGTTCCAAAGGCTCATTTGCCAAAGTTAGTAGAGTTACTGAATGAGAAAATCAAAATGGGAATCTTGGAGCCTTCTTGTGCTCCATACTCAAACAAGTGGTTCACAGTTCCAAAGAAGAATGGTTCTCTACGCTTCATCCAAGATATGCAACCAGTGAACAAGGTGACAATTAGAAATGTAGGTATAGGTCCAATTGTGGATGAGTTTGCAGAGGCGTTTGCAGGGAGGGCAATCTACTCAATGGGGGATCTCTACTCAGGGTATGATCACTTTCAGCTTGCAATCGAAAGCAGAGACTTGACAACCATGAGGACACCTTTGGGTTTGGTAAGGATGTGTACCTTGAAACAGGGAGCAACCAACTCGGTTGCACATATAAGAATGGGATGAATAAGGTCTTACGTGACTTTATTCCTCAAATCACAATGCCTTTCATTGATGATTTGCCTATCAAAATATGTGAAGAAAGTGACAAAGATGAAGCTTTGGATCTCAAGGGATGTCGCAGGTTTGTGGTAAATCACATAAATGATTGTGATAAAATTTTGTCTAGGCTGGAAGAAGTAAATCTTACATTGTCAGGGAAAAAGTCCATGTTTGGTGTCAATGAAGTGCTCATTGTGGGGCACAAGTGCGGGCCATATGGTAGGAAACCTTGTCCAACAAAGGTAGATGTCATCCAAAGAATGAAAGAAACATGCACTAGCATCACTGAGATTAGAAGGTTTCTGGGAGCATGTGTCTTCTATGTTATTTGGATTCCACATTGTGCACATGTAGCTGATCCTCTTTATCAGCTGCTTAGAAAGAATCAAAAGTTTAAATGGACAGAAGCACATGTAAAATCCATGAAAAAGCTAAAGGAGTTGCTCCAGTCAGCAATGACTTTGAGAAAGGTAGACTATGAGTGTCAAAGGCCAGTAATTGTGACAGTAGACACTAGTCCTACAGGGATTGGATGGGCAATAGGGCAAGATGACAAAGAAGAACACAGGTATGTGGTAAGATTTGGAGCAAAGGTACTAAGTGCTCGTCAAAGAAACTATCCACAGATAAAGAGAGAGTTATGGGGTATGGTTACAGCTTTGAAAAGTGGGAAAGAGTACCTAATTGGTGCATGTGTGGTTGTAGAAACAGATTGTCTACCACTTCTTGGGATGATTACAAGCTACTCAACGCCAGACATTGCTATGTTGCGGTGGATTGCTTACATTAAGTCCTTAAATCCCGAGTTCAAGCACATTGCAGGTAAAGACAATACAGTGGCAGATATGCTATCAAGGGCAAGGTATGAAGATGAGTCACAGATGATTGATGAGGGAGATGATGTGGGCACAAAGTTCTATTCCATCTCTCATGTCAAAGGTAACTATGTCTGCATGACTAATCCACTTGAATTGTTCTTGAAAGATCTTTATGAAGGTGATTGGCTTCTTATTGGAAGCTATTTGAGTACTCTAGCAAAAGAGGATGATTGGTCTGAACAAGAATTCAGGAGGATACGCAGGAAAGCATATGGGTAATTTTTGAGGGATGGTTACTTGTGGAAGCATCCTAAACAAAAGGGTGCTACACCACAATGGGTTATATGTAAAAAAGAGACTCAAGTAAAGCTCATGCAAGAGTTTCATGAGAGTCTATGGGCTGGACACAGGGGTGTGTGGGCAACCTTCTCCAAGTTGAAAGAAAAATATTGGTGGAAGGGTATGTATAAAGATGTATCTCAATTTGTAGAGTCATGTGTAACTTGTCAAATGTATTCAAATGTCCAACATCGTGATGGATTGCACCCTACATATCTACTAGCCATGCACTATAAATGGGTTGTGGATCTAGTCACAATGCCTTTAGGACTCTCGCAGATGAGATACTTGGTTCTTGCACGAGAGGACCTAACTAATCAGGTTGAAGGAAGAGCATTAAGAGCTAAAACCACAAAAGCTATGTGCAAATTCCTTCTTGATGAAGTGATTTGTCGTTATGATTGTGTGGGAAAGATCACTGTAGATAGAGGTGAGCTGGATGCTGAGGAAGCAAGGGAGTTCTTTTCCAAATTAGGAATCAAGCTTTCTCTTACCACAACTTACAACCCTGAAGGCAATGGAAAGAGTGAAAGAGGGCATCCTCCTATCATCAAAGCTTTGGCCAAGGCTTGTGAAGGAAGAGTTGGTGAGTGGCCAAAATTGTTACCATATGCTTTATGGGCTAATCGTACAACACATAGCTCAGTAACTGGCTACATGCCTGCGGAGCTAATGTATGGTCAAAATCCAGTGATGCCGATTGAAGACACAATTCCCACATGGAATGTACTACCTTGGCAAGAGGGGCTTAGCAGGGAAGATCTCCTTGCACTGCGTATAAGGCAACTAGAGAGAAGACCTAGAGACATTGAAGCTGCAAAAGAAAGACTCAAAAATGCAAGGTTGAAAATCAAGGACTACTTTGATAAGCGACATCGACTCAGGAGCAAAGCAATTGACAAAGGTGACTGGGTTTTAGTGTATGATAGTAGCCTTGATAACCAGTACATAGTCATGCGTAAGTTCTCAAAAAGATGGTTTGGACCGTATGTTGTAAAGCATGTGCATGAAAATGCTACTTACAGCTTGTCTGAACTAGATGGTACAGAAGTAAAGATTCCCATTGCAGGAAAAAGGATCAAAATGTTTAAGAGAAGAGGAGACAATGATCTAGAAGATGTTGATGAGGAAGAAGAGCAAAACACAGGTGAAGATCAAAGTGAACATGAAGCTCTGGAATCATCCAGTGAAGAAAAAGCAAGGAAGATGTACAAGAGGTCTGATCTTACAAAGAGACAACGTGGCACATACCGGAGGATGTGCAGGTTTAGAGGGGGTGGATGTCGTGATGTGGCACGTATATAGTGGGAACGGGCATTAAACGATTCATCTTGTGACTTTTTGATGCATAAGTATACTTCATATAATACTCATATGCATAAATAAAAGCTTCATATGCATAAATTAAATCTTTCTACCATACCTAGTATTACCTTTGAAGTAATATAAATGTACATTACTATTAGAAAGTATTGCAAGAGAAGTATCAATGATTGTGCCTCTTTTTGTCTGGGGGAAAATCATTTGTATATTTCTTCTAATATCTCAGCTATACCCTACCATATATAAATTATTTTTTTCTTTTCACATTTATTTAATAATATAACCCTTCAATAATGCATACCTTCTTGGATACATACAAGAGGGAAGGGCCTACTACAAGACTTTATGAAAAGGAAGATCCAAAGCTTTTTGGACCATCCCAATTTGAAAATCCCAACCTAAGGACGTGGAGAAAAGACCAAAACCAAGTCAAGCTCTTTTAGTAGGCCAATTTTTCCTTTTGAAGCATGTCAATCCGAGTTACAGGTCAAAAGTTACAGGAAAAACGGTGAAAAAACCTCTCACAACTACACTGCAAGAAGAGATGGTAAACAGGTGAATCAAGTGAAAAGAGGTAATCTTGGTCTTTTTCCATAAAATAATATATTTTGAGGATAAAAGACACAAGCATGTGAATGTGACACCTCAAAGATGCCTTGAAGCACAAAACACACAAGTTGGGACCCCCTGCTGGAGCCACACAGAAGATGCGTAGGTGGAGCCCATATACATCATGCACCCACATGGAGCCTCAACGACCAAAAATGCTGAATTTCATGATATTTTGAGTCCTAATATAGCCCATTTTAAGAAATATCCAAAGAACATTTGATTTGGGCTAACTCTTTAGCCTAATCAAGTGATTATGTAAAACATGGCTCCCTCACCTATAAAAAGGGCAACCTTCTCTTCATTGGGGGCAAGTTATGAGTGAGTGAGAATAGCTCAATTCCATAGTGACACACTCATATTAGTGCCACACTTTCTCTTGGAGAAAGGCTTAAGTCTTGCCTCATCTTCTCTCTCCATTAAGGTGGTGGCGATTGCTCTCATGTAAAATATATGTTGCTAGTTTTTCTTTCATTTGCATATCTAGTCCAATACTTGTCTCTAACTCTATCTCTATCTCTCATTATCTATGTTTAATACCACCACCACACTTAGATCTATCTCTAATTCTATCTTTACTCCTCCTTTGATCTCTCTTGTTGTGTCCTAATTGTTTCATTGGAAGGTATTCAAGCAGCAACCTTGTCAATGTAATGGGTACAACCTTCTTGCGGGAAACAATTATGTGCACAAGGTTAGTAACCATATCTTCATTTTCCACAAGCATCTCTCTCTCTCTCTTAAGGTTCTCATTCTCTTCCACAAACTCTAGAATCTCCTTGCTACAGGTACTTCTCTCCCCGCAGTATCCAGGGCTTGGGAGAGAAACTCTCTTCTTCTTCTCCTTTCTCTTCTTTCACACCTTTATCTTTGAACATACTAAGTATATCATTGATGAATAACCATAATCCACATAGAGGTAATTTCTTTCAATTCCATTCAGTGCAATCTATTAGGGTCAACATTTGGATTAGTTGAAAGATTCACTTTCAGCAACGCATAGTGTTTCTATTTGGTCCTGAAAGGCTCAACGAAATACTTCTCTCACCAGATCCCATCATACTACCTATTATTGACTATGACTTCTCTTTTGATATGAATGTGGTTATTTTATTATGAATCAAGAGGATTTGTACTCACAACTAATCCCAATCGCTAGACAAAATATATACATTATAGTAAGCACAAAGCTACAGTTCCAAAGAGAAATCCGCAGCTTATTTGGACAACAAAGATTAAATATCATTAACTCATCCATTAACCCTTTTATCCTAGCCATGATACGATATGATCGTAATCTCGATGTTTTCATTTTTGTTTTGTTCTGACTATCTTTCATGAGTTCTCTCCATCACGTGTGTGTTTGTAAGGAGAAATGAGCGGCTTCTTTGGCTACATTTCTTCTTTAGCTCTAGAAGCTATGTTATCTACATCTTAGCTCTTTCTCATAACCCTTGAGCTTCCTCACAAACTCTCACAGCAAGAGGCCCGGTGCCTTCCTGGCAAGACCGCCTACTTCTTGACAACGTACCCATTGCTAATGTACTTGACGTACATTGCATTTCAAACTATTCTATATGTAGGTTGAGTTAGCACAAATCTATTGACTGTAGCTTTGCATTCTGCAATGGAATATATCATGGATTGATGGCCCTGATCTTCTGTCCGCCGACCCCGACCTTGATGGAAAAGTCAAAACATTCCCTTCAAATAACAAGGTGAGAAGTCACCAAGGATTGCTAAGTTAAGAGGGGAATGAGAGTTATGGAAAGTAAGTTTAAATAAATATCTATAATCACATGGCACTTTTTGTTGTGTTATAATGTAAACTTGTATTATCAGTTACACATACATAATCACAAATGGTTTATATATTTTCAAGGGTCCCACTTGAATGATTAGGTGAAAGCAACACATTGCACATTAGCATTTTAAAATAAAATCAAATAAAAATGAAGAAAAATAAAAACAATAAAGTAAAGAGACACATTAACAAACTAAAACAAAAAGAAATTAATGCTTTCATAAAAAAGATAGATTTAATAAGCATAGAAATTAATAAAATAGTTTAATGAAATGAATCTTTATAAACTCCTTAAGGGGCCCTTTGTAAATTAATATATTAAAAAAAGTTAATTCATCCAATATAAATTCCTTAAATGAAGGGACTCTTTGCAAATTACTTTTTTAAATAAAATTCATTGAGCCAATACTTTTTTTAAAAACCATAAGAGCAAGAGAGTTGTATTAGAAAGGCAAAAATTTACAATCAACAGCCGAATCTGATGGCACCCAGGCCAACATAAGTACAAAAAAGCCAAATCTACACATCACCACTAGCTCAACTTGGAGCCTCTCTAGCCAGGAATTCCCTTCGTGCACTCTCGATTCCAAATGGGCTAGCTCAATATCAATCTCTTCTCTCATTCGTTCGTGTCAGCTCTTTTTCCACAAACTCGCCTGCCACCCTCCTCACTGCCATCTTTTCATGGTAATATTTAGCCAATACTTCACATCATGGGATCAAACTCCTATGAATAAATGCACTCTTTATTTTTGTTTTCTCTAAAATCTTTTTAATAAGTCAAAGAAGTGAATGCAGCTTTTGGGAAATAGCATTTAGACCTAAAGGGACATTTATCTTTCTCTTCAATACTTTCAAGGCTCCTTTGAGGGACACATGTCAAACAATTAGAGATGAATGACTAAGGACTTTAACAGACCAAAAGTAGATTTTTCCCTCCATAGTTTTTTTTTCACAAATACCCCATTTGTGCCCTATGTAAACGCGTACTGTGACTTTTTTGCCTGCCCAAAGAGAAAAGGCTATAGAGATGCTTTCTCTCTTTGCTAACTAAAATAGAAAAAATATTGAGTTGTATTTTCAAGCATTTTTTGATAGGTCAAAAATGTTGATTGGTTGAAATAAGATAGTGGGCACTTATTGAAATGAAGAGTGTGTAAATTTAGCGACGGACATGTTTTGAGTTTTGATTTATGAAGTGAATGCTCATTTACCAAGAAAAGGATTTTGGATTGACTTGAAAGCAAGGAAAGTTAAAAGCCTTGGATGTTAAATAATAAAGACTTAACATAATGGGTGGCTCCACAAATTCCAAGGGTCACCTTTTTATTTTGAGAAGTTC
Source organism: Adiantum capillus-veneris (assembly GCF_014529385.1). Lineage (NCBI taxonomy): Eukaryota > Viridiplantae > Streptophyta > Polypodiopsida > Polypodiales > Pteridaceae > Adiantum > Adiantum capillus-veneris. The sequence continues at coordinate 118,502,535 of NC_140931.1, forward strand.
TTTCACCCCTTGAACTTCATGTGATAATCTAAAGTTTTCATTTATAAGATGGTTATTTTTGTTAGTTCAACCTTTAAGGAAGGATCTATCCTTTAGACTTTTAATCGCTAAAGATTTTTATTTTTATTTTTAGACATTTTAAAGCTAAGTCAAGAACTTAAGGATGTAGAAATTTTAAAGTAAGGTCTCTAATGAAGACCTAGAGTTTTTTTTATATAAAGAAAGTAAAACTTTGAATTAAAGAAAGTGAAAAGGTTACATGGACCCACAAGTAGCGGGAGGGCCACCCCGAGGTGCTAGAGTTTTAGGGCTTAAAACTTTAGAGCTTTTAAAGTGAGATTTATAGCTTAAGGATCTAGAGTTTTAAGTTTGTAAATTTGGGGACTCTAGAGCTTAAGAATGTAGAATTTTTTAAGTGGGGTTTAGAGCATAGAGCTCTAAATCTTAGGATGTAGAATTTAGGGGTGATTTTTTGATTCAATTCTGTGTTTTTTTTAAAAAAAAAATAAAATCTTAAAGATGTAGAGCTTTTAAAGTGGGACTTAGACTCACATCAAAGCCTAAAATTGACACCTATTCTTTTTTTTGTGAAGGGCTATTTTGTCTATCAAAACAAGTGCTTTAAGAAAACCTCATGTCATTTGACATGCTAGAATCTCAAAATTGCCTGTCATTTTTTGTGTTTATAACCTTGAGTTACATTATTTATGGAAAATTATATAAGTTGATCGCATTACACAAAGCATATGAAAGGGGTCTTGGAAAATTTCATGTCAAAAAGAAATTTCTATTATGCCTGACAAACTGGTGATTTTATCACTTGTTACCTTCAATTTCGTGCTTTGCCTTCTCGCCAGGCTTCCTGAAAAATCCACTACAGTGAGCATAGTTCTTGTGGGCAAGCTTGTTGAGTATATTTTTATACATGGCTATGGCTTCCCTGTCTCCCCCAAGCCCCTTCAAGATGATTTAGTTCTTGATTCATCAGATCTGTATCGACCCATTTTCCACTTGAAGACGATGTGCCCTTCTTCTTCAGAATCATTAGCCATCGTTTCCAGCTCAGCAAGAGCCCGCAAACCTACGGTATATATTCTTTTGCAGAGCAGCTTGAAGCTGATTCAATCCAGCAAACTCTTGATCAACAGGCTAGGGATTAGCTTGCAGGCTGTTGAGGGTTGCATGCAAAATGATGCTTCAAGAAAGAGAGCCCTTTGGAATCTCTTGCATATTTGTCGGGAGGATTTTGAGCCCTATTGGAAATAAGTGTTTCCCTTTTGAGGTCGGACAACCTATATGTGCCAAGATGCGACAGATATGTTGGGGCTGATTTCTTGCCTGTCTCCATTCAATATTCAATTGTTGTATGGGTTTTCCCCTTGCATCATCATTCCAGGTATGATCTGGATATAGGATTGAGTAGAGAAGGTTTGCTTGCTTTAAGGATTTGTTAATTGGAAGTGGCAAGGAAATTATGGGATTGATAGGGGCACTTTCAATGAATTAGGTTGTTGAGAAATAAGACAATGGAGTCATGGCAGCCCTGTAGAAGGAGTAGAAACCTTACTCAAAGAAATGCAAGCAAAAGGCAAAGACTCAAAGAGTAGTGGATGGGGGTCTGTAAAAACAGGCTCTCAACTCACTAATTTCATCAACGTAAAGTTGTTGATGTTTATTTGCAGACCTACAATTTGGTTTATATGTGAGCCGAAAATTAATAATCAAAGCAGGATTTGAAGCTCTAAAGTAGGCTGGGCATGGCAAAACAGACAAGAACAATATAAAAGAGATCCATGGAGGAATCAATATGGATTATTGTGCATTGATCCCTTTGTTTGACATGTTCCATATAGGCCATTTTTGGATCATTGGCCGGTAAGGATAGGGTGGGGGATTGGATAGAAGCGTACACCAAGCCATGGCCTTGATGTATTGGACAAGCGCAAAGTGCAAGGTGGTAGTAGAGGCTATCAACTTGAGGTCACTTACAAGAAACCATTTATATCACGTGCGTTCAGAGGGTATTAAAAGAATCCCTAAACTAACATACTTGAAGCTAATAAAACAACCCCCTTCTATAAATATAATTTTATTAAAATTTTTAACTTTTCTCAACAAAAATCCCCTTATTTTGAATTGAGATGCTATACTTACATTTTTGGGGGTGAACCCCCCCTCCCCCCTGCGGGGCCTCAGAGCTCACACCCTTTTTCTGCACTGACTGCAAGTATCCCATTGCCAAGGTGGACCAACTTTTTGCCTCCTTCTCTTACTATTAGTACCCATGCTTGCAAGTCTCATTGTACACGTTTGTTCATAGAATTTATATAAATGTTGGTGTCAAGAAGCTAGTGAGATTAGGAGAGAGATCAAGTTGAAGAGTAGAGCAGGGTTAAGGCAACCTCTATGGGTGGTAAGTGATGGAAGTGGTGTGTGTGAAATTGATCTCCATTAGGAAAATTTTGAACTCATTTTTGGGCCTTTAAGAGTGCCACATCATCAAAGTTGTACAAAAGAAAGCAACCCGGTAGACCCCTCTAAATATTGCTTAGAACCCCATGATATGACCTATCATTGGAAAGTTCTTGAAAAATGGATTCTAAAGAGCCAAGGTCCGAAAAGTTTGGATGACTTCTATGAAAGTTATGCCATTTTTTTTTCAATCAGCCAGGTTTTGTTACCGTTACGGTAATCTAAAATCACCTTTTTCTAGATCTACATGAAGGCAATGTCCGATACATGCATGCTATATATCAATAGATAGCATTTGAAGACTAGATTTTAAAGATCCAACCTCCGACAAGTTTGGATCTTATTTGCAAAAAAATTTACCGATCCCCACTTTTTTGAAAGCTATGCCACATCAACAATTCTTACAAGGCCCATTTTTTAGTCCAAACTTTTCCTAATGATTGCGTATAGGCAAGGAACTTGGTCAATAGTAACACACGAGGGATTGGGCTTCCCATATAGCAAAGGATCTTGGACCATAGGAATGAGAGATCTATAACATGTTGAAGCCCATACTGATGCAGGACCTCTAGTTTCATGTGGTGGTTTCCAAGAGGCTTGGCACTACCCATTCTACTTGGCTTTGTAGCTCCAAGCCTAGTTGAAAGGGCATTGTGACCCCTGTCTTTGACATCCACTGTGTGTGCATACACATTCCTTATTCTTCATATATACAAATAATAAGGAGATCCTTACCACATTCTTAGAGGTTTGGTCCACCCACACAGTGTATCTTCTACACTTTTCCTCACTCTCACTGCATGCACCACGCATCGCTTTCGCACCTAGCGCTCTCACAAGTGGTATCGAAGCTTCAATTTTGCGTAGGTATAGTGCGACAGTTGAGTCGACGTCTTTGCAACAACAAGTGCATTGGCGGCAACAGATTCAAGAGAAGGGAGTAACTTGGCAACATTTGTACATTATAGGTTTGCAAGTGGTCTTGCTCGTGTACACGAAAGCTTCTACATCGACATTATGTGTGTGCAAATTGCAGTATTAAAGAGAAGCTCAGATCTGAGCTTAGACATGTGTATTTGACTTGTATAGAGCTTATATAGCAAGCCATTGTTAAATTTTGCAGAGAAAAAGCAAGAACAATAAATAATACAACTTGTTTTTGCTATTTTTGGCTCCCTAAACAACATTTTTTGTATATCTCTGTCATAAGGAGTTAAATAGTATGATCCAGGAGTTTAGGTTGGGATTTTGACACATTCTAGATGTGATGGTGATGTCTATTTTTTGAAATTCTAACCAAGATTGTAGAAGATGCAATAGCAACAAGTTCGTGCTTTTTTTTTGGGTCAAAAAATGGTGTTTTTGACTTATGTCACATCAGAATTTTGAAATTTTGAGCGCTGAATTTTTTGCAGCAGCATGCAACAATTTTGACAAATAGAAGCTTGGCAGTTTGGATTCCTACATCGCAAAGAGATTATCTCTCGATATGTATGTTACACTATGGTGCTATTTAAGAGAAAATTTACCTTGCATTTGCATGTGCAAGTCATTTATTAGGATGTGACTTCCAGATTGTTAGACATCTTAATGCGGTTTTGTACGCATTGCATGACTGTGTGGGACATTCCAGAGAGTGATTTTAGCATGGTGTTGTGTGGCTTTACTATGTATGCATATGCGGATACGGATTGAGCTTATTACAGCTTACAAATGAGAGGTTCATAGGTATACAAGTGTTTCCGACAGGTGAACAATGTTGATAGAGCTTATGGTACATGTCTCAATTTCCATGCTTATGGTACATGTCTCAACTTCCATGCTTATGGTACATGTATATTTAAAAATGCATCACTTTTTGTGAAGGGGTGTGATGAATGCCAACGTTACAAAACCACATAGGGGAAGGATAAGATGCCCTTACATCCTATTGAAGTGACTGAACCATTTGAAAAATGGGACTTAGACTTTGTAGGTCCAATTAGTATGACAGCCTGTAACATTTAATCTGGATACATTCAATTTGGCAGCCTGTAACATTCAATCTGGATATATTATTGTTGACATTGACTATGTGACAAAGTGGGCAGAAGCTAAGGTAACACGCAAGGCTGATGCAAGGTCATCAGCTAAGTTTCTCTTTGAGAACATTATTAGACAATTTGGTTGTCCCTTTGAAATTGCGAGTGACAATGGTACCCATTTTAAAATGAAGTAATAGGGGAACTCACAACAAGCTTCATGACGTTGTAGTGTGCCCAAGATTAGAACCCCAAAATGAGTCTGCATTCTCCATAAGTAGGCAACTCCTTATATTACCATCAAGTAGTTACATGAGAGGCATTCACACCATGGCCTATCCGGCCATGTCACCATACACACCACATCTCCCCCCTCAGGGAGAAAAAGAAAAAAATTGTTTTTTTATATAGCTTTGGACAAAGCAACGACTTGAAAGTGGACACGACTTGACTCAACTCCAACGCCTCATGCGGGGGGAGTGAGTTTACAATGGCTTTGGACTTGGGGCTTGAATGACTTGGGACTTGACAAGAGAAAGGACTAAAAAAATGTCGAATAGGATGGCCAAAAATGGGTTGGCTACGTCCAATTGGGCACACCACGTCAAGGCATGGAAAATATCCAAACACAACCACTACACTAGGTCGCTATCCCAAAGCTAGTGGTTATTCACGGTATGACTAAAGGGGTTGCGTCATAGCAGCAAGGACGTGACTCTATTTTTGTGACATACATCTATCTCCAAAAGGAGTTTGGTGTGTGGCTAAGGCTGTTACAACATGCAAGATCATGAGCTATGAAAAATGGAGCTAAAAAGAAAGAAAAATACTAGACTGCATGAAAGTATAATCAATGTCACAAGGAACGGAATCAAATCTGCAAAGTATTCTAGTTGCTTGTATCCAAAAATGAGGACATAAATAGTTGCATCAATCATAATGATCAAGACTAAATTGAACCTTAACAACAAACACCTCTTGCAACAACATTGTTGCAGCTACTCTTGTTGCTAGGAAATTATTCAGGCCATGCTACCATCTGAATCATTCTCACATGCTGGTAATGGGGAGCAACTGAGCAAAAAGGAGCCATTAAAAAATGGGAGGACCAACCACCATTAGTGCATGCAACTTGCATTTACCGTACCTTGCAACATTAGGAGGATTGTTCTAGAACTTATTGTTGAGGGCCTGATTCTCGGAAGGTAGATCATGTAGTTGATAGAAAGTCCGCCAATGCTTGATTGCAACTGCCCTTGCACCCCAATTAGAATGAGGTCGTTGATGAGGTCATTGATGAGGTCATTGATGAGAAAATCCGCCAAAAAATGACTGGTGGATACTCTAATTAGCAACATCATGCAATGATGATGAGCACTATGCTCTGCTAAAACAAATTATGTGCACCCAATGAAGGGGCTGACACCGACGATGAATCTCTAGTCTACTACCTTTGAGGCCCTCCCTATGCATGTGGCCATCTATCTAGGCCTTTGCGCTCCTAGTCTCTCACCCAATATCGAAGGCAAAGGTGCTCATATCCCAAAATGAAGATCAAGAAAACCAAGAAATGCCCCCTAACTACCTAGGTGCCCACCGCCCTCATCACTATATCACACGGGCATGGTAAAAAATGGGATCAATGGTGGAGGAGGAAAAGGCGACGCGCGTCAATTATGGACCGTCAGATCTAAGGTTGCCCCAAATTTACCAATTTGCCCGAATTACAAATTTGCCCCGAATTTACTAATCGGCCCACATTTACAATATGACATACTCAAATCGCCTATATTTCAACGTACGCAGGAGCGTGTAGTGGTTAGTGCACATGGCTCGTGGTGGGGAGGTCGGGGGTTCGAGACATGGGGTGCGGATCGAAACGAATTTACAAGCCTACCCGAATTTACTTTTCTTCTCGATTTACCAAACGCCCCGAATTTACCAAAAGCGCATCCGACGGCCCTGATCACCTCAATTGTCGATCCCATTTGAGCATGCCCGTGCGAGATAGTGTGGAGGGCCCGCCGCCTCCACCAATGTAGTGTGCCCAAGATTAGAACCCCCAAATGAGTCTGCCTTCTCCACGAGTAGGCAGCTCCTTATATTACCATCAAGTAGTTACATGAGAGGCATTCACACCATGGCCTATCTGGCCATGTCACCACACACACCACAATATCCCACCATAAGTCTACACCTTAACACTAGCTAAATTTTTCAAACTATGAAAATTTAGCAAAATTAGTGAAAAGGTACATAGTGCACAAACCAAGTGTGTGGCCATACTGAGGTATGGTGAAGAGTTGTCAAGATGTCTCTCCAAGTTTTAAAAAAAGAAGGGAATTCGCACTCTACCTGGTAGTCTAGATCCTACTACATAGACATGTGAAACTAACAAACTTGAAATTTAGTCGCTTCAATGTGTACACTTTGTCTTGTTTACTTTATTGTCATCCTTCATAAAGTGCAATGTAAGTGCCCTTCCCTATCTGTTGTCCTCGTCAAGCATGGAAGCTTCAATCATATAGTCATGTTGAATTTGCAAGCTACCTGGACCATATAACACAAGTGGGTGAGTTCATTACGTATAAGTGCCTCTTTAACGAAGGTTTCTTGCCTCCTTTCTATTATATGTCTCCCACATGGAGGTGTGCTTGTAAGAAAAGATGGAAACAATTGATGGGATCCCCCCCCCCCCCCCAAAAACACACACACACATATGGCGGGAGGTAAGAAAGGTATCTTCTAATTGCACCCTTTTTAGGTGCAACTAGTGGGGAGAGGAGGGGATAATGAATCATTGTTAGCCCTCTTTGTGTGCATCTTGTACTAGTCCTCGTTATTATTTTGGGGCAAGACTTCTCTCGACACCAATCATTATATGAGAGATTGTGTTAATGATAAAGAAACTTTCCATTGGCCTTCTTACAATAATTAATGAGGCTGTCATTTGAGTAGAGCCAAATTGACAATATAAAAGAAAGATGGAGGGCCATGTGAGAGCGCTAGGTGCGGAAGCGATGCGGAGTGCAAGGGAGGAGAAGAGTAGAAGACACACATTAGGGAATTTTAGAGGTCATTTGGAGGGCCTTTTAGAAGAGAGAGAAGAAAGGGCCCTTCTGAGTCGGTAACACACTTTCCACCAGAAATGTCACCCTTTGCAGATGAAGATGCTGAAGAGGGATTTAACCCCTATCAAAGATGGGGAGTAAATGCTCAGGTGCAAAATTGACACAGAGATGGTGCTAGCTTCAAACCCATTGGAAGAATGTTCCATTCATACATGTTTCTTCTAGTTCCATATTGTCAGATAATAGCGTCTTGAAGGAAGATATGATCATTGCCAGGTTGAGTATTGAATAATGCCTAAGAGGTGACTAGCTAATCCTGTATAAAAGGAGGCCTTGCAATCTTTATAGGGGAGTTCGAGATTACATCTACCATCTCTATAGCTCTGAGTTTTTTACCCTTTGTAACCTCCAACAATATAAGTTTCTTTCTTTTTATCAATGTCCATTGTCGTTATTACATCTAAAACAATGGCGCCTAATGTGCCTTGTGTGACCACAATGCCAACAAAGCATATATCAAAAACTATGAGACTGCCGTCTCTCACAAGTCATACTGTTGACTTTAAACTGCCACACATGTCTATTATATTGCTGCCAAGAAACCAAACTATGGGGAGAAATCCTGGGAGAAAATTGGCAGAGTCTTCCCTGTAAACCAAGCAAAGGACTCAAGCAAAATCTCAACGATAAACCATGCCAAATTGACAACAAAGTGGGAGATCACTTGACCGCTACACAATCATGCAAAGCATGAACTAGCTCAACAATTTGCTATTTGCAGGCATACAATTTGGGACAAACATCTCAATCGAGTATAAAGCGCATAACTATATACGCAAGTAGTGAGTAACACACTCAAAACGCATCCCACAAGAAAACCGCCTACAAAGATATGCAAAAAACAGGTGATACATGTGACTACTTGTAATATGTAGCCACACAAGCATATGCTACTCTCACTCCAGCGAGAGTGGGTACAAGCACACTGAATTGTGTCTAAGTTGACAAAACTGTCAAAGTGGGAGTCAAACTCGATCACTAAACCATCAAAGAGTAAGACTACAGATACGTCCAAAGCATGGCGAGAAACCGGAAAAAATCTGACATAGTTTTTCTTAAAAACTAAGTAAAAAATCAAAAAATCTCGGCCATAATCAATCGGCAACACAAACAATGTGTAAAATGCATCAATGAAATCGTTTCAGCAATACACAAAACAGAGACTCAGTCTCTCATCCTAAAAAGTGACTAAACGCTCTCCAACCACGATAGAGAGAGGCAAGACAAAACCTGTGTGTTGTAATCAAAAGCACATAAAACCTTTTCAAGAGACCAATCCATCTCAATAACAATCCACATATGCAGCTCTTTATAAGCTATAGTCACTTTATGTCCGGATGGACAATTTGGATCATTCTAAGTATCTAAGAAATCTATAAGTAAACAGGTGTAAGAAGAAAATGCTCCACTGTTGCATGGGGGAAGATTGCATCCAGTGCCTTGTGTTCCTTTTCTCCTCTCTCACCTCTTCTCTCTCCATGTCTATGTAGCACTCCGCTCTAGGAGGTGCACTTACACGTCCTTTCGTGTTCTATCTCATTTTCCATCTCTCTTTGATTGGTCTTGTGTTGGATCACGGATGCATATGCATCGCTAGGTATGTCGGATTTGTGGTTTTTATCGTCTATAGTATGGTATTTTGTGTATTTTGTAGGCACCTTGTGCTTCCGTCTTATGTAATGAGATTTGACCAACATATGTTTATCACAAGTGATAGGTGGCAAAACAGGGTTGGTCTATAGAATATGCAAAAGGATACCAAGTTCATTTATTATAGGTAAGTGGTGGCAAGCAGGTTTGGTTTATGAAGTATGTAAAAAGATAGCAAGTTTATTATTAATTTATTATTAAAGGTTTGTATAAACTATGGTCACTTTATGTCCGAGTGGACAGTTTGTAATCATTTTGAGCATTTAAAAATCTATGAGTACATACATGTATAGCGCAAAACCTGGGCAACAACATGAAAATTCTTCACTATCGTCCACCCACAGCTAACTAGAACTGTTGGTCATGCATGTCCACTGGCGTTCGAATGCATGTTGCTTGTTGTAAGCCGTCACCAATCCCCCTCACCAAACCAGCACAGTTTGTCCATGTGTTTGCAGTTAATCTACGGACCCAGCCTACCCAAAAGCCCTCATGCACTTTGTAACATAACGGGTGGTACCCTACCAACTTTCTCACAATTGGGTCGCGTACATGGCTACCATAGCTGAATGCCTACAATCCCTCCCTCTCTCAAGCACCTTTTCATGTGCTTGCAGCCTTGTAGCTACTTTCAATTACAAACCATCGTGCAGATAGGCTTGAACCACTCACTATCTCCCCTTGGAAAACCATCCAACAAGACGTAAAATAGCAATGAACTGATGGAGGCCTAGACACTCTCGGCTCCGTCTCTTCTTACATAATATACAGGCACAATATGAGAAAATGCTTGTAGAACTTCCAAACTAGAACACTCAGGTCTTACGAACCGGAGACAAGCTATTTGCTTTTGGCCGTCGCTTTCTAGACATAGCCTTTGGTTGCAACCACAGAACCATCAGCACGGACGGCGGATGGCCAAAAACCTCAGTCTCTTGGCCAACCTAGTTGTGTCGGGCCGATCATCTAAACACCGTATCCTACTCTCTTCTAGCCGTGTACTCCATAGAGAACTCCCCACTCAGATTTGGCGCCCTTATCCTTCCAATATCTACACTATTCATCACCAACCAGGCTTGCTAGTTAGGGTATTATACTTTGTCAAACTAAGGGGTATAAATTTCAATGGAAACAAAACTACTTTTGCTACCACAAGACTACCTTGACATCAACCTCGATGCGGACGCCAAAGGTGGTACACGTATATCGACTCCAATGCCTCCATCACTACCTCATCAATTCCTATTCGTGGGTGAAGGGTATCATTACTATCTACCAATGGTCTATCACTACAACACGTCGCACAAAAATTGATGGGGATACCGACGGATCAAAGTTTGTTTTAAAAATAAAACCATGGTATAAGCGTCGTTATAAGCATCGGCATTGTATTGTCGGTACACGGACCGTCGGAATAGGTAACGAAATGCGCGTCGGTAGAAACGCCATACCATCATTGCAAAACCATAACCATAACTTGATTGTTAAACCATACTTGCAAAACTATAACCATAACCATAACAGACATACCATCATTACAAAACCATAAGCATAACCTGATTGCCAAACCATAAGCATAACATGATTGCCATACCATCATTGCAAAAGCATAATCATAACATGATTGCCAAACCATAACTATAACTTGTTTGTCTAACCATAACCATACCATGATTGTCATACCATAATTCCAAAACCATAACCATAATCTGATTGCCATACCGTAATCATAATCGTAAACAGAATGCAAAACCATAAACATAAGCGTAAAATTGTACATGTATACAATGAATGAGCACAAATATACAAGGAAGACCATAACTACAATATATATATATATATATATATATATATATATATATATATATATATATATATATATATATATATATATATATATATATATATATATATATATATATATATATATATATATATATATGGAGGTCGTCACTCTCATGGTAATGCCTTCCAGTTGACGGTCTCTCTCTCCTCCTAGAGCTTGTTCAAAAGGGCAACAAGTTCATGTTTGTACCCATACTTCTCCTCTCGGCGTGTCGGAGGACACTTCATGGAAAATTCCTGCAAAATAAACAATTAACCATAAGATAAATCTTTAAATAACATATACATATTCGATAATCTAAAGCATATGTACAATACTTACAAACTGTCGAAGTGTGTCATAGCCCCCACTCCCAAGATGTGACGCTCTAGCAGGTTCTCCAAACATGCCCTAGTTGCATCTCTCTACTGCTGAAATCTGTGAGGATTATCCTATGTCTCGTGCAATCCCCGCCCACTCCTCTACGTCCAGCCATACCGGCTTTGGATTGTCCGCCTTGTACTTGTCTCTCACCTCTGACCGACGGTGTGACATTGTGGCGATTGTCACGCTCAAGATCCAGTCATTCGAGACTTGATCATACCCCTCTACTAGCCTATACTCTCTATGAATGGCAATGATGTAATTCTTTCTTTCATCATCTTGATAATCCTAAATATCCATCTTGTTCAGCAACATGTCATTATATGAACAAGTGAACACAAAGATCATATTATTGAACTATAAATTGGACTTCGACATACTTAGGATACAATATATTTACCTGAAAAGCTCTGTGGTGACGAAGGCTCAAATCACTCGTAGACAGACAATAGATTAAGCATTGCCAAAGTAGTACGGAGGATTGAGATTTTTGCACCATTATAAAGCGGCATACGTGCAAGAGTCTACATCATCTCACCCTCTTTATCGTTGCTATCATGTCGTCAATATGGACAAGATAACTGAGATTAGTTCCCAGTGTTTCCTTGGATGTTTCCATGTCAAAGAACACGTTTAACATTTGCTCCATCTCAAGTTCTTGAAATGTGGAATTGGTATTGGCGGGGTGGACTCCATCAATGGCTGTTCGTTTTGATAATCGTCTTCTCTGGGATAAAATTGAAGTGATATCTACTTGCAAGGGTTGATCTACTGCCTTTGGACCATGAGATCAATAAGGCAGATCTTGTAGTTACTCTATGGGAAAGAGACCATTATTGCATATGTGTTGATCGCAGATTTTTCATTTTCAAAAGATCTGATGCTTGCAACGCGCACAAGGGAAAGAGACCATTATTGCATATGTGTTGATCGCAGATTTTTCATTTTCAAAAGATCTGATGCTTGCAACGCGCACAAGGACACGCCATCCTATCATCCATAATTAATCTACCAATGATGCAACAAATGAACAAATCACTCTTGTTATAAGTACACACCACTAACTACATGACAATGCATGACAACCTCACATTCTCTAGCCATGCCGATCCCCGCACACCTCGATCTAAAGGTGCACAGAGATCAGGACCACCCGGTAATAAGCTCGTCTTTATTGATCAAATGCCTATATATTAGGATTCCTCGTAAGCTTGTTTTTTCAATCTGCTTGCATTTTTTAAGCACACAATTTGTTTTTGAAGACTGTTGTGTTTTTATAGTCCGTTTGTGATTTTTCTACCATTTGTCACTAGCTTTAACAACCTCACATTTTCTAGCCATGCCCGATCTCCGCACACCTCGGTCTAAAGGTGCACCGAGATCAGGACCACCATACATAATAATCTTGTCTTTCTTTGTTAATGCCTATATATCCCGGGAGATTCACTCTATATACAAAATGAGACGCCACCTGCGAGCGAACAACTTTGATAAAACCCCTATATACGATCATATTAGAGAACATGACCCCCTTTCTATACTTATACAACAATCAATGCAAAAAACTACCATACCTCTATCTTACATATAAAATTTAGGTTTCACATGATCTAACTGAGTAAAACTAGTCAAAGAGCATGTAGCATAGTGACTGGCAATGTACTAAGGAACCACTTCAATTGATAACTAAATGTACCCTCAATGTATCTTCGTTTGATTTACAAACTATATGTCCATTCAGCCTACACTCTAGCTACTTGTTCAATTCTGACGCATCTTAATTACTCAAAAAACATGGTTATAGAGTTGTGCTAGGTTCTTCGTGTAAATTTGTATCTATACAAACTCTTTATAGCTTTCATCTCTCAACAAATGAAGTATAATCACAAAACAAGCAATCGATACAAAGCATTGTTAGTTCTTGCATGTATCTTTGTAGCTATTGACTCACAAGTTTGAGGGAAGACTCTTTTGGGAAGCCATGGTTTTGAAGCACAAAAAATTTCTCTCATTTTTTCCTTTCCTCACTCTGATTACCCCACCCTTGTTTTTAATCTTGGGATATAAATTATTGGGGGCCTGCCCCTAACTTATACGCTTATGTAACTTGTAAGAAAACCCCCCTACCTTGCACTTACGTAGTGTCGTAAGTTTTCCATGGTGAATCCCCCGGGCTATATATAAGGGTTCGACATAAGTTTGTTTTTGTAATCTTTTGCATTTTTGAAGTCTATGTGCGCTATTGGTCCGTTTGCGTTATTTTACTTCGTTTATCAAACTCCGTTTGCATTTTTGAAGTACGCAAGTCGTTTATGAAGACCATTGCATTTCTAAGTCCGTTTGCGGTTTTTTTTATCATTTGCTTCTAGCTCTAACAACCTCACATGCATTCTCTAGCCGTGTCAGATCTGCGCACACCTTGGTCTAGAAGTGTACGGAGATCAAGACCACCGTGTAATAACCTCGTCATTATTGGTCAATGCCTATATATCAAGGTTCGACATAAATCTGTTTTTGAATATGATTGTATTTTTAAAGTCTGTTTGTGTTTTTTAAGTCTATTTGCTTTTTTGAAGTCTGTGCGCTATTGAAAATCGGTTGTGTTGTTTTACTTCGTTTACCAAAGTTCGTTTGCGTTTTTGAAGTACACAAGTCGTTTATGAAGACCGATGTGTTTCTGAAGTTCCTTTGTAGTTGTTCTACCACTTGTCGCTAGCTCTAACAACCTCACATTCTCTGGCCATGCCTGATCTCTACACACCTCGATTTAGAGGTGCACGGAGATAAGGACCACCGAGTAATGTTCTCGTCTTTATTGATCAATGCCTATATATCATGGTTCGTATGACCAAACACATAAGCGACTAGCCCTACCTTACTAACGAAGCGGGTAGGCCTAAACATTTTGACGGCAAAGAGGCTGTTAACCTAACCGGTCAATCCTAAGCGATAGACCCGATTCGTCCTAGGCGACTAGCCTTAGGACAGTTAAGCGGCTAAACGGCTAAATAACAAATCGGGTGGACCTAAACGGCATGGCTAAGCGACTAAACACCTAAGCGGCCAACCCTATTTAAGTGGTGTGAATATCGATTAGCCCTATGCGACTAGTCATAAACAGCTAAGCGGATAAATAAAGAAGGAGGTAGGACTAAGCAATGTGGCTAAGCAATGTGACTAAGCAATTGAATACCTAAGCGACTAGTCCAAGCGGCTAGCCCTAAGCGTGTAGCTTTCAACAGCCTAAATATGAAGTAGTTCAACTTGAGTGGCTAAGCAACTAAATACCTAAGCGGCTAGCTTTAAGCGACAAGCCTTACCGTCTAAATAACGATTAGATCTACACTAATAGCCATAAGTGGCTAAGTGGCTAAAAAACGATTAGACCTACACGACTAGCCATAAGTGGCTAAGTGGCTAAATAACGAAGCTAATTGAGCCGCGTGTAGGACTAAGCGGGCTTGGCTAAACTATTCAATACCTAAGCAGCTAGCTTTAATTTAGCGACTAGCCTTCATCGGTCTAAATATGGACCAGTCCTAAGCGGTGAAACGATTTATTACCTAAACGGTTAGTCTTAAGGGACTATCCTTAATTAAGCGAATAGCCCAAAGAAAACAACTACGTCCGATCGACATAACGTCTTTTTGTCCTAAGTGATCGACATAACAACATCGATCGATGATTTGCAAATTAACGAATAAACCTAGCATCAAAGGTACTTCGAACCTAACACTATAAAGTTTTTTACAACACCTACAACAAGTCACAATTAAAAAATAACAATATAATTTTTAAATTTTAATTTATTTACATGAAAATAACAAAACTAATTATAAAATAGCATAAATCAAAATAAATCTTTTTTTAATGATCAAGTGTCGTTATCTTTTTTTTGTTAACGTTGATTTTTACTTAATATTATTTATAAAATTACAAAAGTTATATTTTTTTTATTTTTGTTTTTCTAAATTGAAAAATGTGTGTGCGCCGTATGTAGTGTGTTTATATTGTTTAGTGTGCATTTTTGTTTACTTGCATGCATGTTTATGTGAATGTGTGTGCGTATGTGTGTATGCAACAAAAGAAAATGATAGAGCACACATGTGACCTATTTGAGCAAGAAACACTTGAAGAAATGTTGTCAAACCTGCAAACACACACACACACACACACACACACACACACACAATATGTTACACATACAAAAGTGTCTAAATCTACTACGAATGTTGAAAAGAAGCTTACTAGTTGATGGGAACAGCCTATGAGTGAAAATCTCAAGTCCGGCAAGCTGTGTGGCAACAGATCTATAGCAAGGGAGGAGGAGGAGGGCAAGAGAAGAAAAAACGAGAAAAAATGAGCACGAGAAACCGCGGGTTCTATTTTTGTAGAGCCCGTCGGTACAAGCACCGATATACGCATCTAAAGAAGCGTCGCAATAAGCGATGGTATAGGCATCGATACCAGTGTCAATATACGTGCCCGTATCAACATCGAAAATTCAAAAATCGATTTTTAAAAAATTTGATGTGTCCAGATTTACCTACACATATACCGACGCACGCCATTGGCGTTGGTACTCTGACGTTGGAATTTAAGCAATCTCTTGTAGTGCATGTTCAATTGTCATTTTTTAAAGAGTTTTTCAACAGATTGTATAACAATTGTAGTCCACAACAGTTTACAATAGGGTGTTATCATTTAAGCTCTAGAATCTATCGCAATTTTAGGAGTCAACTATAGGCGCAAGAACTTTCAAAGAAGCTTCAGAATCAGACAGTATTATTGGGTACCAAGGAAGGTAAACATTATTACAACTATGTCAGATAGCCTTTGCCACAATTTTAGGAGGATCTTATTGACCCTTTTATAGTATCATTTTAATAATTATAAATTGTGATTTTATTATTCACAATTTTCCTGATCTTGTTTCAACGAGTATAGAACAGTTCAAAAATCTTTCACTCCTTTTCACAATATCTATAAAAGCATTATATTTAAAATTGGTTGATGCTCTTAATTAGGACAAATAGAGAATGCTATTTGATCATATCTGCAAACTCTTATACTATCAGCTTGTTTTTGCAAACCACTTTTTGCAATTCCTAATTAATGTTAAGCTACCTTGCATGACTTTTGTACAACTTGTTTATAAATTGCTTTTATTAAATGTTATGAATGCATTTGTATCACTTAAGATTTGTGGCACTTACAAATTTGTGGAGGTTTGTTTGCTTTTTTCCTATTTAAATGATTCAATTGTTATATTTATTTTAGCAATCAATTACATCAAAAAAATGATGAAGATCATCACCTTTATTCTATTTACTCAAATTTTAAGGCAATATAATTGATTATGGGACACCAAAATTTGTAATATGTGGCTAATGAAGACATAAACAAATTTATTTGTTTAAGTTTGAGTTTTTATTTTGATACATGATATTTCTGACACATAATTTTAACCATTGTTTTTTAAAAGCATTATTTACAAATTAATGACAACTAAGGATATTTGCTTTTCTAATAGAGAGATATGCAATGGGATTCGACAAACTTATATTTATTACAAATGATAGGTGACAAAGCAGGATTGGTCTATAGAATATACAAAAGGATATCAAATTTATTGCTATTTTTTTATTAAAGAGCTCTTCATGAGCTATAATTACTGTATGTTTGGGCGGATAGTCTGTAATGATTTTGAGCATTGAAGTAATCTATAAGTATATACGTGCAAAAGAAAAATGCTCAACTTGCACGAGGAGAAATTGCGCCCAATGCCATGTGTTCCTTTTCTCCCCTCACCTCTTCTTTTTATGTGCTTGTGTAGCACTCCTCCCTAGGATGTACACTTGCACGCCCTCTCATGCTCTCTCATTCTCCATCTCCCTTCCGTTGGTCTTGTGTTGGATCATGGGGTATATATGCATTGCCAAGTATGCCAATCAATGAATGTTGTCGTCTGTAGCATGGTATTTTGTGTATTTAATAGACATCCCTCACTTCCGTATGTAGCAACAAACTACCCAATACTCATGTAAGACCAATGCTCAATGTTAATAGAACCATATGCTTATTCTTTATACAAATATTTAATGTTAACCTTGGTATATCTTTTGATTAGAAATAAAAACAAGCAATCCTCCAATAGTATCCTACTACATTTTGATAAAAGAAAATGATACAACCCCCCCTCAACCAAGCATGAGGTGCACAAAACAACAAAATTATTAGAGCACTCGTCTACATAGGAGAATAAAATCACGATAAACATTTCTAAGAGCGTGAAGATGCTAATTTTTTGAGAATATAGACTTCCAATGCAAAAACAAATCTTACAAGTCGTAAAAAGTCGTCTTTTTCTATGACTTTGAGAAGAAGAGTAATACAGAGAACAAAGCCTATATTGTGTGCATGAAAAGAGAACAAAACAATACATGCTTGTGTTTCCTTATATATCTAAGGAATGACTAACTATCAAAGGAGATAGAAAATGACAGCTTATTTTTTACATGCTATGAGATAATACACCTACAAAGAGAAAATTCTTGAGGACATGAGTTCATTGTAGAAAACTGAAAAGATATGGCTAGTTGTAAGTCTAATTCGGAGAATTAAAAAAATGCTGTTTAAGTATGTTAAGAAATCAAACCACTTCTGTGCTAATGCTTTAAAAAAGGCATGTTTCTTCCTCTAAAGAGTAGCACATAACCACTTGCTATGCTAAAAATATATTAGGGGCATTGGAGAACGAAGTCCACGATCCATTTAGGGGCATTATGGTAACCCACTATTTTTTTATCGCCGAGGGTTGCAAGCAAGTTAAAATTTTATAACTAACACCATCCTGAACTTCAAAGTTTGCCTAATTGCACGGTAATGGTAGGAAAAAAAATTTGCAAAATAAGGTTAAAATTCCCAAACATGACCACTTCAATGAATCAAATTTCCACTTCTTTTCAAGGCTAGAAATGTGTAAGAGCACAAACGCCCTAGTCAAGAGTCCTCAAAATGCCGATGAGAAAATGGCATGGGCATTCAAATGATACAAAATGTGAATCTCTCGTGTCGGAGATGCTCGCATCAAAATATGTAAACAATGTAGATAAAAATCCTTGATCTTTAGGAGCTAAGAGTAAGAAAGCCTCGCAACATTGTCACTGAGAAAAAGTTACAGAGCCTTACAAGAGTATCAAAATTAGGAAAAGACACTTCCTCATGTTGCACATCCCTTGGTGAACCCCCAAAGGGAATATCACCTCTCTGGATCAGGACTTGAGTTTTGTTGGACTCGTTGGCTCACGAGCTGTTGCGCCTGTCGGACACCCTCTGCTGTCCCAGTAATGGTCACTTTGCTGCAACCCACCAAATAAAGAAAAGAAGGGGTCATTCCCTTTTGAGGCGAAGTTTGTTTCATTGTGCGTAATGAGTTTCTAGGTGTCATGGGTTTGAGGCAGGGCCAAAGCCCTTCCTCACAAAGATGAGAGACATTACCGATTAGTTGTGCTTGGCACATAATCTCCCCGATCCGATATTTTGATTCGAGTGCCACTGCTCTGCATATTTCCAAAACTAATGCCATTGGTTGATTGCATATACATGAGGCCAAGCTTTGATCGCAAAGAGACGTACCTGCTGAATCTCTGTTATTATCTTTCCTCCCCTGCCTACGATAGCCCCTACATGTTCATCTGGAATTGATAGAGTTATAGACGTGCTTGGCCCCCCAGGCAAGACAGAGGGCAACGTTTGCATCGTAGGTATTACACCCTGACCCGGAAAACCCAAAAGCTCAATGAAATATGCAATACGCAAACAGAAACTTGTTCAGTTCATCACATCAGAGTTTCAGTTACCCCACCTTCATACGGATGTTGCCGCCATTCATACCATTCCGCAAATATGGTGCTCCCCCATAACCCATTGCTGGAAATGCTGTAGCATATCCTTGCAAGCCCATTTAAATTAGTCTTTGCAAGAAGTGCACACACTTGAGCCACCATAATGAATGAAAGATGTGTTACCTGGGTAAGACAGTGAAGTTGACGCAAAATGGCTATAGTTTGGATCCTCAGCCAGCTTTGAGATGACCAGTGCTACAGCACGTAGTTGCTGATCAAGGCTCCCAACTATACTAACTATCCGGTCATTCACTCCTGGAATACTCTGATCTAGGGGAGAAAGTTTGATGCTAGCATTTGAGTCCTCCACAAAAGACCTGCACAATACAGAATTTAACATTCAGGTCTGTTCCAATAGTTCTTCATTCTCCTCTTCAATGCTGAGTATATATGTCAATGTAACACTTAACAAACTAAAATTGCACTTAAGAGTAAATCAAAACATTGTAAACACATGAAAAATTATGCCACTCCTGAAATGCTCTAACTCAATCTTATATTTACAACTACGACATTACTGCTTCATATCAAGGCAATCTTACAATAGCACTTACATTCTCAGATCATGGTCTGTTCTAGGGGGCAGAGATAATTTAGCTTAAACCCGTCTCCTTTTCCAAAAATGAGGTCAGAATTTTCGAACAATTACTTAGTACTTCTTAGAGTCCTAGTATTTCAAAAACTTTCTACTGCCCTCCTTGCTAAATAGCGTCCTTGAAGACCACTTTCCACTAAAAGACGATGCTCCATGAGTGTATCAACAGTTTGGGGAATGACAACCACCAAGCGATCTCTATAGTAAGATGTCGCCACAAGCAGCGTAGACAGCTGCCCTTCTCCACCTCTGCAAAGGAAACGTATTGCTCCAAGAAATTGTATATACCTAGATGAATCCAGGATAAGCCCAGATTCACCCTTGACGGAAAGTGCAAGGTATAGACCCATGGTAGTCACCCACAAGACAATATAAACATCAGCTCCATCATGCATAGTATTGACTAAATACCACGACATCCCCACTAACATCGTCAGTGCCCAATAGTGGGTGTAGAACTAGGTACTAACATATGCTCCCCAACACAACACACACCACACGCACACACATGAGCATACATCAACACAAAGTTCAGCGTGCAGAGTTTCTGTCATGACTCTGGAGATCAAGGGCAGACTCAGCCATAATGAAGCCTAGCACTAAAAGAAGCATTAAATCGGAAAAATTAAATCCTGCAAATGAAGATCCGTGGTCAGCCCTGTAAAGAAAAGAGACCAAGAAACCACAACGGCTGATCCACAAAAACTCTGGGAACGTCAAATTGAGAAGTCTGCACTATAAGGTCCTCCATAACAAGAAGAGCCAAACCCGCGGTCTGCGATGTACGTATGTTGCAGCAGTCACTAATAGATTGTAGAACACAACTGGATGGTGTCCTGTCAGTAGGTAAGATTCCTCCAAGATGAGTGTCATGTCTGTTGGTGGGAAACGCTAGGCCTCCTGCCGGTCTTGCTGAGAAGATGCACTGCAGGTTGCTGGAACTTATGTTGCCTCTTTTGCAAGAAAGTGCTAGCGCTAGGTTTCTTACATATTGACTTAGCAAAGTTGCCCTACCCAGTTTCCCAACAAAGTCACTTATTAAATAATAAGTGAAAAATGGATAAATAGGGAAAATGGGTTCTGTGAACTGTAAAATGCTCATGATGGGTACTGACTGTCATGCTGATGATCATGATGTGTGCAACCAGAGGATATGCAACTACTCATAAGTGTCTGGACATGCATGGCCTGCACACAGGCTCACAAAAGTGCCAGAACACTTCCTAAGCTAACTTCAACCTTGGACCCAAAGTAGCTTCTCTACATGCACATAGGGTTAGATGTGCACGTGACAACATTGGCCCCAAACCATAGTTACAGGGGACGGAGGGGACGGACCCTAGGGACGGGGGACGCCAGATTCCGGGACGGGGACGGGCGGGTGGGGACGGACGGCAAAAGGGCTGCCAGGCCGGAACGCAGGCAAAACGTCCCCGGGACTGCAGGGGACGGGAGGGGACGGCAGGGGACTTTTTTTAAAATTTGAAAATTTGATCATTTCTAGTGGCTAGTTCCTCTCCAATAGCCATATGTTTGAACTTTGAAGCACCCCAATGGCTATAAAAGCCACCCTTTGGTCCTCATTTCTCGATGTTTTATAAGCACATTTGCGTCTATATCACTCATGTTATTTGGTCTAATTAGTGTAAATTTGTGGTCAAAGTGATGCTCTATGTGTGTTGCATGTGTGTAAGTCAAAAAACGCCAAAAAAAATCTTCTTTTTTTTTTGCCGTTCCGACCCCCATTCCCGTCCCCGTCCCCGTTCCCGTTCCCGACCCCGACCCGCCATCCCATGTAACTATGCCCCAAACGCTGGTGCCCCTTTCAATATTTCTTTATTATTACTGATCTGCAAAGTACAACAGCCGGGGAGCACCTCCTCTGCAATCTGGGTGTGATGGCTAATTTTACTACGCCGGAATATCGAGTTCCGATCTGGACAAAAGGAGAAGCCCACTCCTTGACAAAGGAGCCGAAAGGAGAAGCCAACTCCTTGACAAAAGAGCCGAAAGGAGAAGCCAACTCCTTAACAAAAAGAGCAAATTGATCCGGGAAGGGGGTAGATGGTAGCGGCGAGGGTGAGAGGCTCAATACCTTCGAGTCCTGAGAAAAAAATTTGCTTTGATACCATTGTGAGGATTAGTGGTGCTAATCCTATAATTAAGACTTAAAACTTCATACTTAAGATCAAACTCAGACTCAAGAGACTGAATGTGTGTTTGATTGATTAATGAATGCTTGAAAACTGAGTACAAAAGGCTCCTTATATTACAGACGAAGAGACACAATTGAAAAGACACGTCTCATGGTGAAGAGACGTGACTTTAGACGTAAAGACACATCCTTTCGGCGAAGAGTTGCAACCATTGGACGAAGAGTCGCAACCATAGAGAGAAGGGGTGGGACCAGTCGTTGAAGGAGTGTGGCTTTTGGCGAAGAGGCATGTCTCTCAAGCGAAGGGTCGTGACCATCCAAGCGTAGGGGTTCTCCTTGGCATGGCACTTTGCGTATTTGCAACTATGAGTAGATGTAATACTGCAACATAGTCACAATCATGACATAGTCTCTGAAAAAAACAGCAGCTCAAAACAAATCTTGGATCCTTCTCTTGCAAGTGATCTTTATGGCTTATGTCCCATAAGACATGAGCGGTGAAGACAGGAGCGCGTTCGATGCGCGATGAAGTAAGGGTGGGAATGGCTAATAAGTCCAGGGTAGGCCCGGAAAGATACTTTAAATAAGATTCCAATAGACTTTGGAAGTGTTGATTTGCTCTGTCTGCTCTTTTGTAGGACCGGTATGCTTTTAGAAAAGCACAAGCCTGATGCTCTGATACCACTGTCACAAGACGGGCACGTGCCAGTAGAAAAGAACAAACTAAAAAACTTTAAGCTCTTCAAATAACAACTGAACTGAAAGAGATGCACAACACGACACCAAGAAGTTCCACCCCAAGAGAGCACTCGCCCCAAACGCTGGCGCCCCTATTTCTTTATTATTATTGATTTGCAAAGTACAATAGTCGGGGAGCACCTCCTCTGCAATCTACGCGCTGAAGAGTGCTAGACAAGGCCCCCAAGGCTCATATTTAAAGGCCCAAAGCCTAAAAGCATCAAATATGAAAAGCTGACAGCAAAAAAACGCTTTCCTAAAATTTCGAGATTTTCTAAAAATCCGTCGCGAATTGCGGAACGTCCATGCAGATGCCACGTCATCATATTTTGATGTGCAAAGTCTTCTGAGTGTGTTTTGCTTTATTTTTAATGCCTTTATGTCACTTGGGCCCCATCGGACGGGATCCCGTAAGTTGGTGGGAACTCTTCTTTAAAAATAGGTCACTCCTCAAAACTTTGTAAGTTTGTAAAACTTCTTCTTCTTCTTCTTCTTCATCTTCTTCTTCTTCTTCTGCCGCTTCTTCTTAGGGTTTTGGCCCCTTGGCCAGGATCTCGAAGTTGGCTCCATTCTCTAGTGGCTTGACACGTCAACGGTTTGTGACAGTCTCTTTTTGAGCTGATAACCTTGGAGGTCAGTGAGATTGCTATGTCTTGGGACTACCATCGCCGCCAAAGGAACACTATCTAACCAAGAGCTGATGGACCATGCTGTGGTCGGCTACAACCTTATGGAAGGAATCTAACCCTAATTTTTGGTGTAGGTTTCACGATGGAAAGTCAGTCGACTTTTCGAGCTCGACTGATGTCGAGATTGCTTTTTAAGTTTGAGTTCTGTTAGGAACTTGTTTGGTAATCCTATTTGGAATTTGTTTGAAATGGATGGTATCTATTTTAAACCTGTATTGGTGCTGATTTGAATTATTTGACTCTGGTTTTAATACTGGTTTCAATGATTGGTGATTTTAGTGTAACAAACTTGGACACCCCAAGTCAAGATTCTACCACGACACAGCAGAGATTCACTTCAAAAAAACTTCACTTCAAATCAAGTTCAAAAGAGAGTCAACACGGCCCGGCATAGTTCCGTGCCCAAAGATATTGGCCCAAAGACTGGCGCCCTTTCGGTATTTCTTTTTATATTAATCTTTGAGCAAAGTACAACTCCCGCGCTGCTCACTCTCAGACTCTGCGTCCAGATGCTCTGCAGAGTGAGCCCCCTCAGGTTCATTATAAAGGTTACAAGGGATGCTAAAAGCAGAGCCCCAAAAACTGTCAACTTTTAAAAGCTTCAAGGTTTCAACCAGCGCAAAAGCAGGAGATTCCGTACTGTTGTCCGTACGCTTGCCACGTCAACATGTCAACGGAATTTGCGTCGTGATTTCTGGGATTTCCGTACAGAGTGACACATCAGTCTGTCACAGCGGAGCTGTTGCTAAATTGGCTTTATCTTACAGGAAAATAATTCTAAATGAATTATTGGATTTATAAGTGAGAGGGTTTTCTCGCTTGGAACACCAAGGAAAAATAATTCTAAATGAATTATTGGAATTTTAAGTGAGGGCTTTTCTCACTGGAGACATCTGAGTACAGAGTATTCCTAGTACGTCATTCAAAGTAATGACGGGAGCACTGAGAACGGGAATATCTGTAAGGCCACCAGGAACGGGTACTTCTGATGCGTCACATCGGATGGGTGACAGGGAGCATCGGAAAGAAGTATCCGACCATCCGGGAACCGACATCTCTGATGCGTCATAGGATGGGTGACATAGAGCATCGTGAAGGAGATCGTACCGTAAGTTTGGTAGGAAAGGACTAGGTGATGGGTATTCCTGATGCGTCACAAGGTGGGTGACGGGTGCATCGGAAAGGGAATATCCATAGTCGGGAGGAAATTCCGAACTGTGTTGGAATTGTGCACAAGGAAAAGCAAGCACTTGAATGAAGATGGGTTCAGAGGAAACTTTGAGGAAAAAAACAGATGCTTTCTGAGAAAGCAGATTGCTTTTCGGGAAAGCAAATGCTTTCCCGCGAGGAAGTTTATGTTTGCATTGCAATTGTGCGTGTGATTGCATCCAGGGATGCCTGGGAAGTGCTGTGAAAGCATTGTTTTTAACTTATAAGGTTTTATTGAGTTTTTGGGCAGGTTCAGACTATTTTTAAAATACGCCGGCCACCCATTTAATAAGTGGGCAGCCATCTGATAAATACGGCAACAGATCAGCCAGCGTTTTCTCTCTCTTTTTTTCCGGCAGAACGGAAAAAAAACTGAAAAAAAAATTTATTAAAAAAAAAAAACGGCCGCGATATTTACGCGAGCAGCTATTCGTGTTTGTGGCTAGGAGCTATAAAAGTATCACATGCCCTCACTCAGAAGAAAAGACCAATCTTTGCAAGGAGGAGATGCTGCTGCAGATTTCAGCCGTAAAGAAGACGTTGCCGGTGATGCCCATGGCTCCCCCAAGTGTACCAGATGTCGCCAAGACTCAATGCGCGAGTTCCCTCGCGAAGAAGTGCCTACGGAGCGTGTTTCCATCGCGAGAAGTTGCTGTTTTTCTCTGTTTTCAGCCCATAAAAGTCGTAGACGGGGCTGATTTACGAGAAGGAACCCGAGAACACACCTCTTCTGTGTGTAAGATTGGAAGAGAGGATTTTCTATGTAGAGATCTCTTCCGGGGAATTGTTTTTCGAGAACCGAGTTGCGTTTCGAGCATCGAGACTTTGAAGGTAACGATTTTCATGTTATGATCTCTGAGTATTTGATTGCAGGTGTACTTCCTCTTCGTGAGGGAGTAGGAGCAGAGGAAGGCATGAGCCTCTGCACCAGAAAAGCGCTCTGAGGAACTAGAGCCAGATCAGCCCAAGGGTTTCGTACCCAAGTTTGGGAAGCAGATCCACGGATCGAAGAGAGGTAGACTTTTGAGATGTGATCCAGAAGTTGAAATTCCCAAGGGAAGGACTTCGTGTCCATGAAAGCGGAGTTAATCTGCAGGAAGAGGACTCTGGAAACAGAGTTAGAAAAGAGTTGCAGGGATGTCACGCCCTGAGTCTGGAAGGTGAGATCCAGAGGCGAGAACCTTGGTTCTCAAGGATTTGGAATAAGGAACGGAAGTTCCTTGGAATAGGGTTTTGCCCTAGGAATCGGAAGCTAAGGCTTCCAGGAACCACCAAGTCTTATTCTAGAACGAACGTGGTAATACGTTCGGTTCAAGTGCTTGTATAGACTTCTGCTCAGTAATAAAGATACTATTACGGGGGGGGGACCAGCCCATCTTCTGGTCCCCAGTACTGTGTCGATCTTCTCACTCTCTATCTCTCTCTCTATTTATTTCTCTCTATATCCTCTGGCTTCAGTAATAAGTGATAAATCCTATTTATCCGAATGTATTTTATATTGTTATGCGCTCTCGTTTGTGACAGTGGTATCAGAGCATGGTCTCCTCTCTTTCTCTGTAAAGAGGACGACTCTGGGAAGATACGAGAAGAAGCCATGACAAGCCAAGAGAGAAGTAAGCAGGCGGAAACCTAAGTCCTGCAAGAAAAGCTTGCAGAGTTGGAAATTTTTTTCTCTCTGCAAGAAGGTGACACAAGATTTGGGATTCTCTGAGAAGGCGACAAGAGCATGATGCTCAAGAACCTAGAGAATCCAAGGAGCGGAATGCTCGAGATCCTTCAGAATCCAGAAGATATCCATGAACATCAATCCAGAACCATAGCCAAGAAATCCCGTCATCTCGGGAAGGATATGAAGACGGTCTCTAGACCTAGAAACACTCCAGTCAAGTTTGATACTTTTGACGGAAGGGAAGATTTCTTGAAAGCTACTGCTTTCATTCGACAGTTTGAAGTTGCCTTTGCAAACGGCAATTTCTAAGAAGTATCGAAGGTGAGGCATGTGACCAAACACCTCAAGGGGATTGCAAGTACTTGGTGGTATACTAAAGCTCTGCAAGGAACTTACAACAACAATTCAAGGCTGAATTCTCCGACAAATTTTTTTCCTCTACGCTTTGAGGAAGGCATTTAAGAAGATTGGGATCGGTTTGCCTAATAGGAACACGAGCGAGTCAAAGCAAGTAGTGGTTCACTCTTGCCAAGGTAGCTCCATTCTTGATCCTCTCTGAGGAAGGAAAGATGAACAAATTTAACGAAGGACTTTTGCCCGAATTTTGTAAACGCATCTGCAAGATACTTTGCAGCAGATGGTGGAGTCAGCAATACAAGCTGAAAGTGTACACCTCAGTGTACATAGAATCTAATCCCCACAGTGGGACGGGAACCATTGAACACAGAAACATTGAATTTTTGTTACCTCTCCTCGAAGGATACATTGCTATCCGGAGAAAGTTTGGAGTAAGGGAATTCAATCTAACTTGTGAGATTTTGAACAAAAGACCCTCGAACTTTAAGTGAGAGGGCAGGTCTTTGATCAAAGTTAAATCTTTGAGGAACTCATAAACTGCGTATTGCTTTTATGCACAAGATATGCATGTGTCTAACCAGGACAATCACTCTCAAGTGTTTATGAGAATAGAATTGAGTTGAAACATTGCTTTATGCGATGAATTGGTTTGCTCAACCATCCGGAAGGTCAACTATTGATATCGTATCCGGTAGTTCACCAACAAATTACGTGCTATTGCGGGTAGGACGGCAGAAAGGAAGGAACCATTCCGAGATTTCAACCAAAGAAAAGCTTTCACTAAGCTTGAGGACCTTATGAACCAACACCCCCTACCCGGTAAGGGAAGATATGGTAGTGCTTTTCGCACAAGTGAATGAACACTCTCTTTACGAGGGAAGGAACCAACGACGACTACGGCTTGTGCTCGAGAAATCCAAGAATTATTTGATGAGCGAGTTTTGCTCTAAGATCGAGCCAAGGGATCGTCAAGTTGAGCGTCTTCGCTCTAAGGATCTTACGAAGGGAAGGAAATTTCCCAGGTTCACCGAAACTCTAACACAGCTTAAGAATTATGTACACTTTTGAGTACATGGATAACACACGAAGATGCAGACCTATGCCAGGAACTGGACGAGAGTTTGTTATACTCTCTTGAGCGCCTTTTTGCGCGCAAGGATATTCCAACACGAGAATCTCTATTTGAGATGTGTTCGGTAGAAGGAATTTGAGTTTCTCTATGGAGAAGAGGTTTTCTTATGGTCGTGATCATTGAGTACGCTATGTGCTTTTACCATTACAGTAGCAACTTTTGGTTGCGGTATATGTTTCTCCATGAGCAGGTCAAGTAGCATTTACATGCTGCTTGAATAAATTCGAACTATTATGTTCGTAAGAGTCAAATTCGCCAACCGTTTTAAAAATGGTAAGAATTACCTTAACCACATATGAGAGAACATCATTGAGATCTAAAGCGTGTTCGCCCTTAAGTGGGCCGAGTTTGAACTTATGTTCACAGAATGATATGGTTAGAATTTTATCTGCCTAAGATTTTGCGAGTCCTAGATGCTTGCAAAGATGGCGTCTGCAAGGAAGAGACGCTAATGGGCGTCAAGAAAACACTGCTAGTGATAATAACTTGCAGGAGGAAAAGATTGGAAGGAAGTGCCGCCGTGCACAAGGAATCTTCGGATTGGAACCATTCGCCTACGTTGAGCGATGGCCCGAAACAAGAACCTTCTTTAAGGTGATCGCAAACTTTGTTTGTGAAAGAAAAACATCGAGCTTAATGCTCTATGACTTGAGCATTCCCTATGTGGGAGGACACAAGAGGTTTAATACCCTCTAGACTAACAGCGCAGGATTATGCGCAAGGACAGATACCTAGATTGATTTCTAGGAGGATTATTCTTCTCGAGGTTGAGAAGGCGAAAGTGAGTTAACAGATTCTCGGATGAGGAAATTTTCGATCTGTTGGAAAGACACAAATGACGAGTTCTTACATGGTTCGTAAGTTGAATGAATGGTGAAGGATATCCTCAAGGTACTAGAGGAAGGACATGAACTGGTAAGGTAAGTATTGAATTATTGAATCTTTGTTTAATTTAATTTTTAAGTTCTCTTTTGAGAAAGGACTAGCTCAACTCACCATTGAGCAAGATTTGGAATCTTTCCGGTTTCTCCCCGGTAGTTCAGTTGGACCTCTACAGTTGAGGACAACTGTTTCACCAGGAACGGGTACTTCTGATGCGTCACATCGGATGGGTGACAGGGAGCATCGGAAAGAAGTATCCGACCATCCGGGAACGGACATCTCTGATGCGTCATAGGATGGGTGACATAGAGCATCCTGAAGGAGATTGTACCGTAAGTTCAGTAGGAACGGACTAGGTGATGGGTATTCCTGATGCGTCACAAGGTGGGTGACGGGTGCATCGGAAAGGGAATATCCATAGTCGGGAGGAAATTCTGAACTGTGTTCGAATTGTGCACAAGGAAAAGCAAGCACTTGAATGAAGATGGGTTTAGAGGAAACTTTGAGGAAAAAAACAGATGCTTTCTGAGAAAGCGGATTGCTTTTCGGGAAAGCAAATGCTTTCCCGCGAGGAAGTTTATGTTTGCATTGCAATTGTGCGTGTGATTGCATCCAGGGACGCCTGGGAAGTGCTGTGAAAGCATTGTTTTTAACTTATAAGGTTTTATTGAGTTTTTGGGCAAGTTCAGACTATTTTTAAAATACGTCGGCCGCCCATTTAATAAGTGGGCAGCCATTTGATAAATAAGGCAACAGATCAGCCAGCGTTTTCTCTCTCTCTTTTTCCGGCAGAACGGAAAAAAAAATTGGAAAAAAAAAAAAAAAACGGCCGCGATCTCTACGCGAGCAGCTATTCGTGTTTGTGGCTAGGAGCTATAAAAGTATCACATGCCCTCACTCAGAAGAAAAGACCAATCTTTGCAAGGAGGAGATGCTGCTGCAGATTTCAGCCGTAAAGAAGACGTTGCCGGTGATGCCCATGGCTCCCCCAAGTGTACCAGATGCGCCAAGACTCAGTGCGCGAGTTCCCTCGCAAAGAAGTGCCTACGGAGCGTGTTTCCATCGCGAGAAGTTGCTGTTTTTCTCTGTTTTCAGCCCATAAAAGTCGTAGACGGGGCTGATTTACGAGAAGGAACCCGAGAACACACCTCTTCTGTGTGTAAGATTGGAAGAGAGGATTTTCTATGTAGAGATCTCTTCCGGGGAATTGTTTTTCGAGAACCGAGTTGCGTTTCGAGCATCGAGACTTTGAAGGTAACGATTTTCATGTTATGATCTCTGAGTATTTGATTGCAGGTGTACTTCCTCTTCGTGAGGGAGTAGGAGCAGAGGAAGGCATGAGCCTCTGCACCAGAAAAGCGCTCTGAGGAACTAGAGCCAGATCAGCCCAAGGGTTTCGTACCCAAGTTTGGGAAGCAGATCCACGGATCGAAGAGAGGTAGACTTTTGAGATGTGATCCAGAAGTTGAAATTCCCAAGGGAAGGACTTCGTGTCCATGAAAGCGGAGTTAATCTGCAAGAAGAGGACTCTGGAAATAGAGTTAGAAAAGAGTTGCAGAGATGTCATGCCCTGAATCTGGAAGGTGAGATCCAGAGGCGAGAACCTTGGTTCTCAAGGATTTGGAATAAGGAACGGAAGTTCCTTGGAATAGGGTTTTGCCCTAGGAATCGGAAGCTAAGGCTTCCAGGAACCATCAAGTCTTATTCTAGAACGAACGTGGTAATACGTTCGGTTCAAGTGCTTGTATAGACTTCTCCTCAGTAATAAAGATACTATTACGGGGGGGGACCAACCCATCTTCTGGTCCCAGTACTGTATCGATCTTCTCACTCTCTATCTCTCTCTCTATTTATTTCTCTCTATATCCTCTGGCTTTAGTAATAAGTGATAAATCCTATTTATCCGAATGTATTTTATATTGTTATGCGCTCCCGTTTGTGACAGGAGCCTCCCGGACTAAGTCCAAGTTCCTCGTGAACTGATCGGCTTCAACAAAAGAATCTTATCTTTCATGCTTAGTCGTAGCACCTTCAATAATCTCAAATGGCGCCTTCCCCATCGAAGAGTGGATCATGTTATTGTAGGAAAATTCCACCAAGGGCAAATACTTTTCCCATGAGTCTTCTGATCCGAAATGTAAGACTTTGATAAATCCAGTACAACTGAATTTGCAATCTCAGATTGCCCATCTGTCTGTGGGTGGAAAGATGATGAGAACCGCAACCGTGTACCAATGTTCTCACAATCGGGGATCTCTGTCAGAGACTATTGTCTCAGGCATGCCATGTAATTTGAATATCTGGGCAATGAATAGTCTTGCTAAACGATCTGTCAATAACAGTCCAGATACCATTGTGCCCACTCTGTGTCTTCACAAGATCAAAAATGAAATCCATAGCAATACTTTCCCAAGGGCGGGTGGGAATGGGTAAAGGTTGTGTCACGTTTGTGACTTAGTTACATTACATACTTACTCATTGATGCAGATATGCGAAGTGCCATGCCAAGTAGAACCCCTACGCTTGGATGGTCACGACCCTTCGCCCAAGAGACATGCCTCTTCCCCAAAAGCCACACTCCTTCGACAACTGGTCACACCCCTTCGCTCTATGGGTGCGACTCTTCGCCCAACGGTAGCACGTCATCGCTACAAAACAGTGAAGTCGGTCTTCCCAAAATTGCGACCTCGCTTCTATGGACCTTTCAAAATCATCAAGAAGAATTTCGTTGTCAGCTACAAGTTGGAACTTTTGCCTTCATGGGAAAAAATTCATCCGACTTTTCACATTTCTTGGCTCAAACACTATATTCAAGGAGATACGCCTGTTGCAGACTTATGTTCCTATGTGCCAGAAATTGAAGATGAACACATTATTCTTGTCCCAGAAAAGATTCTCAACGTTCGTCAAAAAGAAACAAGACAAAAGATCATAACTGAGTTTCTTGTTAAGTGGATGGACTTGGATGAGTCAGATTCTACTTGGCAAACTGGTAAAGAAATGCAACAATACCCTCACCTCCTTCAAGAATTCTTCGACAAACGACAAACTTTCATTTGACACACGGGTTTTATTTTAAGAGGGAGGGAATGTCACGTTTGTGACTTAGTTACATTACATACTTACTCATTGATGCAGATATGCGAAGTGCCATGCCAAGCAGAACCCCTACGCTTGGATGGTCACGACCCTTCACCCAAGAGACGTGCCTCTTCGCCAAAAGCCACACTCCTTCGACGACTGGTCACACCCCTTCACTCTACGGGTGCGACTCTTCGCCCAACGGTTGCAGCTCTTTGCCGAAAGGATGTGTACTTACGTCTAAAGTCATGTCTCTTCACCAGGAGACATGTCTTTTCATTTGTGTCTCTTCGTCTCCTATATAAGGAGCCCTTGTATCACACTTTCAATCAATCAAACATAGAGTCTTTTGAGTCTTGTTTCTGAGTTCAGTTCAAGTTTCTTAAGTCTTAATCATGAGTTTAAGTACTTAATTGAGGATTAGTACCTAGAATCCTCACAGGTTGTAACAATCCCTGTGCTTCATGTCTATCAAACTTGACCTTCTTGCATACCAAGCAACTGCGTACATTCGTCCTTCTTGAGTCTCGGCCAAAACAAGTATCGCTCCACACCTTTCAAGGTGGTATCAATGCCGCAGTGACCCGTAAATGGTGGACAGTGGCATTCAATTAGAATCTTTTCCCTCAACGGTTGTGTAACGCACAACATCGTTTTCTTCATTAAGTAGACATCCCGAATGGAATATCCTCCTACTACCTCCCCATTCTGTATTCGACTGAATACATCTGAAAAATCTGTATCTATGGCATACTGATCGACCATGTCCTCTAAGCTTCTATGGTGTATTGCGGAAATAGCCAAAACCAACGGCTTCCGAGACAAAGCATCTGCCACCAAGTTCTTTTGTCCCTGCACATGGACAATCTGAAAATGAAACTATGACAAGATGTTTGCCCACAGCATCTGCTTTTCAAAAAGCTGCTTCTGTGACAAGAAGTAACGCCAACTCTGATGGTCAGTGAAGACCATAAAATCGGCTCCGAGTAGGTCATGTCGCCACGAGTAAGAGCATGGATAACCGCCAAAATCTCTTTCTCATATATTTGTGCTGTCAATTCCGGCCTTAAAAACAATCGGCTCTCATAGGCAATGACATGGCCTTCTTGCATTGAGACCGCACCCAGACTACGACCACAAGCATCACAATATACTTCAAATGACTTCTGCAAATCCGGCAAAGTCAAAACTGGTCCTGTAGTCAATTTCTCTTTCAAAGTCTGAAAGGCAGTCACCTCTGTGGGTCCCCACAAGAAAGGGACTCCTTTTTGTGTCAAGATATGCAAAGGGGAAGCAACCTCTGCAAACTTTCTAATGAACCGCCAGTAGTAAGAACATAAGTCCAAGAAGCTTCTAATGTAACAAACTGCTGACGTGTCAAAGCCTAAAGAATGGAGCCAACTTACAGATGTCGGCCGAGGGGCCTAAACCCTAAGAAGAACAAGTAGCAAAAGAAGAAGTCCTACCAACTTATGTGACCCTGTCTGATGGGGCCCCAAGTGACATAAAGATTAAAATAAAGCAGGACCCGCAAAAATTGATGACGTGGCACATTTCCGAAAATTACGTTGACATGATGACGTGGTAGGCTGTACGGATTTCCGCGTTTTGCACTGGCTGATGACGTGGCAGCTGTATGGATTTTCGTAAATTACACTCGCACCTTTTGGCATTGCTTTTGGGACCAGAATCTTTCCATGAGTAATCCGCATACATCAGTACTCATTCATGAGTGAATCGTGTTCATCGTACAATATGGCATGCCTGTGAAAAGGGATCACATAATGACGGTGACTAAAATACAAGAAAGCATCACGGATGAAACACTCGAACAATGCGTACTGACTATCATTCGAACACATAATACTTCCTGTGGGGGTTCCTTGGACCTAGGCTCGAGAGCCAAGATCGATTCTTCTTGATTGATCGAATCTTCCTGTGGGGGTTCTATGGACCTCGACTGGAGAGCCAAGATTGGTTCTTGGTGATTGATCGACTCTGCAATGAGGTTAGCTTAACTAGAAAAAGTATCAACTAAACCATCATTCTTGTGAACAATCACATCATGCTCGTGAGAAATCACATCTTGATCATGAAAATCATCATGCTTATCCTTATCATTCAAATCTTCATGTTTGTCATGCTTTGGAGAAGAACAGATTGAAAGAGTCTCCTTCTCCCAAATCTCTTGCATCTCTGCTTGCACTTGAGAAAAGAATCGGAACAAGGCGGCTTGCCTTTCGTTGTGCTAATGCTCTATGGCTGCCATTCTTTCTTCGTGTTCACGCTGTATTTCTGCTTTTCTTTCTGGGGCCTCCAAGCGTGCTTGCTCGCGCTCACGCTCAAAGTCGGCCTTTCTTTCTGCTCGTCTTGCTTCGCGTTCTAACTTCCTATCCATCATCATCTTGTCGAAAAGCTCCATAGGAGTTAGTGCAATCCTTGGCGTAGATGGGGAAGTGGGATGTCACGTGACACATCCAGCCCTATGTATCCGTGGACAAGCTACAGCATGATCAAGGTTCAGTTAGTCTAGTAAGTCTAGATTAGAAGTGATCTGGCACTTTTTGTGAGTCTATTCGTAGACCGTGCATGCCCAGTCACTTAGCATAGATACATATCCTCTAGTTGCACACACCATGATCATCAGTATTCCCTTCAGAATCCATCAGATTCAGTCAGGGGAATTTTCCAGTGCATTTAGCCTATTTTCCCTATTTTTGGTATTTTCACTTATTATTTTTAAGTGACTTTCCAACAAAAGTAGGTAGGGCAATTTTGCTAAGTGAATATATAAGCAAACCCAAGTTAGCACTAAATGGCAGAAGAGGCAGCAGGAGCACATGCTCAACAGGCACCTTCTCATCAGAACCCCGCAAGAACCCTTGGCGTTTTGATCTCCCCATCCTCGCCACACCCTCAAGCACCTAGCATTTTCTGTCCTAGCAGTTTCCCGCATCAACAGTACCCGATTCCCCTTGGCGTTTCCAGTCCTTGCATCATCGCCATATTCAGCCTGGCGTTTTTCACATGATTGCCAGCTTTCCCCGGATAGCCAGCGTTTTTCCTAACGCTCAGCAGAAGCAGCAGCGTTTTTTGATTTTCAGCCAAAATGCAGCAGAATAGGCAGCGTTTTCAGCATGCTTGATCAGCAGCAGATTCAGCCCTAAGTACACGTAGAGGACCTCCATTTTCAGCCTTCGAAAACGCAGCCAAAACAGTCATTTTCAGCCACCGAAACAGTCCCGAAATTCAGCAGTTAGAAGACCACAGATTTCAGCCCTAAAGTCGTCGTCGTCATCACCGTCATCGTCATCAGCATAGTCCCAAGTTGCATCAGTCCATTGCATACGCATTGTACCACTTTGTGCAATCAATAAGTAGACCACTCTCGCCGACGAGAGTGGGGCTCGCGAGAGTGGGGCCTTCGGAGGAGGGTTTTACAACGTCTCTGGTGTTGTATCTCTCTTCTCTCTCTATCTCTCAGTCTCATACACTTGCACGCATAGTGTCCATTCACTTTGTTTGTGATCGTAGCATTCTCTCATTAAGAACGGAAGGCTCTACCTTCCATAAGAACAAAAGGAACCTTGAGCACAATTCGGAGCACTCATCTTGAGCAAAGCGCAAACATTCATTCCGCTGCACCTAACATTGGTATCAGCGCTTTGGCAATGTTCTGTATCAATCAAGGAAAGAACCACAAGAATCACAATAATTTTTTTTTGCTTGTTGCGGTCGCACGAACCCAAGTTCGCTTGGGCGTGTCGATTCCTAATCCTATTTTGTTGAAGAGTGACAGGAATCCCAAGAAAGAAGGGCTTGTCCAGCCTCCCCTTGTGTCTCTTTTCACTCATTGAGAGCGAGAGCGGACCGTGCACTTAGCGGCCGGCCAATCGACGTGAGGTGGGAAAAAACAACCTTGATGTGAGCGCAAGGCCGCCAAGGGGTGCGCCCGCGGAAAAGAGTAGAGCTCAGGTGAAGAGAAGATCCTTCTCAACGCGATTTGCAAGCGAAAGAAAACCTCAAGAACCTAAGAACCCAAGAACCAAGACCCTCAAGAACCCAAGTTCCTCGTGAACTTAAGAACCAAAGATCATAGTGCATGGTCGTCACCCGAAGCGGAATGGATACTTCACATACAGGTGATGAGTGTGAGAGAGGCAGCGAAGATTTTTCCCCACCAGGAGACTTTTTCGACCCTCCCCCTTCGCCATCTACGCCACGAGTTGTACTAACTCCTATGGAGATGATGGTCAAGTCAATGATGGACATGATGTTGGCACAACAAGAAGCGACTCGCCTTACTTTAGAAGCGAATTGAGTTGCGTTGGCACAACAAGAAACCAATCGCCTTGCTTTCGAACGCGAGCGCGATGAACAAAATGAACGACAAGCAAAAAGGCAGGCCGAGCGTGAACGCACTCAAGAATTGCTTTCCCAAGTACTTGCCTCGAAGACCGAACCACCCAAAGATCGTGGGAGTTCCTCAAGTGGTGCAAGCCACGATGCGGATTCCAACAACCCAGTCACTGAAAAGTTGACCTTCAGTAAGTACGATGGTAAGATGGATGCTACAGTTATTCATTCTTGGTTGCATCAATTTAATGCTTATTTTGCGACAACTAAGAAGACAGGAAATAGCAAAGTTTTGACGGCAACAATGTACCTTGCCGGTGATGCCATTAATTAGTACCACGCATGGCAAGAGGCACAGCTAGCCGCGCACCTAGAGGAAGCTGACGGATTCACGCCCCTTTCCTTCGATTGGGATGATTTCCAAGACAAGCTCAAGGCGCGGTTTATGCCACCTCAGTACCTCGCACGATTGAAGGACGATTCGCGCTCTCTCAAGCAAAATGGTATGCCAGTCATGTCTTTTCCTAATCATGTTTTGCAGCTAGGCAATCAATTACGAAAATCGGATGATGAGCGTAAAGAGGCTTTTCTTTTTTATTTGGACGAGTATATCAAGTACGATGTCGAGGTACTCGATCCAATCAATCTCAACAAGGCGGTAGCGAGTGCTCTCGCACAGGAGATGAAGCACAACAAGGGAAAGCCTAAAAAGAACAAGACTTCCACAAGTACCTCGCAGACTTCCCAGAACCCTCAGAACGGTAAGGACGGTAAGAATGGTAAGAACGACAATTCTTCTAACCAATCTTCTAACAGTCTCTCATCAAAGAATTCTTCCAATGAATCTAAGGGTAAGGCTAACACAATTGCTAAAACTAAGCTTACTCCAAATGAAAAGGTAGCATAAGGAATTGTAGGAGGATATATCACGTCGGAAGAACAAAGCACTTATTCTAAGGAAGGGATTGTTTTCATTGTCACATTAAGGGTCACATAAAAAGAACATGTCCTAAGCTTGAATCGAATGAATCTAAAGAACCCACAGCACCCACTTCCTCTGTCAATGCAATGAATGATAACACGAGTGTGCCCCAAGTGTCTCAGACCCTCCCATTGATGATTCTCTTATTAAATGTTATGGTCTTACGTCGGGGCACCATTTTGTCATATTGTTTGACCCAGGTAGTATGCATGATGTGATCAGTTCCTCTCTTGCTGAGAGAACCCACCTCAAAGTTAGTCCGCGATCTCCTATCGAGGTCTCTGGCTTTCGTCCCGATATGGACGCTCTCATCACGGAGGAGTGCCTTGATGTGTTGTTTGCAATTCAACAAACTGCCTTCACTAGAAGATTTGTTGTTTCTCCTCTCTCAGGATGTGATATGATTTTGCGCATTCGATGGTTTCGTGATACTAACGCTCTCATTGATTTTGAGGCTAACACTTTAACTCTCAATGCCAAAAGTGATTCTCCTATTGTCATTCATGGAGAGGACATTGCTCATTCTCCATCTCTCATTGCTAATATGCAGGACAAGATTGAAAGAATTTAGGAGAAGGAGACTCTCTCAGTCTCTTTTTCTCTACAGCATGACACACAAGATTTGCATGATTATGAGAAGCATGATGATTTGCATGATCAAGATGTGATTTCTCACAAGCATGATGAGTTGCATGAAGATTATGTGATTGTTCACAAGGATGATGTGTTAGTGGATGCTTTTTCTAGCAAAGCTAACCTCGTTGTAGATTCGATCAATCACGAAGAAGCAACGATCTTGGCTCTCGAGCCTAGGTCCAAAGAACCCTTACAGGGAGTATTATGTGTTCTCATGATTGATACGCACGCATTGTTCGAATGTTTCATTCGTGATCGTTTCCTGTATTTTAGTCAGCATCGTTATGTGATCCCTTTTCCTAGGCATGACATATTGTATATTGAGCACGTTTCTCTCATGGATGAGCACGAATGTATGCGGATTTTTCATGAAAAGCTGAAAAGTATGTATGTAAGAAAGTCACATTCCATGTCTCTTCCTTGGCATGACACAGTTTCCGAACAAGCACATAAAAGTATGAGCACCAAGAGTGGGCATTTCCATTGTGTTTTGCCACAATTGATTGCTCTAGATCAAAAGAGAAAGATTAGATCTCATTGTTTGCGTGTATGTGGTGAACGCTTTAGCACTCCGTCTATTTGTTCATCTACATTGCATGCATAGTCTTTGAGAAAGACAATTTTTTTTCCACTCACTTTACATGGAATAGGTATGTTCATGATTTTGTGTTGGAAATGGTTTCAGGAATTTTCAGCCATGGAGATTCTTGAAGAAGGAAGAAGCACGACTCTAAACGAAGTTGAAGCATCGAAGGAGCCACAGAAGACTTTGTGTCGCTTTCGGCACGGCCCAAATAAGCAAGCGTTGCAGACCTTTATGAAGTTCAAGTACAGCACAACCCACACATCAGAGTAGGCCGGCGAAGAGTCCCTTCCAGGATTCCGAATGCTATTGGCGATCTCAACACCATACAGTTCAGTACCAGTACCTCACTTTCAAAAGGAGGGGATGTCACGTGACACATCCAACCCTATGTGTCCGTGGACAAGCTACAGCATGATCAGGGTTTAGTTAGTCCAGTAAGTCTAGATTAGAAGTGATCTGGCACTTTTTGTGAGTCTATTCGTAGACCGTGCATGCCCAGTCCACTTAGCATAGATGCATATCCTCTAGTTGCACACACCATGATCATCAGAATTCCCTTCAGAATCCATCAGATTCAGTCAGGGGAATTTTCCAGTGCATTTAGCCTATTTTCCCTATTTTTGGTATTTTCACTTATTATTTTTAAGTGACTTTCCAACAAAAGTAGGTAGGGCAATTTTGCTAAGTTAACATATAAGCAAACCCAAGTTAGCACTAAATGGTAGAAGAGGCAGCAGGAGCACATGCTCAACAGGCACCTTCTCATCAGAACCCCGCAAGAACCCTTGGCGTTTTGATCTCCCCATCCTCGCCACACCCTCAAGCACCTAGCATTTTCTGTCCTAGCAGTTTCCCGCATCAGCAGTACCCGATTCCCCTTGGCGTTTCCAGTCCTTGCATCATCGCCATATTCAGCCTGGCGTTTTTCACATGATCGCCAGCTTTCCCCGGATAGCCAGCGTTTTTACTAACGCTCGGCAGAAGCAGCAGCGTTTTTTGATTTTCAGCCAAAATGCAGCAGAATAGGCAGCGCTTTCAGCATGCTTGATCAGCAACAGATTCAGCCCTAAGTACACATAGAGGACCTCCATTTTCAGCCTTCGAAAACGCAGCCAAAACAGTCATTTTCAGCCACCGAAACAGTCCCGAAATTCAGCAGTTAGAAGACCACAGATTTCAGCCCTAAAGTCGTCGTCGTCATCACCGTCATCGTCATCGGCATAGTCCCAAGTTGCATCAGTCCATTGCATACGCATTGTACCACTTTGTGCAATCAATAAGTAGACCACTCTCGCCGACGAGAGTGGGGCCTTCGGAGGAGGGTTTTACGTCTCTCGTGTCGTATCTCTCTTCTCTCTCTATCTCTCTGTTGCTAATTGGACTATTTTCTTATTTTTAATGATTAATCTTTTTTTTAGGATAGTTTATGGTGTGCACCAAGAACTGTTAAAAGATTGTAGCTACAGGAACTGCCATCAAGAACGGACAACTCTGATGTGTCATTTGATGGGTGACGGTAAACATCGTGAAGGAGTTTCCGTAAGTTCGGTGGAAAGGGCCGCGTTACGAGTGCCCCTGATGCGTCACATGATGGGTGACGGGTGCATCAGTAAGGGGGCATCCCGTAGGCTAAAGAGGAAATCCGAACTGAGTAAGAAAATACGCGTAAGAACGCAAGCACAAGAATAAAGATGGGTTCAATGAATCTTTTTACGAAAAGCAGGAACAATCGTGGGAAGGCGGACGCTTTCCCACGAGGAATCTATGTTTGCATTGCATTCGTGCATGTGGTTGCATCCAGGGACGCCTGGGAAGTGTTGTTAAATGCATTGGTTTTAACTTATAAGGTTTTATTGAGTTTTCGGGCATGTTCAGAACAATTTTAAAATATGCCGGCCGCCCACTTAACAAGTGGGCAGTATTAAGTGGGCGGCCACTTAAGAGATAAAGCAACAAAACCAGCCAGCGAATTCTCTCTCCCTATTTCGGGTAGAACAGCGCAAAAAAAAAAAAACGGCCGCGATCTCTACGCGAGCAATTATTCGTGCCGTGGCCAAGGAGCTATAAAAGCACCACATGCCCTCACTCACGGGAGGTACCAACATCGTAGTCTCGCAAGAGATCGCGAGACTACGAAGCACGGAAGTCGCTTTTCCCGCGCAAGAACGACAGGTATCTATTGTGGATTCGCCATACGAATTGTTGTGGCGTGTTTGTGTGGTTTGTTTTGCAAGAATCTCCCGTCTTACGGGAAGGCCCTTCACGGGAAGTACGGCTTCACGCCTAAGTCCCTTACGGGAAAGTACGGCTTCGCGCCTAAGTCCCTTACGAGAAGGAACGGCCTTGTGCCCAAGCCCTTTACGGGAAAGCACGACCTTTGAGTCTAAGATTACAGAACGGAGGGGTTTCCTCGGGTTCTCGTGCTTGTATACGAATTCTCCCTGAATAAAAGAATACTCTTAACGGGGGGGGACCAGCCCATCTTCTGGTCCCCAATACTGTGTCGATCTTCTCCCTTCTCTCACTGTCACCAAGAGGTGTATTTTTCCTGTTGCCTTCCGTAAATAAGTATTAGATATATTTATTTTATTTTTACTTGTTTGTCCCAAAACCCTTGAAAAGGTGCAAGTGGACATTGCATGGCCAGTGTGAAACGACTGCAGCCAAATGGGTTTCTCACATCGGGGATCTAGGTCGGTCAGACAGGGACTGCCCGGGCCAGTTAGCACTGAATTCTGATGAGTATGGAAGCTCGTGTGCGCCAAACTGGAATTTGGGTCACTCGTCAAGTCACTGCAACTTTATAAGTTGAAAGGGGCCAATAAATTAACCCACATTGTAGATGGTGGTCAAATGGTAGTCTTCAATGATGGTCAGGAGACCGATAGGGACTCCATGGAAGTATCTCCTAAAATTTAGGGAACTGCTATTTTTGACCGGAAAATGTGTTCGCGTCATTAGCTCTGGAATGACAAGGGGAACATTTTATTGCTCTGCTGCCAAGTCAACTGACGCACCAGTTGAGATATTTTTAGCACGGAAAGCCCAAACTCGGAAACTGGGCGACGTGTCAGCCTGTGAGCGATTCTGCCACTTTGGGAGGCAAAATTGAGCTGCATATCAACAAAGGGGGCGCCATTTTCAGCCGGAGGTGGATTGTAGCAGGTCTAAGATTACAGAACGGAGGGGTTTCCTCGGGTTCTCGTGCTTGTATACGAATTCTCCCTGAATAAAAGAATACTCTTAACGGGGGGGGGCAGCCCATCTTCTGGTCCCCAATACTGTGTCGATCTTCTCCCTTCTCTCACCTTTGCAAAGTATTTTAATTTTCAGATTTTCAAGTGCTCGTGTACGCTCCCGTTTTGTGACAGTGGTATCAGAGCTGGGACTCCTCTCTTTCTCTGCAAAGAAGGACGATTCCGGGAAGAACGGGAAGAACCATGTCGAGCCAAGGGAGAAGCGTTGAAGAGGAGCTTCAACAAGTGCAAGCTCAGCTTGCGGAGTTGCAACAAATCTTACTGTTGCCAGACGTCCAAAAGCTTTTGGGCGGAATGAAGAAAACAAATGGAACTGATGCAGCCAAGCATCCAGACAACACTGTTGGCGTGAGACCACAGGAGACAAGAGAAGAAGAATGTGCCGAGGTGCACAAAGGATCTTCGGATCGGAATGAACGGCCTACTTCAAGGAAAGGCCAGGGAAAAAGCGCTCTCTCTCTGCTAGACGAGAGCAAGGACATCTCTATCTCATCTCCATCTTACTCTCCTGATTATACTTCTACTTCTCGATCATCTCGTAAGAAGAAGGAAGCAGCTACTACCGCCACTACCATACATCAACCTAAAGATAAGCCTCGATTCAAGAAGCAAGGTCGCAAGTCTCAACATCGCATGAGAGTCTTCAAATCAGGCGACAAGGACATCAAGTTCGAAACCTACAACGGACGGAGAGACATCTCCAAAGCACTGTCCTTCATCAGACAGTTTGAAGTTGCCTTTACCAATGGGCACTTCACAGAAAAATCCAAATTACGCCATGTGGGGATGCACCTCAAGGAAACGGCAAGTAATTGGTGGTTAGCCAAGATTCTGGAAGGTTCTCAGGCCACAACTTGGGAGAGCTTCAAATCTGAATTTTATGAACAATTTCTTCCACCTGACTTTGAACAGGACATATGGAAGGAATGGGACTTGCTTGCCCAGAAGGAACAAGAAAGAGTAACGACTTATGTGGACAAGTATTGATCGGTTCTTCTGAAGGTCACTCCCTTCATGAAGATTGCCGACGAGGAAAAGAAACGAAAGTTCGAAGCGGGTCTCCAACCGCAGCTTCGAAAGAGTATGAAGGTGTATCCGCATGATACTCTTAAGAGGATGATGGAGTCAGCAATCATTGCTGAGGATTTGCACTCAACTGGGACGCCCAGAAAGATGGAGC
The DNA here is from genome assembly GCF_014529385.1 of Adiantum capillus-veneris. NCBI lineage: Eukaryota > Viridiplantae > Streptophyta > Polypodiopsida > Polypodiales > Pteridaceae > Adiantum > Adiantum capillus-veneris. The sequence continues at coordinate 118,545,429 of NC_140931.1, forward strand.
ATAGCACTTACCGTGCAAGACAAAGAGGGGTCTACGATGACCAAGGGGGCCAAGGAAGAAAACGTCCTCCATCTAGAGACAATGAACATTCTAAGAAGCTAGAGGGCACTGGCAAGCGAACTAAGTACCTTTCTCCTACTCAACTTCAAACTTTCAGAGAGGAAGGAAGATGCTTCTACTGTGGCGAGAAAGGACATATGAAACCGGACTGCCCACTAAAGCAGCAACGGCCAGAGCAAGCCTCTACGAGGCAAGAGAAAGCAAGGAAGGAACCCGCACCACCAAGCTCGAACTCCATTCCAGATGTTCAAGGAAACACAGAAATGGAGAAAGGGAAGCGTCAACTTCTGAAGGGCTGGGGGTCTTTGAACAACCAGCGAGTACTGATTCTTTATGATCCAAGATCCACGGATAACTTCATCTCCCTGGATACTGCGGAACGTTTGTGCCTCACACCGGCTCAGCTTGGCACACCGGTTACATCCGGATCGGCATTCGAGGGGTGGACAACCAATGCAACTCCCGTGCAAGGACAGCTCAATCTTCGGATTGGCGAGTACAAGGACCGCGAATCATTTTTGATGGCACCCATCGAGGGATGTGATATCATCTTGGGTATGCCATGGCACTTTCACATGACACCTATTCCCGATTATGTGGAAAAGACGCTCACTTTTGATCATGGGGGTAAGAAAATAAAGATTCAAGCTGATGCAGGAGATTGGCAGTTCCCAATTGTAAGCCATATCTCCACTCCATTAAGAAAGAAATGAAGAAGTGTGTTTCTACTTACTTGATTTTTACAAAGGATAAAACTAGTAGGGACTCTCTCTCTAGTTTGGAAATTAAGCGTCTTCAATTTATTGAAAAGTACAAGGATTGTTTCACGGAAACACTTCCTGATGAACTCCCTCCGATATGCCCGGAAGATCACCGCATAGATCTCATACCGGGTAGCTCGCCTCCCAATCAACCCCCTTATCGGGTGAGTCTTGCTCAGCAAGAGGAAATTTTGAAGCAAGTCAACGAGCTTCTAGAGAAAGGGTTAGTACGACCAAGTGCTTCACCCTACTGCTCTCCAATTCTACTGGTGCAGAAGAAAGATGGCACGTTTCGAATGTGCATATACTATCGGTCTTTAAACAAGATCACAATCAAGAATCGCTTTCCGATCCCTCGCATTGATGATATACTTGACAAGTTGCAGGGTGCAAGTGTCTTTAGTCGCATAGACTTAAAGAGTGGGTATCATCAGATACGGATCGCCCCTGAGGATGTCCATAAGACTGCTTTCTGCACAACCTTTGGACTATATGAATTTTTGGTAATGCCTTTCGGCTTGACAAATGCTCCTGCGACGTTCAATCGCATGATGGACCGCATTTTCAGCCCGTATCGAGCTTTTACGGGAGTATTCTTTGACGACATACTCATCTTCTCTAAGTCAGAAGAGGAACATCGGAAGCACTTGGACTTAGTGTTTCAAGAATTGCGAAAGCATGAGTTGCATGTGAATGCAAAGAAGAGCGAGTTCTTTCTCTCAGAGATACACTATCTCGGCCATATAGTCTCTCACAATCAAGTGAGTATGGATCCTGCCAAGATCCGAGTGGTAGAAGATTGGCCTATTCCCACTACGGTACATGATGTACGTAGTTTCCTGGGATTATGTTCGTATTATCGAAGGTTTGTTCGAGGATTTGCTCATGTAGCAGGACCACTTTATGACTTGACAAAGAAGAAGATTCCTTTCAGATGGGGATCGAGACAACAAGGAGCTTTTGATCGGCTCAAGTACTTGCTAAGCCATGGACCTATTTTGATAGTGCCTAACTTAAGAAAACCATTTGAGGTTCACTGCGATGCTTCAGGCGATTGCATCGGAGAAGTGTTAAACCAAGAAGGCCATGCAGTGGCCTACGAAAGCAGACGGCTTAAGGATGCAGAGTTGCATGCATCAATCTACGAAAAGGAACTCACGGCTGTGATTCACGCCTTATCCAACTGGAAGCACTATCTTCTAGGAGCGGATTTTGTGATCAAGATTGATCACCAGAGTTTGCGGTATTTTCTTACGCAAAGGAAACTATCTGAGAAGCAGATGAGATGGACAAACTTTTTGTCTATGTTTCACTTCCAGATCCTTCACATGGCTGGGAGTAAGAATGTGGTCGCGGACGCATTGTCTAGGCGGCCAAGGGTGAACGCTATCACTTCGGTGTATCATCAAGAATTAGAAGCACTACCGGATTTGTATCCGAATGATCCAGACTTCTCCACCGTTTGGGGAAAGCTACATCGTAGAGAGAATGAGTTTCCCTATTCCATTCGGGACGGTTATCTCTACCACCATCAGGTCATATGTATGGCGGAACCATTAAGAAAGAAGATCATGGATGAAGCACACGCTTCGCCTTATGCGGGTCATCGAGGTATTCTCCCTACGACCTTAGCAATGGAAAGATATTTCTTTTGGCCTAGCCTTAAAGCAGACATTGATAAGTATGTCAGGGAATGTTTGGTTTGCCAAAAAGTGAAGTATGATCGGCATAAGACGCCTGGGTTGCTACAACCTTTGCCTGTGCCTAATGAACCTTGGGAAAGTATTGCCATGGACTTCATCATGGACCTCCCTAGAACTCAGACTGGAAATGACGCGATCTGGACCATTGTGGACAGGTTTAGCAAGCAAGCACACTTTATACCAGTCAAGAAAACGATAGAAGCAGATCATAATGCTTTCCATGTCAGTTTACTCCGGCCGTATGTGGGACCGCCTCCAAGCCAGCCTAGTGTTGAGGAACCTCCTGAGGTTGAGGAAACGGAAGAAATACTCCAACCAGAGCAGATAGTAAGTCATCAGGAGCGGTCTCTCAAATCCGGAAAGATAACACGGAAGTCTTTGGTTAAGTTTAAGAACTATTCGAATCTAGATGCTCAGTGGATGACGCAGGAGGAATTAGCAGCTTATCCCGAGATACTGGAGGTATATGTCCAAGCACTACAGTTGAGTTCAATTGTTTAGAAGCTAGAGGGATGTTGCTAATTGGACTATTTTCTTATTTTTAATGATTAATCTTTTTTTTAGGATATTTTATTGTGTGCACCAAGAACTGTTAAAAGATTGTAGCTACAGGAACTGCCATCAAGAACGGACAACTCTGATGTGTCATTTGATGGGTGACGGTAAACATCGTGAAGGAGTTTCCGTAAGTTCGGTGGAAAGGGCCGCATTACGAGTGCCCCTGATGCGTCACATGATGGGTGACGGGTGCATCAGTAAGGGGGCATCCCGTAGGCTATAGAGGAAATCCGAACTGAGTAAGAAAATACGCGTAAGAACGCAAGCACAAGAATAAAGATGGATTCAATGAATCTTTTTACGAAAAGCAGGAAAAATCGCGGGAAGGCAGACGCTTTCCCGCGAGGAATCTATGTTTGCATTGCATTCGTGCATGTGGTTGCATCCAGGGACGCCTGGGAAGTGTTGTTAAATGCATTGGTTTTAACTTATAAGGTTTTATTGAGTTTTCGGGCATGTTCAAACCAATTTTAAAATATGCCGGCCGCCCACTTAATAAGTGGGCAGTATTAAGTGGACGGCCACTTAAAAGATAAAGCAACAAAACCAGCCAGCGAATTCTCTCTCCCTATTTCGAGTAGAACAGCGCAAAAAAAAAAAAAAAAAACGGCCGCGATCTCTACGCGAGCAGTTATTCGTGCCGTGGCCAAGGAGCTATAAAAGCACCACATGCCCTTACTCACGGGAGGTACCAACATCAGCAAGAGAAGACTCTGCCGCAAGAGATCGCGAGACTACGAAGCACGGAAGTCGCTTTTCCCGCGCAAGAACGACAGGTATCTATTGTGGATTCGCCATACGAATTGTTGTGGCGTGTTTGTGTGGTTTGTTTTGCAAGAATCTCCCGTCTTAAGGGAAGGCCCTTCACGGGAAGTACGGCTTCACGCCTAAGTCCCTTACGGGAAGTACGGCTTCGCGCCTAAGTCCCTTACAAGAAGGAACGGCCTTGTGCCCAAGCCCTTTACGGGAAAGCACGACCTTCGGGTCTAAGATTACAGAACGGAGGGGTTTCCTCGGGTTCTCGTGCTTGTATACGAATTCTCCCTGAATAAAAGAATACTCTTAAAGGGGGGGGGACCAGCCCATCTTCTAGTCCCCAATACTGTGTCGATCTTCTCCCTTCTCTCACTGTCACCAGGAGGTGTATTTTTCCTGTTGCCTTCCGTAAATAAGTATTAGATATATTTATTTTATTTTTACTTGTTTGTCCCAAAACCCTTGAAAAGGTGCAAGTGGACATTGCATGGCCAGTGTGAAACGGCTGCAGCCAAATGGGTTTCTCACATCGAGGATCTAGGTCGGTCAGACAGGGACTGCCCGGGCCAGTTAGCACTGAATTCTGATGAGTATGGAAGCTCGTGTGCGCCAAACTGGAATTTGGATCACTCGTCAAGTCACTGCAACTTTATAAGTTGAAAGGGGCCAATAAATTAACCCACATTGTAGATGGTGGTCAAATGGTAGTCTTCAATGATGGTCAGGAGACCGATAGGGACTCCATGGAAGCATCTCCTAAAATTTAGGGAACTGCTGTTTTTGACCGGAAAATGTGTTCGCGTCATTAGCTCTGGAATGACAAGGGGAACATTTTATTGCTCTGCTGCCAAGTCAACTGACGCACCAGTTGAGATATTTTTAGCAAGGAAAGCCCAAACTCGGAAACTGAGCGACGTGTCAGCCTGTGAGCGATTCTGCCACTCTGGGAGGCAAAAACGAGCTGCATATCAACAAAGGGGGCGCCATTTTCAGCCTGAGGTGGATTGTAGCAGGTACAGAAGCTATGGAATGCTTACCTTGCCCTCTATGCACAGTATGGTGACGGGAGTGATGCCCCGCAAGCTACATACTGCTCTCTTTCTCCCCTACGTACAGTATGTTATGCCCCACTAGTGGGCTTCTCATTTGACCTATGTACAGTTCTGGGGGTTTATGCGCGTTTGCCAAGGCAAGAGCCTTCTGAACAGGAACCGGATTAGCTAATTGCTAATCCCCCACAGGTACGCACAATTCCATCACGAAAGATTGCGAGTTTGGAGAGTTTTCTCGCGTGAAAACTCGTCCAATTCACAGGGGAACTGTCCCATTCCGTGCGGGAGCCCTTGGGACACGCGTAGGCATGTTCGCTCCGCTAAAAACGATCCGAAACAGGGAATTACAGCCGGCTGTGTTTTTCTGCAGGTTTAGGGTTTCGCACCTAAACTACAAGGGAACATCGGGGGAGTCTCGTGAGAGCCTTGGGATGCGTGTACAGGCTTTTGGGCACCCGACAGTGAAAAACAGGGAATTACAGCCTGCTGAAATTCTGTGACAGCTCGCCAGAAAGCTTCCAGATAGCGAGGGAATCCGTCCTAGACAGGTGTTTTTGACCTACAGGGATTTTTGCGCCGTTATGCTACCAAAATCAGGTCGAAAACCTGCGTTTTCAGCCCTCGCCAGGTTTGGACAGCTTTGTGAAAGCTTGTGCGAAGTGGTCGGATCGTCTACTTTAATTTGAATAAAGAAATACCGAAAGGGGCGCCAGTCTTTGGGGCCTACAGGGTGTCGGTCTCGTGTGCGCAGTGACATTCTAGTCGCTGGACGCAACTGTGTTCTCTTCCCTTCTCAGTGCTCTGTGTAAAGTTAGCAGGTAATTGAAATAGTACCGCCCTCTACGTTGTATAGGCCGGTTATATGGTTCCATCGACGGGATAGTCACTTTTTCTTCAAAAAGTGCAGCGTGGATTGTTGTGGGTGAAAGCAACACAGAGCTTGTCGATATGGCAGAGAAGAGAGACCAAGTACCTGAAGAGGGATCTTCCTCACATGGCACAGAGAAAATTCCTTCAACTCTTCAAGAAGAGGACAGGTTGTTTAGAACTCAACTGCGTTGTTGCATGGACATGTTTCAGCAGTTGGCTAACAACCCAAGGATGCAGGAATTCTTACAGGCTCCGACACAGGGTTTTCAGCCTCCTACAGAGGGCATGACTGAGCCGTTGCAAGAAAAGGAGATTTCCAATGCGCAGAGGACTCATGATGCTCGAGGGAAAGCCCATGTCGTTGAGCAACTAGCGGTGTCCAATGATCCAAAGCAACTTGCTTTAGCTGGACAGGAACCGTTTGTGAATGGTCAAGGGAGCAATGAACAGGCTATGCGTCAGACCCTTCCATTACCTAATACTTATCCTGGCTATTTTGGAGACGGTTCAGTGTTTCAAGCTATGGCTGGACCTTCCACAGGTTATATGCCAGGGAATGTGTTCGGGACAATGCAAACAGGCATGGGTAACCCTATGTACGCGAACATGGGTGTCCAACCAGGTTTTCAGGGTGCCTATGGTCAGTTTCGAGTGCCTGGAACACAATTTGGTATGGCTGGTTTTTCGCAGCCATGCGTACAAAATGCAGATATGACAGGGAAAACAGTTGATGCAAGTGCTGGAATGAACACTCATGGAGCACCACTGTTACAGGCACCTGTTTATGATAATGTGGCTCCTTTGAGTCAGCCTAAGGATTACAAGGAAGGTGGGCAGGGAGTGAAGTTTGAAACTTTCAGAGGAACTGAGGACCAATTAAAGGCTTTGACCTTCATACAGCAGTTCGATGCAGCTTATGCTGGAGGCAACTTCACGGAATCTTCAAAGATACGCAAGGCTACCATTGTCTTATGGCTCTTGGTTCTTGGGTTCTTGAGGATCTTGAGTTCTTGAGGTTCTTGAGGTTCGTGAGGTTCTTCTTTCGCTTGCAATCAGTGTTAGAGAAGGATCTTCTCTTCACCTGAGCTCTTCTCTTTCCCGCGGACCACCCCTTGGCGGCCTTGCGCTCAAACCAAGGTTGCTTTTTCCCACCTCACGTCGATTGGCCGGCCGCTAAGTGCACGGTCTGCTCTCAATGAGTGAAAAGAGGCACAAGGGGAGGCTGGACAAGCCCTTCTTTCTTGGGTTTCTTGTCACTATTCAAAAACACGATTAGGAACCGACACGCCCAAGTGGACTTGGGTTACGTGCGACAAAAAATTCTTGTGGTTCTTTCCTTGAGTGATACAGAACACTGTCAAAGCTCTGATACCAGCAGAAGTGAATGTTGAACTTTGCTCAAAATGAGTGCTCCGACCTCTACTCAAGGGTTCCTTTTACTTAGGGAAGGGAGAGCCTTCCGTTCCTTTAGTGAGAGAAAGTGGATGAACATTGTGAATGAAGGTGCTGAGACTGAGAGATAGAGAGAGAAGAATACGACACCAGAATGTTGTCGAACCCTCCTCCAAAGGTCCCACTCTCTATGGTGAGAGCGGTCTACTATTGATTGCACAAATCTCTACAATGCTTGGACTTGCCGACGATGAGGACGACGACAAGACGGGCTGAAATCTGGAAACGCTAATGGCTGAAATCTGCAAATCTTTATCTGCTGAATTCTGACTCTAGGTCGGTGACAATGTCGATGGCGACGATGAGACGACAACGCGCTGAAAACGCAAATGCTGAAATCTGCGTTTTCCGGGCTGAAACTGCAAACTTCGGGGGATTTGATCGTGCGGCGAGGATCTGCTGCGGGAAGGTGAGGTCTGCGAGGTTTGGGAACTCTACTGCGGTATCTGACTGCTGGAAACTGAAAACGCTGGTCCTAGGGCAGAATCTGTCGCGATGGAATTGCAAAACACTGAGGGTGATCTGCAAACCAAAAATGCTAGGCTGAACTCTGCTTCCTACGGTGGAAATCTGCTAATGCTAGGAATCTGCTGTCTTCTGGGGAATCTGCTAAAGATTGGGCTGATTTGCTGTCTACTGTGGGCTGAGAATCAAGTGCAAAAACGCTGGCTGATCTGATGCAAAAACGCTAGCCCTTCTGGTGAGTGAAAATGCTAGAGTTGTCCGGGGGCGGGGGGGTTCTTGCTGAGAAGTTGCCTGATGAACACCGGGTTCCTACTGCCTCTTTTGCCAGAAAGTGCTAGCGCTAGGTTTCTATATATACTTCACTTGCTAATTTGCCCTACCTAGTTCCCAACAAAAATCACTTAAAAATAATATACCTAGATGAATCCAGGATAAGCCCAAATTCACCCTTGAAGGAAAGTGCAAGGTATAGACCCATGGTAGTCACCCACAAGACGATATAACCATCGGCTCCATCATGCATAGTATTGACTAAATACCACGACATCCCCACTAACGTCGTCAGTGCCCAATAGTGGGTGTAGAACTAGGTACTAACATATGCTCCCCAACACAACACACACCACACGCACACAGACATGAGCATACATCAACACAAAGTTCAGCGTACTGAGTTTCTGTCATGACTCCGGAGATCAAGGGCAGACTCAGCCATAATGAAGCCTAGCACTAAAAGAAGCATGAAATCAAAAAAATGTCAAAAATAGGAAAAATAGGTTTTCTGCTCTGTAAAATGATCCTGATGGAATCTGATGGGAATCTGATGATCATGTTGTGTGCAACGAGAGGATATGCATCTAATCTAAGTGCCTGTACATGCACGGTCTGCGAACAGACTCACAAAAGTGTTGTATCACTTCCTATCCTAGACTGACTTGACTGAACTGAACCCTGGTCATGCTGTAGCTTGTCCACGGACACATAGGGTTGGATGTGTCACGTGACAGGTCTGGGTGTGATGGCTAATTTTACTACGCCGGAATATCAAGAGTTTCGATCTGGATGAGAGGAGAAGCTAACTCCTCGATCAAAAGAGCCGAAAGGTGAAGCTAACTCCTTAACAAAAAGAGCAAATTGATTGTCCCTCGGAAATTTGTGAGCTAACTGAGTTGTTTTGCAGATATGCTGTAATCGCGGACGATTACTCTCTTTCAAGAAGGGGAGATGTAACAAATTGCTGACGTGTCAAAGCCTAAAGAATGGAGCCAACTTACAGATGTCGGTCGAGGAGCCTAAACCCTAAGAAGAACAAGTAGCAAAAGAAGAAGAAGTCCTACTAACTTATGGAGACCCGTCCGATGGGGCCCCAAGTGACATAAAGAATTAAAATAACGCAAGACACGCACACACACAAGAATTGTGAAGCTGGCTAATGATGTGGCAGATTTTCGAAAATCACACTGGTTGATGACGTGGCATGCTGTATAGATTTCCGTGTTTTGCGCTGACTGCTGACATGGCAGGTTGTACGGATTTCCGTGATTTATGCTGGCAGCTTTTTGGCTTTGCTTTTGGACCAGATGCTTTTGAGTTTGAAGGCTTTTTACTGTAAACTGCTTTTGGGGCCTAGGGCCTTTAAATATGAGGTTAGGGCTCATTCTTTGGCATGCTCCCTGGAGAAGGTGCAGAGTCTAGAGTACCTGCTTGTACTGTGTTGATACAATATAAAGAAATACCGAAAGGGGCACCAAGATTTGGGGCCAATACTCTCTGGGGTGGAATTCCGCCACTCCGTGTTGCGTGTCGTTTCTCTCTCAGTTCAGTTGTTATTGAAGTGCTAAAAGTTTGTTCAGTCTCTTCTTTTTTGTTGGCACGTGGTTCCCGTCTTGTGACACAAACACGACTCACATGAGAGCACACAAAATTAGATTCGTTTTGGAAATTCCCATGTCGAATGTCACGTGACACATCCTACCTTATGTGTCCGTGGACAAGCTACAGCACGACAAGGGTTCAGTCAGTCCATTTAGTCTAGATTAAAAGTGATATGGCACTTTTGTGAGTCTATTCGTAGACCATGCATGCCCAGTCACTTAGTGTAGATGCATATCCTCTGGTTGCACACAGCATGATCATAAGCATTCCCATCAGAATCCTTCAGGGGAATTTTCCAATGCATTTAGCCTATTTTACCTATTTTTGACATTTTTCACTTATTATTTTTTAAGTGACTTTTGTTAAAAAGTAGGTAGGGGAAATTGAGTAAGTTTGTATATAAGCAAACCTAGACTAGCATTAATTGGCAAAGAGGCAGCAGGAGCCAAGCTCAACAGGCAACTTCTCAAGCAAGAACCCCTTGGTGGATTTCCCTCCAAGCAAGAAGAACCCATCAACCTAGCGTTTTCTCCAAAAAGCAAGCCTAGCGTTTTTGGACATCATCGCCCAGCACATTCCAGACATTGGCGTTTTTCATCATGAGGATCATCACCCACACACCCTCAGCCCTAGCGTTAGTAAAATCCCCAGATCGCCCCCTTCTAGCTCTTCTGGCTGGCGTTTTTCAACAATGAAGCAACCTCAATTTCGACCATAAGACCATCAGTTTTCAGCCTACAAGCAATGCAGTTTTCAGCCATAAAGACCAGCAGGAAATCAGCGTTTTCAACAAGCCCAATCAGCATTTTTCCGCCGCAACAGAATTCAGCCATTAGCGTTTTTGGACAGCAGTAGAAGGACCTCAGATTTCAGCCCATAGCGTTTTTGGACAGCAAATAAAAGATTGCAGATTTCAGCCCTTAGGTCGGTTTCGCCATCCCCATCGTCATCACCGACATAGCCTAGACTTGCATCAGTCACATGCATTCAGTTTGTAACAGTTTGTGCAATCATAAGTAGACCACTCTCGCCGACGAGAGTGGGGCCTTCGGAGGAGGGTTTTACAACGTCAATGGTGTCGTATTTTCTCTTCTCTCCCTATCTCTCAGTCTCATTCACCCTTGCACGCACAGTGTCCATTCACTTTGTTTGTGATCATTGCACTCTCTCATTAAGAACGGAAGGCTCTACCTTCCATAAGAACAAAAAGGAACCTTGAGCACAGTTTAGAGCACTCATCTTGAGCAAAGTTCAAACATTCATTCCCCTGCACCTTACATCGAAGTACTTCTTTCATGAAGTCATACAACAGAATATTGTCAGCCTGTCAGTATCCCGCGACACAAACCATTTATGCAAGAGGGTTCCAAAGCTGGAAAACCTAATCTAATGGATTCGTCCGGGCATGCAGATCCTGCAAACAGCCTCACAAAATTGCTAGTACTAATCCTCCTAAGATTCTAGACACTCATATCTAGGGATAGGTGGAAAACTAGCTCTAGCAGTCGATCAAGCATGTCCATGTGGCACACAGAGCCATGTGCACATGACGTGCCATCCATGATCGTCGGTCTTAGCGATGCTAAAGACTAGAGTACTCTGCTCAGCAACAATCGCGAGGATCGAAGTACATCCACCATCCTTGATGAGAAGGTAAAGGAGTCTATCCCTCGATGAAGGTATGCCAATTGGGTGGAATGGCCTCATTAATCGCTCTCATACAGGCAACAACCCCTCTGTGAATCCCGTAGATTGCTCAAATAACCAGTGCCCCAACCAAGGAAGTATTTGACCAACGACGTAAAGAGCTTACTGGCCCATCATTCCATCTAGCCCAATCAATGTAAGTCCTCGCCTAGTTGACGGCCTTCTATATCTGTCACATATGTATTCCGTACAAGTGGCTGCCTTGCTACCTTCTCGCCACAAGAAGCCAGGTGTCGGATCAACAAAAGAGGTAATGCATTCCAAATCCGTAGCAAGCAGCCCATAAATGGTGACAACCCACAAAGCCAAAGTAGGCAATACCTAAACAATCTGCTGCCACACCTCAGCTCTCTTGAGTTGAAATGGGGACATAGATGCACATCACACCAACCAGGGTGATGTATGATCGATCTCTAACCCACATCGCTCTACCATGTACTAATGTACCATGGTCACATACACAATGGCTGTAACAAACTGCTGACGTGTCAAAGACTAAAGAATGGAGCCAACTTACAGATGTGGCCGAGGGGCCTAAACCCTAAGAACAAGTAACAGAAGAAGTCCTACCAACTTATGGGAACCCCGTTCGATGGGGCCCCAAGTGACAAAAGGATTAAAATAAAGCAGTTTCCGCACACACGCAAAAAGTGATGACGTGGCAAATTTTTGAAAATTGCACTAGCATGATGACGTGGCAAGCTATACGGATTTCCGCGTTTTGCGCTGGCTGATGACGTGGCAACTGTACGAAATTCCGTGATTTACTATGGCAGCTTTTTGGCTTCGCTTTTGGACCAGATGCTTTTGAGTTTGAAGGCTTTTCACTCTAATTGCTTTTTAGGCCAAGGGCCTTTAAATATGAGGCTAGGGCTCATTCTCTAGCATGCTTCCTAGAGAAGGTGCAGAGTCTTGAGTACCAGCTTGTACTGTGTTGATGCAATATAAAGAAATACCGAAAGGGGCGCCAAGGTTTGGGGCCAATACTCTCTGGGGTGGAACTCCGCCACTCCGTGTCGTGTGTCGTCTCTCTTTCAGTTCAGTTGTTATTGAAGTGCTAAAAAATCTGTTCAATCTGTTCTTTTCTATTGGCACGTGGTGCCCGTCTTGTGACAATGGTGCCAGCGGGGTCCCCACAAAAATGCATACACCACTGCTACAATACTTCTCTCCAATCGTAGTTTTCCAAAATGTATGAGAATCTCAAGGTAACAACTGCCCACATCTATGATAACTACCTATACATAACTTGTGCTCCTGCAGAAGAAGTATATCCACATCTCGATCTACATGAGAACGCAAATCTCTATGAAGCAAATTATCTGTAGGACCACTAATGCTAGTGTGATGCAAGCCATTGACATTCCAAGTGACAATATGTAGATCCATGTGTCAACTAATGATGAATCTGAAACTTACATCAACCGTGTCAATAGCTACAAGACCGAAGATCAACGTTGAGCTCTCTCGATCCATGGCCATAGCCGTGGAACAAGAGTAAATAGAAGTGCATCCTCATCATGTGGTAGTGGTCGGAGGAGCTGTCTTGCAGTAAAGGAGCGAGTAGTTATAAGCCAAGAACCACAATATTCATAAGAGCATCTTGATTCCGACCATACTCGCATGGTGCGAGGGATCGGGGTAGTATGGTCCACAGACACAACCACTGGTAAACAGTAGCAATCCTCTGTATGTGGCCATTGTATGTCTCGTGCTCTATACCAGTCTATCTATAGCAATGCATGATGGAATGCAGCCTCCCAACTCTCTCTCTCTCTCTCTCTCTCTCTCTCTCTCTCTCTCTCTCTCTCTCTCTCTCTCTCTCTCTCTCTCTCTCTCTCTCTCTCCCCGAACAGATCTTTGAGGTCTCTTGGGATAATTTCCTACAACGTTAAAATCATAGTTACCCGAAACAGGAAATCGGAACGGGGAACGACAACACGCATGAAATGCCATCCCCTCTTTCGGATACTCACGTTTGAAACACGGAACGGGGATCGGAACGGGATACCGGGAATGGGGACATGAAAATGGCCATTACCTGCAACTTAAAATTCTCTTCTTCTCGGATGTGTGTGTGGGTGTATGAGTGTGTTAATAAAAAGAGGAAAATGGTATAACCTTTTTCTATCACCCAAATGTGGTAGATTGATTGGGACATTTCCCTCTTCAATAACAGGTCTTGAGTTCAACTCTCGTCGGATAGATCTTTGAGGCATCTTCGGATAGTTTCCTACGACATTAAAATTCTCTTCTTCTCGGGTGTATGTGTGGGTGAGTGTGTTAATAAAAAGAGGAAAATGGTACAACCTTTCTATCACCCAAGTGTGGTGGATTGGTTATGCCATTTCTCTCTTGCATAGCAGGTCTTGAGTTCAACTCTCGTCAGATAGATCTTTGAGGTCTCTTGGGATAGTTTCCTACGACGTTAAAATTCTCTTCTCTTTCAGTGTGTGTGGGTATGTGAGTGTGTTAACCCAAGTGTGGTATATTGGTTACTCCAATTCCCTCTTGAATAAGAGGTCTTCAGTTCAACTCTCGTCGGCGGATAGATCTTTGAGGTCTCTTGGGATAGTTTCCTACGATGTTAAAATTCTCCTCTCTCTCTCTCTCTCTCTCTCTCTCTCTCTCTCTCTCTCTCTCTCTCTCTCTCTCTCTCTCTCTCTCTCTCTCTCTCTCTCTCTCTCTCTCTCTCTCTCTCTCTCTCTCTCTGCCCGTCACCCTGCTCTTGCTGCCATGCATCCCTCTTCCACTACACACTTTGACATTGCAATGTTTTTCATGATCAATATAGCCTTGAGGAGCACATATCAGTTCTATATAAGTTTTATTGATTCACTAATTGCCAACTGGTCTTATTCTTTAAACCACTTGACAAGCTAAGTTGGTGAAACCTAAGGAAGGTTCAATACACTAAATGAAAGTGAAAATTACAGGTAGAATCTTGATCTTTCTTGGGAACAAATCATCTACAGTCAACTGCAATGTATGCATAATCACTGTGCAAATGCCATAGCTAAATAAAATTTTGCTAGAGGCTCCGACTTACATCATGTCTGCTGAATTGCAACTTTAAAGCAATCAATTTCATTGATCCCATGCACTTTTCCATTAAACCTTTGAAACACATGAAAATCACAACAATGGCACACGTAGAAAGTACTTGATTGTGGCCCCTCCTCTGCCAATGATTGCTCCACATGCAGCATTAGGGACCACGAGCCTGACTTGATTAGATTTCATATCCTGCCCTGTATCTTTCTCTGCCTGTTGTGGAAAAAAAATAAATGTCTGCAGAAATAGCAGAGATGCATAAATCATCGTCAAGGGCATACCTCACTCAATATCTTGGAAAGTATTAGATGAAAAGCTGTTAGAACTTCTTTGATTGTGCCACTGAGAGCAATGATTCTGTCAGATGTCCCGGGAAAAAATTCATGGTTCCGGGAAAGCTGAATCCGTGCGCCTGACTGGGACTGAAACTCATTAATAGTAGCCCCTCCCTTTCCAATGACTGATCCAGCCCCAGCATTTGTTATAAGGAAGCGGATGCTGGCCGAGGCTTTATCCATGTGCTCTGGCGACAGAAAGGGCATAAAAGCTTCAAACAAGTGCTACATACAAGCTTAGATCCTACGAATCCGTTAATTCGTTCGCAATGCGGCGGCAAAAACGTGCATTTGTTATTTGACAAGGGATACCTGCGCATAAAGAGAAGAGAGAAACCTGGAGATGACACAGGGGCAGCAGCGGGCGGCGAACGAGGAGAGCACGATTCGCTCAATTCGGGCGAACGCGAAGAATCCATGGTGGGCTTGCAGAAGAAACGCCAATTGGAGAGGGGCGACGACCAATGCAAGCAGAAGCGCAGCAGTGCCTCTTCTCCAACGCAACAAAGGTAGGTGTCCCTCCGAATTCTGTGTATGTGTGCGCATTCGACGGTGCTTACATGTTCACAGGTCGACAACAATTTTTGTCAACTACCCTCTGGATTTTGATTTTCTAAACTTGCTCCTAGGGTTTTGTCCGACTGCTCTTCCTCTTTGGCGGTCAACTCTTGTTGACACCCAACATCTTTTTTGGCCCACTCAAAGGCCTTTTTAGTGTTGAATCTTGATAGAAAGATGTTCCCATTCAGTTGGCGATACCTTCCACTATTGTGTTGTGCTTATCCTTACCAAGAGGTTTTTGCAAGCGCTGTAGTAGTTGAGTAGGTCGGTGTCAAAATCCTCTCTCTCTCTCTCTCTCTCTCTCTCTCTCTCTCTCTCTCTCGTGGGTTGTTAATTTAACATGAAAATAACGAAAGTAAGGTTTCTTCGATTTCTCTGTGTATTTGCTAGCGTTTGGGGCTTTTTTTTTTCACATCAAGGTAAAAACCTTATCAAGGGTTTTTGTCAAGGGAACTCCCATCAAAAGTTGGCTCTTTGTGAATCTTGCTACATGAGACCTTTCTAACAGTACACTTTGTGCATGTGTGTAAATGCCTTCATTTGTGTGAATAAGCACCTTATTTTCCATCAAATGTCAGCTGACCTCTCTCACGATGCACCTCATGTATGCGTGTAAATGCATTATTTTATTTGAAAAGGCACCTTATTTTAAACTTGTGTGCAATGGAAGCTATATTATGGCCTCATAGTTTTCATTATAGTAGGTAAGAGACTTGAGTAAAATTTGAAATTAGGTTCTATCAAAGGCTCGATTGACATTCAGTGCTGGTATTTCTTGTGTCTCTCTTTACGTATGTGTCTCCTACTTGTCATCAAAAATCAGTTTTGATGTATTTAGGCTTTACCATGACTATACTTGAGAGAGAAAACACATGTTAAAGGACAACAAGGCATGCAAGGAAGTGCACTCATGGTTAAAGAAGTGCCGAAGGATGAATGCTTCTTTATAAGTGCATGAAATTTTTAATGAAGATCTCACAAGAATTTCATGAGGCTCAAATGGAAAAATACAGATTCTAGTGGGTGGGAACAGAAAGCAAAGTGGTTAGAAGGGCATGTGGATGGGCATAAGGGCTTAGAATATTCATATGCCTCTTCAAAAATCTCAAAGGAGGCTAAACGTCCACGTTCATACTCCCATACTTTGAACTCTTTCACCTCCTCCTATAAAATCAAACTTCCTATTTCTTAAAATAGGGAAAGATGTAGTCTGTTGAATCTTTCATTTCTCACATTTTTAAGTACCATGGTGTGCCAAGTTCAATAGTCTTTGATAGAGATTCAGGTATGAAACGTCTCTTTTGGAGGGGGGCTATTTGAGAACCTGGACATACGTTGGATGGGGGGAAAGGGGAACACACCCAGAACCCAAACAGTTTGCCTCTCTATAGCCCAAGATAATCATTGCACCCTGACACACTAGAGTTCACCTTTAAAACTCACACAATCCACACCAGTTTTGCCCGTTTACGACCATGCTGCAGCACACACCACTCTCTCTTTCTCTCTCACACACAGAGGCCCGGGGAGGCACACAGATCTCCAACACGGCACCACACAGTTGGAACAGAGCAAAGAGAAGAGGGGGAAAAAGGGAAGAAACGGCACCGAAAACTTGCACGCTTTGCTTCAATCGCGACCAAAAAACCTTTCTACAAACGCCATAAAAATTTGACTACAACCTGCTCGGCATGGAAAACTCGAGCTTAAAAAACACTGGCAATCCAGGCTTCACAGCTTATGAGAGCACGGTAAGCATCAGGAAAAAACACTGTCGTCGAAGCCCTCATTGGCTCAGAACTGCTCTTCCAAAGCTTTCTCCTTCCACTCCTTCTTCGGCTCCAAAGAGATCTCTCCCTCTTCCTGCCTTGGGAGCTCAGGAACACCCCCTCCCTTGAGCAAAAAACCAGCCTCTTCTTCTTCCTTGACGCTCCCCAAAAAGAGCTCCCCAAACCGTAAAAAAACTCCCCCTTTGGGCATGGGAGCACCTCCCTTTCTATCTTCGGATTCCTCCTATTATTAGCCTTCCATAGCGTGTGACAGGCCGCCTTTGCTATTTTCGGCACCCTTGCTTGCACCCAAGCTTTCCATATGCACTCCCTCTTATCCGGGGCACCGACGGCACCGTCGTTGCTCCCACCTTTACCCTCAAAAATTGTTTTCCCACATGGGGCATGGGAACAACATCGCCACGTGGGTTGCCTCGTCAGCATATGATTGTCCGCCAGCGACGCCATCGCCCTGCCTTGTTGCGCCACCAAACGGCCACCCACCAGCGCCCCATGGCTTTGAGCTCTTCGAGCTCTCACACCACCTCGACATGCCCTTGTGAGCTCCATACTACAGCCCAAGTATCGTGCTCTCATGGCTCTGAGACTGCATGTGGGTTTGGTACCTGCCACATGGCGCCTGCTCATGAGCTTGGCCCTCAAAGCCCTCCAAACTTTTCAAGAAATTCACCACACAAAATTAATTTTCCTTGCAACTTCAATCCCCTGTAGTCTGATGCCCAAGAGTCGGATGACCGAGCTGTAAAAAACCAGTGGGAGCTCCCCGTCCCCGACTTCAACTTGTCATGCCCTTGTTACTTTTTGACTTTGTCGGGCCCACCAACCAATACGACCAAACACTGGTAAAATTATCTTGCCTCACCTCACCGACAATCGTCATCAACTTCAACAGTCTGCATCTTCTCGATCCGGACTCCTTTTGAGATGCTGTTAGTTTTTATCTGCTCCATACATCGCATAGAATGCATACAATCCCTAGCGAAGCTCCAAAATTATCAGATGGCACATCTACCGAGGAGGCCAACCCGGCACGAACGTAGCCCCTAACAAAACTTTGATTGTCCATATCTTGGCATCCAGAACTCAAATTGCCAATCTAAAAAGACCGACATGCTCCATAAATCAAGCACTACACACCCATAACTTCCGATTGGCTCCGAACACCTGTCATAATCTGGCGTGTCCATCTAAGATTTGCAACCACCTCCAACTTCAAACTCAAATATCTTGCAGTTTACAACTCCGTTTGACGAGCCGTCTGGACCTGTTCCTTCAGCACTTCAATCTCTACATACCAACACCTCGGACATTCTTCACCTGCCACCCTATCAGGCCCTATCTGGATTCCATCTGCTCTAGAAAACCACATAAAGCATACATCTCTGTTGTCACTTGCCTGCCTTGGTCTTCTACACCTGCTCTAACACTCTACCATGCATCTGTCATCATACACACTATTGCATGTGCCCTCTGTTAGGGTTGACACACTTTGGCTGCACCATCATTTCCCAACCCCATTGTTGAACATTGATGTTCAACCAAAAAACAATTTTTTTCTTCTATCAACTGCATAAACTAGCAAACATTATTAGCAAACCAAAAAGCACTACCATATGTACATGGCCCTACTCCTGCGTGCTACTTCCAAGCCTCAAGTGGGTTGCCCCACCCCCTGCATTACATAGCTCCCACCTAGATCAAAAACCTTGTACTGGTCTTCTCCATCCACCTGCAACACCTGCTAACAATGTTTAATCCATGTCCGCAGCCATCCATGCACACAATATGCCCAAAGCACTTCTCCGCATCTTTACTTGCCTCATTAGCACACCTAGCCGTGTAAGCATACTACCTGAACCAACCAATGCATCTGGCCCTTCAATCACACCATCTGCACCGACCAACAATTTTGACCCTCCCTCCCAACCATGTGAAGCAGAGTTCATCTCCATGGAACTTTGTATCTGGCAGATAACATGCATCACTGATGCACTTACAAGAATACATTTCAACCATGTATTGCGTACCTCTTTTGACAGCTTGGACTCACCCTCGACATCTCTTCCTTCTCCATAGAACATGCCCATGGCACTGGACTCTCCACCTATAGAGGGGGTAACCCTCGCATCACCTGCACCCTGGTCAAAGCCTTATCCACAAGCACTTGCATCTCTTCATCCATGATATCATCAAAGCCCCAATCATCTTCACTTTCACAACATACCTGATCCAAAAAACCGGCATCCATAGCATCATCATGGAAGTCCATAGGTACCTCCAACTGCTCTTCTCTTTGGTCAGCATCCATCACCTCATCGCTTCAAAAGTATGCCCACTCCCTTCGGTTTTTGTTTCATCACCATCTCCTTGTTGACTTGGTAGGCCAGCTTGGCTATCCATAGACTCAGATTTATCCTCCTTTGCACAGCCTTGAACAAATCGTACTGCCAAAGCAATTTCCCCTGCTACCTTCATCAGCATGGCTGCCAACAGAGCATTGCATGTCACCTTTGACAGCATATTCTCTCTCACTTGCTTGGCACTTCAACCTGTTCTTCTTCTACATTGGCTATGATCACATCATCAGCTAAACAAGAAGCATCTTTACCCTTACCATCACTGGCTCATCAGACTCGGTCTCCTTGCCATAGGATGTGGGCTCATCCAATTCATCTTCCTCACTTGCCTCACAGAAATCGGAACTGGCCTTTCCATCTTCATCAGCATCATACACTGACTCAGCATCAGCATCTTCAACCTCTTGCTGCTCCACAAAAGCTTGACCATCATCTAGTCTTTGCACACTTTCTTCGTCTCCTTTTGAACCCTCGATATTTGCAACTTGATTCCAATCTGCTACCTTCTCGTACAAGCTTTCCACAAGAAAAGTCTCTACTTCTTTAATCTCCTCTGGAAACCCAACATTCGCTTCCTCTTTGGCACACTGGCTCACTTCAACAAGGGGCTTATCCTCTTTGACAAGCTCTTCCATCACTGGCACATGCACATAATAAACTGGAAACCTCCAAGGAACATAATCCACTATAGGCCTTACCTCAACAGGTTTTGCATTCCACACAATTGGCATTGCCTCTGGTTGAACCATAGAATACTTTGCTAGCTTTGCAACAGGCACATAATCTGCAGGCTTCAGCAAACCCAGCTCCAGCTTTCGCTTCACCTTTTTGCTCTCCATCTTGGCCAGATACACCATGTCTCCATAGGTATCATCACCGTCTTCCACCTTATCTCTGATCCTCGGATGCAAGCACTCAAGAAACTTTAACAGGTTCAAAAATTGATTGCCTTTCACCCCAGTGGCAACCTTTAACTGTTTCCAACAAGCTTAAAACTGCTCAAGAAAAATGGAAAAATCCTTACTTATGTCTTGGCGTACCGCTTTTAGCCTTGCACTAGCCTCTGTCAGGGTAATCACTTCTGGAAACCGCTCCAAAAACTGCCTCTACAATTCCTGCCATGAACTTTGACCATCATCCTTCAAATAATCATACCAAATCTTTGCACGTCCACACATCAGCAGCGGCACCGTATGTAGCTTCTCCGCATCTGTCACCATATGCATCGATAGCATCCTTGCTAACCAATCTTCAGGGTCTTCAACACCTGTAAATATGGGGCCAAATCTTGGCTCCATCATCTCTGCTAGCTTCAAATCCGACCACCAAATATCTCACGACCATTGTCAACCGCTTGTCAGCTTTCAAACACCGCTTTAAACTTCAACTCGGAGCATCAGCGCGCTCCTCTGGGGGGGAACAAAAAGATGGATGGGGGGAAAGGGGAACACACCCAAAACCCAAACAGTTTGCCTCTCTATAGCCCAGGATAATCATTGCACCCCGACCCACTAGAGTTCACCTTCAAAACTCACACAATCGAAAGCAATCCACACCGATTTTGCCCGTTTACGACCACGTCGTAGCACACACCACTCTCTCTTTCTCTCTTGCACACACAGCAACTCAGGAAGGCACAGACATCTCCAACACGGCACCACACAGTTGGAACAGAGCAAAGAGAAGAGGGGGGGAAAAGGGAAGAAATGGCACCAAAAACTAGCATGCTTTGCTTCAATTGCGACCAAAAAACCTTTCTACAAATGCCATAAAAACTTGACTACAACTTGCTCGGCATGGAAAACTCGAGCATCAAGAACATTGGCAATCCTAGCTTCATAGCTTATGCGCCAATTCTTGCTGAGAGCATGGAAATCAGCAAGAAAAAACACTATCATGGAAGCCCTCGTTGGCTCTGAACTGCTCTTCCAAAGCTCTCTCCTTCTACTCCTTCTTCGGCTCCAAAGAGATCTGTCCCTCTTCCTGCCTTGGGAGCTCTGGAACACCCCCTCTCTTGAGCCAAAAACCGGCCTTTTCTTCTTCCTTGGATCTCCCCAAAAAGAGCTCCCCGAACCGTAAAAAAACTCCCCCTTTGGGCGTGGGAGCACCTCCCTTTCTATCTTCGGATTCCTCCTATTATTGGCCTTGCATGGCCTGTGACAGGCCGCCTTTGCTATTTTCGGCACCCTTCCTTGCACCCCAAGCTTTCCAGAAGCACTCCCTCTTAGCCGGGGCATTGACGGTGCTGTTTGTGCTCCACCTTTACCCTCAAAAATTGTTTGCCCACATGGGGCGTGGGAACAACATCGCCATGCGGGCTGCCATGTCAGCGTATGATTGTCCGCCAGTGGCACCGCCGCCCTGCCTCCTTGCGCCACCAAACGGCCACCCACTGGCCCCCCATGGCTTAGAGCTCCTCAAGCTCTCGCACCACCTTGACATGCCCTTGTGAGCTCCACAGTGCAGCCCAAGTACCGTGCTCTCATGGCTCTGAGACCCGCATGTGGGTTTGGTACCTACCACGTGGTGCCTGGTCATGAGCTTCTCCCTCTAAGCCCTCCAAACATTTCAAAAAATTCACCACACATAATTAATTTTCCTTGCAACTTGCAGTATGATGCCCAAGGGTTAGATGACCGAGCCGTAAAAAGCCAGTGGGAGCTCCCGTTCCCGACTTCAACTTGTCAAGCCCTTGTTGCTTTTTTAGCTTGTCGGGCCCACCAAACAATACGACCAAAAACTAGTAAAATCATCTGGCCTCGCCTCACGAGCAATCGTCGTCATCAACTTCAACAGCCTGCATCTTCTTGGTATGGACCTTGTTTCAGATGCTGTCACTTTCTGTCTGCTCCATATACCGTATATAATGCATACAATCCCTTGCAAAGCTCCAAAATCATTAGATGGCACATCTATCAAGGCGGCCAACCCGGCATGAACCTAGGCCCGGACAAAACTTCGACCGTCCATATCTTGGCATCCAGAACTCAGATTGCCAATTTCAAAAGACCAACACGCTCCATAAATCAAGCACTACACACCCATAACTTCAAATTGGCTCTGAACACCTATCATCACCTGGCATGTCTGTATCAGATTTGCAACCACCTCCAGCTTCAATACTAAAAAATCTTGTAGTCTAAAGCTCCGTTTGACGAGCCGCCTGGACCTGTTCCTTTAGCACTTCAATCTCTACATATTTGGACCAAAAACCAGCACCTCGGACATTCTTCACCTGCCACCCAATTAGGCCCTATCTAGAGCCCATTTGGTCTAGAAAACCACATAAATCATACATCTCTGCTATCACTTGTCCGCCTTGGTCTTCCACACCTGCTCTAGCACTCTACCATGCATTTGTCAGCATACAGACCATTGCATGTTCCCTCTGCTAGGGTCGACACACTCTTGTTGCATCAACATTTTGATTTCTCTTTAGCATATCATTCTCAAACAGATGGGCAGAGTAAAATCGTGAATATTCTTGATCTTCTCAAAAACTATATTGATGAGGAGGACCAAGATAATAACAAGGAAAATTACTTACCTTTGGTAGAGTTTTCATACAATAACACAATGCATGCTTCGACAAGCAAGTTTCTATTTGAGATAATCAAAGGCCGCCCCAAGCCTTTGTCTACCTTAAAAATGTATCAAAAGATATTTATGAAAATGTGTGTGAAATCAAAATATATTTTCAAAAGATAAAAGAAGTTGTTCAAGTATCACAAGAAAAGCAAAAACAATCTTTAGAGTTTAAGAAAGAAGAATGGATTTTGCTTAAATTCCTTAAAGCTCTATTATTTCAAAAGATGGGAAAGAACTAGCAAGGCAAGCCCACAAGACATGAAAAGTTCTATGTTAAACTCGAGAGGTATTATGATCCATGCCATATTCTTGAAAAAATCAATGATACAACAGTTTGTAAACTCAAGTTGCATGAGCATTGTCATGTACATAATGCATTTCATATGAGTCTACTTAAGCCGCTTAAGGGTACACCTCCAATGGACACCATTGAAGAGGATCCTCTAGAGTTGGATGAACAAAATGAGATCCTATATTTGAGGTTATCCTTAAACACGAAGACAAGGTTCTACAAAGTGGAAAGGTAATATGAAGGTATTTGATTAAGTTTATGAACTACCCACTTGAAAATGACAAATCAATGTAGGAATTCTAGTTCAAGGATGCTCTTCCTTTATTGTAAGACTATAGAAGGATATGCTATCTTAATAGTGTTTTTAGATGTTATCTTGTATAGTCTAGCATAGCCATTCATCTAGCTATCCACCTAACTAGCTAGCTATGTAATTAGTTAGGTTTTTAGCAAGTCAACAAACTCGTTAGCTTTTGGATGTTTCTCCTTGGTTATTGGGTGTAAGAACCCAAGTGACTAGCTTAGGAGATCCACCTCCCTACCACCCTATATATAGAATGTGTGGCTCATAGCCCTAGTCTAATTGGATCCTAGGTCCACATTCTAAGCCATCCAGGCCCTTGGCCTAGGTCCGTGGCCCTTGGGTTTCCCTTGGCCTTACATTACTCCTCCCTTGGAGAAGTGTTTTGTCCTCAAAACTAAAAGTGGAAAACTTCTTCTTTGGAACACTAATGTTTTCCCAACTGGCACCTTCTTCAGGTCGGTCTTTCCACTTGGCTAAAACTTTTGACGTACATGATGGTGAGTTCGTAAATCATGATAGTCTAAGATGCGTTCAAGTTCATGCGGTTGGACTAGAAGATCAATGAAATTAACCAAAATTTGTTGGCCAATGACATTGTTGTTCCCATGCAAGCGTTTGTGTAAACAACTTACATGAAACACCGGATGGATATGAGAGTGCACATGTAATGAGAGTACAATCACCAAATTGCTTGATTATCTTGAGAGTCCCACAATATCTTGGAGATAATTTAGGTGTTGGCCCAATCTTCAGACTTTCTGAATGCTCTTGCACACGCAAAAAGACGTCTTCCCTTTTTGTAAAGGTAGCTTGCCGACGTTTCTCATTAGCATACTTCTTATACCTATCATCTACTTGTCAAACATTTGGACGAGCCAGTCTCAACATTTTTATATGGTCCTGGAGGAAATCCTTGACCTATTGGAGCTTTTCAATTGCCAACCCACCGTAATTGGTGACCTAGGTTGAAAACCATACATGAGCATGAAGGGACTAAATTCAGTCGTAACATGCTTAGCATGCTTGTAAGCAAACTCAAGAATAGGAAGATAATCTTCCCAATTTGATTGCTTCTTGGTAGTGCATTCTTGTAGCATATCCTCTAGCACTTGATTGACTCTTTCAGTTTGATCATCCGTTTAAGGGTGATCTGCAGGACTTAGGTTGAGTTGTGTACCCAATCGTTTAAATACAACCCTCCAAAAATGACTGTTATACTTGGGATCATGATCACTCATGATGTTACTTGGCAACCCATATAGCCTGTACAGATTATCGATAAATAAATGAGCTATTTTTGGAGTCTTTATTGTTGATTTGGTTGGAATAAACTTGCAAAGTTTAGAGTCAACCGATCTACAATCACCCCATACAGAGTCATCGCCGCGAATAGCGGTTGGTAAACCCACAACGAAATCCATAGAAAGGCTTTCCCATTTTCCATTGGGAATCTCCAAAGGATGTAGAGTCCTCTTGCCTTCAAGCACTCTGCTTTATTGACTTGACATTTTTGGCAATGCAATACATAGTCTTGAACATAACCATATAAAGCAGGCCAATAAAACTATCATCCTACAAGAATATAACTATTCCTAATGCCTAGGTGGTTTGCACTGTGTTTGTTGTGACATTCATAAAGAATTTGACACCGAATGTTCGCCATCGTCGGTACACATACTCTTCCCTTGTGGAGTGGGTACCCGTCATCAATGGAAAAATTATTCCATCTCTATAACTCATCCTCGATAGAGGAGAACTGAGTGTGGAGGTTAAAGACGCACTACCAGGATTTATAAGGATCCCTCATGTGTACATGGGTCCACATTTTTGGAGTATGCCTTGTCATGCTCACATTTGCCCTTAAGAGATTCCAAAAACTCGCTTCGTATCTCGGTAAAGAGAAGGGAGTTGATCTCATGCATTCAACTAAGAGCATCAACTACCACATTATATCGTCCTTTATGGTACCAAAGCTTAGCATCATACTCTTGAAGAATCTCATACCACCCGGTCTTTCGACCCTTCAAGTCAGATTTTTGTGTAAACCATTTTATGCTTTCATGGTCAAACACAATTTCAAATTGTACCCCATACAAGTAATGCCGCCAAGTTTTCAAGGCTAACACTGTTGCATAGATTTCTCTTTCATAAGCAAAATAATCATGCTGGGCTGAATCAAGCTTTTTGCTTTCGAATGCAATTGGCCTTCCCTCCAATAGAAGGAGTGCTCCAATAGCACATTACTGGCATGTATTTCTAAAATGAATGACTTCAAAGGATCCACAATATCTAAAATAGGAGTTTTAGCTAGTGCATCCTTGAGAGCCTAAAAAATTTGTTGTTGAGATGGACCGCACTGAAAAGTTTTCCCCTTGGCCTTTAATTGGCCTGTCTCGGAACTGCAATATGAGCATAGTCTTTAACGAACCTTCGATAAAAACCTGCAAGTCCCAAGAAAATCTGAAGCTCTTCCAGATTTATAGGAGAGGGCCACCTCCGAATGGCATCCACTTTGGATCGATCCATGTGTAGCCCGCCAATGGAAATAACATGCACCAAATAGTGAATCTCCTCTTTGAGAAAATCACACTTTGATTCTTTGGCATATAACTTATGCTCCCATAGCAAATCAGACACCTTCTTTAGATGTTGTAAATGCTCTTCTTTTGAGGCACTGCATATGAGAATTTCGTTGAGAAAAACAATAACAAACTTGCCCATATATGGTCTTAAGACGCTGTCCCTAAGCGTGATGAAAGTAGCTGGCACATTGGTCAAAACCCTAAACTCTAAACCGTGTTTGGAATGCAGTATTGGGTATATCTGCATGCCTTATGCGTACTTGATGATACCCTAACCGTAGATCTATCTTTGTAAAGATATGAGCGTGATTAAGCTTATCAAATAGCTCACTCACTCTTGGTAAAGGGTACTTTTTCTTAACAATAACCGCATTCAATCCTCAATAGTATACGCACATGCGCATGCTACAGTCTTTTTCCTTCACATAAGATTGAAGAACCCCATGGTGAGGAACTGGGTTGTGTAAAACCTCTATTGAGATAGTCAGCAAGCTAACTTTCCACCTCAGCAACCTCAGAATGACTCATTCTATAGGGTGGTTTACTTACTGGTTTATTACCTACAACCACGTCTATGACATGTTGCACAGCCCGTGTCAATGATAACCCTGGTGGTAAATCATCTGGAAATACATCTTTATATTTCGTTAATAATTTTCTTAAACTACTAGCAACATTTTCTTGTTCAAGGGAGAGAGAGAAGTAGCCATAGATGGAAGAGAAGAGAGAGAAGCATGCGGCGTTGAGGAATTGTTAAGTAAACTATTCCGTGGAGAGAGGATTCCTAGACCCCTAGACCCCTTGGGTTTTTTTTGAGGCCTCCGATGCAACTACTAGAAACTTTATTTTATTGTGTCCATGTTGTGTGTGTGTATTTGCATGTGTAGTGGTAGGCACATGATTATTATGCAGTGGTCTCTCATTGGGATCGTCGTGAATATGGGCTTGCACTATAGCGTCCTCTAGCATCTTGGCATCCTGACTCTTGACATGCTTCTTAAGCTCTGGTGTCAGACCACGAATAAAACCCATGCACCTGCTGAAAGGTATCTAACCCCTCTTGCTTGAGAATGACATCACGGTAGTGCGAGATATATTCGAATAGTGTTTTATGATGTTGCATGGAACACTTATCCCAAACAGACCAATTTTTGTTCGCTTTATTTGTGGGCAAAACTTCTTTTCTAAATAGAGCCTCAAAGACTGCCCAAGTTTGTGGTATGATGTCCTTCTCCTTGAGAGACATCCACCATTTGTAGGCCTTGCCTTCTAATGTCAGACTTTTTTGCATTCATGAATCCCATCAGGAATATATTCACTGCATCTTTATTGCGTTCTCTTTCCTCTCTCCCTAAAAATCGATGGTTTTGTATTTTTCAACAAATCGTCCGCCTCTTTTTGGGTGAGAGAGTCCAGAGAACCTGATTGGAACCCTATCCCTGATTGGAGCCTTACTCCTGCATATGTGTGCCAGTAGAGCCCTTGGTCTGCTGTTGCATATATTGCACTACTAAATTTGATAATTTAGTAACATTTTCATTAATTCGTGAAAAATTAGTCTCTAATACAAACATGTGTATTTGTAGTGAACAAGAAGAGGCCCATCGGGGGGGGTAGCCTTTTCCCCAGTGTTCATGTCGCTCTTCTCTACCTCTTCTTCTCTTGCTTGCATGGATGTGTAGCACTCAAATCTTGGAGTTCTGCATGTCGGCCACGATCTCTCTTGCTATGTCCCTCTCTCTGCTTGTGTGCACATGACTCTTCAAGGTATGATGTTGCGGTTGTAGTCTTTGTATCTCTTTGCTTTACGTTTTGGTGGTTTGCCATACCTCCAACTATTGCAAGTTTGGTAGAAACCAAGCTAGATAATATAGCTACTTAATTTAGATCCACTCTTCGTAGGTGGAAATATTTAAAGTTGAACTATCTATCTTGCCAAGTTTTGTGATGGTCAATCTTGATGTCCTTGTCTCACCTAACGAGCTAGACTAGTTGGTTAGTTATAAATAAAATATCCAGCTAGCTAGTTTCTTTCACTCTTTTGAATATAGATAGTGATGATTAAGCTGGAAAAGTGGCTATATATAACCAAAATAATTAGATAGCAAAGATAGTATAGTCTTGAAGTTTATTTAGTGTCGTTAGGCATAGGCAAATAGTTAGCTATTCAACTTGCTATTCAACTAGATAGTAGCTAGCTAGCTAGCTAGCTATTTACTAAGGTTCTTAGCTAGGTTAACTACCGAGTATGTCAGTTAAGCTGGTTATCTAAGTATCTTGCTATGTAAGATGCAAGCATCTATATTATTGATTTTTTAAAATTGAAATATGCAACTAGCTTTGCAAGAGTAAGTGCATAGCTACATGCAAGAAAAAGTACTAACTAGCTAGATGTTTGACAAAGGAACGAGAGGCTAGCTTTTTGCTTGCATGAAATGAAACCCTTCTCTAGCCAACTTGCAATTGGATAGCTTTGCAAGAAAAGTTTTAGCTACCTAGTTTTGTCAATGATGTCTTTTTTCAGCTTAATAAATGTCTTTCTTGAATATCGATGCATATACAAAGTCTATGTATGATTATCAATACTTTCTATAATTTCAATGGAAAGTCTTGATTATACCTCCAATGTATAGGAGTCTCCAATTGTAAAACTATTGCCCAAGCTGAAAATATGTTGAGAAAAGTGATACCCTAGTTTAGTTATATACTCGTAATACCTTTTGTAATTCTATCGAGTCAAGACATACATTATGAATGGTGGACTATCTCTTTGGTACACTAGTGCTGTATCAAATAGAGAGAGAGAGAGAGAGAGAGAGAGAGAGAGAGAGAGAGAGAGAGAGAGAGAGAGAGAGAGAGAGAGAGAGAGAGAGAGAGAGAGAAGAGGATCCGACTTATGGGTGGATCTCTGCTATCATTGCAACACAGAGACTAGATCCCTATTCTCTTGTTGACAAAGATATGAAAGGCCAATATATGTGGTTAATAAGTTGACAGCTAGACATCAATAGACAATGGCACTTTACCCAAAACCTTCCACTTAAAGGCCAATGTGACTTTAAGTGAGCTATGTACAACATATATAGTGTGGAGTGCGTAGTGCATGCAGAGTGTGAGGGAGGAGAAGAGCAGGCTCAGAGTGTTGGTGGAGCTCAGCATGAGGATTTACCCCTCACCTCTCCTTATTGTTCTATATGATCAAAAGAATAGATAAGGTTAGTATGGTCAGTGTGATGGATGCCCGGCTAGTTGGCCTGAACCCTAGGATATAGAGAGTACATAGATTTTTGATCTCTATCCAATGCCCATAAATACTTGACAAAGTGCAAACTTCTTGTAGGATAGAGCTTTCATTAGTAGCTCAACAAGTTCATCATTTTGTGTGAATCTTGACCTTATCAAAAAGCGCAATGCACTTGTCCTCAAACATCTTGCAAATGAAGTTAGACCTCACATCAATGTGCCACATCTTTGCACAAAACACTAGATTTCATATTAATTGGATAGCACTTTGACTATCTGTATGCAAAACTATAACTTCTTGGAGGATAGAACTTTGATTAGTAGCACAACAAGCTCATCATTTTGTGTGAATTTTGACCTTCGTAACAAGCACAATGCACTTGTCCTCAAACACCTTGCAAGTGAAGTTATACCTCACATCAATGTGCTTCATCTTTGTACAAAACACTAGATTTCATGTTAATTGGATAGCACTTTGACTATCGCCTGCAAACCTAGAACTTTCAAATTAATGTCCACCAATCTCAAACTAGACGAGTAAGCCATATAGCTCCTTTGCTCGGATGCAATATAGCAACATTTTGTTTGCCTCCAAATCAAATGCACAACTCTCTTGTACCATTCAAGTATCTCATCACCTTTCACTACTACCACACCTTCCATTGTCTCCAAATGCTTCTTGCTAGAATTCACCATAAACGTGCTAATTACTCCCATCATTGAATCAATGTCTACACGCCTCCTAATCATGGTGCACATTAAAAAATCACAACATATGCATAAGGAAGGTTGGCCATCTCAGCCCTTTCCTCATTACATGTGGGACAATTCTCTTAGCTAAGTTTCACAAATGCATGGAATAAAGTAAATGGCAGCTTACCTCCCTCCATATTGAAACACTTTGCTACATGAAAGCCAACAAGTAAAGAACCTTCTTTGACCTATCTTTCATAACTCACATGTCCAAGAATATGATTGGACCAAAATGCAATGTCCAACGTAAAATACACTTTAAATAAATAACAACAAAATCAAAATAGCTTCTTTTAACCCGCACGTGTGCTCAACTCAAGCACTACCCTCTTTTCTTCTCTGTGTTGACCCCATTCAATTTTATCCTAGTGTGCAAACAACAACATATATACCATTATCATCTATTGTTGCAAAACTTAGACGTGAAAGTTTGTCAAATTGGCAAACATTTATATCATTTCATTGGAGACAGGGGTGAGCTAGGTGCAAATGATGCAAGAGAATTCTTTAATTGTATGGAAATTAAACTAGCCTTAACCATGGCCTACAATCTTGACGGTAATGGGAAAAGTGAAAGACTTTAGCCACCCATCATTAAAGCTTTGGCTAAAGCATGCAACGAGCATATTGTTGATTGGCCTAGTCCATTACCATATAGGCTTTATGGGTGGATCGTACCACACCCCATCATAGTTGATGTATGGGTCAAAATGACAACTGAAAAAGCAATATTGACATGGAGAAGTCTATCTGGAAGTAAGGCCTTGGGACCATTGATATGTACTCTTAGGTCGTGCAGTACTTGCAATATTACTGCTTGCTGTAAGTACAAGTGTTGAAGTGCTAGGTTCATGGGCAGCCGACAAGGACGAGTTAACCACTTTCGTTTGTGAATCTTGGCTATCCTGCAACTTTGCTAGAGTCTGCAACGTAGGCGACTTTGCTTCAATGATAGGAGTAAGAGTCGGTGGTCGCGTCATGACACTACCAGTACCCCAATCAATAGTGCATTTGGTTGCCAATATCCATGTGCGTCAAAGGTTGATGTTGCCCTCCATAGTTCCAAAAGGCATGACCAAAAAGTCTTGACCTACAACCCCATTGTCATGACTGACAAAAGTGTGCCAGATACCAAAAATTGTGGTTTTTTTCTTGTTGACACCCTTGACTTGGGTAATATTCTCAGATAGAGATGGCTTTCCTAACTGACACCACACCCCATTTAATAACAGATTATACTTAGCACCCGTGTCCAATAAGGCATTATATAGTACTTTTCCATAGGCGCTGTTTAGCTCAATAGGGTATCGTAGAGGTGTGTCAGAGTCCAACCAATCCTCGTCGGTTTCAACGTGGAATGCATGTGTAACTCCAAGGTTAGCCTCTCATTGGCGTCTTATGCGTTGTTGTCGCTCCTTAGCCTCAGCTTGAGCTTGTATCTTCTTCAATTCTGTTTGTGCCTTGGCTGCCTTTTTTTGATGGATGGCACGTAGTTCCTCTTGTCTTAAAGGATCATGGTATCTTTTGAATTTACTCCCATTAAGGAATCCAATGGTTTCAACTCCATCTAGAGTCTCCACACAAATAGTACCTTGTGGGGTAATTTCACACACTCGACATGTTTCCTTACCAACGTATTTTAATTTTTTCTCTTCGTTATGTACCCCGTACATAAGAAGTTTATCACCAACCTTGATGTCTTTATCTTTTAAATGGCGATAAAACCACTTCTTTCTCCTATCCTTCTCCACTAGGATATTTCGCACAGCTAATTGCCTCTCTTCATCTAGCCTTTCAAGGATATATAATCGCTCAACTAAGCATCCCAAACTTCTTAAGAAGCTACTCGAAGACTTGGAATGACAAACTCCGATGGCATAACCGCTTCTTGGCCGTACACCATCTTAAACGGTGTGCAATTAATAACAACTTTGTACGCAATACGATAAGCCCATAAAACTGATGTAAGCTTTAGGTCCCAATCAGTGCGATGTGCCTCAACTGTTTTTGTCAAAATGGAGATGAGAGTTTTATTGGTACTCTCAACTTGGCCATTTGCTTGGGGATAATAGGGTGTAGACTTGTGGTGAGATATCATGAAGTTTAATGTGAGTTCTTTTATTACTTCATTTATAAAATGAGTTCCATTGTCACTCACAAGTTCAAAGGGGCATCCAAAATGTGTGATAATGTTCTCGAAGAGGAACTTAGCTGTTGTTTTTGCATCAGCCTTTTGTGTTGCTTTTGCTTCAGCACATTTGGTTACATAGTCGGTAGCCACAATGATATATCGTGATTGCGTGTTACGCGCAACTGGACTAATCGGTCCTACAAAGTCTAAGCCCCACTTTTCAAATGGTTGGGTTACCTTGATGGGATGTAGAGGCATCCTATCCTTTCTTTATGGCTTCTTGAAGCATTGGCATTCATCACATCCCTTTGCAAAAAGTGATGCATCCTTAAACAAAGTGGGCCACCAATAGCCTGGCTGTAATATCTTTTGGGCCATCAACTCTCCTGAAAAGTGACCACCCACTACGCCCATGTGTGCCTCTTGTAGAATATACAAATACTCATCCTCGCGGGCACATCGTCTAAGAACATCATCCTTTCCTCTCTTATAGAGAGTTCCAGCCATTAAGCAATAGGGTTCACATTCCTTGATTAACTTTTGAGCTATATCTTTTCGCAGCTCTTTGGGTCGAAAACCATTAAGTAAGAAGTTAACAATCTTTTCACTTCATTCAAGCATTGTCTCAACAATGAACAAAGGAGTATCAGGAAATTCATCATCAACCCCCGTAGGAGCTTCACCACCATTAGGGATACGAGACAAATGATCAGCTATGACATGTTTCCTCCCAAGCCTCACAACAATGGTGAAGTCAAACTCAAGAAGAATTAACAACCATCGTGTAATTCGACCTGTGGAACACGGGTTGTTTACCAAATATAGCAACGCTTGATGATCAACGTAAACACAAACTTGGTAGCAAGAAGGTAATAATAAAATTTCTTTACTACATAAATCATAGCTAGACCTTCTAGCTCTGTAGTAGTGTAGTTCATCTCGGCATCATTTAATTGTCGACTTGCAAAGCTAATAGGGTAGTCCAGTTTATGTTCTCTTGGTTGAGTTAGAACACACCCAATAGCAAAGTTTAATGCATCAATATGCACATGGAAAAGTACATTCCAATTAGGTGTTCGCAGGATTGGAGCACTTGTCAGGGCCTTCTTTAATAACTCATAAGAATGATCACACTCTTCGGTGCAGTGAAACTCAATAAGAAACTTGTACAATGGACGTGCTATCTCGGCAAAGTTTAAAATAAATCGTCGATAATAACCAACATGGCCCATGAATCTTTGAAATCCTTTATAGTTTGTAGGTGGTGACAAATTGGCAATGGCTTTAATCTTACCCTCGTCTGTGGAAATCCCGTTCTTGGACACTCTATGCCCTAGAATGACTGCATGCTTAACCCAAAATTGGCATTTGAAAGGGTTCAATGAGATGCGATAAAATCTGCACCTTTCAAATATTTTTTGTAGAGATAATAAATGCTTCTCCCAAGAAGAATAAACACAAAGGTCGTCTAGGAAAGCTTCACAAAACTCCCTTAGAAATTCTTTAAACGTAGTGTTTATTAACCGTTGGAATGTAACAGGGGCATTTGTTAAGCCAAAAGCCATAACATGAAACACAAACACTCCAAACTCTGTGATAAAAGCAGTTTTAGCTTGTTCCTCTAATGCAATCGTGATTTGATTGTAACCAGAGTACCCATCTAAAAAGCTATAAGCTTCCTTGCCCGCAACTCTTTCAAGCACATGTTCTGAATATGGCAAGGGGTAATGATCTCTCCTAGTGGCTGCATTAACCTTCTTGAGGTCCACGCACACTCTTAGTTTCCCATTCTTTTTTGGCTCAATGACTATTGGAGAAACCCATTCCCTGAGTGCTCAATAGGGTATATGAATCCACATTGAATAAGTTTTTCAATCTCCTCTTGTACAATTTTTGCATACTTAGGATTCATTGGATACGGTCGTTGTTGAACGGGTTTAGCAATGCTGATCATGGGAATTGTATGTTGCACCACAGAAGGTGGAATGCCCTTCATTTCATGATATGTCCAAGCAAAGATATCCTTGTATTCCTTGAGGAGCTCCTTAAGTACAACCTCTTTAGTTTCAGTAAGGTCTTGAGCAATAAAGACTGTTTTAGACTCCTCACCTAGTTCTGCTAATTCTATCTCTTAAACTACCGTTGGACCATCATAGACTCCACTGCTTCCATCGGTAGGCATTCGTTGAGCTTTGGCGTACACAACTTTTCGCTCCCTCATGGTGTAAGATTTAAAATGTTCAGGAGCCGGATGTAAGTCACAAGTCTCTTTTCTGATAGGGACCTTTCCTTTAGGTGTGCCTCCTTTTGTTGTTGTGCCAACTCTCGGTTTTGATGCCTTCTTACGATTCGACTCAATTTTGACTCGGTAATCTCCAATTGGGCAAGGTCAATGGGTTGCGGGATGCACCACATGACACTCTGGAGATGTTCACCCCAATTGTCTACTAGCTTTCGATGAGCATCACATGCCCCTACATAGCTAAGCCATTCTGCAGTAGATATTTCTTTGTTTATCTTGGCTCTCACATTTGCTCGATATCCTTGCCTCTTATATGACCTTTGTTTCTTGTGGAGGTTTTGATTTTGGTGAACGTTTGAACCCGACTCGCTTGGTAGGTCTTCGATTGTATCCTCTTCGCTCTCCGATAAATTACCATAGACGGTTGTACTAGGCCTTCAGTGTTTAGTTGCTAGACTTGCTTCAGTGGTTGTTTCCTCTGTCTGTGAATCAATTTCTCCCTGAGATTTTGTTTTTGAGGTGTATTGGTCTGAATCCTTAGAGGAATCATCAGTTTCACTCTCAGGTAGGTGTGCCTCTCTTTTATCATTAGAGGTTACATGCACTACACCTAACATGTTTACTGGTACAATTTGTGGTATCTCTTCCCCATCTGGTGTTACCCAGGTTGTTCCTTTAGTTTTCCATGTATCTATAGTTGCTGCTAGGTGTACCCAATCAACGTTGTCTGACTCAGCCATCCGGGTAGGATATTCATATAAGGAGAGTCTCCCCCAATATCTGTGTCTTCGTTACATGTGTAACAATACTGCAATGGGGCCGAGTGAATTGTGGTGTCCGATCGATTGTCAATGATAAATTTATTCCCTAAAGGATGCGTTTGATCACTTAAAAGATCAACTCGAATGACAGAGTCTTGGAACTGTAAGTAGACGTGGTTTTTGGACCAGTCATGCACCATTTTTGCTTCCCTCATGAATGGACGCCCTAAGATCATCTCAAATGACATAGGATGCTTGGAGAAATCCATAACAATGAAAGTTTGCCTCACCTTGTGTCCCAGGACCTTGATCTTGAGAACTTTTAGCATTCCAATAGGCATAACCATAGATCCATTAGCTATTTTTACCACTACACTTGTGACTTCAAAGTGAGGTCTCCCCATAGACTCCCAACAACTCTTTGTTACAATGCTGACTCCCACACCACCATCAAGGACTCCCTTCACAGTTAATTCTTTAGTAGTGATTGGAAGGGTTGCATTAGATTCATCACCTTCAAAGTAGTGCCCCAACTTGTTAACGGGTATTTCAATTAAAGATTCAGGTCTCTCCAGGTCAGGTGGTGGTGCTAAATGTTCCTCATCATTCATTACCGAGTCAGTTTTGTTCATATGTGCAAATTGCGGTAACCCGGCCTCTAATTCTCCATTGAGAAACGCTCGAAGTGCTAGGAAAAACTCTGGATCTCCGTATAACTTAGATATGACAGTGGTGCAAATTTCTAAGGACATGAAATCCATAAGCTTGGAAACATTTAATGGCATCTTGTGGGACGTAGGAGCTTGACAAGAGAATGGTGAAGATGGAATCTCCACTTCCTCAAGGGGGTCGGGCATTCCCTCACCAAACATTCTCTCTAGTAGGAAAGGTGTATGTCCACTTTCAAATGTCCTACCCTCACTCTCTTCCCAAGTGATACTGGGTATGTCTAACAGCTTGTGGTTCTTATGAGGTTGAACTTGTGTGAGTAAGACTGTGTCTGACATCTTGATATGCTTGGGTTCCAGCTCTTATTCTCGTTGAGTTTCTTCCACCAAACCCCTCAATTGCTGGGCTCGATCAATTTTTGTTGTTGGGTTTGGATAGATTCCGATCTTTTTCTTGCAATTCTCCGTTTTTGTCTCTCATGGCTTATCTTGAGGGTTTGCAACTGGGTGGTTTAACTTTGAACACTCTTTTGGTGTCCGTCGCAATTCCCTCTTGCTTTCCTTAGCAATATTTTCATTTGATCCCCTCTCATGATCCTCCTCACTGGCTCTTGCCTTTATAGTAACAGTTTTGGTCTTCGTGGTCTCTATCGAATATGACTCATCTTCAGGGTCATTCATATACACGGGATCCTCTCGTGTCCCTATGTTAGTCTTTGAACTAGGTTTTGAGCTAGAAGCATTAAGGGATCTCTTTCTTCGTGTTTTCTTCTTCCTCGCTCGGTCAATGGGTGAAACATATCTCTCCTCGAGGATGTAATTTTGCTTTTGGAGCATCAACCGTGTGAGTGCATTCACTGGTGCTATGTTTGTAGTTTGTGGTGTCCCATCGACAATATCTATTAAGTTCAATGGTGTGATCTTTGGTGCGTTTGGATTGTTAGGACATTGTGCGATCAAATGATCTATGCCACAACAATTACAAGTGAGTATTGGCATTGCCAATGCGCTCCATTGACTTGTTTGCATTATTGCAACATTCTTTTGCATTCTAATAGGGCACTCAACTACTCGATGTGGTCCACCACATTCGTAGCACTGAAGAGGCGGTCTCTTGGAAAAACTATTGATGTTGTGGCCTCTTGCTGCTAAAGCAGTAGCTTGATATACAGGTTTGATTTTCCCCCAATGGTCTTCCATGTAGTACATGGGACACTCCTCAAGCATGTCGACTCCATAGGTGATACTAGAGTCCATGTCTTCTTCGCAATCTAAATAAGTACAAGATAAATCGCAACCTATTTGGTTCATAGGTGTAACTCTTGGATGAGGGGGTTGCGGTCCTAGCACTGGAGGTGGCAACGGTGTGGTTTGGACAACACTTTGGGTTCTAGGGACCATTGTTGCAGCTCAGCAACGGTGGATAGCGGCCACCACTACATCAAGTCAAATCCCTGTCTTTTTGTATTAATTTTCTGCTCTGAAGTCGAGCTCGTAATATTTTTGCTATTCAAATGTAAAGGGTTTATCTTCTAGGGCCATGGGCTTCCAAGTTGTACTGATTCCCAACTCAAGCACACAATTGATTATTGAGCCATGTATCTATGGGAAACCCTCCTCCCACAAGACCTAAGTATAAAGGTCAAAATGAAGGGTTTTGGAGGGATGGATTTTATGAGTTAGAAAAACTCTCTGCACGGGCAGCTTATCTATTTTTGTGTGTGCATCTTCTTTGATTGCTATCTTGTGCTGCACGAGTCGCATTGTAGAACCGAGACCACAGGCGCGTTCAGCTCATCGAGCTCTTCGATTCAACGCCAACCATTTGCCACGAGACGCTACTTCACGAGCATCGACCTACGGACTTATAGGTGAGTTTTAGGGAGTTTAGGGTAGATTTCAGTGAAACCAACCATAGAGTAGGGTAGCTCTCCCTTAGACGCAGCTGTAGAGACCATCTGGGACCGTTTTCGACAACTTTCATTTTGCTGTCAGACAGTAAGTGTGTTTTCTTCCAGGGTGCAGAATTCAGGTTTGGGGGTTTAGGTAGCTTGGGGACATGTAGGAAATTGCCTACGATGAGTTTCGTGTCAAACCGAGGTCATTAGCCCAAGGTTTAGCTTAGTTTCGTGACGTAGGAGGTTCTTGGCAGATTTGGGTATTCCCGCACACACAGGACTTAGAGATCTTAGATGACCATTCCATAGGTATTCGACAAGAGGTTGACACCCTCTTGGCGCGCCTCCATGCCCTAATCGGGTCAGTGACGTCCCTAGTTGACATCTTTATGTGTTGAGTAGGTTCTCGCTTGCTACGAGCGACACTCGAAAAACAACTGGCGCCGCTGCCGGGGACGAGCTACCTAGATTAGAGTGGATACCTTAGTGTGTGGTTATGGCTGTACGAAAAGAATCTTTCATTACTTTACCAAAGTCGAGGTATCCTTGGCTTTGTTAGTCTAGGACATGTGAGTTTCTTGCCGCTGTCATTGTTAGTTTAGACTATTATTGTAGTTTAGTGTAAAAGTTGTGTTTTCAGCATTCAGTAGCTTAAGAGTGTTTGGCTTAGTGTGTGCCAAAAGTGCATGTTAGGTCAAGCACAAAAACATCCAAAAAAGAAAACACCTAAAAACTGCTTTTTCTTAGGATTTAGATAAGCCATCTTGGTGTACAGAGTTGGTATTAGTGTCCAAAAGCACTTAAAATCACCTCTAGTAACCACAACAAGTGTGAGGTACCAAAAAAAGCTGCAATCTGCAAGTCCAGACAGTAAGCGCTCTTACTGTCTCCAGACCTAGATTTGGCCAATTGACTAAGCGAAAGCATGTACACATGTTGTAGGCTCAGTAACAAGCAAGTTTGTGTAGTTATAATCCAAATTTGATGTGTTTTGGTCTTGTCAAGTGCTTGGTATACACAACAAAATCTGCAAAAGTGACCATAACTCAAGCCAGCAAGCCCACAACCCAGGTGAAGACTCCAGAAGGTGAGTATAAGCCCAGGTAAGAGGTTCCTATTGCTAGGAGTGTCAAAATACATCCTGTGAGCACAGAAAGTGCAATACTGTCCTCTAGACAGTAACCGCTCTTACTGTCTCCAGTGCCCAAATTGTGATATTGGGCTTGCCACCTAATCTAAACATTGAATGCATGTATATATATAGTTTCTATACTGAGAAATACTTCAAATAGATAGTAAAAGTGTGTAAACTGCTTGCAGGGTGTACTAGGAGCCTGAGAGCACAGCCAACTGGAAGTAAGGTAACTTTCCAGGTTAGTGTATCCAAGGTTAAGCACGTTTCATGTTTTTGAGGTCAGGAGCTGTAGTACCCTCAGGACATAGACCACTTAGGGACCAGGTGAGTCAAGTTTCTACGGAAGAGAGTGTCAATCAGACCACCCAGGTATCCTTAGGCCCAATCCCAGAGGATTACATCTCTGACACATCATCGGAAGATCTATACTATCAGACCATGGCAGGGGGACAACCATCAGTGAACTTCAAAGAGGGAGTTAACTTTATGGGAGAATCCTCCAAAGACCATGAGAGACCTCCAACAATCTTGCTGTATGCCTATAACAATGGACAAGATGCCAGAATCTTCAAGGATTCTATGAACCATAGCTGTGTTCAGATTGGAGATAATCCAGTCGAATTACAGTATAGGGTCTTGGCCACTTATGATGGCAAAGGAGGTTATATGGATGAACAGGGTGCTTACTACATGATAGTCAAAAGCCCTGATGTCGCAGAAAAATGGGGAAGAAATGCGTCCAAGATGAAAGCTGATGATGAGGTCGAGGAGAAACCGCCTCTAGAGGAAAACAACAATAGAGCCATGTTCAGATCTTTCACCACTAGAAGGCTTATGTCCAACAATCCTCGATGGGGAATTTACAAAGCCTCTCCTGAAGAAACCACTGCGTACAATGTCAATGAGGATGTAAACGAGAAAGAGGCTACTCCGGATAAGACTTTGTATGTCTACCTCTTGAATGAAAGAAAATTCTTAATCGTAGACAAGTTTGGTCAGGAGTACACGCCGACCTCTGCTGCAAAGATGAGTAGGTATACATACTTAGGGTTACCCATTGTGTACCCTGAAGTAGCAAATCCCGCAGCAAGTGCACCGCCTACAATCCCAGTAAGAAACTTAATGGACGATGACATCCTAAGACCAATCCCAGTAGAGAGGCAACCTATGCAGAATCTTGGTCAGACTAGTTTCTTCGAACCTATTCAAAAACCAGAATTCCACACTCAACAAGTGCCAAACATGAGTGGATATTCGTTCCAAGCGGGAACAAGGAATCCACCACACGATGAAGAACTCTCCAGAGGAATTCATCGACAAAATGAGACAAACAGAAACTCAGGTAGAGCTACTCAAACGATGCAAAATGTAGCTAGGCCACAACAGAGAACCACTACTGCACATACAGGGGACACTATACAAGTACTTGGGACACCAAGTGTAGGATTCAGACCCCTAAGGCCGCATCAAGTCGCCAAATGCGTGCCGTCTAAATATACAGGATCTGGGGATCCATATGCCCATGCTTCTTCCTTTAGACAAGTGCTGAGAGCAGAGCAAGTACATGACTTCCATACGCAATATGAGGGCTTTGGATTGACCTTAGATGGTACTGCTATGACTTGGTTCTAGCCATTAAGTAAGAGCTCATTCTCTGACATAGAGGATCTCTTATTTGACTTTGTCCAAGAATTCACCAAACGTGGGATAAAGCATGACACAGTCTCACAAATATACTCTTTCAAACAACAAGAGAAAGACAAAGTAAAGGAAGCCACCTTGAGATTGAAGCAATATGTGGAGAGATGACCTCCCAGGGAGATCCCTCAACAAGAAAGGCTAGCGTTGCTCTTCATAGAAGGGTTACTAGACGAGAATCTCAAGAAGGATTTGCATATTCAATGATGCCAAACTTTAGACGAGGTTATCAGAGAAGCGGTATACCTGGTCGACAATTGCAATATATATGGAGAATCCCGAAAGGATTCTGATACCAGGTCAAGCGACTCGAGGGTGACTACCAGTGTTGTGAACACGGGACCAACAACCCCTGTGCGAACCGCTGGAGAAACCGATGCCCTTATAGACAAACTCCTTGAACGTTTCAACAATGCTGCGTTGGCACCTCAACATGTGAGACAGCCACAATTACGCTTATGTAGCATCTGTGGAGGGAGTCATCCCACAAACCAGTGTCATGTGATGCAACCTCAGCCACATGACCAACCTAGACTGCGGCAGCAAAAGTGGTGTGAAATAGAACAAAAGTGGACAAATCATTCGACGGAAGAATGCTACCACCAAAGGGGATATGTGAGAGAAAGGCAGTACCAGCCAAACCCTGTGTACCAGCCACAACAAGGGCAAGCCATTCCTCCATATCAGATGAATAGGGCACCACCACCACCACCTAGATATGCCAGAAGACATTCGGATGTTCAGCCAGGGCTGGAAAGTGTTGGGGTATAAAGCCCAATGTGGTCGCCCAGGTAAGTGGGCGGGCCGCCAGGTATGTACACATATTCTTTTGTAAAAACCTAATAAGAACTCACTATGCTCTACACATTACAGTAGAGCGAGTTCACCATATCGTCGTGCTCTTCTTCTCGCACTCTCTCTCGCGTCGCACTTCCGCTCGTACTCCTTCAACTGGTATCAGAGCTCAGATCGAGGCTCGGGGCAGCTCTGCAGGAGGCTAGAGCCACCAGCTCAGATTGGAGTGAAATTCGACAGGCAAAGACACGGCCCCAAATTTCATTCTGAGGTCATCTCGGCCACCGTTCGGCTTCGACAAAGGTCTGCGCAGGCCATTTTTGACTACGTGGTCTCAGCGGGTGCAGATCCAACTCTGCAAATTTGGGGTTTTTCGGCCTACGACTGCAGGTGCTGAGGATATCGACACTCCTAGAGTGTTGATTTGTGGCTGTCTACACATTGAAGGACGGCTTACAGTTCTTGGAGGCGTGTCACATACGACACGGGCGCATCTACACACAGACTGTAGGCGACATCAACTAGTTCATCAGGTAGCTTGTGTTTGCTGCTTGATATTCCAGATTTCATCCTGACATTGCAGGTACTTCCACATGGGATGTATTGTCAGAGATGATGTATGTCTGTTGAGGGTTTGCTGGCTGTGAGTCACGCAGCAAACAACCCCCGCAGCGGTTACAACATACAGTGGGAAATTTGTGGATGTATGACTTTGTGGGAAGTCTATGTACTGTCAGATTTACTGCAGCCTTTGTTGAAGGTCGGGTGAGGTTTTATTGAGCTGGGTGATTCTCGAATGTTGAGATCCTTTCGGTGATACAGGTCTTGGAGCGATCCCTCGAGCACCCTTAGATAGGCAGCTAGGATGTATTGACTGTGAGTTAGACAGTTGGGATTGCATCTTTGCTTTAATGCCGTTGAGGCATTGTCGCAGTCTATGCTTACAGGACAGTGACAGGACAATGAGAGACAGTACAGGTGCAGGACAGGTTTACCCGCAGCTTACAGTGTCAGAGAGACAGTGTTTTTTGAGCTGTTTTTGAGTACACCAGAGCCATTTTACAAAGGAGACTCTGCCAAAATTTATGCAGAATCTGAAGCTTTCTTGGTTCATTTGACAGGTTGATATTGGTTCAGAGGTCAGTTTACAGGGGAAACTCTGCCGAATTTTTCCCAGGAAAGTAAACCACTGTGAAGCGTAGCTATGGCTGGATCACAGGACACTGCTCTTTACAATATCAAGAAGCTGGATGGAACCAATTTCCCATTGTGGAAGAAGCAGATTTGGCACGTGTTGGTACAAAAGAAGTAGATAAAACCTATAAAGCTCAAGGGGATAAAACCAGAAGATATGGACGAAGATGAATGGAGCGAAATGGATGAATTGGCACTTTCTACCATTATGCTGACTTTGGCAGAAAGCGTTTACTTCAATGTAGCAGACGAGATGTCGGCTTATCAAGTATGGATAAAGCTGAGTGATCTTTATGAGAAGCAGAGTGCAGCTTCATAGGTATACTGGCTTAAGAAGCTTGTTGACTTGAAGATGAAAGAAGGGACACCTATGTCCAATCATCTGAATGAATTCAACACAATCTATAGTCAGTTGTCAGCTCAAGGTGTCAAATTTGATGAACCTGTTAGAGCTATGTTCCTGTTGACCACATTGCCAGAAAGTTGGGACACTTTTCGCACAACTTTGAGTAATTCTGCACCTCTAGATGGTTTGAACATAGCAGGTGTAGAAGGAAGTCTGCTTACTGAAGAAACCAATAGAAAGACAATGGACAAAGGCAAAGGAACAACCTTATTTGTCAGGGGAAGGACCAAAGAAAAGTACAAAGGTGGAAAGAGGAATCAGTCTCGTAGCAAGTCCCGCAGTGCTAAAGGCAAGAGTGACATAGAATGCTACCATTGTGGCAAGAAGGGTCACATGAAAAGAGACTGCAGAGAATGGAAAGCAGAAAAAGGCAAAGAGAAAGCTGAAGACCATGGTGAGAAGAACAAGTCCTCAGTGAAGATTCAAGAAATAAATGTGACAAACACTGTTGCAGAGGATGACAGTCTAGTGTCAGGAGACATCTACTTCTTGAAGAATACAATGGACTCAGCTCTTCTTACAGCATCTGATGGAAATGCACTGAGTGACTGGATTATAGACTCAGGGGCATCACTTCATGTGTCTCTAAACAAGGAGTGGTTTACCTCTTATGTGACCACTAAAGATCATGTTCGGCTAGGCAATGGGTAGACATGTGAGATCTTAGGTGTTAGAGATGTTCAATTGAAGTTTCAGAATGGCTCTTCTTTCACGCTGAAGAATGTGAGACATGTTCCCGCACTTACAAAGAGCTTGATCAGCACAGGTTTACTTGATGATGCTGGCTACGTCACCACTTTTGGACAGAACATGTGGAAGATATCCAAGGGTTCTATGACAGTAGCACATGGAGTAAAGTCTGGAGGACTTTACATGATTTATGTATCAAATGTCTCTAAAAATGTAATCAATGTAACCGAGCAGCCGAACGTTTCTTTGTGGCATAGCCGGTTAGGACATATGTCAAAGAAGGGAATGGAAATCTTGTCTCGTTCTGGTTATTTGCCTGGCTTTTCATTTAATGATTTTGAATTCTGTGAACATTGTCTGTATGGTAAGCAAACACAGCAGCCACATAAGCATAGAAGCAGTAGAAGAGATAAACAGTTGGCACTTGTTCATAGTGATTTGTGTGGACCTATGCCTAACCTATCTCTAGGGGGAGCTTCTTACTTTATGACATTTATAGATGATTACTCGAGGAAAGTATGGGTTTACTTTCTCAAGCACAAGGATGAAGCGTTTAGTGTTTTCAAAATGTTTGTGACACTTGTGGAGAATCAGAGTGGCAAGAAGCATAAATGCTTACGAACTGACAATGGTGGAGAGTATGTTTCAAAGGCCTTTCAGGACTTTTGTGAGTCAAAAGGAATAAAACGTGAACTTACTGCTCCTTAAAATCCTCCTCAAAATGGTGTTGCTGAGAGGATGAATAGGACCATACAACAGAAGGTCAGAAGTATGTTGTCAAATGCACAACTGCCAAATGGGTTTTGGGCTGAAGCTGTATCAACAGATGTTCATCTTGTAAATAGATCTCCTCGCAAGGTTTTGTAGAAGGATTCAGTGCCATAGATGGTATGGTCAGGCAAAATGCCCTCATACAAGCATCTCAGAGTCTTTGGCTGTGAGGCATATACTCACGTTCCAAAGGTATTTAGGAACAAACTTGAGCCAAAGAGTAGAAAGTGCATCTTTCTAGGCTATGGTAATTTTGGTGAGATGGGGTATAGACTTTGGGATCCCGAATCCAGAAAGGTTGTCCGCCGCAATGATGTTCACTTTAATGA
The DNA here is from genome assembly GCF_014529385.1 of Adiantum capillus-veneris. Taxonomy (NCBI): domain Eukaryota; kingdom Viridiplantae; phylum Streptophyta; class Polypodiopsida; order Polypodiales; family Pteridaceae; genus Adiantum; species Adiantum capillus-veneris. Next base: position 118,590,265 of record NC_140931.1, read on the forward strand.
ATCCAAATATCATTCTAAACCAGAGAGGGTTGAGGAGATTAGAAGAGTTGTCTTCCAAGAAGATGGACCTGCACGTGCAAGACAAAATGTCAGGGCTCAAGAGGAGCAAGGACAGGATAGAGTGGAACCACAGGTTGTGGCCGAGCCTGAGCCACCTATTGTGCGTAGATCTGGACGTGTCACGCGACCTCCTCATAGGTTTGTTTCATCTATGAACTATGTCATGTTGACTGATTGCAATGAGCCTTCATGTTACAAGGAAGTAGTGCAAATGAAGGACTCCGGGAATTGGCAATTGGCCATGCAGTAAGAGAAGACAGCTCTGCATAAAAACCAGACATGGAAGCTAGTTAAATTACCACGGGGCAAAAAGGCTCTACCCTGTAAATGGGTTTACAGGTATAAGATCACCACTCATGATAGTCAGCCAAAGTACAAAGCAAGGCTTGTTGCCAAGGGCTTTAAGCAAGAACAAGGCATTGACTTTGATGAAGTCTTCTCTCCGGTGGTCAAGATGACTACATTGAGATGCTTTCTTGCATTGGTTGCCATATTAGATTTGGTGTTGCACCAAATGGATGTCAAGACAGCGTTCTTGCATGGTGATTTAGATGTGGAAATTTACATGCAGCAGCCAGAAGGGTTTGTTGAGAAAGGCAAGGAAGATTGGGTATACTAGTTGTTAAAGAGTCTTTATGGCTTAAAACAATCACCGAGGGCATGGTACCATAAATTCCACAAGTTTATGCTTTCTCAAGTCTACAAATGTAGTGAGTTTGATCACTGTCTATATACAAAGAAGGCTAAGGATGGTAGTGAGGCGGTCCGGGGCGGGCAACAAGAAGAGCAACCTCTAGACATCCTTCAAGGCTCCCGTGCTGCTCAATGGGGCTGGGGCACAACAAAACACAAACCAAAACAACAAACCCACAGCCAAATCCCAACTACACAAGGGGCACCACCTAGTTTAAGAGCGAACTAGGACGCAAAAGAGGAGAATCGTTAGAGCAACCCACAAACCAGCAAGGAATTTACACTAACCCTAACACCAATGGAACACTCTCACACACTAAAACACGAGAGAGAGAGAGAGAGAGAGAGAGAGAGAGAGAGAGAGAGAGAGAGAGAGAGAGAGAGAGAGATAGTGCTCGGGCTGCTTTGAAACGTATCGACAATGATCAAGCAAACACAACTATATATTTAAGAAAGAGAGAGAAAGGGGGAGGGGGTGCTTGTTGCATTAATACCTTCTTACAAATCTGTCATGACAAATCAAAGTGAAATTAGTATTTGTTCAACATAGCTTGCGTAAATTTCACCACAACACATCACAAGAAAAGCCACCCCAATCACTGTCTTAAAGCCAGGGGAGTCCTCTCCACCCTGTCGCCCTCTTACAGTATGTGGGATTTATGGCTAGGTTGATGACAACACCAGAGAACAAGCTATCAAGAACTTAACAAAAAACACCAAGACACTTACGCATCATTGTTGTCCATTACTTCACGTTGGAAGGGAGACAAAATATCCAAGCTTAGTCCAAATCCACCCTCCTTGATTCAGCAAATGTTGGGCTTACACTAGTAGGAGAAATGATAGATTTCCTACTCTCAATTGAATGATCACTCTCTCTCTTACAATGGCATAGAGTTCCCTTGCTAATCCCCTATTACAACACATGCACATGCATAAGACAATGAGCTTCCACTCAAGAGCTCCTTCTAGAGAGGTTGAGCTTGGCTTCTCAAGCTATAGCATAGTGCTCTTGCTTATGGCTCCCCTTTGTGCTAGCTATACCCTCCTTTTATAGCAATTTTGAAGGCTAGGGTTACTCCTCTAACCATGGTTGGGTTAGATTTTCAGCAATTTATCTAATTTCTTTTGCTTGGAATTATCAAGAAGTTGGTGAGGAAAGAGAGAGGAGAGAAATGGAGGTGATAGGACTTTTCATAGTGGGTTAGTGTTAGTAGAGTTAGTATTAATTTACAAATGGAATTGGATATTTACAATGGGAGTATCCATGTAGGATACAAATAAGGAAGAAAAAAACTCTTAAGAGGTAAGAAAAGGTGGCTTTCTTACAAGGTTGATGCTCCAAGTGTCTTGAGTAGGGCCGATTTTGACGCCTGTTGACGGTCCACTAGCTTTGACGGTACATTTTTTCTCCACTCTTGACCTTCCTTGAGAGATAAGATAATTGAAGCTGAGTAATCAACCACCATGATGCTGTCTTTTAAGAGAAGAGGCTGAATTTTGTGGTTTTTTTGATAGATATGGGTAAATTGGAGGAGGAAAAATGAGACTAGGTGGTCAATTTTGGAATGGAATTGTGTGTGGGAGGTATGAGTTCACCATGGTTTCTCTTATTCTTCAAGGTTGAGGAGAAGGTGAGTAGTGTGCAGAGAGGAGTGGTGAGAGAGATGGGAATGATGAGTGGAGAAGTGTGTGTGAAAGAGGAAAATGATAAAGTGGAAGAGAGAGTGTGGCTGCATAGCATGGAAAAACTGGGGTCCACTAAAAAAATCATAGCTCACAGCTCGTAGCTCAAAAAAATATGAAAAAATTTGAGGCAAAAGTTCAGCCCACGAGCTACAACTTTTGTTGTATCACCTTTTCAAATTCGGAGAGCAAGTGAACTTTAAAAATTCAGCAAAACCGACCGTTTTTTTCCACTGCAAGGTCCTTGTGGGGTCCTTCTTTGGATGATTCTTTTGAATACCTCCAAGAGTGAGCCCTCCATAGTGCATGTATGCATGCCACCTACCCTTGACCTTATTTGGTAGGTCTATAATTGAAGATATTGTTGAGATTCGGATATAAGTGAATAGTACAACTAAGAAAATCAAATATTGAGGGGTCTAAAAAATATGTACATGTCAAATATAAATAATATAAGTGGAAAAAATATAAAGGGGTCAAAAGAAATCTCTCTCATTATGAGGCTACCATAAAAAGATAAATATTTTTGGTGTTCTAATTTTTTAGAAAAAAACAAAATAGATGTAGGAAGGGAAAAATCAAAATAGTGAAAAAATATACACATAAATAAAACTAGTTTTTTTGGATTTTTGTTGGGGTGGAGTTACACCAAATATAAGAGAAGCTTACATGAAAATATTTCTATATGGAATAAAGAGTATGAAAAATGGTAAGAAAAATTGTGGTAATGGTGAGGCAATGTACAGAGCATAAATAACACACACCTAGGTAGAAATATTTAAATAAATACCAAAATAATTATGAAAAAATCGTTTATTTAGGCCCTATATACAAAGAAATATTTACATACGCATGGGCCATAATATACTTATATTTTTTATTTATTTTTATTTTTTATTTTTTTGGCTCAACTAGCCCAATGACTAGCTAATTGAGGGTTTTTTAAGAAGATATGGGAAAAGTCCCGTGACTCACGCACGCCTATGTACAGTGAAATGGTAGGGATAGCCATAGTGTTTGGGTGATTTTGGTAGGGTGAGGTAACTCACTGTGGCAATTACAAAGAGCCGAAAAACGGCTATCAGTAGTTGGATGATCCTTATTTTGTATGTGGATGACATGTTGATTGCTGGCAAGCACTTGGAAGAAATTTCAGCTTTGAAGTCAAAGATGGCAAAATCGTTTGACATGAAAGACATGGGTGAGGCAAGTCATATACTTGGTATGCGCATTGAGAGAGACAGATCAAAGAAGTTGATTTGGTTATCTCAAACAGAGTATATTGACAAGGTTTTGCAACGTTTCAATATGGAGAAGGGAAAGGCACTGAGTGTTCCATTGCCACCATATGTGAAACTTATCAAACAAGATTGTCCTGTGTCTGAGGAAGAACAGGCTGAAATGGATAAGATTCCATATGCATCTGCAGTGGGTAGTTTGATGTATGCAATGATTGCTTCTCGCCCAAACATTGCATTTGCAATGGGAGTAGTAAGTCGATACATGTCAAACCCAGGCAAGAAACATTGGGAGGCAGTGAAAGGAATATTGAGATACCTGAAAGCTACAAAGAGTATGCGTATATGCTGTGGGATTCAGGAGCTAAGTGTAAAGGGTTTTACAGACTCAGATTATGCAGGTGACTTAGACAATCGAAGGTCTACGTCAGGGTATGTCTTCACATTGGTTGGTGGAGCAGTATCATGGCGTTCTAGATGACAAGATTGTGTTACTCAGTCTACTACAGAGGTTGAATATGTTGCAGCATCAGAGGCATGCAAAGAATCAATTTGGCTTAATCGACTAGTAACAGATTTGGGAATCAAAGAAGAGATGCCTGTGTTATATTGTGATAGTCAAAGTGCTATACAATTGGCTCGCAATCCAGTTTATCACTCAAAGACAAAGCATGTGGATGTGAAGTATCATTTCATCAGGAAAATGCTCGAGGATAAGCAACTTCAGCTTGTCAAAGTTCACACCACAGAAAATCCTACTGATCTACTTACAAAAGGACTTCCCTCAGAGAGCTTTGCGCATTTTTGCAAGCACTTAGGTGTAGGGTAGTACATCACTTCTCTACATCTCTTGTATATTAGCTTGTATAGTAGCTTCTCTCACACTTAAAGTACCACATTGGACTTTAAGTGGGCGGTTGTTGGGGTATAAAGCCCAATGTGGTCGCCCAGGTAAGTGGGCGGGCCGCCAGGTATGTACACATATTCTTTTGTAAAAACCTAATAAGAACTCACTATGCTCTACACATTACAGTAGAGCGAGTTCACCATATCGTCGTGCTCTTCTTCTCGTACTCTCTCTCGCGTCGCACTTCCGCTCGTACTCCTTCAGAAAGAGCGAAACCTGTCCTTGGACATCAACACCATTGCCAGGGGAAGCCCAGGCAGCAGTCAGGTACGTGAATACAAATCAGCCAATAGAGGAAAGAGCCTTAGTGCCTACACCGCCCTACCACACGGACGAGAACTATGGATGTGGTCAAACTCTAGAACTCAGTACAGGAGGGGGGGAGATGTATGATCCATGGATGTCGAATCCTACCACCAGTTACATTCCACAACCAGACACTTCCATGATGTCTAACGAGGGAGTGACTATGGGTCAAGGAACTTTGATATTCATAGCTAATCAGCAGGGAGAAATGAAGCCAAGATCTTATCCTCCAAGGCAAAATTTCACCCCGCAACCTCCTCAACAACCACCAAGACCATTGGGACCATGTTACCGGTGTGGTGGAGATCATTTGATGAACAGTTGTCCAGTGGGGGAACAAAGTATCACACCTCAGTGTAATCAATGCGGAATTACCCACTTGTATACCGACTGTCCAAATGAAACCGACAATAAAGGAAAAGCGACCATAAGTAAGATTGGAGTGATACCTTCTTCGAGTGGATCGGAGACTGAAGCGACTGTACCTGTCAAGGCAATTACATGAGCTCAAGCTAAGGGGAAAGAAGGTAAGAAAAAAGATGAAGGCCAAGAGAGAGCTAGTCAAGCTCCTAGTCGAAGGGTAGAAAGTCGTAAAATCCGCTCTAAGGAGAGAGCTAGAAATCATCATAAATACAAGATTGTATCTGCTGAGCTTGCAAAAGCTCAAGAGCAATTGCAACAACATCTTTCTGGAGTAGCATCTAATTCTGGGGAAGCAGAACCAAACAAGATAGACAACACGAACAGCCAGGAAAAGAAAGATAAGGAGAGCAGTAGCCTAAGTTCAGGTGGATCAGTCCTGGTTGAGAAGGTGTGTGAACCCTTAGATGCTATAATAAAAGCCTATGAATCCAGGATAGAAACGTATCAAACTCAGGCAAATCAATGGCTGACTTATCCAAATGCGGAGCTGGAGAAACAGAGGTTCGAAATGTGCAAACAATTGATCCAAATAGCTCAGGCATTATTAGAAAATCCTCCTGGGATGCCAGTTGAGGAAAGGATAAGTCAAAAACCTCCATTTGACCTAAAATCTGATATACCTGAGGAGGTGAATGTTCCAAAAGCTAGCTTCAAGGAACTAGAAGAGAAATCTGATCCACAAGTAAAGATTGAAGAATCGCGGGCTGAAGAAGAGAGCAAAAGACAAGAGTTGGACCATAGAGTGGCAGAAAATAGCACATAAAAATCCATCTATAACGAACCACCCATGGCACCTGAAGTCAGAGATGATTGGCCTCATAGATTGTGGGAGCTAATCAAAAACGCCAAAGATGGAAGCATGACACTCGAGTCAGCTCCTCTAGAGGAAGTTGATGTAGAACGCCAGATGCCCGATCTAGATGCTGGGTCGATGTATGGAGACATAGGGTCAGAAAAATCGACAGAGAGCATAGATGAAAATCTTAAGGAACTCCCTGCTTATCAAGGCGAATATGAAGCCAAGTCTCACATTATGATCCTTCCGTCTCAAAGAAAGTCGTTCAAGCCAACCTTAGACTCTAACGCCCTTCATGAGTTGCTGTCCACGCAAGTCAGATGCACTTTAACGTTGGGAGAGCTGCTCAAGATACGACCACATATGTGGAAAGAAGTGAGCACATGCTTAGAGAAATAGGGTCTAAAGGATTCACAAGAGATGCTTGAAGCAGAGTTGGGTGACGATCAAAAGACAAAAGCTAGTGTCAAACCTGTACCAGTAAACAAAGTTGGAGATTACTGTGAAGGTGAGGAAGGCAACACGATGCTACCATTGGAGTTCAATGACGTCAAAACCATGGTAATTTGGGATAGTGGAGCAGGTGTAGCCATAGTTACAAAAGATCTTTGGGAGAAATGTGGAAAACCAGCACTCCGAAAGACCAGAATGAAGCTACAATTAGCTGATGGTTATGTCGAAAGACCCTTGGGAATATTGGAAAAAATCATCGTAACGTCATGTGGTATAGAATATGAGCATACGTTCGCAGTAGTTGATTTCGGTGACAGGAATAACTATGAAGTTATTCTTGGAAGACCCTTCATGCGCCAGCTCATGATGATACAAGACTAGGGCTACAACTACCTATATCTTCGCCACATGGACAACATCACAAGGATAAACCTCAAAGATTACTCTTATCGTGATGTACAGCGAACACCTGTGGAGGATTTTGACTCAGCCACAGCAGCTAATTCCTAAATTCAAGCATTTCTGGTCGAAAAACCTCAACTATGGATGTGCGGAGCTTCAGACAATGGAAGCTTGGATAGAAATGAGTGCAAACTGGAAAGAAGTGTAGTGGATGATGCATATATTGCAGAGCCATTTCCAAAAGAAGCCTTTGAGCCTTTGGAATGGATGCAGATCTTAGCTACACTTGATGTAAGCACTAACGAGACCACTCCCACAAAGTTTTGTGACAGTGAAGGTTTGGACTTAGTCCCCCTACTCATGCTAAAAGCACTTCACACGATAGACAAAGGCAATGAGGAGACCACAATGGTCAATGAAGTCGATGAGATAGAGAAGAAAGTCCAATGCTTGAAAATTCAGGACGAAATCTCTATCAGGGACTTAACTCCTTGCTCTTCAGCTCAAGAGACGATAGACGACACTGAGTCAAAAAACCAAGGGATCCAACGAGAGTGCCTCTTCATAAAAGATGCAGATGATGAACACTCGAGTGGGAAGCATAGTGAGTCTGAGGATGAAATGAGGATTCCTTTGATGATACCTAGACCACCCCACTATAAATTGCAGCGCTACAAGAGGAAGATCCAGAGAAGATACAAGAAAACCAACCCGATGCCGGAGTTAGAAAGCGAATTACAATTCTTAATGCTAGTCAAGGCTAAAGACTACATTAAAGATGGGGTAACGGGGATGTATTTCAGAGAAACAAAACGAAGAATGAAGAATCAGCCACCTAAAAAAGAACCTGAGGCTAAAAGCAATATTTCCGCTAAAAAAGCGCGACGTGAACGACGACGAGAGAATTTAGCCAAGAAAAGCTTGCACACCTACGAAGAATGGACCACAGAGCTATCAAATAGCACATAAGGAAGCAGTTCAGTGCAGGATGGAATCAGTGTTCCTTCCCACTACAAGCGATATACTATTCAAGATAGGCGTATATGTTTGGAACAGCTTGTTCGAGAGAAGAAACAAGTCGGGACATCATATGATGGTCCTGAAGAAGCTAAGAGAATTGATTTGGAAAACCCTGGAGAAAAGCCTAAACCTGCCTACATTGCCACAGATCTTACTCCAGAGGAAGAGTTAACATTAATCGATGCCCTTAAGGAGTATAGGGATGTTTTTGCTTGGTCTTACAAGGACTTGAAGGGCGTGGATCCTGTTATCTGTCAGCACACCATTCCCCTAAAAGCCGATGCAAAACCTAGCAGACAACGTCCATATACGTACAACGAAACCTTTGCTAGAAAGATAAAGGAAGAGATAGACAAACTTATGGAAGCAGAATTCATCTATGAGATTGAACATACGGAATGGGTGTCACCTATTGTGGTTGTCCCCAAAAAGAATGGCAAGTTACGAGTATGTGTCAATCTTAAGAAAGTGAACGCTGCTACAATTAGGGATAACTATCCTCTTCCCATAACCGAACACATGTTAGAGAGAGTAGCAGGGAAAAGAGCGTATAGCTTTCTGGATGGATTCTCTGGTTACAATCAACTGGGGATCAAGCCAGAAGATCAACACAAAACCGCTTTTGCTACAGAATGGGGCATATATGCGTATAGAGTGATGCCATTTGGGCTCACCAATGCACCAGCAACCTTCCAGAGACTGATGAGTCACGCATTCAAGGAGTATCTTCGAAATTTCTTGGAAATCTATATGGATGACCTGTGTGTTCATTCCCTTGCGAGAGATGAACATGTAGTTCACCTTAAGAAAGTCTTTGAGAAGTGTAGAACATATAGAATCTGCCTGAATCCTGAAAAATGCGTATTCATGGTTAGACAAGGGAAGATATTAGGGCACATAGTGTCAGCAAATGGGATATCCACAGATCTTGAAAAGATTAAAGTCATAATGGAATTACCCAGACCTACAAATGCCAAAGGCGTGCAAGCTTTTATGGGCCATTGTGGATACTATCGCATATTTATCTACATGTATGCTGTGATTGCACGACCTTTGTATGCCCTTATCACTGAATTCAAATGGACTAAAGAATGTGAGGAATCCTTTAGAAAGCTGAAGGAAGCACCGATCACGGCTCCTATCCTCAAGGCTCCAGATTGGACGAAAGAATTCCATGTTCACATAGATGCTTCAGCTATAGCGATTGGGTGTATCTTAGCTCAACATGGTGATGGTAATATGGATTTCCCAATATCTTACGCTAGTAGACAACTGAATAGTGTTGAGAAGAATTATACCACTACTGAAAGAGAAGGTTTGGGAATGATATACGCTGTAAAGAAGTTCAGACACTATCTTCTAGCCAATCATGTCACCTTCTTTGTAGATCATGAAGCACTACTCTACTTGGTGAACAAACCATGCAATATGGGAAGAATCGTCAGATGGTTCATCATATTGCTAGAGTTTGACTTCACTGTAGTAGTTAAAAAAGGTACAACCCACCAACGAGCTGATCATCTGTCTCGAATCTTAAGCGGAGAGCCACCAATGGGGATTGATGATGATCTGCCTGACGCTTACCTTTTCAATATAGAAATGATTCCTTGATGGAGTCACAAAATCATCCAAATCCTGTCTATCGGACAAGTTTCAGTAGGGCCTGAACGACTGATGTCACCAGATGTGGTCTTTGAAAGCAAGAACTTCAAGCTGATTAGTGGAAGATTGTATTGTCAAAATGCTGACGGTATATTCCAATTATGCGTTGAGCCAAATGAGATTCCACTATATCTAGCTGAAGCTCACACAGAGGTCATTGGAATACATCACGGATTCCACCAGACTTCTAGGAAGTTGAATCGACTTGGAGTGTATTGGCCGCCGATGAAGAAGGATGTGCACAAGTACATTCAAGAATGTGCACGATGCAGAGCCAAACGACTGGTGGATCATGCCACCTTATACCAAGTGACCATAGCACCTAAATGGAGTCAGTATATAGTCGATTATCTTAAGGGGACTCCATTTCTCGAGAAAATGAGCAAGACAAGGGAACGAGCGATAATAAAGGAAGCAGAAATGTATCAACTGATTGGCAATCAATTGTATAAACGAAACAAAGACAATCAGTTAAGGCTATGTGCATCGGAAAGAGAATACCTGACAATCCTATAGGAAGCACATGCAGGGCAGGCTGGTGGCCATTTCTTAGAAGAACGCAATGCGCAATTGATTATGTTTGCAGGGATATGGTGGCCGACACTCCTTCAAGATGCGGCGATGTATGTCAAGCAATGTGACGACTGCCAACGTGCAAAAGTTCCTATGCAAAAGGACCATATGCCTCTTAGACCTATGCTAGGGACTAGAGCATTTGCCAAATGGGAAATTGATTTCGTGGGTCCGATCACACGGGCCTATAGGAGTCACGGTGAATACATCATTGTGGCTACAGATTACTTAACGAAATGGGTCGAAGCAAAAGCCAGAACTAAAAATGATGCAAGCACCACCGCTCAGTTTCTATATGAAGAAATTTTCACTAGATATGGGCTACCCATAGAAATAGTCAGTGATCGAGGAACACACTTTGTCAATGAAGTGATTGAATACTTGCTTGACGAGTTCCTTGTCATACATAAGAAGTCAGCTCCATATTACCCGCAAGCCAATGGCTTAGCGGAGAGCACAAACAAAGTCTTATGCACAGTGCTCACAAAAATAGTGAATAACAATAGGACTGATTGGGACCAGAAATTGCACACTGCAATTTGGGCATATAGAGTGGCCTATAAGACTGTCCTAAATACAACACCATACAATATGGTGTATGGTCTTAATGCAATATTGCCAATGGAATTCCTAATTCCTACTTTAAGAGTGGCATAAGCACTCGAATGGACAGGTCATGAGCTCATACAACGCCTAGATGACCTAGAGAAACTTGATGAAACAAGAATGAAAGCTATCATAGGCATCTACGCGCAAAAGCGCAGGAATGAAGGAGTCCATGAACAAGACCTGATAACGAAAGAATTTCAAGAAAGGTGATTATGTGTTTGTCTACAAACTCAAAACAAAAAAACCAAGAAATTTGAAGAAGCGAGGCATGGGACCCTATTTGATTACAGATATATCATCTAGCGGGGCCATCAAACTTGCCACATTAGAGGGAGAGGAGATGCCTAATTGGATTAGTGGATGCAGGTTAAAGAAATATCATCTCCCGCTAACTCCAGAAATGCTTGAGAGGGTGCATGCAGCTGGTTGTCGAAAAGCTACAACCAAATTTATCAAAGAAGAAGCTCAAGAAGAAGCACGGCTTCGACAACTCAAACGAAAGCAGCAACAACATGGATTCAACAAGCAAAAGTGGACTCGGATGTATCAGATTACTCCTTTTGATCTGGATGATGAAGATGTTGATCCTTGCATTCCGATTGAAGTGACCCTGGATAAAGTTCCAACCTATGCCTTAGTGGATTCAGGAGCTCATTACAACTACGTCACATACAATTTCTTTAATCAGCTGACAGGTGTTCAGTTAGTGCCGAAATTTCGCTGATGTGAAGCCTTCAATAATGCAATTATCATAACCAAAGGCTGGGCGGAGATACCCTTGTATATCAATGGCCTGCTGTGCACTCATCAATTTCATGTGTGCGATGTTCAAGATGATTATTCCCCCATCATATTTGGTACAACCTGGCAAAGGAGATACAACGCTTATTTGCACTGGTCAGGTAACCAAATGTACTTTCAAGCAGAGGGAAAGGTCAGCAAAGTGTTGTTTGCAAGCGAGGAGGAGGTCCCTCATCAGCAACTACGAGAAAACAATCAGAAATTCCTTCCTCCACCACTTGCGCCTGTTTCAGCAACTGTACAACCATCACAGCCAAAGGAAACTGTTGATGCTGCATGTCAGGTCAGCATTGAAGAACCAGTGTCACAACCTGCACTTCCTCACACAAAAAAAAGGCCTCAACATAAATCCGGAATTCCACAGTTACCTCGCCCAACATACAAGCAAGTTTGGCGGCCAAAACAATCAAATCCACAATCTCCACCGCCAAAGCCTAGCCAACAACTTGTCTAGAAAGCGAAGCCACCACTAGTGCCCAACACATCGACAACATCCAACAAATATAGGTGGACTCCAATCAAACCTGCTAATGTCATTACTCCTATACAGAAAACCAAGCAGGTCTGGCGGCCCAAGCAACCAAAGCCAACAGTTGCTCAACCCCCGCTGCCAAAAGGCAACCACACGGAAATCACAACTACTCGACAATCCAAACAGTACACCCGAGCCCACCCACCGCCCAGGCAAATCAAACCCAAAAGTCCTATTCACTACAAACAAGTTTGGGTTCCTAAATAGCCCACCAAAACTGCCGTTTCGTATAAATGGCAACCCAAACGAAAGATTCCAAACCCAAAACCGGCTACATCCAGGTTGCAATGGCAACCTAAAAAACATCAACAGGTACTCAACACGTCAACATTGGTCAAACCACCACCAGTTCTGACCATGTCCGAGAAACTTAGTCTCTTGAAAGCATTCTACCACTTGGAAACCTCGCCAGCACATGCCCTTAAGCAATCTGCTTAAGACCCTCATCTTGCACAGCATTAATTTTTCCATGCATTGACCGAGTATGCATGCATAGGGCTAATTACACGGCCTTGCATAGGCACCAATGTTTTACCCATGCACAACATCACTAGTATGACACAATGTCGTCCGGGAGGACTCCAGATAGGCGGGGGGGAGGCATTCCAAATGCGGACCCAAAATGATGATAGGGCAGTGTATTCAAATGTTTTCCGACTTATTTTGTGTTTTATTGCGAATTTTCTTGACCAAGTTTGCATTTTCTGCCCTGAATAGTGGTAAAAAAGGGGAAACTGCCACATATATACCCCTAGGTGTGTGTAAATATGTACAAAATTTAGTTTTTAGCTATCTTAAATAAATACAAGATATCGGGACATCCTATGATTTTTCGGATAATTTTTGGAGTGATTTGCTATTTCTTTGCTATGTTTCTCTTTTTATTTTCTAATAAATAGTAATAAGCCGCCAAAAATAAAACAGAGATACAAGAAATGTTTCCTAATATTAGGAAACCCGCAGGAATTTTCAGAATGGATTTCCAATGTCAACAGGTCAGGTTGCGAAAAATGACGGAAACCATATTTTTAATGCGGAAAGGCTCAAAGTGCAAAAGTGATGGAATTTGGCCATACGGTGTCCAAATCGCAAAATTTTCGATCCGTAGGTCATCTAACATGTGAGTTGGGACTAACCATGGGGGTGGTTGCACTTGCACATCCTAAGCTCAAGGTATGTATACCCCAAGCCCTCATTTCTAAGCTCATTTGCTACTTGTCCTTGTGAAAGAGAGCTTGAGAGAGCATATTGCCACCTGCTTCCACATTGCAGTCATGGCTACCATGAGGGGTAAGTACGAATACTTTTCAAGTCATTTAATGCTTGCTTGACTCATTTACAAGCACGTAACAAGCACACACAAGGCTGGGAAGGCACAATCCCATAGAAAACACAGCAGACTCTAGAGACCACCAAAGGCTATAAGACTTCACAGAGACCTCAGAGATAGGTCTAATAACAATGCCACATAGGCATATGCTAACCCGGAAGGCCAAGACCAACACAGAGTCAGCAGATGGCTTTGGGAGTCTGGGAAGACACCACACCCAATGTGGATGTCAAAAATGACAAGTGACCACACCAAAAGGGTGTATAGGGCCTAGCTACAATGTCCCAACACAAAACTCAATTGCATGTCACTCCTGTGATCCCCCAGACAGTAAGCGCTCTTACTGTCTCTAAGGATTTTTGGCCAATTCTCAACTTTGAGCGCATATGCACCTCAAAATACATCAATATACATCAATCCACAAAATCACAAAAGCCCCATCCTTAGACCAAAATCCAAGCTCATCAGTCTGCCAACATCAATTTGGTGACGAAGAAACCATGATACCCAATTCAAGTTGAGAGTCAAGCTCCACAATTGCTTCTTAGAGCCTCTATGAGCCACCCTAAAGCTACATTCTCAAAAAGTTCAAAAAATGCTCAAGAGACCGGTAAGCGCTTACTGTCTCCCATGTAGGATACTACCAAAGTTTCCAGAAAGCTCCTATACATCACCATGATTACATTGGCTATCGCTCCTACAAGTAAAAATGCAAAAAACCATCACTTAGCCATTTCAGTCACCAGCTAGCCAACTCTGGGTGGACCTACTGTTGCCAAGGAGCATCACACTATCAAACTCATCACATCAAAAATCATCAAATGATGCCTTCCAGCTAACCCTGGCATTACAGATCAAAAAACCAGCTCCATATCACTCTGGAGACATAAGCGCTCTTACTGTCTCAATGCCCAGAAGTTCACTTGCACCCCATCAAAAGCTGTATCTAGCCTCATTGCACAACGTTTGTGAAACCACAAGCACTATGCATCAAAATTTCACTAAGTTACCTATTTATACAGCTCACCTACCATCTAGGGTTTGCCATATATCATGGTATATTGCTCCATATTACACCAAAATTGGGGAGTACACTCCACATGCATTGTATTACATGCCTATGCACTCGTTGTCACCTCAAAGTGCCAAAAACACCTACTGGAGACAGTAAACACGCTCACTGTCTGGTGTTGCTAAATTGTCAGTTTTAGTGTTTTGGGCTTGCAAGCATGCTTTATACATATATTTTGAGTGTTACTTGCATTTGATGATCATCAAAGATTCAGTTGAAGCTCCTATCCAGCACTTTGACTAGACACTGACAACTTTCAAGTTGGTGGTCTGCTTACAGGGAAAATGCAAGAAGAAAAGAAGCCAGGCCACTAGAGACAGAAGGGACTGTATAGCAAGAGATGCCTCCAGAGAAACCAATATCTGCACCTGCTACAGAGCTAGAGCCTACTACAGCTGAAGCAGCAGACAAAGAGCTGCAGTTAAGAGAGCGCATGGAGACCCTCCATGAGAGGTATCATTGGAAGAGCCTACGTTGGGAGCAGCGTATACAACACTCTGCAAATGTCGCTCACCTGACTCCCCAGCAGATAAATGAATCTTGGTATGTGCGCATACTTCCCTTTCCACTTGATGAAGTTTGAATCTCTTGATTTCAAGCAGAGTATATTAGCTGAGCTTAAAAGGACAGCAGAGGAGCAGCAGGTGCCAGAGAAAAGTCTTGAACCTACATGGCGACAGAGATGGCTTAAGAAGCATCCAGAATTTCTTATCCATCAAGTCCACGCACCTAGATACATTAAATAAGATCCTACAGTCTGCCCGTGTCCGCGAGTATACACATGGCAAGAGTTTGAGCACCTTCAGAAGGAGCATCCCACTTGGATGAACTATCCATTACTGCCAGCTCCTAAGCCAGGTGACTACCTTACAGAAGAATATATGATCAGATCATTGACTGAAGCTGAGGAAATGTACAGAGGTCTCCTAGACCTATCTACAGGCATACTAAGGAAAATATGTCGGATGCTACTAACCTGTATACAGGTATACCACCAGACGGAGTTAACCGACACTCCCTGGTTGGGTTTTTTGGAGGGTACAAGAGGCCTATACTATGATCTATCTAGCCAACCAGATGAAGTCATTTTGCATGGATTTTTTTCTCGTCTAATGTTTTTGCCCAGCTACTACCTCCAAACATTCGAAGAGGCTTTCTACACCGGCTTCTTCTCCTATAATTCAAAGATCTTCAACATCGAAGTCGCAAACCTTAGAGCAAGATATGTAAGTTATACAGCGATCGAGTTGAAGCATGGGATCCAGAATATCCCACGATCAGCCATTGAAAAGGAGAAGAAGGCCCAGTTCAAAGCGGCCCTTAAGCTTATGGCAGGGCGCAGATTAGAAAGATGTCCACTCAATTGGACAGATGAAACGCCAAGCGCTTAACACACTCCACAACAACCCCATGTCGAGGATGACTTGGTTAAGGAGGGGGGGAGTGTTGCAGCTCAGCAACGGTGGATAGCGGCCACCACTACATCAAGTCAAATCCCTGTCTTTTTGTATTAATTTTTTGCTATGAAGTCGAGCTCGTAATATTTTTGCTATTCAAATGTAAAGGGTTTATCTTCTGGGGCCATGGGCTTCCAAGTTGTACTGATTCCCAACTCAAGCACACAATTGATTATTGAGCCATGTATCTATGGGAAACCCTCCTCCCACAAGACCTAAGTATAAAGGTCAAAATGAAGGGTTTTGGAGGGATGGATTTTATGAGTTAGAAAAACTCTCTGCGCGGGTAGCTTATCTATTTTTGTGTCTGCATCTTCTTTGATTGCTATCTTGTGCTGCACGAGTCGCATTGCAGAACTGAGACCACAGGCGCGTTCAGCTCATCGAGCTCTTCGATTCAACGCCAACCATTTGCCACGAGACGCTAGTTCACGAGCATCGACCTACGGACTTACAGGTGAGTTTTAGGGAGTTTAGGGTAGATTTCAGTGAAACCAACCATAGAGTAGGGTAGCTCTCCCTTAGACGCAGCTGTAGAGACCATCTGGGACCGTTTCTGACAACTTCCATTTTGTTGTCAGACAGTAAGCGTGTTTTCTTCCAGGGTGCAGAATTCAGGTTTGAGGTTCTAGGTAGCTTGGGGACATGTAGGAAATTGCCTACGGTGAGTTTCGTGTCAAACCGAGGTCATTAGCCCAAGGTTTAGCTTAGTTTCGTAACGTAGGAGGTTCTTGGCAGATTTGGGTATTCCCGCACACACAGGACTTAGAGATCTTAGATGACCATTCCATAGGTATTCGACAAGAGTTTGACATCCTCTTGGCGCGCCTCCATGCCCTAATCGGGTCAGTGACGTCCCTAGTTGACATCTTTATGTGTTGAGTAGGTTCTCGCTTGCTACGAGCGACACTCAAAAAACAACCAAGTGCTGTAATGACAACTGTTGCTCAACAGGTGGGGTAGGCATCAATGTAGGAACTCTAGGTGAGTCTGTCTAGGCTACATGTGGTCTATTTTCCATTATGCGTTTAAGCATCATATAATCCTTAGCTTGATGGCCATACCTACCACACACGTTACAAGTCCCGTTAAACTTCACTCTGAAAGTAGGACATTCACTCGTAGTATGTGGGCCCAAGCAAATTGAGCACCATTGTTGCTCCCTTCTTGGATACATATGCGTATTTTGTGAAGCACGATTACCCCTAAGGATTTCTTGGATAGCCTTGGTGAGATCTGCCAAAGTCATCTCAGATATGGTTTGCTCTTTCACAATTGGCTTTATCTTCATTGGCTCATGCCCTGATGCTTGCGAGCTACTAGACTTTGGCTCGGCAGACACTCTTTCTCCTGCAATCATCAAATCATCTTCTAATTGGATTGCATTCGTGGTGACTGCTTCCCAAGTAGTGATACCTCTAACGACTAGGCCATTATAGATACTTTCATGTCATAGTCCCCTAATGAATCTATCGACAATTGGTTATTGTTGAATCGGTCGTTTGGATTACATCGAGAATTCAAATTTCTTTAAGTGACTAATGAAGTCTCTCACAGATTCACCTTCTTCTCTTTGGGCTTTCTGGACTTGAGAGGCTACACCCCAAAGTACTCCCTCTCGTATGTGCTCTTTCAAGAACAATCTCCTAAGAGTAGAGTAGATCGTTTTCTTTTCTACCCTTAAGGTTCTATACCAATCTCTAGCCTTCCCACTTAAGGTTAGGCTTAAAGCATTACCCTTATGCAGGTCATTGTGTTCTCCTAGAGAATCACATATTTGTTCGAATACTTCAATATGCTTTCTCACATCCTCGTCTCCACTAAATTTTTGTGTGAGCTTGGCTATTTGTACTGCCTTACTTATAGGTTCTCTATCAGGCATGTTACACATATTCTCAGCAATGGATTAACCGATAGCTTGAGCAAATGTTGCCAGGTCACCTAAGTGAGCATGCACTGTGGGTAAAGGTGCTCCAGAGACTACATGTGGAGTAGGTATTGGCATTGGGCTTGGCACACAGGAAGCCCTTGGGTTCGATGTTTGGTACGGTGTTGTGCCATGTGGTACCCCAAAGTTCATATGTGTGGCCCCAGGCATAGCAGGCATCGGATGTGACATGCTAATGCTAGCATGTGTGAGCGGGATGGAAAAGCACACAAAGCCTCTATAATGACCCGACACACACTCTTGGGATGAGACACACACACACACACACACACACACACACACACACACACACACACACACACACACACACACACACACACACACACACACACTATGGGGCACCACTCGGCTTACACAACCCACCTGACTGAGATAGGGAACACACCGATGGAGTGACAGGAGAGAGACTATCCATTTGCCCACTCCACACAGAGAGACACACACACCACACACCCAAAATACTCAGCTCAAAAGAAGAGAAGTTCTGATTTTTAGATACAATTGAGCTTGGGACAACACCAATGGGGCAAATAGCTCACACAATATGGGTAAAATATGCTAGATACAATCACAAATTGGGGCAGAGGCTTCACTCATAGGAGAAACTTACACAACCAAAATAGCAAAAAAATTGTGAGGAATTTGGCAAAATGGACAGCGCCATCACGTCCGGAACGGCCCAAAACCCCAGTCTACAATGTCAAAGTGCTCAAATCCCACCTCTGATGAGCAGTTTATGGCCAAAATAGGCTCCAAAAACAACAAAAACATAGTTGCGGCTGTTCTTCCTCTTCTCTCCACGTTTTTTTCTGGTTTTCTCTCAGGTTTTTCAATTCCCACACTTAGCTTTATTACTTGGGAACCTTTGGCCTTTTAGTTGATCTCAAACGGACCACGAACAGGCCAAAAACTGACCACGCAGTGCATTTTAGTTACCTTTTTGCATCATCCGCACACTTGGCACTCAGCTTTTTCCAATAATGCATCCCGCAATCACATGAAGTGGCCCCCAAATACAATTCTCATGATGATATTTTTGCATAATCATCACAAGAAAACACCCACGTTGTGTCCGTACTTATCCACGTGCAAATATTGACCCCATTCGACCTCCTGACGCCACTAGATGCCATCTGACGCACCTGCCTACCTCATGTCATCGGCGCGTGGATAGCTTCCTCGAGAAGCTTTACGTGCTACCAAATCCTCATTATTATAGAACAAACACACTTGTACTAGTGATAGTGAAAGTCGATGCACTATGTACATGCTGTCCTACCTGTACACATGTGGGCCCCACACAACCACCTGGCTCTGGAAAATGGGCTATCCTTTATTCGATGCACCATGCATGTGTATGTACATATGCACAATCACTTCTTCCAAAAAACTCATAACACCGGTATGGTCCCATGGAAATATGTGGTTGTGGAGCATAAGTTGTTGAAACAATGGGAGGGGGTAGGAGGTACATGATCATGAGTACCCATAGGTGCCTACGATTGATACACACTTGTAGGGGTTGTTGTCGGCATTGAGCTACCATGTAGTGGTACTTTACTAATAAATGAGGTCCATGGCGTGTTTCTTGGCATGGCCATCATTGGAGTAGGCATGGTAGCTGTGGTGTCATCAAGGGAAAGATGAGCTATACTTGGAAAAGTAAAGCTATCACTTGTGGGCTTAGATTGCACTGAGACCCCTGGCGAAACAACATATGGAGGATCCATCGGATTTACCGAGGGAGTCTTCATTTGCGATAAGGTTCGTTGTTTAGCCTTCCCTGTATCCAAGAATCTCATGAGACCCGTTGAAGGCATGTGGATCCCCTTGTTCTGTCTCTCTAGCTCAATAACCCTATGGATGACCTCACAAACTATTTGTTGTTGATCCTCCACATTAGTAGCACTCGTTGTAGATGTAGGACATCTAACCAACCCACGTGATAGGTGTGACCTGTGTACAGGTTGGTTAGAGTTTTCGTTTGTAGTTCGTACTCCTAGTTCTCATTTAAGAATGCTCCATTTATGATTGAGGTGCTAGGGGTGTCCTTTGAACTAGATACAATGTGGCTCTCTATGGGTTGACCCTCAGTGGTCGCTAATTCAGGAGCACTTGATTGCTCTCCTAGCAATGATATTGACATAGGGGCTTTCGCTTCTAACTCTCTTCGTTGCTTCACCTTGCGTAAGCTCTTAATTTCCTTTTCCCTAGCCGCAATGATATATGGCTCAACCTCTTGCACTTCGCCAAGGCTTCTACCATCAGGTAATATAACCTCAGAGGAGAATAGCTCTGAAGAGTCAGGGGGTGCAGTGAATGAAGTATTCAGGTGCACACTCTCCAAGAGCATGGGATCTACGTTGGTTATGAATGGCGAATTAACTTCCCCACCCCCCTCATTTACATCGTTAGCTCCATGTTCGGAGCGAGTGGCTCTACTAAAGTTTCCTTCAAGTGGCTAAGCATGCTCGGCCTGGACCGTGGGCCCATGGTATGTATGTCTTGGCTTGAGCTATCAAGATTAGGCATTGGGTAACCCTCTATAATGTCGTAGTTAGAGGAAGAGTCACTAGACGCAATATGTGGGTCCTGAGTGGTGGTACTACCTTGGGTTCCCGCTGAAGGTCCGGAACCTAAGGTAGAGGAATAATGAGTGCCCGAATAAACGGAGACACTCTTGATGTGCTCGCCCTCTAGCACACAACCGGAGCGTAGGTGCATGTGACCTTGACACTCTAGAGATGTTGTTGAGTGCCCGTGAAGGCCGCTCACCTAGTTTTTTAGGTGTTTACAACCCAATTTTTATATTTTTGGCCTCTTTTTTTTAATGAGCCACAGAATATGGCGTACAATAGCTCAAAATGAGCGTCTTGGCTAGAGGGACGTGCCATGCGTTACAGCCCCCAATCGGTTACGTACAGCCCTCAGAATTCTAAAACTAGTCTTTTCCTAGGTGGGGAGAGGACTAGAATTAGTAAGTCCAACGGGTGAGTGTGAAGGGGATAGTGGAGGGCTTGAGGAACTTGTCCCACATGCCCTCCCTTCACTTGAGATCCTAGTCTTTATATATAAGGTAGTGTAGGTAGTATATCATAAGACTGAGAAATGAGCCTTGGGTTTGGCCTTGGCCTTGGTCTTGGGGAATGATCTCGATCCCTTCCTTTTAGGATAATAAATTTTTAATTTTAATTCCCGAATTTCTTTTTGGTCCCAAATATCTAGAGCGTTTTGTTAACACACACACACACACACACACACACATATATTACTCATTCACTAGCTAACACACTAACTACTAACTGTGCAAATTAAAAAAACTTTGTAAAAGCAGACATTGGCAGAAAACAAGCTATTCACTAACTATGTAAAGACTGTGTGCAAGCAGACATTGGCACAAAACAAGCTAACTGTCTTATCTACTTACTCATTCACTACTAACACACTAACTACTGACTGTGCAAAAGATTATGTGCAAACAAACATTGGCAAAAAACAGAGATTATGTAGGAAATAAAAACTTACAGAAATTAATTTCTTCTTCTTCCTCTTCCTTCCTAACACAAACACTCATAGAAGAAGCACAAAGTGCCTCTTGAGCTTAGTGAAGGGCGATTCCTCGACAAAGGCACCAAAAATGTGGGCTTTTGCCGCATGTATCGAAGCAAGGGACTTGCATAACACTGTGTGCGAACCACAGATGGCTCCAAGCACGCAACTAGCCTAAACTAGTAAGCTTAACACTAGAATGGTAACATGACACTTTTATGTCCTTGGACACTTTTGTGTCCTGTTAAGTGACCATTTTGCTTGAATTATTTAAAGAGTATGAAAATGAATTTCTAGGTGCTATATATCCACAAAGTTGCCTTATGAGCTGAAAAAAACTTAGCATTTTTTTTGGAGTACCGATATCACTATTAACCTTACTCTTGCACAACATTTTTGAACCTAAGCTGTGTGAAAAAACGGGTCCTGTTTTTGGCTTTTTTTCAATTTTTGGCAACTATACCACTCTAAACTTCATGTTTGTGAGGTTTAGATGGCTAGAGGTTAGGCCTTCATAGTTCTCAACATGTTTTGATGCTTGTAGGGAGAGCTAAGTGTTAAAATTGAAAGTTATGACCAATTTACAAGAATTGCATAATCCTATTTTTTAGCCAAAATTGCATAATCCTATTTTTTAGCCAAAATTAGCACTCATCGCTCTACGCTTGCTGTCACGGAGGATTCCTCGCTGCGAAGAAGAGGGAGCCGCCACTGTGCTGCGCTTAACCGCCTAGCCGCCGCCGTGCCGCCGTAATGCTTGATCACACACACACACACACTCTCTCTCTCTCTCAAGCATACACACACACACACACACACTAATACACAAAGGAGACGGAGCAAGAGCACTCTTCTTGCATTGCACAAATGACAGAATGAGGTATTTTAGGTTTATATTGACTTTTATATGGGCTTTCCTGTTCACATTCGAGCGTCCACACTTAGCCAATCTTACCCAAACATTATATTTTTCAATTTTAGAGTGCGTCTCTCATCAGTGATCACTCTTAATCATTCCTACTTGATCGCCAAACCCGGCCAATAACATAATACACTACTAGTGGGTCCGAGAAGCCCGGTCCATGGCTGCATAAAAGGTGGGCGCTTGGTGGTAACACATAAACATATAGAAGGGGATGAATTTGGAGCGAGCTCCCCCCCCCCCCCAAAAAAAAAAAAAAACCCCTATCGCTCACTACCACTAGATGCCTCCCATTTTCGCCTCTACCATCGATGGCAAGTGGCCTTCCTTTGAGCCAGCACAAACCCGCTTGCTCCTCCACATTGCACCACCAACTTCCAACCGCCTCCTCTCTTAACCTCCAAGCTCTCTCTCTCTCTCTCTCTCTCACACACACACACACACACACACACACACACAATCTATTTTGATTTCTTTTCCCTCTCTCTCCTTTTTTTCCCTCCAATCTCAGTACGCCTCTCTCTCTCTCTCTCTCTCTCTCTCTCTCTCTCTCTCTCTTTCTCTCTCTCCTTTCTTTTCATATCTCTCAACCTCCAATTGCTCTCTCTCTCTCTCTCTCTCTCTCTCTCTCTCTCTCTCTCTCTCTCTCTATATATATATATATATATATATATATATATATATATATATATATATATCTTTCTCTCCCTCTTTTCATCTTTGTATGTATTTATCTTAAGTAGCACCATCTCTGTCTATCCATCTCCATCTCTCTCCCTAATTTTCTTAGGTAACCTCTCTCTCTCTCTCTCTCTCCATTTATCACACTATCTCTCTTGATTTCTCTTCCCTCCTTTATCACCCCCTTTGTCTATGTCCCCCCCCCCCCCTCTCTCTCTCTTTTTCTATCCTTCCTCTCTCTCTCTCTCTCTCTCTCTCTCTCTCTCTCTCTCTCTTTCTATCCTTCCTCTATCACTGTGTGTCTTTCCCTCTCTCTTGCTCTCTCTTCTTCCATCATTGTATGTATTTACCTTAAGTAGCACCATCTGTATCTATCCATCTCCATCTCTCTCCTTATTTTTTTGTAATAACATCATTTTCTCTCTCTCTCTCACTCACACTCTCTCTCTCTCTCTCTCTCTCTCTCTCTCTCTCTCTCACACACACACACACACACACACACACACACACACGTGTACCCCATCTCTTTCATTTTGTGCATTACATATCTCTTTCTCTCATGTATACTATCTCTTTCATCTTTGTGAATTATATCTTATTTAGAAGTATCACAATGGTCATCTATAGCAAGGACTTTGTGTTGGTTTAGTGTCATGAAAATTAATTTCTAACCTTATAAAAGTATTTTTCATCTTAATTTGGCCATTTAAGTCTTGAGGATAATAAAAGAGAACAAGTGAAGTTGATTTAAGTGCTTATGGATCAGTCGGGTTGAAAGCTTGGGACCAAAAGGGGAGAAGTCCATAAAAGATCTAAGATAATCGCTATTTAGTTATGCCTTGATCAAAGGTATTGGACAAAGGAGATGACCTAGGAGTCTAAAAATAGAAAGTAGCTATGCTAAGTTCAAAGTCATTAAAATAACTCTTTAGACTCCAAGTATGAAGTTTGAAAAGCCTTAGGGTAAATTTCTAACTTGCCATGGATAACCTAAATTTAGTAGATTTTAGGAGCACCTTGATGGCACCTCGAGAGTGCTATGCTAAGGTTTTGCATAGGAGATGAAGTTGAAGAGCCAAGGGTAAGTTCTTTTAAACCATGTCCATTCTAATTTAGTAGGTCCTAAATGAGCACGTAAGCTATAGCTCAGGTCAACTTCATAAAGCCCCCAAAGTTTGTGCAAAGGTCTTGCACCTGAGCTAATTAATTAAAGGGTAAGTTTATGGTTTTTAATAAGTAAAAGGGACAAGATAAAGTATAAGGTTAGATCATCCCTTCCTCATTTAAAAAGTTGAACCTAGTCCTTCCGTTCTAAGCTTGGCTAGACCGCATGTCCAAAGTAGCACCAACTTGGTTTATGTGAAGTTAAGTGTGTGAGTGTGTGTGGTGCGTACACTTGCCAAGAAGAGTCCAAGGAAGGAGAGGACGAGCTTTTCAAGTATGGAATGATGTACAAGTTGTAAGGTGTGAGCTTTGTCCTAGAGTACTAGAGTATTGAGTCAAGGAGAGAAGAGAAGGAATTACCCCTTAGGTAGTGGTGCAAGGTGGTAGAGCTACTCAAAGCTTATTTCATGAATGAATAAACTGTCTATTTTGCATTCCATCTCTCTCTCTCTCTCTCTCTCTCTCTCTCTCTCTCTCTTTTATGGTGAGCTTGTGATGCCTTAGCAACAACTCAAGATCGTGTTTATGAGTCCAAGTTAATTGATCTTGGAACCTAACCGCTTGAGTGATAATATGGCCAACACACACTCACTTGTGTGCACGATGTTTCTCTTTCATCCACCCTAGCTAGCACGATCCCATTCCCATCGAGTGGTATCAAAGATTTAGGTTATGCTAGCTAGGCATGCCGTTATGCATTAGTGTAATAGTGATTAGCATTTCTTAATTATCATTATGATCCATTGACATTTTCATAATTAGTTGCATCTCTCACTAATTAAGCCATAATCTAGCTATGTGTGGCCATGTCCTTGGCACACCCAAGAGGCCACTACCCTCCATGGCTAGGTAGGCTTGATTAGGGAGAGGATTAGTATCATTTTTGTGTTTGCATTTAGAACATAGTTTATGTTGATTTCTTGCTAATTTGCATCTTCAATTAATTTCATCAAATTTATTTTCTCCTTCCATCATCCATGTTGGTTTGAAGGGCTTCTCACTAGCTTTCCATAGAGCCTCCAAGCTGTGGATTATGAGCCGTGAAACCCCTCCAAGCCTCATCCCCAAGTTTGCTAAAATTAGGTGTGTGTGTGTGTGTGCGTGTGTGAGTTTCTTTTTGTGTGTTGCATACACTATGAAAACCACCATAAAATTATCTATTTTTGGGATTCTCTCACGTGGAATTCTTTGAGGGCTTGTGGCTACTTCACCATCAATAGGCTACTCAAAATGGTGGTCATGAGTTCGAAACACAAACTTTAGTGTGAGCAAGGTGGGCGGACATGAAAGCGGCACTCAAATATTCCCTATAGCATGGTCGAGTCCGACCGAACGTTGCAAGTCGAACTACCCTTTTTAATTTTCTGCTAATCACCTGCCATTGCCTCACTCGACCAAACACATCCACCGGCGACCGGCCTATCACCGCTTGCCCGAAGGAACTGCCTAGTTGCCCGTGCGTGCTTGGAAAACTACCTGAGCTGCTCGCTACTCGACGACTATCCACGGCCCCGTCCCACAACCAAGCTCTACCCAAAAGGTTTCTTTATTTTGGACTAGCCCCACTCAAAGGGCCCCTTCCCATGCCACTGTTTGCAGCAAGGCCCGAGACATTCAAGCACCACACCAAGCTTTCAAACAAGGAATCTTCAAGGTATTAAAGGAATGATTCTTTAACCAAAGATTATGAAGGGTGACTTCATGCAAGTGAAGAGATACTTCACATTGAAGGGAAATTCCAACGTACGCATTAAAATTGAAAATCTTGCAGCCAAGCACAACAACTTCTTCCAATGTATGTAATTATATTCGTCTACATGGATGACATTATAATTGTGCTTTTGTAAGGGGATAGACATTGGCATTGGAAAGTCCCCCAATTGCTAAGACCTCTCCATGTGTGAGAACTTTGTGACAATGTGTATGAGAGACACCGTATGCTTGGCGTCTCAGAGTATGACCAAGATGGGAGAGGAGGCATTAGTTTTTTGCTTAAGCCTTTTTATAGGATTTTTAGCATATTGTTGCATGTCATTATGATGCATGGAATAAAGCTTGATTGCACAACAAAATAGGGAAAGAAGCACTTGTTTGAGGGGAGGATACGAAGACAAAGACAAAGACAAAGACAAAGACCATGAAGCAGTTGAAGACAAAGCATTCAAAAAGACAAAGGTGCTCTTGGATTAGAGTGAAGCATATATTTTTCAAGATTTTGCTCTTGGATTAGAGCGTTTTTTTCTCTCCTGGATTGGAGTGTGGCTGCTGGATTGGAGTGTTATGCTATTTGTCTCATGGATTGGGGATATATGTTGCCTGTGCTCCTAGATTCGAGATGTTCTTTTTGCTCTTGGATTGGAGTGTGCCAAATATGTCAGTTTCTTCAGTTTCTTGCTAGTCCAAACCTCAAGGGGAGGATTGTAAGGTGTGAGCTTTGTCCTAGAGTACTAGAGTATGAGTCAAGGAGTCAAGGAGAGAAGAGAAGGAATTATCCCACATGCAGTGGTGCAAGGCTGTAGAGCTACTTAAAGCTCATTTCATGAATGAATAAACCAAGTTTGTTTTGCATTACATCTCTCTCTTGTTTATGGTGAGCTTGTGATGGCTTAGCAACAACAACTCAAGATCGTGTTTATGAGTCCAAGTTAATTGATCTTGGAACCTAGTTTGCTTGTGTGATAATCTAGCCAACACACTCACTTGTGTGTATGATGTTTCTCTTTTAGCCACCCTAGCTAACACGATCCCATTCCAATCACAAGTGTCCAAGCATGCACAAAGTTGCCCCTTAGGTCCTTTGATTTGATTGGTCTATACACTAGGCACCCAATTTTGGGCTTTTGGCAAGTGGGGGAAGGGATAAAAGAGACTAGCTCGTGAAAAATTGGGTTCTTTGATCTCTCTTCCAAGTGCCCAAGATGGCAAAGCAAGCTCTCTCTCTCTCTCTCTCTCTCTCTCTCTCTCTCTCTCTCTCTCTCTCATGGGAGCTCAAGAGGTGACCTTAATGCTCAAGTACTTGGCTATTGGATGCAAATCCAAACAAGTGAAAGCTTTATCTTCTTCTTATTCATCATCTTCTACTACTCTATCATGCGAAGCTATGCTAAGAGCTTGCCCATGGAGTAAGCGTATACAAATTATATATTCTCTTGTTTGAAAAATACTTCTTTCATCCTCATCTACCTCTTACCTTGTAGTTGTTTCTCCCCACTGGAGAGTTTAGGGCTTGGAAACAAGGGTTACACCGTAGAATCTTGAAAAACACTACCTTCTTGGTTACAACACAAGTTGTGTTGTAATCAAAGCTCTCTTCAAGAGATAATTATAATATAAAGATCTTTTGGAGGGGGGACCAGATCCAAGAAAATCCGGTCCTCATCAAAGTTGTCAATTTTAATTGTGGTATTGTCTTTGAATTATGTGCATAGTTTTTAATTTTCTAATGTGTGAATGTGCGATGAAATCAGCCCGGCAAAACCTCTAGTCTCCTCTAAAGAATTCTCTTAAAGAAAACTCTCTCCTTTCATAAGTTAAAATTCGAGTGAATCTAAAGCAAGTATTATTGGTATCAAAGCTAAGTTTTCTCTTTTATTACCTCAGAAGAGAGGTCCTTGAGTAATGCATGAAAGGTTAGAGTTGTTCATTGCAATAGGGTAAGTGGGATTATGATTTATTATCTTAGTTGGCATGCCTATTTACAAGGTACGGGGATACCATTGAGAACTATGGTCTTAATAATGGAGTCTTTTGGGACATACCTATGGCTTAATCATTATTGAGCTATTAGCATGCTCGATAGGAACCATTTCCAACTTAACATTTTTAAAGTCACTCCACTAATCTTTGCAATTAACAATATTCTAAACCATGTGGAATTGGAGCTGATCTCTTGAGATAGCTAATTCCAGTGTTAGAAGATTTCAGCTCTACTGGTGATGTATTAGTTCAGACAGTAGACTGGACAAAGGAACAGAAACTAAACTGGAATACATCTACTGGAATAAGAACCAGACTAAGTACTGAAAATGATATTCAGATTCAGATTACTGAGTACAGAGTAGGTATAACTGGATTATACTATCGTAATTGGAATTACAAATAAAGGATTACAATGAGTATGATGTGGCTTATGAACAAAAAGATAGATAGAGTACAGCCGACAACAATTGCCAATGATTGACAACTCGAGTACAATTGCCAACAAATGCCACCAAAACGCTAAAAGACCATATTAGGTATTTTGGTAAAAATCTCACATTATGGGAATCTCCAAATCGACCGAATTCATGTAATTTGGGAATTTTCCACTTAAAGTGGGAAAAATTGAGGTGTGTGGCTAGTAAATAAAGTGAAAATCTCATAGGATTGTGGTGTTGATAAACACCAAAAGTCAAGAGGATGTACAACACATGGATTTGAATAATAACTATAAATTACATAAAACAAAGGAAGATACAAAAAAGATTTTGTTTACAAATTGACTAGTATAGTCACAATAGAAGCTCCACATAATTCTACTCCACATTTGATACCATATCTGAACTTTGATCCAAGTGTGGCTGATGTGCACGAGTGAGGCCTTCTTTGGCTTTTAGAGTATGTCTTTCTGGAATCTTTATTCTAGAAAATGGTCCTTCTTTGTTGGGTCTCCAGGACCAAACAATTGCATCTATAGTTTCCCACACTTGTGGGTCCTTATAGTTGACAGCCCAATAACCCTTCCAACAATTACTATAAGCTTGAGTATCTGTCGTCCCACTTTTTCTCGCGCAAGGTGCCCAATATTGAATCAAGAGTTTTCTGTAGTTTGGTGATGTAGGCTCATTATCAATGTCAGATAAAGCCATTGCAAGCCACACTGGATAGATTTCTGTGTCACTCGGAACAAGCATAAGAAAGTCACCTTGGTGCACATCAAACATAGGGTCAAACTCTTCCCTTGGCCTATCTCGTTGAGGCCCACAAAAATGATCGTTCAACTCTTTAAGGCCTAGGAATCTTTCTGCTCCTTGTTGCAAATTCATTGTAGTGCTTTGTAGGTGAGAATATTCTTGAGTTTTTGGTCAAAACATTTCATACAAGACTCCCTCTGATATGATTGCTTTTCCAATCTCTTCAATTACCTTACTCCAATAATCTATCACGGGTCTATAATATCGCGGAATACTTGAACCATTCCCTAAATTTTTCCAAAATTTTATATAGTTCTTTAGCCCCAAAATGACTTCTTCGTGGGCCTTGACATACTCCGCCATTTGTACTAGAGGTGGATCTCCATGTGGTAACATTGGCTTGCCTTCTGTGTCTGTTTTCCAAAGGCGAATACTTCCACTCCAACTTGATACACCTACATGTGCCTTATATTGCATCATTGGTGTCTCATCCTGCATAAAGAACCTGAACTGAAGCGGTTTGGAATGTCCAACAAGTATGTCTTGTCCATCACAAAGATAGCCATCACAATATTGCTTGAAATCGGCGATCTTTGTGAGAAAAAATGGAGCTGGAGATGAAGATGAGCTGTTTCGTAATGTATCCATCAAATGTGGCAAAGTATAGGTTTGTGTAACTCTCAACTTCTCTGAAAACCTACTAAACATGGCGTCTATGTCCTCATGTGTATGCCCAACCATTAAAAATCCCAGTTGGATGGTTTTGAAAACACCCCTTGCAACAAGCATTGACAAATAGGCAAATAAGTATCGATTTTTGTTTTCCCCTGCACAATTATCCAATTGTAGCAACAAGTTCTCTGGCAATCTGCGAAATGTTGACCCCAATTCCTCTTCTGCAATTTCTGACGACTGCACAATGGGCTCTTTTCCATCACTCAAGTTATGGTAGTCCAAAGCATCCCTTGAGTTCAAAGCATGTAGTAGTGAAATATTGCTCCTTGGAAGTCCATTTGTTACTAGATCACCAAGAGGATGCTTATCTATCCTCTCGAGGTTATGTAAACAATTAGCAATTGAGCCAATTGTAAGATTTGGATCAGCTGGCCACAAACCATTCAAGACAAAGTGTCCGTAATGACCTTCTCCATGTCCATGAGTGATCATGCCAATCAATGCCACCTGCAGATTATATCTTGAATCCACACCCTTGGGAACAATGCGTAATCTAGGAATGGCAGTCTTCTTTTGATCCATCTTATCATGGATTATGCATACATATTTTTGTGGTTGAGTTTTTGAATACGTGCGCCATGCATAATATAGGCTTCTGCAACTCTTTTGTTGTGCCATGTGAACTTCTCTCTCCCTCAAGAGAAGAGCTCTCTCTTCAAGAGAAGGTTTAGCTTCTAACCTTGCCTTGATTGAGCTACAAATATTGCACTTAGAGAACTCACTCGTCTTTGTTAAAGTGACATGTGGGTACTCTTTGTTCCAAATTCTACCAAAAGAAGATTGGGATAGCTTCTTCTCATAGCCCATTTGGTCAAGTGTCGTGTTGATTTCACATAAAATATCCACTTGTTTGTATGTTGATGGAATCACCAATTGAGTCTCTCTTGAGCCATCTAGCAGTGTTCTACTTCTATGTGGCATCTTCTCAGAGTTGTTTTCCACAAACTCATTTAGTAGTGCTCTTGCTAAACTAGTATGTTGAAGTCCCCTTCTCAATGTACATGTGTTCCCATGTACATATTGGCGTACACCATTTTCAAAGTTCTCCTTGTATCGATAAAATGATGTCTTTGGTATTCCATGTAGCTCATACCATGCTCTACAACAAACAATAGAGCCATTTAGCTTGAATTGGTATCGTGACTTCTCATCTTTCTGATAACATATAGAAAGAACATCATAAACATAATTAGTGCGTGATTTTTGAGACTCTCCCCAAAATTGTTGTCGTAACCTTGTCACCATATCACGATCTGCAAATTGGCAGCATTTTTGTGCACAACAATCAATGCATGATACCCTTTGAATTGATTTGTTTGAAAGGTAAAAAGTCGAAGCTGGTGCTGCTTTTGATTTTTGAGTCCTGTTCATGAAAGTGTATCGTCTCTTCCTTGACAACTGGACAACATTACTCCCATCAAGTTTTTTTCCAACATTGCCATCGTTGGATACATCCTCATATGTAGCATGCATGCCATCAACAGGAACAAAGCGTTGTAATGGGCTCCCATTCAACATTGTTGTCTGCTTGATGGGCCACTTTAGCAAAGTGATGCTACCCACTTCAACCACATCATCAATGCTTGCATTTTCTCTTTCAATACACACACCCACACAATCAGGACCAAGTTCCTGAAAGTTGACATAATCATGTGGAAATACATATAAGATGGTCCCTTCATTCATGGTTTGCATCATTGTGTCATCTTTTAAAAGGACCCTCTGATTTCTCCAAGACTCTCGAATCATTGCTTCAAATTCTGGGCTTGTCATAGGTATTGCATCTGTAACTAGAGGATCAGAATGATCATGTTCTTCATCACCATTGTAGCTTTCGTGTGGATCAATTAAGTTCCCATTTAATACAAAAGATTGCAAAAGAAGCTTTGACCATCGAACAACACTCCATAATGAGCCTTGGAGAGATGAAGTATCCATTGTAGGAAAAGGTAGGACCACATCCTTCAAGCATTCCTCCACTAGTATGGAGACATTTCCCAGCCCTATCTTTGTACCACCACAAGTGGAATCTAGATCTGTTCTACACACACAACCAATACCAACGATTTCATTGTCAAGTATCATATGTACTTTCTCCCCAGATTCGAAGTCCATCCTGTAAGTAAAAAGATTACATTGTTAAATCCATAGTTATAGAAAAATACTCTTCAAACAAAAAATCATGCTACAACATGAAAAAGGTTTGCATAGGTTGGACAAGTGGTGAACCTTGAGACCAAATCCTCCTTGCTATATTAATGGAAGCAAGGTTGGACAAGTGGTGGACCTTGAAACCAAAGCCTCTTTGCTATATGAGAGCATAGGTTGGACAAGTGGTGGACCTAGTTGTAATACCCACTGCCACCTATCAACTACTATAGGACTATGCTTTCCAATGTCCAAGTATCCCTTGAGTCTTTCAAGGTTGAACACGTGGTGGACCTTGAAACAAAAATCCCCTTTCTATATCAGAGCATATCTTGGACAAGTGGTGGACCTAGTTATAATGCCCAATATCCAAGGTGAAATACCTTAGGACTTTGCTACCTTGCTTGCCAATGTTTACGTAGCCCCTCATTTCTTTAATGGAAGTAAGGTTGGACAAGTGGTGGACCTTGAAACCAAAGACTCTTTGCTATATTAGAGCATAGGTTGGACCTAGTTTTAATACCCACTGCCACCTATCAACTACTATAGGACTATGCTTTCCAATGTCCAAGTATCCCTTGAGTCTTTCAAGGTTGAACACGTGGTGGACCTTGAAACGAAAATCCCCTTTCTATATTAGAAAGGTTGAACACATGGTGGACCTTGAAACGAAAATCCCCTTTCTTTATCAGAGCATAGCTTGGACAAGTGGTGGACCTAGTTATAATGCCCAATATCCAAGGTGAAACACCTTAGGACCTTGCTACCTTGCTTGCCAATGTTTACGTAGCCCCTCATTTCATTAATGGAAGCAAGGTTGGACAAGTGGTGGACCTTGAAAGCAAAGCCTCTTTGCTATATGAGAGCATAGGTTGGACCTAGTTGTAATACCCACTGCCACCTATCAACTACTATAGGACTATGCTTTCCAATGTCCAAGTATCCCTTGAGTCTTGCAAGGTTGAACACGTGGTGGACCTTGAAACCAAAATCCCCTTTCTATATCAGAGCATAGCTTGGACAAGTGGTGGACCTAGTTATAATACCCCTCCTTTCTTTAATGGAAGAAAGGTTGGAAAAGTGGTGAATCTTGAAACCCAAACCCTTTGGCTATATATAGAGGATATCTTGGACAAGTGGTGGGCTTAGTTGTAGTATCCAATGTCCAAGGTCCAAGGTGAACTATGTAAAGACCTTACTTCCAAAAACAAAGTCGTACAAGTGGTTCTCCTTGAAACCAAAACCTCCTTAGTGTATTAGAACATAGCTTGGAGAAGTGGTGGACTTAGTTGTAATGGTGAATGTCCAAAGCAAACTATTAGAGGACCTTGCTTCCCAAATCAAGTTTGGACAAGTGGTGGATCTTGAAACCAAAACCCCCTTACTCTATTAGAGCATAGCTTAGATAAGTGGTGGACCTAGCTGCCATGGAAAATGTTCAATCTGAACTGCTGCAGGACCTTGCTATTAAATGTCTAAGTAGAGCTAGCTTCTTTAATGGAATCAAGGTTGGGAAAGTGGTGCATCTTGAAACCAAAAGCCCTTTATTGTATTAGAGCATAGCTTGGACAAGTGAGGGACCTAGTTTTAATGTGTGATGTCCAAAGAAAAGTATTACAAGACCTTGCTTCCAATATTTGAATTGGTCAAGTGGTTAAAACTAAGTATAAAACTTTGACCATTTTCTTCTCGAATTGCCAAAAAGCTAGTTTTAGACAGCCCTAAATGAAAATGGTTTAGGGTGGCCTTAAACAATGTTTTTTCAAAGACTTGAACAAAAGGGTTGCCGAAGAGTAATGACAATTTATTGTGGCTTGAAGTGCCTGAGTATGTGAAAACAAGCCTAGGTTTTCCACGAGGCAAAAGGTGACATAATAAGAACATTGGAAACTTAGGATTGACCATGTGGCCTAAACTTTGGCAAGTGAAGTGGTGGCCAAGTTTTGTGGCACAGTGTGCACTTGGTCCTATATGTGTTGACCACTTGGCTAAATCTAGGACCATAAGGCCAAACCTTTGGCACCTTAAATATAGTATGGGACATAATCTAGAACTGCTATAGTAAATTAGTAGTATAGCTAATATGTTAATATTTGTATTATATTTAAGTATATGCTAATATAATTTATGTTCAAAATTTCACTAATGAAGAATGTTTCCATTTAGCACTCCAGATGCGGGGTCTTAGGGCAATGCCACAATGGGGTGACAAGGCAGCGCTTCCACGTGAGGTTTGGGGGTAGCGCTCTTGATGGGGATGTGGAATATAGCACTCTCGATGGCGGGGCTTGGGAGGTTGATTTTGGGATATTGTTCTGGGCGGGGTCCTGGGGCAGCGCCCCAGGCGGGGTCCGGGGTAGCGTGAATTCCTAGTATAGAGTTACGCATGTTTTTCATATTTTCAACCATGATTTCTTTAATTTTGGCCGTGTGAATTGGTTAATTTTTTATATTGCTTTTGTTTTTTTTAATCCTATGATAAAACATGGACTTGTAGCATACGTGGAATTCTAATAAACCCTATCAAGATTAGGCACACAGAGAGCGCACGAGCAACGCACACAGAGAAAGCAGGCGAGCAGCAAACACACAAAAAGCGCACATGGATCGCACACAGTTGGAGTATACGCGCGCGTAGAGGAGCAAGCTCGGCATCGTACACAACACATAGGTGGAGTGCACAGGATTGAAAGTTCGCGCACAAGATAAAGAAACAGCAGCGTACACAACGCTTTCCAGAAGGGCAGGATCGGGCAGTCTTCTCAGGAGACATTGCACACCTCACGAATAGAGAAAAAACAGGTATTTCTCTCTCTCTCACTCTCTGTCTTTCTCCATATAGAGAAGATGGTTCTCTGTAACTCTTCTTGCACACACACTCTCTCGTCAAAAGACAGAGATACATAGTTTAAAAGTATCCCCGCACACATACACATATTTCCACACATCGTCTTCCTCTCTTCCACATACATAACCACAGTGAAATCTGTTATCTTGCTGTCTCTCTCTTGAAAATACATGCACATATTCCCACACATCGTCTTCCTCACTTCCACATACATAACCACAATGAAATCTGTTATCTTGTTGTCTCTCTCTTGAAAATACGTGCACATATTCCCATACATCGTCTTCCTCTCTTCCACATACATAAACACAGTGAAATCTGTTATCTTTCTCTCTCCTCTCTCTAAAAAATAGGTATTTATCTCTCTCTCTCTCTCTCTCTATCTATCTATCTCTGTATCTTGCTATCTCTCTCTTGAAAATACATGCTCATGTATGTGTGCGTCTGTGTTATCTATGTGTATGTATGTATATTTGTGTTATTTCATTGTAATACTCATACATAATGCAGATACACAATTACACTTAATTACGATATGCACACATAGTATATATACATACATAAATATCACAAATAACTAACACATTGTAATACTAGTAAAATTGAATGGAAGACTTACTTGCGTGATCTGTTAAAGTCGATTCTTGTAGCGAGTTATGGATATATGCTGAGCTGATTTTCCTCTAATCCATTTGTAGATATGATTGTAACTTCTGTTTCTCAAAAATAGTAGTGTTGTTTAGTGATACACCTAATGGACATAAATGGTTTAAACTAGGACATGTAGACCAAAAATATGTGTATTTCTTTGGATGAATATATACACTTTTTGGTGACCCTTACCACAAGTGGTGGACCTTGAGACCAGTGGACTATAAGGACCTCCAAACAATACCTTGTACACTCAATCCTTCTTGGTATCTAGGTTGGACAAGTGGTGGACCTTGTTCAAATTCTCTAACCACTCTCTCTAACATGGTGACATAATTTAGGTGTGATAAATTCATATCTATGCAAACTAATATCAGTTTAGGCTTGTTAATTTGAATTTGTTTGAATTTATGTACAATATAATGATTTGAGGTTTGCATATTTGAATTTAGGTGGTATAATGATATCTTTTTGTGGTAAACTTGAATTTAAAATCAATTTCGCATGGAATATTTTAAATTTAAGTAGTAAAATTTAAATTTTTATAAAAAAGTTTGAATTTTAAAATTTGGGCGGGATATTTAAGATTTGGGAGGGATATTTTAAATTTAGGCGGGAAGGTTTTGAATTTATAGCGAGATCTCCCTTACATAAGAGAGTATAGGTTGGACAAGTGGTGGACCTTCAAGCTAGAGCATCCATGCTACTGGACATGATAGGCAGGGAATCTAGTTGAATATTGTATGTATAATATATATGTAATAGATCTAGCTTGGACAAGTGGTGGACCTTGGAACAAAACCCCATGTAAACATATCATGCACATTCCAAGTGGTAAAAAAAAATATCATTTAAGATATAGCCTTATAGGTTGGACAAGTGGTGGACCTTAACACCCAGATATTCTTCATATAATGACATAGAGTGGAAAACTGGTGAATCTTGAGACCAAACCATGCTACTAGCGATAATAGCTTGGACAAGTGGTGGACCTTGAAAGTAAACCCCCCACCTACGAAATATCGTGGGTTTAAGGTATTTCGATGGAGCCTAGCATCTTGGAGACATCGTGCATCTTGCTTCTCTTCATGTTTCAATGGAGCCTATCTTGGACAAATGGTGGAGCATCCTTCTCTCCATGTTTCAATGGACCCTAGCTTGGACAAGTGGTGGACCTTTGCTTCTCTCTATTATTCAATAGAGTTAGCTTGGACAAGTGGTGGACCTTGGAACCAAACCCCCATGTAAAACCTATCATGGTCACTCCAAGTGGTGAGAAAGAATAACCTTTAAGATATAGCCTTATAGGTTGGACAAGTGGTGGACCTTAACACCCTAATATTCTTAATATAATGACATAGAGTGAAAAAGTGGTGAATCTTGAGACAAAACCACTCATGCTACTAGCACTAATAGCTTGGACAAGTGGTGGACCTTGAACGTAAACCCCCCATGTTTCAATAGAGTTAGCTTCGACAAATGGTGGAGCATCCTTCTCTCCATGTTTCAATGGAGCCTAGCTTAGACAAGTGGTGGACCTTTGCTTCTCTCTATGTTTCAATAGAGTTAGCTTGGACAAGTGGTGGACCTTGGAACCAAAGCCCCATGTAAAACCTATCATGGTCACTCCAAGTGGTAATAAAGAATAACCTTTAAGATGTAGCCTTATAGGTTGGACAAGTGGTGGACCTTAACACGCGCATATTCTTAATATAATGACATAGAGTGGAAAAATGGTGAATCTTGAGACCAAACCACTCAGGCTACTAGTAATAATAGCTTGGACAAGTGGTGGACCTTGAATGTAAACCCCTCATCTACGACATATCGTGGGTTTAATGTTTTTCGATGGAGCCTAGCATCTTGGAGACATGGTGCACCTTGCTTCTCCTCATGTTTCAATGGAGCTTACCTTGGACAAATGGTGGAGCATCCTTCTCTCCATGTTTCAATGGACCCTAGCTTAGACAAGGGGTGGACCTTTGCTTCTCTCTATGTTTCAATAGAGTTAGCTTGGACGAGTGGTGGACCTTGGAACCAAACCCCCATGTAAAACCTATCATGGTCACTCCAAGTAGTAAGAAAGAATAACCTTTAAGATGTAGCCTTATAGGTTGGACAAGTGGTGGACCTTAACACCCACATATTCTTAATAAAAGTGGTGAATCTTGAGACCAAACCACTCAGGCTACTAGCAATAATAGCTAGGGATAACCATTATGATATAGTCTTTCAAGGGGTGAGAAAGAATAACCATTAAGATATAGTCTTATAGGTTGGACAAGTGGTGGACCTTAACACCCAAATATTCTTAATATAATGACAGAGAGTGGAAAAGTGGTGAATCTTGAGAGCAAACCACTGATGCTACTAGCGATAATAGGTTGGACAAATTGTTGATCTTGAATGTAAACTCCCCATGTACAAAATAACGTGGGTTTAAGGTATTTCGATGGAGGCTAGCATCTTGGAGACATGGTGCAGCTTGCTTCTCTTCATGTTTCAATGGAGTCTATCTTGGACAAATGGTGGAGCATCCTTCTCTCCATGTTTCAATAGACCCTAGCTTAGACAAGTGGTGGACCTTTGCTTCTCTCTATGTTTCAATAGAGTTAGCTTGGACAATGGTGGACCTTGGAACCAAACCCCCATGTAAAACCTTTCATGGTCACTCCAAGTGGTCAGAAAGAATAACCATTAAGATATAGTCTTATAGGTTGCACAAGTGGTGGACCTTAATACCCAAATATTCTTAATATAATGACACAGAGTGAAAAAGTGGTGAATCTTGAGACCAAACCCCTCATGCTACTAGCGTTTATAGGTTGGACAACTGGTGGACCTTGAATGTAAACCTTCCATGTTTCAATAGAGTTAGCTTTGACAAATGGTGGAGCATCCTTCTCTCCATGTTTCAATGGAGCCTAGCTTGGACAAGTGGTGGACCTTTGCTTCTCTCTATGAGAAGAATAAAGTTAGCTTGGATAAGTGGTGGACCTTGGAACCAAACCCCTATGTAAAACATATCATGGACATTTCAAGTGGTGAGAAAGAATACCCTTTAAGACATACCCTTATAGGTTGGACAAGTGGTCGAACTTAACACCTAGATCTTCTTTATATAATGACATAGAGTGGAAAAGTGGTGAATCTTGAGACCAAACCACTCATGCTACTAGGGATAATAGCTTGGAAAAGTGACTGACCTTGACGTTAAACCCCACATGTAAACAATATCGTGGGTTTAAGGTATTTCAATGGATCCTAGAATCTTGGAGACATGGTGCAACTTGCTTCTTTTCATGTTTCAATGAAGCCTATCTTCCACCAATGGGGGATCATCCTTCTCTAAATGTCTCAGCGGAGCCTAGCTTGGACAAGTGGTGGACCTTTGCTTCTCTCTATGTTTCCATAGAGTTAGCTTGGACAAGTGGTGGACCTTGAAACCAAACCCCCATGTAAAACATATCATGGTCATTCCAAGTGGTGAGAAATAATACCCTTTAAGATCTAGCCTTATAGGTTGGACAAGTGGTCGACCTTAAAACCTAGATCTTCATAATATAACGACATAGAGTGGAAAAGTGGTAAATCTTGAGACCAAACCACTCATGCTACTAAGATTAATAGGTTGGACAAGTGGTGGACCTTGAATGTAAACCCCCCATGTACGAAATATCATGGGTTTAAGGTATTTCAATGGAGCCTAGCATCTTGGAGACATGGTGCAGATTGCTTCTCTTCATGTTTCAATGGAGCCTATGTTGGACAAATGGTGGAGCATCCTTCTCTCCATGTTTGAATGGAGCCTAGCTTGGACAAGTGGTGGACCTTTGCTTCTCTCTATGTTTCAATAGAGTTAGCTTGGACAAGTGGTGGGCCTTGTAACCAAACTCCCATGTAAAACCTATCTTGGTAACTCTAAGTGGTGAGAAAGAATAAAGTTTAAGATATAGCCTTATAGGTTGGACAAGTGGTGGACCTTAGCACCCAGATATTCTTAATAGAATGACATAGAGTGGAAAAATGGTGAATCTTGAGACCAAACCACTCATGCTACTAGAGATAATAGGTTGGACAAGTGGTGGACCTTGAATGTAAACCCCCCATGTACAAAATATCATGGGTTTGATGTATTTCAATGGAGCCTAGCATCTTGGAGACATGGTGTAGCTTGCTTCTCTTCATGTTTCAATGGAGCGTATCTTGGACAAATGGTGGAGGATCCTTCTCTCCATGTTTCAATGGACCCTAGCTTGGACAAGTGGTGGACCTTTGATTCTCTCTATGTTTCAATAGAGTTAGCTTGGACAAGTGGTGACCTTGAAACAAAACCCCCATGTAAAACCTATGCTGGTCACTCCAAGTGGTGAGAAAGAATAACCCTTAAGATATAGCCTTATAGGTTGGACAAGTGGTGGACCTTAACACCCAAATATTCTTAATATAATGACATAGAGTGAAAAAGTGGTGAATCTTGAGACCAAACCACTCATGCTACTAGCGTTAATAGGTTGGACAAGTGGTGGACCTTGAATGTAAACCCCCCATGTTTCAATAGAGTTAGCTTCGACAAATGGTAGAGGATCCTTCTCTCCATGTTTCAATGGAGCCTAGCTTGGACAAGTGGTGGACCTTTGTTTCTCTCTATGTTTCAATAGAGTTAGCTTGGACAAGTGGTGGACCTTGGAGCCAAACCCCCATGTAAAACATATCATGGACATTTCAAGTGGTGAGAAAGAATACCCTTTAAGATATACCCTTATAGGTTGGACAAGTGGTCGACCTTAACACCCAGATCTTCTTAACGTAATGACATAGAGTGGAAAAGTGGTGAATCTTGAGACCAAACCACTCATGCTACTAGAGATAATAGGTTGGACAAGTGGTGGACCTTGAATGTAAACTCCCCATGTACAAAATATCGTGGGTTTAAGGTATTTCAATGGATCTTAGCATCTTGGAGACATGGTGCAGCTTGCTTCTCTTCATGTTTTAGTGGAGCCTATCTTGGACAAATGGTGGAGCATCCTTCTCTCCATGTTTCAATGGAGCCTAGCTTGGACAAGTGGTGGACCTTTGATTCTCTCTATGTTTCAATAGAGTTAGCTTGGACAAGTGGTGGACCTTGGAACCATACCCCTATGTAAAACCCATCATGTGCATTCCAAGTGGTGGTAAATAATACCATTTAAGATATAGCCTTATAGGTTGGACAAGTGGTGGACCTTAACACCCATATCTTCTTAATATAATGACATAGACTGGAAAAGTGGTGAATCTTGAGACCAAACCACTCATGCTACTAGGGATAATAGGTTGGACAAGTGGTGGACCTTGAATTTAAACCCCACATATACAAAATATCATGGGTTTAAGGTATTTCAATGGAGCCTAGCATCTCAAAGACATGGTGTATCTTGCTTCTCTTCATGTTTCAATGGAGCCTATTTTGGACAAATGGTGGAGCATCCTTCTCTCCATGTTTCAATGGACCCTAGATTGGACAAGTGGTGGACCTTTGCTTCTCTCTATGTTTCAATATAGTTAGCCTATATTAGACAATTAGTAGACCTCGAATCTCTCCATGTTGTCTAGAGCTGAGCTTGGACAAGTGGTGGACCTTACTTCTCCCTTCCCTTAGTTTACTAGCTTAAATGATCACTATGTATACTTGCTTAGATCTAGCTTGAACAAGTGGTGGAACTTGTATTCACACAAACTTAATCCATTACAAAAAAGTATATGTTAAAATAACATTTGGTTTTTTTTGTTTCAGGAAAGATGGCTCCAAAAAAACAGGTTGCAAGGGTTGCTGTCTCAGTTGACTATACTTGCAATGATCTTAGGAAATGGTATTTGGACATACATGGTATAGAGGGTGCACAATTTCATAAGGTGCATCTATTTATTGCCAAAAAGGAGAATGACAGCTTGTTTGAAGATGTTGGACAAGTTGTGGAAGCATCTGTCTCTGTAGTTGATAGTCATCCAGAGGTGGAATGCATTGACATTCTAGTTCCAATGAATCTAGAATTTCAACTATCTCCAGGAGCATATGCATTGGAGCGCATGTCTAGAAACAAAGAAGAGACAATGTTTTCTCGAGGATGGAAGTTTGCAGAATCAAATCCAAATATCACAGCAGATCAACTTCAAAGCTCCATCATTG
Source organism: Adiantum capillus-veneris (assembly GCF_014529385.1). Classification (NCBI taxonomy): domain Eukaryota; kingdom Viridiplantae; phylum Streptophyta; class Polypodiopsida; order Polypodiales; family Pteridaceae; genus Adiantum; species Adiantum capillus-veneris. Next base: position 118,631,995 of record NC_140931.1, read on the forward strand.
CCACACTACAACGAAAAAAGGTGAAAGCTTCACGACCACCATCCACAAAGAAGCAAGCAAAAGTGCAGAAAGTAGAAGCTAAGCGAACTAGTTCCATTTTGGATGTAGACAAGGCATCTTTGGCATCCTCATCAACAGAGGGTTCAATGTCAAAGATGAGAATTGTGGATCCAGATGTTTTAGAAGCTGAGGCCATGAAAGGACAAGAAAAAGATACAGGTGGAATGAATAAGTACATAAATTATTTTCCTTTCCAATATAGGGAATTTGATATCCCTATTCAAAATTGTTGGCTTGCTCCTGATCACTATAATGCACGTATTATGGATAAAAAACACGCTGAAAGTGTGTTATTTGGATTTTCACGGAGTACGACCAAGCCTGCAGCATGTGCATATTTGATGCCTGTTCGAAATGCAAAATCAAAGAAGGGGACTCCTTTGGCAGTAGAAGAGGTAGAGGAGCAAAAAATTAAAGATTATCATTATTGGATTCTTGATGGGCAGCATTCAATCTATGCTGCAAAAGTTTTGCTTCACAATGAACAAAACAACAAAGAGATCTTTGAAAGACTGATTAGCGTGTATAAATTTAGAAAGGCTCGCATTGTTGTGAATGCTCCTCCATTTGTTGCAACTGCTATATCTGCCATTGCAAATGAGGAGGCTCAGGCATTGTATGTCAAGCAACCTTACAGCCAAATATTGAGACATTTACGGAGTCAATGGATCTTCTCAGGACGACCACCAAAGGCAGCAAGTGGAATTGCAGAGGGACATGCATCTCGTGCCGGATGGGATGTAAGTTATTTTCTTTGTCTTTTTGATAGTGTTTAATTAACAAATCTTGCTCAATAGTTTAATTATTTCTCTATTTCTTTTTAGGCTTTTCTTCGATTGGCAAGAATGAGTGCAGCAGCAAGTTGGATTGCTAAACAGGCACACATGGTCACGTACTCTGATTTAATTTATGATTGCTGGATAAAAATCATTGAAAAGCTAGAAGAGGAGAATAAGAAACCCCCAACAACTGTATTTAGATACCTTTGTGGCCTTGAGGAATCAGAGGTAAAGACTATTCAAGAAGAGATTAGAGATGAGAAGATTTTACTGTCAAAGAGTGCAAAGGATGGTGATGCAACTGACATGTATGATCGAATCAAGCAGTTGAAGCAAGACAAATTGATTCAAGATGCACTTCTTGAAGGCTTCAACAATTTGAATGAGTCTTCACCATGTAAAGACTGGGAGGAGGTGGTCAAAATGTATAACATCAATGATGTTGTTTATAAAACAATTTTAATGCTATGCGAGGAATGGATCAGATCTAGTTTGACGCGTGGAACAAAGAAAATGGCTTTTCCAGATGGAGCAATAAAATACATGCAATGGGCAATTCACCTTCAAAAGGAGAAAACTGAGCCTAGAGATTTGCCATGGTCAATCTATGTGGTGAGCCTACAAATGGAAGGCAATCTCTACTTGATGCGCCACTTCAATAATAAAGTGCCTATTGGCTTATGTGTTTTAGATATGACAAAAAACGTTGGAGGCAATTTGAAGTGGAGTGAGGAGACATTTAACAATGCTTTGGATGGGATCTTGGCTATTGCTGGAGGGTCAACAGATCCTGGATTTGTCTTTCTTGCATTTGTGGATTTCACTAACTTCACAAAATTGCAATGTGCCTTTCACGCCATGGGAGATAATCTGAGCTACCATTGTTGTGGTGCATTGCATCACTTTCCATCAGCTCCTTGCAAAGGAGCAATTCAATTCCTAACAGTTATTGCCTTCTTGGGACAAGGCAATGCATTTGAAGACCTGAGAAGAAGATCAGAGGAACATCCCATGCCAATTGATTGTTCTCTTCTTCAAGTAGCAGATAACGATATGTCAGATTTGCAATATTTGGAGGCCAAAAAAAGAGCTTTGGTCAAGCACTACATTCGTACATATTGTTTTGAAGACCGCAAGCTTGTTGATGTTTTTGGTGATGGCTCCTTGGTTGCACAAGAAGGAATACAACAGAAAAAAGAAGTTATCTGCTTAATTGATAGTGTGGAGGAGGCAAAAAGCATGGAGACCATGCTGCTAGACTTTGTTAAGTCTCATGAAGATATAGAAAAATGGGCTGGACTTCAACAATCCACTTCGCAATCAGGCGACATTGTGCCTGTTACAGAGGAGTGCTCTCCACAAAGAGAAGAAGAACAACAACAACACCATCCTCTGTCAATGGAGGACTTTTTGGAAATGGAGACACGTATGTTTTGAGTTTCTTGTGCATGTTAGTGTTTCTTGTTACTGATTTGATACTCTTAATGTTAGATTTTGCTTTATATAGTATTGATTGAGTTTGTATTTTTTATCTCAAGCATTCAAGGTTTGAATGTAAATAGTAAATTACTTGAGTTTTTGAATGGTGGATCTGTAGACTAAAACTATAACATTTAATACTCACAAAGACTTAATTACTTAAGAGCTTGAACTCAATAAGTTTTGGACCTTTTATCAATACCCCCTTGATATGATACATTAGATCGTAGCATGGTTAAATGGTGATGCTTCATAAATTGAACCTAGCTTAGACAGGTGCTGGAGCCTAAATTTAAACTAACCTTGCTAGAAGGGAGCTTATGTTTGGACTTTGAGAACTAGCATAAGTAATCAATTAGAGCATAGATTAGACATGTGGTGGTGGCCGGCCTTAGAGACCAAAATCTTAATGAGCTTGGAAAGGTATTTAAGTACTGCAATTTACTTAGTTTTAGTACTCATTAAATGCATAGCTTGACAAAAGGTGGACCTTACATGGATCCTAATTTCAAGAGGTGTGGTAGACCTTCAAAACAAGCTCATATAGCTTGGACATGTGGTAGACCTTGCATGAAGACTAGTTTAGACAAGTGTGGTACACCTTGTAACCAACACCCATTTGTTATATTAGCTTGGACAAGTGGTGGACCTTGCTTTTATGTTTCAATGGAGCATATTTTGGACAGGTGGTAGACCTTGTTTCTCTCCATGCTTCAATGGAGAGAAACTTTAGCTTGGACAAGTGGTGGACCTTGTTTTTATGTTTTAAAGGAGCATATTTCGGACAAGTGGTAGACATTGTTTCTCTCCATGGTTCAATGGAACCCACCTTAGACAAGTGAAGTACCTTGAAACCAAACCCCCATAATACAACCTACTAAATAGGTTGGAAAATTGGTGGGATATGAAACCATCCATGATAGAGCATAGTATAGGTGAAAACGTAGTGGTCCTTATATCAATTACCCATGCATAGCTTGGACAAGTGGTGGACCTTGATTCTCTCTATGTTTCAATGGATCCTATCTTGGACTAGAGATATATCTTACTTAGTTCCATGCTTCAATGGATTGTAGCTTGGATAAGGAGTGGAACTTCAAACAAAACTCCACAGCATAGCATATATTAACAATTCATGGGTTTTATAGAGATTGTCTTGCCTATTTTGGAGAGTTGGTACACCTTTATTCTCCATTCTTCAATGGATCTGAGGTTGGACAAGCGGAGCTGGAGAAGTGGTCAACCTTAAAATGAAACCTCCCATGCTACAACCCATCATAGATCGTATATGTAGTGGACCTTGAAACTCTTTTATGTCCCTAGCTTAGAGAAGCATTGCACTCTTGATTATCTCCATACATGAAGGCAAGGTTGGACAAGTGGTGGACCTTCAAACCAGAATCTCTATGCAATAATAGGCAAGTGGTGGAGCTTGTTTTCTCCATGTTCCAATGGAGCCTAGCTTAGACAAACAATGGAGCTTGCTTCTCTCCATGTTTCAATGGATCCTAGCTTAGAAAAGTGGTGGAGCTTTGCTTCTCTCCATGTTCCAATGGACCATAGCTTAGACAAGTGGTAGACCTTGAAAAACACCCCCCGTATACAACATATTATGGGGTTTTCATGTTTCAATGGCTCCTAGCTTGGACAAATGGTAGAGCTTGCTTCTCTTTATGTTTCAATGGATCCAATCTTAGCCAAGGGGTGGACCTTGAAACAAGAATCCCCCCCCCCATGTACAACGTATTATGGGTTTTGAAAGCACTGGGAGAAAATAATAGCTTTGATAAGTGGTGGACCTTGCTTCTCTCCATGCTTCAATGGAGCCGAGGTTGGACACATGTTGGAGAGAAGATGGTTGCCCATGAAATAAGACCATGCATGCTATAATCAATCATATGTTGTACACATGGTGGACCTTGCAATTGTTTTATATGCCTAACTTGGACAAGTGGAGGACCCTTGATTACCTCCAGATATCAACAACAAGCCAAGTTTGGACAAGTGTAGTACCACCAAACCAGAATCTATATGCTACAATAGAGTATAGGTAGGACACGCGATGAACCTTGATATCAAACCATCCATGCTACTAGAGATGATAGGTTTCACATGTGGTGGAACCTTGTATCAATGTTCTATGTGTAGTTTTTGACTAGTGATAGACCTTGAAACTAATCCCTCTAGGCTACAAGAAAAAAGAGATGGATGAGGAGGCTAGACTACTTTTGTTGCATCAATGCATCCCATGTTACCACATATACTATAGGGTTCTTGGATAAGTGTTGGATCTTGTGTCAATGCTCCATGTCTAGCTTGGACAAGTGGTGGACCTTGGTTCTCTCTATGCTTCAAATGGGCAATAGATTGGAGACACAGTGGCCTTTTTTTTCCAATGATTTTATTTTTTGGAAACCTTGGAGGCACCATGTAAGAGGCACTCTAAGTCTTCCATACAATGGACCTATTGGACTATAAAATAATGATATCTTTCTTTGATATTGTCATTATTTTATGCATAATATTTTCTTCTTTTTGCAGACACAAAGGAGTTAAGTGATATAAAAACTAGATGTATTTCACACTATGATTGGCATGAAGATCCTTTTGGGACACCAACTTTTCCTATTCCCAAAGATGTAATTTTCCATATTAACGGTGTGGATTTTGAAGTGCGACTTTCATGTATTGAAGGAGCTGGTTATGGGCTATTTGTGCATACTACCCTGGAAAGTGGTTTGACTATTCTAAACTATGGAGGGCATAAGTATAGATTTCAAGACTGGAAAAAGATATGCAAAATATTTCCAAGAGCTTATAAATATTCTCTTCTAGAGGATCCAAACATAGAAGAAGAGGAAGATCAATCATACATTATTGGTTGTGTAGAAGAAGGAAACGTGTCGGGCTATATAAATAGTTCTCACAGTACAAATGTCTGTCCCAACGTACGCTATACATTTGATCCAAATTTGCCACCTTGGCATAAATGCACCTCTTCACACATCAAGTCAGAAGAATATGGCCATGTATGCATTGAGACTATTTGTCAAGTTGAAGCAGGAGAAGAGTTGTTTGCTGACTATAACTTTACTTGACATTGTAAAGTATTGTACATGGATGGAAATCTCAAGTACATGCATCATTTTCATTTTTCATGGATGAAATCTCAAGTGAATATAACATTTGATTATTGTTTAGTTTATGCTCAACGAGAATCTAGAGTGCTCTTATGCTTTGTGTGTTGTCTAACATATTTGACTACCTTGGCCATAGAATCTTGATTCTACTCTAGATTTGTGATAAATCTTACCAAAATTTAATCAATGTCTAGGTTGGACAAGTGGTGGGGCTTCAAACATTACTGTCTTAAACAAGTGGAGTTATCTTACTTGAATAAGTGGTGGCCTTTGAATCCAAATCTAAGCCAAATCTCTAATTATTTTCTTGTAGTCTAGGTTGGACATTTGGTGGACCTTGTATCCATGTTTCCTCAACAAGGGTGGCTTTTAGTTTTCACTTTAAGTACTCATCTTTAATAAAGTGTAGGATGGAAAATGTTGAGTTAGTAGATTGTATTTTAGACAAGTGGTGTTTGGTGTACGAATGCTGAAAATGGTTGCAAGGATTCTAACAACGACTTTACCTTAAATAAATTTCTTACTAGGAGTTCTACATATAAATATGGTGAATAAAATTCTAGTGGTTTTGAGATACCATTTGTGTGTGTGTTTTCTTAGATTCACAAACTGGGATGGATAATGCTCCTATGGTTCAGTCAACAACTATAGAATCCATAGATTCTATGGTTTCTAAAGTGCCCAAGATGGATGATATTTCTATACTAGAGTCTAGTGTTGTGCAACTTGAGCAAGCTTCCAATAATGAGAACCAAGAAATCGATGCTTCAAAAATGCAACATACATCAAAAGAGACTGAAAAGTCCACTCACGAGCTATTGCCAATTGGTACTACGTCATGTAGCGTAGATGTTGAGAAATCCATGCTTACAATTATATTGGATTTAAATGGTCTATTGTTGAAACGTTCCCCTCAACCATCCTCACACCACAACTCAGTGCAAATGGATTCAAAAAGATATATTATACTCAGGCCAGGTTGCATCCAATTCTTGAAGACTATTTTACAAAGGTTTAATGTTGCAATTTGGTCGACAGCTACTAGGAATAATGTGTATCAAATCCTTGCAGCACTAAACAACTTAGCTGAGGATACATTGCCTTTCTTTGCAATTTGGTCGCAAGATGTTTGCTACACCGCTCAAACTCAAAAATTGTTTAGACCCGACAATCCAAACGTTGAGGCAATGTTCAAGCCTCTAGCCAAAATTGCCATGGGGTTTGAATGTGATCCACAAAGAACAGTGCTTATTGATGACTCTCCTTACAAGGGATGTATTTCACCAGCAAACAATTGCATTTTTCCACCACAATTTGATGCTGAGAAGATGGTTGACAATATGCTCTTGGAGGAGCTACTGCCATACTTGATTCAGCTTGATGAGAGAAGGGATGTGCGTGATTTAATTGCTTCTAATCGTTATGGACAACCTATAGTGACAAATGATAGTGAATACAAACAAATCATGGAGTATTGGAAGCAGAAAAATGATGTTTGGTCAGCTAAGGTGTTCTTTACAAGAAGAATACCACCTGCAAAAGGTGACAGAGATGAAACTATCATTGAAGATGCAAGTGACACAAGCCACCGCAATGAAATGAGAAGAGCCCAAATACAAGAGATCTTGGCAAAGGAGCGTACACCCATTGAAAGCATGAAGGCGTCACAATTGACCACTTTAGCTAGGCAATTGGGTTGTAACACAAAAGGAGTTTTGAAGGCAACCACAGCAAAGGCTTATATAAATAAGGTGAAAGCTGAGAACAATCTTCTAAGGCTGGATAGAAAGCAACCCTAAGGTACTAGTGACATGTCATATATTCTTGATACACATGCTTGAACACTCATGTGCATGGTATCTAACAAATCTTTCTTTTTATTCCTTCTTGCAGGATCTTACAAAGGATACTACTAGATGGAGCTCAATCAATAGAGATTTTGATATTTTTGCTCAAAATAATGAAGCAGTCACCTACATTTTTTGTTTATCAATTTCTTGAGAGACTTTATTTTAGTTTGTAATCATCAAATGAAATGAAAAGTATCCTTCTTATTAAGATTGTTGATCTTTTTCTTGTTCAAACCTTTCAATTGTGATTTATAGTTTTGTTAGCATGAGATTGTGCTTTTTTAGTTTGAAAAAAACTGTCAAAGATCCAAGTCTTTTTGGCTTTACTTAAGTTATTAATTGTGAAAGATCCAAGTCTTTTTGCTTTACTTAAGTTATTGATTGCCTATGTAATAGTCCTTAAAACAATATCGGATGGCTTTCTTGCTCCCATGTCTCACATTGGTCTTTAGGTAAGACAAGTGGTGACCTTGAAAGTATGGTCTCATATCTCGATCAAGTGAAGAGACATGAAGCTTAAATATCACTACTATGTATCTAGTGTTAAACTCCATCGAGACAAAGACTAGATAGCCAAATTGCAGTCGAGTTTAAGTGAAAAATCCATTTGAGCTAAGGTAAAACTTATAGTGCCTCATTTTTCTAGGATTCTACCCCATCAAGGAAGTTAGAATCTAGCACAAACCAATTAAGACTCTTTTGGAGCCTAGATAGGACAATTCGTGGAACTTATGAAACTTATTATTGAGTTAGAGTCTAGTTTAGATAAGCAAAAGATCTTCAAACCAGCACTTGACTTTCTTACTATTCAATATTCAAAGTCCCTTGAGGCTAACAAATTACATACCCACTTGTAACCTAACTAATGAGTAATTATATAGATCTAAGCAAGTATATATAATGAGTCTTCAAACTAATAATCCAAGGGAAGAGAGTAGCAAGGTCCACTACTTGTCCAAGCTCAGCTCTAGACAACATAGAAAGATGCTAGTTCTACTAATTGTCTAATTATAGGCATGGAGAAATGATAGAAGGTTGACCACTTGTCCAACCTATCATCTCTAGTAAGATGGGAGGTTTGGCCTTAAGATTCACCATGTAACCAACCTATACATCATTGTATTATGAAGAGTAAAAAAGCAAAGCTCCACCACTTGTCCAAGCTAGTTCTAAAATCCACATGGAGATAAGCAAGCTCCACCATTTGTCGAATCTCTCTTCCATTAAAACATGAAAAAACTCAGCTATGTTGTACAGGGGGACTTTTTTCCAAGGTCCACCACTTGTCCAAGCTAGGATCCCTAGTAGCACGAGTGGTTTGGTCTCAAGATACACCACTTGTACACTCTATGTCATTATATTAAGAAGAACTATGTATTAAGGTCCACCACTTGTCCAACCTATAAGGTTATATCTTAAATGGTATCCTTTCTCACCACTTGAAATGCCCATGATATGTTTTACACGGGGTTTCATTCCAAGGTCCACCACTTGTCCAAGCTAACTCTATTCAAACATAGAGAGAAGCAAAGGTCCACCACTTGTCCAAGCTAACTCTATTCAAACATAGAGAGAAGCAAAGGTTCACCACTTGTCAAAGCTAGGCTCCGTTGAAGTATGGAGAGAAGTAACCTCCATCATTTTTCCAAGATAGGTGCCATTCAAACATGGAAAGAATCAAGATCTACCATGTCTCCGAGATTCTAGGCTCCATTGAAACACCCTAAAACCATGATATTTTGTACATGGGGTGTTTACATTCAAGGTCTACCACTTCTCTAACGTATTATACCTAGTAGCATGAGTGATTTGGTCTTAAGATTCACCACTTATCCACTCTATGTCATTATATTAAGAATAACTGGGTGTTAAGGTCCACCACTTGTCCAACCTATAAGGGTATATCTTAAATGGTATCCTTCACCACTTGTCAAGGTCCATCACCACTTTTCCAACCTATAAGGTTATATCTTGAATGATATTTTTCCTCATCACTTGTAATGTCCATGCTATGTTTTACAAAGGGGTTTTGTTCCAAGACCCACCACTTGTCCAAGCTAACTCCATTAAAACATAGAGAGAAGCAAAGGTCCACCACTTGTCCAAGATAGGCTCCATTGAAACATGGAGAGAAGGATGATCCACCATTTCTCCAAGATAGGTTCCATTGAAACATTGAGAGAAGCAATCTCCACCATGTCTCCAAGCTAGGCTCCATTGAAATACCCTAAACCCATAATTTTGTACATGAGGGGTTTACATTCAAGGTCCACCACTTGTCCAACCTATTATCCCTAGTAGCAAGAGTGGTTTGGTCTCAAGATTCACCACTTGTACACTCTATGTCATTATATTAAGAAGAAATATGTGTTAAGGTCCACCACTTGTCCAGCCTATAAGGTTATATTTTAAATAGTATCCTTTCTCACCACTTGAAATGCCCATGATATGTTTTACATGGGGGTTTCATTCCAAGGTCCACCACTTGTCCAAGCTAACTCTATTAAAACATATAGAGAAAGAAAGGTCCACCACTTGTCCAAGCTAGGCTCATTGAAACATGGAGAGAAGGAACCTCCACTGTTTCTCCTAGATAGGCTCCATTGAAACATGGAGAGAAATAAGCTCCACCATGTCTCCAAGTTGCTAGGCTCCATTGAAATACCCAATACCCATAATTTTTTGTACATGGGGGGTTTACATTCAAGGTTCACCACTTGTCCAACCTATTATCCCTAGTAGGTTTGGTCTCATGATTCACCACTTGTCCACTCTATGTCATTATATTAAGAGGAATTAGGTGTTAAGGTCCACCACTTGTCCAACCTATAATGTTATAGCTTGAATGGTATTTTTTCTCACCACTTGTAATGCCCATGACATGATTTACATGGGGGTTTTTTCCAAGGTACACCACTTGTCCAAGATAAATCTATTGAAACATAGAGAGAAACAAAGGTCCACCACTTTTCCAAGCTAGGCTGCATTGAAACATGGACCTTAATACCAAATTATTTCTAGTAGCATGAGTGATATTTTGTACATGGGGCGTTTACATTCAAGGTCCACCACTTGTCCAACCTATTTCCCTAGTAGGTTTGGTCCCAATTTCACCACTTATCCACTCTATGTCATTATATTAAGAATAATTGGGTGTTAAGGTCCACCACTTGTCCAACCTATAAGGTTATATATTGAATGGTATTTTTTCTCACCACTTGTAATGCCCATGATATGTTTTACATGGGGTTTTTGTTCCAAGGTCCACCACTTTTCCAAGATAACTCTATTCAAACATAGAGAGAAACAAAGGTCCACCACTTGTCCAAGCTAGGCTCCATTGAAACATGGAGAGAATGATGCTGCACCATTTATCCAAGATAGGCTGCATTGAAACATGGAGAGAAGCAAGCTTTACCATGTTTCCAAGCTAGGCTCCATTGAAACACTCTAGGGGGTTTTATTTCAAGGCCCACCACTTGTTTAACCTATTATCCCTAGTAGCATGAGTGGTTTGGTTTCAAGATTCACCACTTGTACACTCTATGTCATTATATTGTGTTAAGGTCCACCACTTGTCCAACCTATAAGGTTATATCTTAAATGGTATCCTTTCTCGCCACTTGAAATGCCCATGATATGTTTTACATGGGAGTTTCATTCCAAGATCCACCACTTGTCCAAGCTAACCATATTCAAACATAGAGAGAAACAAAGGTCCACGACTTGTCCAAGCTAGGCTCCATTGAAACATGGAGAGAAGGAACCTCCACCATTTCTCCTAGATAGGCTCCATTAAAACATGGAGAGAAGTAAGTTCCACCATGTCTCCAAGATGCTAGGCTCCATTGAAATACGCAAAACCCATGATATTTTGTACATGGGTGATTTACATTCAAGGTCAACCATTTCTCCAACCTATTATCCCTAGTAGGTTTGGTCTCACAATTCACCACTTTTCCACTATATGTCATTATAATAAGAGGAATTGGGTGCTAAGGTCCACCACTTGTCCAGCCTATAAGGTTATACCTTGAATGGTATTTTTTCTCACCACTTGTAATGCCCATGACATGCTTTACATGGGGGTTTTGTTCCAAGGTTCACCACTTGTCCAAGCAAATTCTATTGAAACATAGAGAGAAACAAAGGTCCACCACTTTTCCAAGCTAGGCTCCATTGAAACATGGACCTTAATACCAAATTATTCCTAGTAGCATGAGTAATATTTTGTACATGGGGGGTTTGCATTCAAGGTCCACCACTTGTCCAACGTACTTTTCCTAGTAGGTTTGGTCGCAAGATTCACCACTTGTCCACTCTATGTCATTATATTAATAATAATTGGGTGTTAAGGTCCACCACTTTTTCCAACCTATAAGGTTATATATTGAATGGTATTTTTTCTCACCACTTGTAATGTCCATGATATGTTTTACATGGGGATTTTGTTCCAAGGTCCACCACTTGTCCAAGCTAAATCTGTTCAAACATAGAGAGAAACAAACGTGCACCACTTGTCCAAGCTAGGCTCCATTGAAACATGGAGAGAATGATGCTCCACCATTTATCCAAGATAGACTCCATTGAAACATGGAGAGAAGTAAGCTCCACCATGTTTCCAAGATGCTAGAGTCCATTGAAATACCCAAAACCCCTGATACTTTGTACATGGGGGGTTTACATTCAAGGTCCACCACTTGTCCAACCTATTATCCCTAGTAGCATGAGTGGCTTGGTCTCAGGATTCACCACTTGTCCACTCTATATCATTATATTAAGAAAAATTGGGTTTCCATATCTAAATGGATCTTTGCTTGGATAAGTGGTAGACCTTGAGACCTAAATACCCATTCTACACTAGAGCATTGGTTAAGCCTTATACACTTCAAGCATACCTTTAACAACAAGTAGTAGTTATTAGTTGACTTAAGTCTAGTTGAACTCCATGGTATTGAGACTAAGAGAGAGTGTAGCATAAAAAAGAGTCAGGATTTTAATTTGACTTTCTTTCTATTAATGAGTAGATCATAGATGGATTTTGGTATCTAATAAAACCTTAGGGTAGACAATGTAAAACTCATGTCTATTGTTGTGTTTGCATTAAGTGTTCTTGTTCTTTAATTTCAGAACCATTACAGAAAAATGGATTGGCTATATGCTGGCATAAATTGAAGAAAACTATTGAATTACCCATCCAACCTCCTCCAAGACCTTGTCCAAGGAATGAATCACCTCCTTATCACCTACCACTTGCTTTCAAGGACATCAAAAGAGTACTTATCTTGGATCTAGAGGGGTTACTTCTCAAGACAGTTGAAATGAAACATGGAGATTCTATGCCATCTTGGGCTCAACACATGCGACTTGTGGAGGACAAAGATGAAGTTTATCATGTGGTGCGACCAGACGCACAAAGTTTTTTGGATTTTTGTGCTGAATACTTTGAGCTATGGATATGGAGTTGCTATAACTTAACAAGGGTGCAACGCATCACACAAAAATGTTTTCCTGAGCAGTATACCAAGTTCAAGGTGTTTATGAGTAACAAAAATTGCCAAAATCCAAATATCATGTTAGGATTTACAAGGGTTTATCACAAAAATCTGAGTGATATTTGGAAGATATTTGAGGATTTGGATGCAAACAATACCTTAATTTTTGATGACACTCCATATAGGGTGATGTGGAACATGCCAGGGACATATCTTATATTTCCAAAGATGTGGAGGCAAACTTCCGAGCAACTTCAAAACTTCTTGCAGAGAACCATAATTCCATGGTTGGTAGGATGGTTGTATGCAAGAGATAAGAGAGTCTATACATACAACACAATTGTAAATCAGTATAGTGATTCTGAGACAAATTATGTCCTTGGTGTGTACTTGTCAACACGAAAGCATTGAATAAATATGGCTATAAGATGCTTTTTTTATTCTAGTGTGTATCTTTCAACATTTGTATAATTTGATATAGTCTTTTTTTTTATATATAAAGGTGTGTCAATTTTATGAACACTTGAATGGAGTGCACCCTACTCTAAGGGGACTTCAATGTACTATTGGAGTGCATCCTATTGTAAGGGGACTCTGATGTATTGCTAGAGTGCACCCAAATTTTTGGGGACTCATTTTTTATTTGATTGGGGCCTATGTTGGGTCATATAGTAAAAGAAATTCATTTTTTGTCAATTCATATCGAGGTTGCATTTATTTGGAACTATGAAAGAATTGATGTTTGATGTCAAAATAAAACTTGTAAGTGTGGATCAGAGAATTCATGGACTTTAAATATGTGAGAGGGATCTTTTTCTTGGGCACAAATGTTTGCTTCAAGAATTTTGTCATTACATACTTTATGTGAAAGAGTTTTAGAACCTAAAAGACTTTGAAAACAAAACTATGGAATCTAAGTGCATGTATTCTTGAATGGCTTGAAAGTTGATGTATACATGCATGTCGCCTTGATGAAGATTTAGATCTGACAAGATGGAAAGATATAATTCTTGGACGTTACCTTTGTCAATTTGGTAATAACATATTTAACTTTCTTTTAATATGGGTGGAAAATATATTATTATGTGCATTTGGAACCTAATTGCTTGACCTTCAAACCAAGATTCCTATGTTATTTTTTCATATACTTTTTTGTACTGAATTAAGATTGTGGATGCAAGGTCCACCACTTGTTCAAGCTAGATCTAAGAAAGTATATATACTGAGTCTTCAAACTAGTAAACCAAGGAAGAGAGAAGCAGGGTCCATCACTTGTCCAAGCTCATCTCTAGACAACATAGAGAGATGTTATGTCTACTAATTGTCCAATATAGTCATGGAGAAATGATAGAAGGTTGATCCACTTGTCCAACCTATCATCTCTAGTAAAATGGGAGGTTTGGCCTTAAGATTCACCATGTAACCAACATATACTTCATTGTATTATGAAGAGTAGAAAAGAAAAGCTCCACCACTTGTCTAAGGTAGTTCCAAAATCAACATGGAGAGAAGCAAGCTTCACCATTTGTCCAAGATAGGTTCCATTAAAACATGGAAAACCTCATATATGTTGTACATGGAAGCTTTTTTCCAAGGTCCACCACTTGTCCAAGCTAGGATCCATTAAAACATGGATAGAAACAAGGCTCCACAACTCGTCCAACCTTTATAGCTGCGAAGTGTACCGGTTGTCTAAACTAGGCATGGGAAAATAATAGAAGGTCCACCACTTATCCAATATATTATCTCTAATAGCATGGGAGGTTTGGTCTCAAGATTTAGGAATTGGCTGACCTGTATTTCATTGTATTATGATGAATTTGGTTTTAAAGTCAACTACTTATCCAAGCTATAAGTTTATATCTTGAATGGTATTCCTTCCCATCACTTAGAAAACCAATGATATGTTGTACATGGGGGGTTTGTTACAAGGTCCACCACTTGTCCAAGCTAGTTTCATTGAAACATGGATGAAGACAAGCTCCACCATTTGTTAAAGCTAGACTCCATTGAAATCTAGAAAATCCATTCTATGTTGTACATGGGGTTTTTGTTTTAAGGTCCAACACTTGTCCAAGCTAAGATCCATTGAAACATGGAGTAGAGAAACACTCCACCACTTGTCCAAGCTAGGCAACATTGATAGTAGTTGGTTTATTTTGAAGATCCACCACGTGTCTAAGCTAACTCTATTGAAACATAGAGAGAAGCAAAGGTCCACCAACTGTTCAAGCTAGGCTCCATTGAAACATGGACAGAAGCAAGCTCCACCATTTCTCCAAGATAGACTCCATTGAAACATGGAGAGAATCAAAGGTCCACCATTTCTCCAAGCCAAGATCTAGTTGTCCAACCTATAAGGTTATATCTTAAATGGTAATCTTTCTAATCACTTGGAATACCCATGATATGTTTTACATGGGGGTTTTGTTCCAAGATCACCACTTGTCCAAGCTAACTCTATTGAAACATAGAGAGAAGCAAAGGTCCACCACTTGTCCAAGCTAGTCTCCATTGAAACAAGGAGAGAAGCAAGCTCCATCATTTCTCCAAGATAGGCTAGCATGGATAATGCATTCACCTTGAAACCAACCTTCCTATGAGGCAATAGAGCAATGCTACATATTTTATGTATGCCCCATGCCTCAAATTAAGAAGTTATAGATTAGAAGTGGACCTTGCTTAAATGTCACATGCAATAAATTAAGGAAAAATAGCCAAGTGGATTGTATTCCTCAATGGATCCTTACTTTCACAAGTTGTGAACCTTGAGTCACTTTACATTAACTTGGACAAGTGGTGGACCTAGAAACCAAGCTCTCCATGTTGAGATAAGTTGTAGGTAGGACAGTAGAACATAGACAACGATAATGGATGCAATATACTCCTCCCTCCTAATAATCCAATTGATTGAAACCATGATATTTTAGTTGTTTTCATTGTGTATTGTATGTGCATAAAGTGGAATGAGACCTTAAGAAAACTCAAATTTTTGACAAAATCTCTATATTTTATACATGATATATTGAAAGTTGTCCAACCTGGAATTGGGATTTTCCCACTTTACCTAATATGGTCTTCTAACCCGATACTCGTAATGGGAACCTATTTATATCCTTGGGGTTTACCATGGTAATTACCGAGTATTACGACTGATTCACTGCCTTATCACAGGAAGCGTTCCCACCTAAGTGAAACTATCTACACCGTCTCATCCCTTCCCCCTTTCATGAAACATTTGGCAAGATGCCAAAAAATTTCAGAAAATTCCCTGTCTGATTTCTGAAGCTAAAAAATCCACGTCTGATTCTGGTTATGGGGACCGGACTTGACCCAATGGATAGAGAACCATTGGAATCATACCCCAGTATCTTTCCACTGAACTAGCTTCGTTTACCCTTTGGCCTGGATGGCGTCTAAGAAGTCACAGTGCCAGCATCTCCTTCTGAATGAGTCTGTAAATGGCCTCCTACTCAAGCTGATCCCGCCTTTCCGTGGTCATCTCCACTTCATAAGGCGTAAGAGAATGATAGGTCTTGGTGTCAAGATCATAGAGCGTGCGTCTTCCTTTGGTGATCCTAGTTCTGGCCAGCTTGTGACAATGCGAAGCAGTATGGATCCATCCTTCTTGCCCCCTTTGAATACTGGAAAAGAGATTTTCAGTGAGGATGTGTCATCATTCTGATTACCGCTAGTCTTGCTACTTCTCTTCTTAGATTCTAAACGGCGCTTGGGAGTCTTCTTACAGTTGTCAGTATCTGCATCCCAATCAATATCTGTTTCTGTCTCTGTGTCAATGTCCTCTCTGGCCCGTCTACTGGAAGTGTGGTGACTGCCTTAAATACCTTTGGTACCCTCATCCCCCTGCCTGGACCGAGAACTTTTGGCCTTCCGTGCTTCCCTCTCTACCCGTCTGCGTCTAGAGTTACTGGAATGCTGTGAGTCCTGTGTCTCATCAGCCTGACTATGCTCCTCATGAGCCTCAATGTCAGTTATCCTCTCTTGCTTAGGGTCAGATTCTCTTCCCAACTCCTCAGGAATAGGATCAACACGGATGGTGTATTTCTGGCCATGACTGGTTTTGGGTGCCATTGCTGTAGCTGAGAACTTCCAACTGGGAGAAGAGTGTTTCAGTCAACGAGCTTCAACTTTAGCCACCGTGATCGCCAAAATGGAATTGGAGCTGATCTCTTGAGATAGCTAATCCAGTGTTAGAAGATTTCAGCTACTGGTGATGCATTAGTTCAGACAGTAGACTGGACAAAGGAACAGAGACTGGACTAGAATACATCTACTGGAATAAGAACCAGACTAAGTACTGAGAATGATATTTAGATTCAGATTCAGATTCAGATTATTGAGTACATAGAAGGTATAACTGGAATATACTGCCGTAATTGGAATTACAGATAAAGGATTACAATGAATATGATGTGGCTTATGAAGAAAAAGATAGACAGAGTCCAGCCGACAACTACCACCAATGATTGACAACTCGAGTACAATTGCCAACAAATGCCACCAAAACGCTAACCCTATTACAATGTAATGGGACCTATTTATATGCCTTGGGTTTACCATGGTAATTACCATAGTAATTACTGACTGATTCACTGCCCATCTCACAGGAGAGCGTTCCCACCTAGTGAAACTATCTCAGCCGTCTACACCATGGGTGTAGTTTTTACTGGAGTGCTTATTTTTTAGGGATAAATGGAGTAGTGGCCAAAGTTTTGAAAGTGCCAAGGAAAGAGTTAGCATACACATACAAGAAAATTCAACCATGATGTAACATAATCAAGAGAATATAATTAATATTGACAACTTAGACTTATTGGAATTAGGGTTGAAGGAAAACACACACAGCTTGGAGAAGAAGAAGGAAGCTCAAGGCACACAACAGAGATTGTATAATCTAGTGTGCAATGGAAATATAATAGCCCTAGAGTGATGGGTGTATATACAATGCACGGGGGAAAAACCTCCTAGTGAGGGAAAAAATGCCCCAACGGTGTATGAATCTACTGACCTGTGAGACTGCAAATTGGATGTCTGGCCTCATGTTGCATACATAAATAAGGTAGCCAATACCAGTTTGGTAAAGAGTGACATCGGTAGGATCACCAACATCATGGGACTTAATTTCAAACATGTTTCCATGGGAGTGGCAATAGGTTTGCAATCCTCAAGTCCAAACTTACATAGCAAGGTCTCTATATAACTTGTCTGACACAAGGCAATACCACCATCACATTGCTTAAACTGTATACCCAAGTAATGATGCAAAATCCCCAAATATTTCATCTTGAAAGTAGCATTCAAATCAGCTTTAAATTCAACAATATGTCTCTAACTTGCTCCAGTGATCAATAAATCATCCACATAGAGAACCACAATGAGAAGTATATCACCCTCACGCATTACATACAATGTGATTTCTGTTAGACTATTACGAATGCCTAAATGAGTTGCCAATGCACATAGAAAATGCACAATAGTCATACGACAAGTGGGAGCAAAAGTCTCTTCATAACTATGCCTTTTTGTTGTGCATAACCCTTTGCAACAAGTCAAGCCTTATAGCGATCAATCTCACCATCCGGCTTGCGTTTCAACTTGTAAACCCACTTTGTACCAATGGCCTTTTTTCCAGGAGGCAAATCACATAAAGTTCACGTGTCATTTTCTATAAGTGCATCATATTCTGATTGCATGGCAGCCATCCAAGTTTTTGAATTCTGTGCTTCATCAAAAGATGGGAGGTTCCTCAACATCACATAAACTAGACACATCCAAATCATAACAATCTGATGCATAAGATGCATGGCGAGAACTTGAACGAGTACGACTAGACAAAGGTGTATCCAATTTACTGTCACGCAAAGTATGCACCAGCCAACCCTTTCCTCATCAAGTACATCATGTACATCTGCATCAATAATAGGTTGATGTGTAACATTTTTAGAGACCCCCATAGGTTGTACATTTTCCTCATTGGAATTTACATTTGAACTTCTACCACTAAAAAGAAGCAACAAAGTGTCATAAATGTCCTGTGAGCTTACATTACTATCTATAATACATGACAACAAGGGCTGAATAGAATCTTCCACAAACAAAACATCCCATGAAACCAAGATACACTTTGTTTGCGGATGATACAACCTTTAACCCTTGCTTTTAGCACTATAACCGACAAAAATACATTTGATAGTCTTATCATCCAATTTTTTGTGCTGCTTTTGTGGCACCAAAGCATATGCCAAACAACCAAAAACATGCATGTGCTCAATAGAAGGCTCTCTATCATGTCATGCTTCATATGGAGTCATAGAATGCAAAGATTTTGTAGGACACCTATTAAGTACATAAGTGGCACACTTAATAGCCTCAAGCCAAAAAGAATGTGGTAAAGCTTGAATTTTGACCATATATCATGCCATTTTTGTAAGAGACTTGTTTTCCTCTCAACAACACCATTTTGGTGAGGTGTATACGACATTGTACATTGGTGTTTTATCCCACAACTCGCCATAAATGCATTAAATTCATGAGACATATACTTCCCCCCTCAATCTGAATGAAGGGTTTCCATAGTACATTTCGGACAATTTTCAACCATAGCTAGAAATTGCTTGAAGTACAAAAACACTTCGGAGTTTGCCTTAAGCAGATACACCCATGCATGCTTAGAGTAATCATCAATGAAGGTCACGAAGTAAAGGTAATTGCTCAAGGACGGAGTTTGCATGGGCCCATAAACATCACTATGCACAAGCTGCAACCTGCATGTGGCCCTAACTGAACCATCCTTTGGAAACTTTGAATGTTGCATCTTAACCAAAATACAGCCTTCACAAACATGTTTGACAAGTGCTTCTAGAGGAGGCAAAGAAGCAACCATATTGGATTTTTGCAAATGCAATAAACTGGCAAAATTCAGATGCCTAAAACGTGCATGCCAAATTTTTGTATATGAAATAGCCTTAGAATCCACATGTATATGGTAATAAGATCTAGTTCATGGTGTAACACTTGATGATGGTCGTAGAGTTGTTAACTATCTTGTTGGCAAGCTACAGAAAGCAATGGGAAACCCTACTTTGCAAGAGAAGGTTCAAAGTCAAATTTAAGCCATTCAAGTTTCCCCAAGTACCCAAGAAAACAGAGTTCCTGCGAGGACTCTTAGTGAGCCATCCCAAAAAGAAATCTCTTTGGGTAATGAAGAGGAGATACATGAAGGACCTCCAAGGCAAATTGTTTGAGCAGAAGAAGTGTGTTTTGAAGTTTTAAGGGAGAGGTATGAAAGCGATAACCCTTCTACCTTTGAGAGTGATCTTTCCCCAAGAAGACAACGGGCATGGTGGTCACTTAACCCTCCCAAAAAGAAGAGGAAGTCATCAATCACTGCCTCCCACGCAAATCCAAAGAAGAGAGAAAGAAATCCAAGCAAGAGGAAGCGAAGAAAGTGATCACCATCCTTGCCTTCTTCTTCCTCTTCCTCTTTGTCATCACCATCTTCTAACACAGAGAGCAGCAACTCGACGAAAGAGAGAAAAGAGAAGGGGTATACGGAGGAGTTATGCAGCATGGAAGAGGACATGTAAGTTGAAAATATTTAAAAAGGGAGGAAAGAACATCACTCTTCTTAACTATGATGTAACCTTTGGAGCAATTGATAAAGTGTTGACTTCTATCCAACAATTTGACGCGCGTTTTGGAGATGAAGATTTCTCAAAATCTTCAAAGCTTTGAAATGATTCCATGCATTTCCAAAAGTCATCCCATTAATGGTAGACAAGCCTACGTGCTCAAGATGAAGCTCCAAAGACATGGAAAGTTTTGAGGATTGCTATTATGAAGCAATTCCTTGCAAGTGATGCCAAAGACAAAGTCCTCATGGAATGGCAAAGCTTGAAGATGGTCCCATATGAGTCTATTCAAAAGTATGTGGATAAGTTTATCTCAAATCCAATGTCTAGAAGAAGATAGACTTTTCATAACAAAAGCAACAATTTTGTGTTGGCCTATTTGAGGAAATGAGTGGATGTGTCAACACTATCTTGACGGTCATACATCACACTACGATCATCCCGATAATTCATTTTAAAAAAGGGAGTAAGAAGGGCTCCAAACCAATGGAAGCTAAGGAAATGAGTGGATGTGTCAACACTATCTCGACGGTCATACATCACACTACAATCACCCCGAGAATTCATTTAAAAAAAGGGAGTAAGAAGGGATCCAAACCAATGGAAGCTAAGGAACCAACTGAGCCAAAGGGGAAGAGCAATGCGACACAAAATTTTGTGTTGGCCTATTTGAGGAAATGAGTGGATGTGTCAACACTATCTCGATGGTCATACATCACACTACGATCACCCCGAGAATTCATTTTAAAAAAGGGAGTAAGAAGGGCTCCAAACCAATGGAAGCTAAGGAACCAACTGAGCCAAAGGGGAAGAGCAATGCGACACAAAATTCTCCCAAGGCTAACAACAACAACAACAAAAATAAAGAAAAGGCAAATGAAAAAGGCTACAAGGGTAAAAAAAAACTTTCTTCAAAAGAGGTTGAACATTATTGTAAAGATAACAAATTTTTCAAGTGTGGGGAGCAAGGACATGTTTTTTGAGCATGTCCAAAGAGAAGTGAACGTAATGACCCTCCTAGAGCCACCATGGTGGAAGCTCTAAAAGAGGAAGTCCATTGCAAAGGAGTACCACTCTCTTATTAGTGGGAAAAAGTAAGAGAACATGATGCTTTCATATTGTTTGATCCTAACTCTACCCACAACTTTCTTTGTGTTGAGCTAGCTCCTAAACTAGGAATTCATGACTTTGAGATGGAAGATGTGGTAAAAGAAAATGGAGCTTTCAAAGGGCAAGAGACCTCAGTCACTCCATTGATTGGGAAGCTAAGGCTCCATGTGCAGAAAAGTCCTCTTTTTCTATAGAGGCAAGGATGTTGCACTTGATGTAAATAGTGCGGGAAACACTATACCGCTTGTACATACTCAAGCTTTAAACAAAGTAATGAAAATTTTTCTTTCTTGTTACATGATTTTTTCAAGGAGTCTAAGAAAGATGCATGTATTCCTAATGAAATTAAAATGAAACTAAAGAGGAGTTAGAATTCTCGAGTTTCCTAAATGAGTTTCAAGATGTGTTTACGGTGACATTCCTAGGGAGCTAGCTCCAAAAGAGGACAAGATAATCATTCCATAGAACTTCTATCTGGTAGCTCACCTTCTAATTAAGTCTCATCGGCTCAACAAGAAGAGATTATGAGGCAAGTGAACGAGCTTGTGGTAAAAGGGATGGTAAGGCCTAGTTCATCTCCACTTTGTTCACCACTTCTATTCATACAAAAGAAAGATGGTACTTATAGAATGTGTGTGGACTATCCGACACTTAATTGGATAGCCATAAAGAATATATTTCCTATTCTGAGGATAGAAGATGTATTTGATAAGTTACAAAGGTCTACCTACTTTAGTAGAATAGATCTCAAAATCATTAGATAACGATTGTGCCTAAAAATATTCATAAGAAGGCCTTTCATAAAACTTTTCGCCAATAGGAATTCTTGGTATTTCCTTTTGGACTTACCAATGCACTAGCTCCTAAACAAATGATGGAGAGGCTTGTTAGACCTCATCAAAGTTTCATGAGAGTGTTCTTCAATGACATTATCATTTACTCTAAGTCTATTGAGGAACATAAGAAGCATCTTTAGGTAATATTTCCAGTTTTGAGAGATAATAAGCTTGATATTAATCTAAAGAAAGTGAGTTTTTATTGAAGGATATTCAATATCTAGCTCATATTCTCACAAATCAGAGATCCCAATGGACACTCAAAAGTTGGAAGTAATAAAAGAATGGCCTATACCAATGAATCTACATGAATTGAGAAGCTTTATAAAAATGTGTGCATACTATAGAGGCTTCATAGAAAAATTCTTATTGATAGTAGATCCATTGTATGATTTGACTAAAAAGAACGTTAAATTTTTTTGCTGCAAAAGAGAATGGATCTTTTGAAAATATTAACGCGAAGCCTACCTCTCAACCAATGTTAATATTACTAGACCTTTCAAAGCCTTTTGAAGTCCAGTGTGATACTTGTGGATAATGCCTTGGAGCTGTTTTTCTTTAAGAAGGACATGCCATAGCATACAAAAGTAGGAGATTGGATGACCAAGTAAATAATCTAGGCATATATGAAAAAGAGTTGCTAGCTATTTTACATGTCCTAGATGCGTAGAAGCATTATCTCCTAGACACTCCAATTATTTTGCCCACATATCACCAAAGTCTAAAGTACTTTTTGATGCAGTGATAAACATATGAGGTGGGAAAATACTCTTTTACAATCTAACTTTCATATTGGTCACATATCTAGTAAGCACAACCAAGTGGTCAATGCTCTTTCACAAAGACCAAGGGTAAATGATGTATCAATAGCTACTCACAATGGTCTATCCTCTATAATAGATGAGTATGCTACGGATCCAAACTTCAAAGTTATAATGACAGTGATTACATTGGAGAAGAAAGGGAACCGTACAATGTGCAAGATGGCTATCTTCTCTATGGCAATAGGTTATGTATTACACATAGCTTATGTGAAAGAATATCATGTTCTACCTTATGCGGGCCATAGAGGGATTCAAGTTACTCTCAAGGGAGTAGATATGTACTTTTATTGGCCAACAATGAAGGAATAAATACTGGACTATGTTGCCAAATGCACTGTATGTCAAAAGACAAAGTATGATAGAGGAAAGCAGCGTGGATTGCTTCACCCATTGCCTATACCCAATTCTCCATTTCATATTTGGATTGCCAAGATCCATTCATGGGAATACAAGAAGATGGACAATAATAGACCGGTTTAGTAAGCAAACGCATTTTACACTGGTCAAAAAGACTTAAAATACACCTCTTTATCTCACAAGTCTTTAAGTACCATGGCTTACCAGCATCTATAGTATTCCCGATAGAGATCCTAGAATGACTAGAAAATTTGGAAGGGTCTCTTTGAGAATCTGGGTACTAAGATGAATTTCTCCTCGGCCTATCACACACAAACAGATGGCCAAAATGAGATAGTAAATTCAGCTATTATTGATTTACTTAAAGCCTATGTTAGGTAAGTAGATCAAAGAGACCAATGGGAAGTATTTACCCTTAGTAGAGTATACGTATAATAAAATTGTCCATACTTCTACACAAAAGGCACCTTTTGAAGTGATTGAAGGAAGACCCAAATCCCATTGATAGTCCAGACACTTGGGAAGATATTTTCTACCGATGAGTATAGTAGATACCTTAAAGAATATTTTCAAAAGATTAAGGAAACTATATTCATCATGCAACAGAAGAAAGAGGCTACTGCTAATAAGCATAGATGAGCCTTGACCTTCAAAGAGAATGATAGGGTATTAAGTTTTTCAAAGCACACCTAATCCATACTACACGCAAGGGGACACAAGGACACCCCACCAAAAATATTATGTTAGCTTAACAAAAATATATTATGGCCCATTTTAAATTCGTAATCCTATCAATGAAATAGCTTACAAGTTAAGGTTACTTAGCACTTGGCTCATTCATAATTCCTTTCATGTGTGCCCCTTGAAACCTTATAAGGGCAAACTACCCAAAGATCTGGTAATTAAAGAATCGCCCAAGTTTGAAGTCAAGAAGAGATTTTGCAGCGAGAGCATTCTACGACATGAAGACAAGGTTTTAAGAAGTGGTAAGACTATCCGATGATATCATGTCAAATTTAAGAAGAACTGTCCTTTTGAAGATGCGAGGTGGATGCAAGACATCCAACTAAAGGATAATGTAAACCTTGTAAATACTTACAATGGCTCCTATCAAAGATAAGAACTAGGTATGATTAAGTATGTTTTATAATTTTTTTTTCTTATTTTGACTTTAAGATTTCTTTTAAATGTTCATAAGTTTTAAGGGTATGTATACCATGAATCATGCTTGTGGCAGCTTAGTCTCTCAAGCATCTAGTAGACATTGCCAATCTACTATGAAAGATTTCTTTTAAATGTTCATAAGTTTTAAGGGTATGTATACCATGAATCATGCTTGTGGCAGCTTAGTCTCTCAAGCATCTAGTAGACATTGCCAATCTACTATGAAAGATGATTAGGGTTAAGTAAAGACATGCTTGTGACAACTAAGTCCTTCAAGCACAAAGTAAAGTTAGTCATTAGTGTGGAAGAATGTTGATGTGTAAAAAT
Source organism: Adiantum capillus-veneris (assembly GCF_014529385.1). NCBI lineage: Eukaryota > Viridiplantae > Streptophyta > Polypodiopsida > Polypodiales > Pteridaceae > Adiantum > Adiantum capillus-veneris. Next base: position 118,657,068 of record NC_140931.1, read on the forward strand.
GGATCCTCTACCCAAAGCAACAGGGGTAGCTATGAATTTATATTCCCTACTCCATAGTTGAGGACGACTTTGATTTCCAAGGAGAGGTAATGTCGTAAAAAATAATTTCTAACCTTCTAAAAGTATTTTTCATTTTAATTTGGCCATTTAAGTCTGGACAAAATAAAAGAGAACCAGTGAAGTTGATTTAAGTACTTATGGACAAGCCAGAAGTCCATAAAAGAGCAAAGGGTAATTGCTATTTAGTTATCCTAGAGATAGGTACAAGTCAAGGAAGGATGAATATATCCTGAGAAGCCTAGTTCAAAGGTACATGACAAAGGAGATGACCTAGAGCAAATGTAAGAGCCTAAATATAGAAAGTAGCTATGCTAAGTTCAAGTCATTAAAATAACTCTTCAGACTCCAAGTATGAAGTCTGGGAAGCCTTATAGTAAATTTGTAACTTGCCACAAACTTTGGGGATTCACTAATAGTAATGAAGGGATGTCACCTGCGTACAACCAAATTAGAGTAACCCCCCTATATACGGCTCGTTCCATACCAACCAACCTCTCTATATACAAACATTGTTGCAATAAATTAATCCCCCCTTATCTTACATATATCGATATTCTACAAATTTTTTGGCAACACCCGTCCTTATAGGGATATAAATTTCAAACCAAAACATGTGCTACCTACTTAGTAGGATTCCCACATAGGATCTAAAGCAACAAAAATAAAAATGTATAAAATTTCTTTGAATGAAAAATCATTGAAAATATTGAAAATAAATGACCATAAGAAGATTAAAGCTCTATTCAAATAAACGACTATAAAACACCCACCACTTATAAAGTCACCACTCAATTACAAGTTAATTGTTTCAAAGTGACTACCAATCTCCACACTGATAATCTGAATAAATTGTTACAAAAAATAGCAAAACAATTGTCGCAACCTTCAACTTTTCCATACAAACGTGTCAAACTAAGAACACTTAGTACATAGAATTGAGATGCTACATAAAATCTATGGCAATGATTGTTCAACATAACAAAGTAGTCTTACGATCTCATAATTACCAATTTTCTGTTATTGCAACTTCTGAGATACAAACATTTAAATCCGCACAATGTCTTGTGTTCTACCTCGAAAAGGTCACCTAGTATAACATGCTTGTATCACAAGCGTGCATACTTTTACAAATCCCTATGTACCACAATTTTCTCCCTTGTACCCTTTTCTAAATTTCAACTTAATTTAAATAGCCTTAACCACACATTTATTTTTATGGGAACGAGAATAAAATTCCGTCTTTAAAAGCTACATTTCCCTTTTGAAATCACTTTAAAATGGAATCTTTTTCCCATAATAATCACAATCCAATAAAGAGCCTTGTCACTACAGACAAATTTCAAAACCAAGAAGCATCTTATATACATATCCAAATGACCATATTATGACTTTTTGTAAAAAACTTTTGCAAGGACACTGTAATTGGATAGTTGTAAATGTGGTGTGGTGTATACATGGCCATAAGCTTGTTGTGTTGTGCTTTAGTTAGTTAGGTTGGTCTTTTAGAAATTGTTTTTAAACTTTTGGTGGAAGTACAAGGTGCCTTACTTTAGCATTTATATACTCTAATTTTCCAAGGTGCTAACTAGGAAAGGAGCCAAACTAAGCAAGCACCATCATAAGTATTGCTTTTGTGAGGACGTCATGTTTGGCATACTTGACCAAAGCATTTCCAAGCAAGACGTGATTCTCCAACAGTCCCTAAATAGCAATCTCATCTTGAATTCCCTCACTCATGTCAAAGTTGTCAATGGTTGATGGGGTAACACAAACATGTACACTCACTATTACCTCTTAAAGCTCAAAGCAAGTTCTTACTCTATAATCCTCTCTTAAAGCTCTTCCTTGTGATACTCTCTCTCCCTCCTATCATTAACCAACTTTAAAGAAGACATGATTTTTTTGGCACCATGTGTGTGTATGTTGGGTGGTATAATCTTTGCTTAAAGCTAGTTCTAAGCATATGGGGGCAGTATCACATATGAAGACGTGTGTCGTTCTACATTCTAGAAAGTAACTTCTTTGTCTGCTTTTTGTCTGGATACTTGTCTGTACACACTTTTGAAAGTCTTAAAAGATCTAAGAAAGTGGCACACAAATAGCAAAATGATGTCTCCAAACCTAAGATATAAAAGTTGGGCTCCTGTCTAGGACCATCACCAAAGACATTCTTAACTTTCAAACCGGTTTCTAAAGGGCATTTTGCCGGTTAGTCCTTCTAACAATAGACTGCACAAAATAGTCTCCTTCTTAATTGAAGGGAAAATTTAGGTTGACCCCTTCAAGCGCAAGGTGGTTTGTAAATGAACCATTCTTACGCAGTGTTGACAACCATTTGAAGGACAGAAGGGTAATATGATGGATTATAACACAATCTTTTAAATAAAGCTCACACTTTTTGGCCTTGAACATAAAGGTTCCTTGCATTTTTTGGCCAGTTGCATCGAAGGGCATTTTCTTTCGAGAACTAGTTTTGAAAAATCCCAACCAGTTATTTTACATGTATCACCAAACACTGATTTGGGTCCAAGACTCCAACTATTTGCTCCATTTGTCTACCCCCAATCTCTAGTTTCAATAAATCTTTCATTTTAACTAGACTCTCAAATCAAAAGTACTTAAAATTTTCAAGGTTTTTTCATTAGGATCCCATTGTTATTAACATCTACTTATTAACATCTAGTCTTACTTACGCATACATGGTTTTTTTTTTTTGGAAAAGAAAACACCCCACCATGTCTGATGATGGTTACACAAAACATCAAGCATTGGCACAAGGGGCCAAGAGAGAATGAGGCTTATACCCCTTCCCTCATACTCACCCCTCCCCTTATATATAACCTTCCCCATATATATACGGTATGAGCATGAGATAATAGGGGGCCACTCCCTATTGTATACCCCCCCTCTCGTGCACTCACATGGTACAATACGAAAATACACAGTGAATTCTCCGAGGCCACAAATAGCCTAAATTTAGTACATTTTGGGAGCAATTTGATGGCACCTCCAAAGCATTGTGATAAGGTTTTGCAGAGGAGGTGAAGTTTTAAAGCCCAAAGGTTAGTTTTATTTTTACCTAATTTTATCTTAATTTAGTAGGTCTTAAATTAGCAAGTAGGATTAGCCCAAGTCAACTTCATAAAGCCTCCAAGGTTTGAACAAAGGTCTTGCACCCAAGATAAATAATCAAAGGGATAAGTTTATGGTTTTTAATAAGTAAAAGGGAAAAGCTAAAGCTTAAGGTTAGATGAGCCCTCCTTATTTATAAAGTTGACTCTAGTCCTTCGTTTCTAAGCTTGGCTAGGCTACATGTCCAAAGTAACACCAACTTGCTTTATGTGAAGTTAGCAAGTGTATGTGAGTGTGTATGATGTGTACACTTGTCACGAAGAGTCCAAGGAAGGAGGGGGAAAGTTTCTCAACTATGGAATGATGTACAAGTGTCTAAGTATGAGCAATTTGAGATTTGGAGCGAGCTTCTCGAGTGAATTTTTTTCTAATATTGCTCAAGTGACCAAATATTTAAAAAAATCTCGCTCCAAAAAGAGATTTCGGAGCAAGCTTCTGGAGTGACCTATTTTTTTCTCCCCCCCCCCCCTCCCCCCCCCCCCCCCCCCCCTCCCTCTCTCTCTCTCTCTCTCTCTCTCTCTCTCCCCCCCCTCCCTCTATCTCCTCTCTCTCACTCCCCTTTTGTCTCCTGCTATCTCTCCCTATCTCTATTTTTCTCCCACTCCTTCAATCTCTCTCTCTCTCTCTCTCTCTATCTCCCAATCCTTCTCTCTCTTGCTCTCGCTCCCTCTCTCTCTCTCTCTCTCTCTCTCTCTCTCTCTCTCTCTCTCTCTCTCTCTCTCTCTCTCTCTCTCTCTCTCTCTCTGAGCTAGGCCTAGCCTTCCCCTTCCACAGTCCCCCCCCCTCGGGTGAGGGGCAACCCTGGTGGGGGGGGGGGGGGTTAAGGTTTAGTTCTTCCCTTCCGTACTCGAGTCCTCAACCCAACACCCTGTGACAATATTGCAGACCTCATACAACAAGCTCTCATGACTCTCTCTCTACTCGAGTCTTGCAGATCCCATACAGCAAGCTCTTGCGACTCTTGCTCTGCCCTGCTCTACTCAAGTCCTAAACCCAGGGCTGTGACAACATTTCAGATCCAATATAGCCGGCTTCAAACCCTCTGTAGTAGGCTTCAATAGCCAGCAGTCCATGTCTTTCTCAACAGACCTCGAGCCCGTCGCCTTGTACACTAACAACCGTTTACCCGCCGTGGTTTCTTTTTTTGTGCTAGGTAATTTGACCTGCTGGAGCTTTGTTCCGCAGGCACCAGTTCTTGCGCACTTTTGCGACGATGACTACTCCTAGCACACCGGCTTCATGTGCATGCAAGAGTTTTCTTGCTGTGTCAGTCGTCCCCAAGAAGGAATCCCTTGTTTTCCAAGAAGTCAGAATCTCGGCTCTTGAGGCCCAAATCCAAGAGCTTATTGGGGACAATGTATCCCTCAGGCACAACACTTACATAAGCTTGAGGTCACAAAGGAAGTAGAGAGCCAAGCTCTCCTTATGTAAGCATGAGAGGTTGAAGCCTCCATTACGGAGTCCGTCTCACGATGGATCAAAAGGAAGTCCGAGAAGTCACAGATGGCATCACACAGAAGATCAACACCTAGTTAAAGGCCTCCCTCCAAGAACGCAAGCTACGAGAATCCCTCGGCCTTAAAGTGAGGATCAGAGGGCTCCCATCACCATGTTGTACCACCAAGGACACTCTCAAAGGAGCAATCATGAAGCTCAATGACATCCTTCGACCTATCACTATTGAGTGCAACACAATCTCTTGGCTCAAAGACACAAATAGACGCTTGCCACCTGGGCAATGCACACGTACCTTCAAGGACAAAGAGGAGCGGTTGAGGCTTTTACGCCAATCTCCCCTCCTCAAGGGAATGAAGTTCTGGATCACTGAAGAGTTAACTATGAACCAACTCAAACTCAAAGCAAGCAAGCTCAAAAACATGCACGATGCCCGTAAACAAGGAAAATGGGTAGTTTATCAAATTGGGAGAGCTCTTATTCAGGTTTTTCAAGCTCCTAAAAAGACCCCGTTGCTACTGGTAAAAGATATGCCTTAGGTTTTTCCCCTCATTTTGTCATTTTGTCCCCCTTCTTTCCATTTTATGGATACTCGGCCCATGTGCCCCTTTGTATGATCCCCTTAAAAGCTAGTACTCCCAGGTCGAATCTTTACACCAACCAATTAAGTTGTATAGTCATATGATGGAGCTACCTTTGTAATGTTTTTATTTCGTCCCATAGGTCATATTTGACCTCCGAGGATGATAATCAATCCCTCTTTCTCTCTCTCTCTCTCCCTTTTTATATACCTCCCTCTCCCACTCTTCTTCTTCTTCTTCTTCTTCTTCTCTCTCTCTCTCTCTCTCTCTCTCTCTCTCTCTCTCTCTCTCTCCCCCCCCAGTCCCTCTCTCTCTACCTCCCTTTCTCTCCCTCTATCTTTATCTTGACCTCTCCTTGTCTCGCTTCCCGTTTCTTCCCGCCCCCACCTCTCTCTCTCTCTCTCTCTCTCTCTCTCTCTCTCTCTCTCTCTCTCTCTCTCTCTATCTCTGGGATTTATATGGAGCAGGTCCCCCCTCCAAAAGGCTTTGTATTATAGGTTTCCCCCATCAAGGGAGACATTTTACAATAAAATTCTTTGTGTTCCTTCAATAACTACCTAGTACAATGAAGATGGAAGCTTGAAGCACTAAGCAAACACTTATAAAACACAACATCAATTCCCTCACGGTCTCAGACCCAAGACCTCACACACCTTCGAAGATGGTGAGAGCTAGCGGGGTATGAGAGTAGATTGAGAGGAAGGAGTAGTCTTACGAGAAAGAAGTTTATCTCCTCACATAATCGCTCATAAAAGCTTAGCATAGCTTAGTAATTAGCATGGTAGAGGATTTGAGCATGCATTGAAGCTTGGCTCTTGGTTGGATTTGCATCACAAAGCCAAGAGTTGTTGTAGGCCTCCCTTTTCACAAGCTTGGAGTAGGTGATGAGCTTTCCATTAAAGCTTGAGAAGGAGAGAGAGAGTCTTCTTGCTCCACACATGAGATTGTGTGTGTGTGTGTGTGTGTGTGTGATAATTCCTTCACAAATCAGCCCCCTCTCTCATCTTGGTCGACCCCTCTTGCTAATTGCTCCTGCTGGCTCCCATTGGACATTTCCAAGCTTAGCCAATAGAAATTAAGAGGCATTACTGACAACCTTGTGACATTTGTGTCCCCCTTCCCCCTTTTGTGAGAGATTTAGGTAATTAAATAATGCAAGTAAACTCTCATTGAACCCCTTTTTCTTCTGGCCAATAGGAATCACGCAAGCCATTGGACTGCTGAATGCTCATTGGACCTCTTGGGAAATTGTCCAATAGTCTTCTAGAGAGCTTAATTCTTATTGGTTCTTTTATCAAGTGTTTTTAAATGAATTAAACTAGATTTACTCTAGCCTAATTTTCATTGGTCCACCTCTAGGGCCATACAATAGGATTTGAGTACACCTTGGGGGCAACTGGGTTAGGGAGCTGACATGTGTCCACTATGCCCTTTGTGTAAAGGGGCTTGCATGAGTGTGTGTGTGTGTTTTTCTCTCATCCCCTACTAAAAGGGCTCGCCCCTTCCTATGTTGGAGCTTCCAAAGAGTTTTTGGCACACTCACAAATCATCCAATTCCACTAAGCTTGACCATTTGGACTTACCTTTGAATTTTGGAACCTTAGCATTTTGGAAGTCTTAATGGGTTGATCCTAAGTTCTTTGGAGCCCATTGTTGCACATTGCTCTTTTGCAGATGCCCCTGCCTTTGGATCCCTATTTTCTCGCCTTTGGATCCCTACTGTGCCGGTCTGCGAGCTTAACCGATATTCTAGCTTTTTCTCCCCTAGTACTTCCCCATATTAAATGATCGGTTTAACATGAGAAAATCATTTAGAAGAACTAGATATTAGTTATTATGACATTAACTAAATTCGCAAATGTTGCAAATTTAACACATACAAATTTCTATGTTTAATTCTAGTCACCAAGAAATTTTGTTCCGCATGATAGTTGCAAAAATGTGAAGCATATAAGTAGTTGCCATGGATTTTTGCATGCACCTGCTCGTTTTGTGGGGTGAGCACGATGCAGAGGAGGAGAAGAGGTGTGCATATGTAGAAGAGATTAGGGAATCTTTTACGCTAACTAATGAATTTAATTTCCAACTTGTCAGTATGGTCTATTAAAAGTACAGACTAGAGATGAAAAAGATGCAAAAAACGACCAAACTAAAAAAAACAGCTTAAAAAACAATCTCATATTGAACCTTCACTACATACTTGAAAAGATATTGTACAAATGAACATACGTATCAAGCCAGTGCGTTGTACATATCCTCTCTCTCTCTCTCTCTCTCTCTCTCTCTCTCTCTCGTGTAGGTGTGTGTTGGATACAACTTGTGTGGGTTTGAGTAGGCAAGGCTCTAGAATTGCTACTTGCATAGAAATGAGAAGGGCATAGACACATGTTTGATCCAATGGTGTTGCGGGTAGGCACAAGTTGCATGACGTTGCAGTTGGTGAGGGGCTTAGATATGCAAGGAGGGCATCCGGAGGCAATTTCGATGCAAGGTGGTGAGGTGGTGGATGGGTGCGTGGAGGCTATTTGGAATCATTAGGCCTCTTCAAATTCTCTTGTTATGGGTATTTAATAACTATGTTTGTAGGCACTACTTGCTAACATCATTGTCTACAGTGGCTAACAATGTTGTAGGAAATACTAATCGTGTGGTAGGAAAACAGTTGTTCTTGGACGATGATGGAAGTAGTGCCTACTAAACGTATTGACCATAACAACATATTGTCCAAGCTAGCAACAAGTGCTCAACAAGAACCTTTCATGCCTTGCGCACTACCTTACATGTACATACATGTTTTAAATGGGATGTACGTTTGGGGGGAGCACGTGGGCCGTTCGATGCACGTTTGAAAATTCAGGAACCTTTATAAATTTGATGCTTGTAAATTGAGGTAATCTTGCACCACACTAATGAAGCCACGTCCATTTCCTAGCAAGCCACATGCTCTAACCACTATGCCTGCATGCAATTATTGAAATAAATGGTAATTGGATGTCTTATCTACTAACATAATATGGCGGAGTACATAGCCCTTTACACGTGTCTCTCTCTATGAGATGAAGGCTAAACGCCAAGTGAGATGAAGGGGAGCGGAAGAGAGAGAGAGAGAGAGAGGCCGCCGAAGGCAGCCGACAATACTCGTATTGTAAATGCGGGCCACCATCTATGGGCACCAAGATTTTTGCCTCCACCCTTGATCCCAATTGAGCACGTCCATGTGAGATAGTGTTGAAGCTTTCGTGAATTGAGAACACAAAAAATGAACATCTTTTGCCTCTTATTTGGAGTGAGTATACCTTGTGTATGCGTATACGAGAGAGACAGACAGGTCATACCTTGTGTGTGTGTGTGTGAGAGAGAGAGAGAGAGAGACGTAAGGACAATCCCAAGGACGTCAAAGATCTAGACGAGTTTTGAGCTCAAGACCTGATGATCAAGAGAGAGTGATTGTGCGAGTGTCAAAAGAACCCCTGTTGTGCCAACGTCAACTATGACCAGCCCTATACAGATGGATATACATGTATACTCTCTCTCTCTCTCTCTCTCTCTCTCTCTCTCCACAGATGTACACTCTCTCTCTCTCTCTCTTTCTCGGCTTTCTCTCTCTCTACATATTCAAAGTTCAATTGGAAGAAAGAAGAGGTTGAGGACACCTTGTACTCTACCAGACTTGGGCCTGCGCAGAAGGTGCCTGGAGCTCGGAGGGGCAGGCTCCTCAAGCGGAGCACTCCATAGCGTACAAAGGTTTCGAGAGAGGAGGATGCGTGCGGTGGCAACAAGGGTGTCAAATCGGGAGCTCTTCAACAGGAAGCATGCATGGCGGGGAGAAAAGATGTCGATGGTGAGGCAGAGGGAGGGACCTGGGGGTTGCAGAAGCAGCAATGAGCGGTCCAGCCAAAGGGTCACCTTCTCGTTCCAAGCTGGGTTGCGACCGCCACAAACAGTCTCTGTCCGTGCGAATGCAGCAGCTTCTTGCGAAGCACCCGCGTCGGCGCCTCCTTGTCCGCTGCCCCCTCCTGTGCCTGCACGCCCAGACCACGTCGACTCCGGCTTGTCGATGTAGGCTACTGCGTAGGTGCTCATCCTTCGCAGAAACCCTATCTTCTTCAAATCTTCTGCGCCGAAGATACAGACTTGCAACGGCACCAGCTGCTGCTGCTGCTTCTTCCCCATTCTCTTCCCACGATACTCACATTCCTTGCCCTCCTACGTAAATGGAAGGTGTCTAGATGAGTCCCCACGGGGAGGCGGGGTGGGTGCACGTCGAAGGTGTCTAGATGAGTCCCCACACCTTTTGGGGTGTGAGTGAGTGAGTGAGTGAGTGAGAGAGAGAGGGAGGGAGGGAGCGGGAAAGGGCACGGATGGATGCGGAGCGAGCGGTGGGATCAACGGGCTGGAGAGAAGCGCGTGGATCTTGGGGTGAATGGAAGGTGCAAAAAAATAGGTGCTCGTCGCAGGCAGCTAGACTCGAACTCTCGTCACCAACGTGAGCGTCCAATGCATTAACCGCTACGCCCACGACGTGTTCGTTGACATGTGGGCAAACCATGAAATGATAAATAAACTTAAACACGTTCCCTGCTTGTCCAAGTTTACTTTTTCGTGTTCTAGTTTACTCTGGCTCATCTTATGGTTGCGCACGTCTCGATCTCCGTGTCCTAATTTCGCTGTCGTAGATCCCATCGCTTGGGCTTCATTAAATTGCCCGTGCCCTTTAGTGCTGGGGGAGGGGGGAGGAGAGGGAGTGTGCACGTCGAAAGTTCGACCTCCAAATTTATCAGCTTCTGCACAATTGAAAAATGCATAAATGTCTTTCTATAGAACAAGATCCGATTGGTCACATCCTTCCAACAACGTCTTTAGTCAAGTGTGGCTCTGTGAAGGGGCTTAACATAGTGCTAATGTGTAAAGGACAATCTACATTACACCTTCCCCGTGACAATCGAACCCAAGTGGTACAAGCTATGTGGTGTTGACTAAAGGAAAAAAGGGCTTCCTTCGTTGAATGTGTTCAATTGTGAAGGATTGATTGCTCTCTTGTTGCAACAAGTGTGTGTTTTCATGGAGCTTTTGCACTATGTTGTATGGGCCAATCTAGCGACGCATGAAGGACTCGCTTAGGTCTTTGCGCATGATCGGATAATAAAGGTTAACTCTACTACCTTCCTCCTAATGTGGAGAAATCCTACCTTCATGGTGTGCCTTTTTTCCGATTTTCTTATGCTAAATCCTTATTGACCCCTCTGCTGAAGTCTTTTAAGCATGACATTGTACGGTGAATAATAGAATATTATCCCAATTCTATTGTAGGGAATCCACATAGCCAACAAATATATGATTGATTATTTAACTAAGTCTCTTCGTAAGGCCAATGGTATGAGGGTGGTATGGCGAAGCATGCACCCATTGACGAATGCCTCAAACTAGAGCTATTTTCTTATATACCTAGGGCTTAAAAATTGGCCAACGGCCGACGACTTTCTTTAGGCCTTCATACATGATAAGACATTACAACTCAAAAATCTATAGCTCTAGGATAATGTACATGGCTCTTGGAAAAAGTAAAGTATACTAAATAAAAAATGTGGCTTTGAACTCTATGTTCTACTAGGAGGGTGTTCGCAAGCTATAATGGCCAAACACTCCCCCCTTCCTAGAGGATGCATGTCCTCGTGCAGAAGATCTATCGATAGTTTTCGAAGGGTGGCTTCTCAAGGGACTTTAGTACTTTGTTGAACTTTGCTTCCCTTGCCATTATGTCTGCTTTGAAGGAGAGATCTTGAAGAGGATTGTTGAGCAAGGTACTTTGGTAGGCCGCATGCCTTGCTTGTAGCTCCTTTGTCAATGAATTGGGTATGTTGGAGTCCATTTCAAAGAACCCTATCAACAACGCCTCTTTGAAGGTCTTTACGTAGTTTGATGGCAAGAACATGATGTGGGCATACATGCCCATACTGACATTTTTGGACAGAGCCTCTTACTGATGCCATTGATGCCTCCAAGAAAAAATTCTCCTGAGTGCTCTGCTTTGTCAATGTTATCAAAAGATACTATAGAAGTGATAATCATTTTTTCTATTTTGCATGTCATTTGGTATATGAGATTTGGAACATCTCTCAATATTGCTATTGTAGCCCGGAGGGTGCGTAGCATGTATGCTTCTGTGGGCTTGGTGTTCTATTTAGGATTGGCAAGGACTAGATAGTTCAACACCATCTTCCTCCTGCTTCTCCACACTTTGTAGTTGCTCTAGGATTGTCTTCTAGGAATAGGATAGTAAGTCGGCTCGATCCTTGGATGTTGTGGTGCATGCCTATATATGGTTTCATCCTGAGGCCACTTTTCAAACCATCTCTTTCTCCATAGGGGCTGGATCTCAAGGATGAGTAAGATTTGTTCTTTGGTTACTGCTACTCCATAATCTCCATGGGCATTGGGTTCTAAGGAAAGAAGAAGTTTCTTCTTCCATAGGACAACTTCATGCTTCATTAATGGTAGGGCTAGCATGTCGTGGCCAAATTTTTTGATATGCTCATCTGGTTGAATCATCCATAAGATCGCAACTTCTAAGACGTTAGAGCTCATACTCCATATACTCTTTAGCTACACCATCTTAGCATCTTTGCTATCCATTGCTTTAGCTCATCTCGAGCATCTACTTCTGGTCTATCCTCATCTAGATCCTAAATACCCCCCACTGTTGATGTACTAGTGGGTAGATTTGTTAGTGGTATTTTCTCAACTCTTTCAAACTCTATGTTTATGGTTTGGACTATTGGCACATGTTCAGGTACTTGAGAGGTGCCGCCCAAATCCATAGCTTTTGCATTTCTAGCGAGCATTCCAGTCATCAACAATTTCCTTTGCAATTTCTCTTATTCCATCTCTACTCTAAGTGCTTTGACTTATTTTGAATTTGGAGTAAGATGAAGAGAAGTTGATGTCATTGTGCCCGCATCTTGATTGGCAAGGAGAGTGGAGAGAGTATACTTGACATCATCATATGAGTCATGAAGTTTTGAGTACTTCTGCTCCTTTTCCAGACTCTCTTCCATTTTGTCGTGCTGCACTTGAAAATGACTACTTGTGTCAATTTCCCTTTAAAGGCTTTATAGTTATCTTTAGTTTTGACTATTTTCATGATCATCTTTTCATACGCTGGTTGCAATGGAGGGATATTTCTTGTCATTATATCTTTCTATTTTTGTGATGAATCAATATTTCCTTTAGAATGTGGAGGGGACCGTGGTATGTCGGCCGCTTCTCCTTGTGCCACATCATGTTCTTCAGTATGTCGCATTTTCACATCGTATGGATCAAGTGTCTCTCTTTCATGTCCTTTGGTTTGTGTCTGTAAACTTTTTTGCTATGATATAATTCATTATAAAACATCAAAGATACTTGTAGGAGATTGAGAGAGAGGTCGTGTTGAATCATGTCCTTCTTCATTTACAGTGGTAGACGGTGGTGAAGATAGTTTGGGAGATGTGGTCTCTATAGGTTTCTCTAAAACACTTGTAATGGTAGCAATATCTTGTGCAGACTCTTCACGAGGTGTAGCTGGACTGTGAGGAGAATCCAAGATTGAATCAAGCTCTGGAGTCCTTTGTCTTTTGGACTCTACCTCTCTTTGTTCAACTTTACGCTTCAGTTTTTGATGGATTCTTTATCTCTATGCATCAACCAACTTGAGGTCGTCTTTTGAAGTCTGTCTTCTTTCTTCCTTAAGCTTTTGCAATCTAGCATCTAATCTTGAGTCGTCTGAATATGAGGAGGACAAAACTTTCTGAGTCTTGACAGCTTTCCTTTGCTCTTTAACCCTCTTGGCTAATCTTTCTACTTTGAGTCTCTGAGCCTCCTCCATGGATATTTTGACCTGTGTTCTTGGGATGTGCTCTTCTTGTTGTGGTCTTTTTGTGATTAGTATCAAGTAGATTGTGGTGGCCGACATGTAAGTGAAGTGCTTGGCATATTAGATCACTTGTAATCTTCACTTGCACTATAGCTCCGTATTTATATGTAAGGGTTACCTCACCGTTGTATTGGATGGTAAACATCAACTTGTGTGCTCTCTGAAAATCTGTGCTCCATGATGGTGGCAACCCAAAAAGATGTCTAGTTGCAGACATCTAGAACCATCAAGTACTTCAGGCTTCTAGTGTAGACTCCACAATACCTTAGGGAATATGGTAGCTTTCACTTTTGTTCCATTTACAACTTGGAATTTTCCAATGAATATGGTTGCTGGTATTTGCTCTAGGTCTTCATCTTTGATGTGTGCTTTCTTGTTTGATGAAATATCTACCACCTTGTAATAACGAATAGCTCCCCACTCCTTTGGCATACCTCTTTGAGACGTCCTACTAATAGAATACATCACTTTTAATGCCAAGAGTTTGTTCGCAAACTTGTCAAAAAGTCCGTTCTAGCACAAAATTGACCATAAACTCAAAATGGAACATAACTCGAGCAAATGTGCAAATTTGACCAAACTTCACTAGTGTGTCTAAGATGACTACATGCACTAGGAAAAATTTGCTGAACTTAATTCTAGGTTAGGAGTACATGGATCACAATCCATGTTTGGAAGCCAAAGTGAGATTTCTAAATACCATCATATTCAACATGGTTAGTAGATACTATGGTAGCAATTTTTTTGGGTTTGGACCTTTGGTTTGCAAATCAAGTCATTTTTTACATTTTTTTGTTGACTTTGACAATTTGGGGATTTTCACAAGGATTTTAGTTTCCAGATGACTGCAAACTTTGAGTTTGGACTATAAATAGCATGTGGGTCAAGATGGCTAGGTACTGGTTTGAGAATCTCGGAGGGGTACATGGATCACGATCTATGTTTGGTCACAAAATGAGCTAAGATTTGGGGAATGTGTCCTAATAGCCAATCTTAGCACACTGATAAAATCTTTTCAAATTCAGATCAAAATTCACTAAGTCGGTACAAATTGCCAGTTTATGGCCATATTTTCTTGACTTTGATAAAACAGTAATTTTTGGAGCCCTCTTTGTGGAAATCCTGTGGATAGTAGGTGTTAGTTTTCCCTAATATGATGCCTTAATGATGAAGGATACTTCTACATGATATATACGATGAGAGATCCAGTTACCTTGACAAGGGAGAGAGATATGCGTCCTAAAGAGAGAGCCGTAGAGAGAACTCCAACTAGAGCTCCTAGTAAACGTTATGAGGCTACTAGAGACATCCTAGCAAGAGAGCAAGGAGTAGTGAGAATGGTGGAAGAAATAGGACGTATGCAATTATCTCACGTAGTTAAATGTATTTCTTAAAAGTATAATGGATCAAGAGATCCATATGCTCATGTCTCACTCTTCAAACAAGTTTTGAGAGGTGAACATATTACAGATTTCCACACATAGTATGAGGGATTTGGGCTAACATTGGAGGGATTAGCCTTGATGTTGTTCTAGCCTTTGAAGAGAGATGATTTCTAAATATACAGAAACTTTTATGTGAATTTTTTGATAAATTCTCTAAAATGGAAATTACGAATAATGTCGTGTTCTTAATCTATGCTTTTAGGCAAAAAGAGAATGAGAAAGTAAAGGAGGCTTTGCTTTGCTTCAAGCAGTACATAGAGAGGTGTCCTGTGAGAGAGTTACCACAAGATGAGAGACTATTAGTTCTTTTTATAGAGGGATTGAGAAATGAAACTTGTAAGAAGGACCTTCATCTGAAAGCATGCACGACGTGTGAGCAAGTCACTAAAGAGACTTTATATCTAGTTGACAATTGTAAGGCGTATGGATAGGTGACTGAAGATGCAGAAAATGTGACTAGTAGTGTCTTTTCTACGACGAGCGAATCCACGACGAAGTGGAATGCTCAAACTCCTAACATGCCAAAAATTGATCAAATGGCTAAAGAAGTGGTAAGGAGAATGAACCAAAACTTCCTCCCTCAGGAGGGGGGTTCACTTAATATTTATGTGACTATAACGTGAGTGCAGTAGAAATGGTTATTAACTGTCATTTTTTCTCACATTTGCACATACAAAGGGTACCATAAAACGGAATTGGATTTTTTTTTTACAGATTGAATAGGAAAAGAGTGCATTTTATTCGTAAAAAATTCACAGATAATGAGTTAAGAATATAGTCCTTGAACGCACGCAATACAAAATTTATACATAGCGATCCCCTTGAGCTTATCCCAAATGTATGACAACAACTAATGAGAAAATGTGACACGTGTGGACGGGATCATCCCACCCCGTGGTGTAACACTCAGCACCGGTGACATGATGTGAAGAAGTTTAGACACAACCTTCTTGCAAACAATTTTGTATTCTTTGTGGATCATCAAACACTATTGTACTTGGTGAAAAAACCATGAAATACAGGATGTACTGTTAAATAGTTCATTAAATTTCTTGAGTTTGATTTCATAGTTGTAGAAAAAAAAGGAATGACTCATCAGAAGACTGACCATTTGTCAAGATGGACTCATGGTGAATCACACATTGGAGTTGATTATGACTTTCTTGATTCATATCTTTTTAACATTGAGATGGTACCAAGGTGGAGTGAACATGTTATACCTTTGCTCCCCATTGAATCATTACAAACTTAAAGGTAGCCATTCATCATTGAGGAAACCAAAACACTTAAGCTATTAGCTAGAATGCTATATAAGCAGGGAAATGATGGCATATTAAGGCTATGTATAGAGCCAAACAAGAGACATGTGTATTTGAGCCAGGCTCATGTACAAAACAAGGGGATTCACAATGGAAATACACAATGGGAATACACATATATATCAGAGATTGTGGAGACTAGGTATATACTGGCCTAAAATGCAAAAAAGTATTCATGAATATATTTGTTCATGTAACATTTGTGCAACCAATGCACCTATAAAACATGTGACATTGTTCAGAATCACTATAGCACCTAAATGGAGTTTATATATTGTGGATTATCTAAAGATGTAAACCTTGCCAGAAGGGTTGAGCAAAGCAAGGATTATATCCATTCAAATGGAAGCAGAGAATTATGCGTGGATTGAAAACCACCTCTACAAGAGAGAAAAGAACAATCAACTAGATGTGTACCAGAGAGAGCAAATATATTCCTTTTCTAGAGCAAAATCATGCTAGAGCAAACTCATGCTTGGATTGAAAATCACCTCTACAAGAGAGAAAAGGACGATCAACTAGATGTGTACCACATAGAGCGAATATATTCCTATTCTAGAGAAAACTCATGCTAGACAAGTAGGAGTGCATTTTTTTGCCAACAAAATTGCAAAAGAAATTCTTGTTGCAGAAATTTGGTGGCCTACCTTGTTCATGGATGCCGAAGCTTACGTGAAAAGATGTGATGAATGCCAAAGAAAAAAGGGACCTATGTGAAGAGATGAGATATCTCTATGACGAATGATCAGGGACCAATGATTACGGCAAGAGCATTTACCAAACGGGGCATAGATTCTGTAGTATTTATAACACCTCGAACATTTACAAGATATGGGCCATCAATTAAAATAGTTAGCGATAGAGGGACTCATTTTATAAATGAAAAGAGAAAATTTTTGCTAGATGAATTCATGATAGTTCATCACAAATTAGCACCCTATCACCCTCAAGATAATGTATAGGCTAAGAGCACTTTTTTTTTTTCTATGCATGGTGCTCACAAAGATAGTAAGTGGATCAAGATCAAATTGGGACAAAAAGCTACATTCAGCTTTATGGGCATACATAGTAGCTTACAAAACATCAATTCGAACAATGCCTTTTAGCATGGTGTTTGGTCGTAATGCCATATTGCCCATAGATTTCTTGATTCCAATGCTTAGAGTAGCCAAAGACTTAGATTGGACAAGTTATGAGCTTAGGCCAAATCAATTTGCCAATCACTATTCATGGCCATCAATGACCACATCAATTTTGTGTCATGGTAGATACAGATATCAACATAGGAGTCATCCTAGCTGTTCCTTGGATGTGTACAATGTACATACAAAGTTGCTCCGGATTGGCAAGAGGATGCGTTAATGTACATACTTGACAACACCTCTTTTGTTACTCCACTAGTAAAAGGTGATAAAAAATGGAAAGTACAATCCATTGTTTTGCACATCCACATCAAGTGATGATACCTATGCATGTACGATATTTCAATGAATAATCAACAAGACAGGTTTGCATAAAGAAATCAATAATGTCCAACAAAATGAAGCAAATATGGATACCCAAGCCCACATCTCAAAAAGTGGTAACTAGAATGAGCTAATAGAGTACTCCTACAACATCTCAACAACCTGAAAGCAATTATTACTTGGCGGTGGCAACCGAAACCACATTCAAAAGTCCACAGAAAACCCAACCAAGTATTAATGGATTCCATAGAAAACACAAATCCAACCCCAAGGAGTGCAAACAAGCTGGCAATGGAAATCAAAACTACTGACTCAACACCCAGCTTAGCTGTCTCTTACCAACCACAAAAACCAAGTACAAGTGAGTACCTAAGCCACCAACGACAAATGAAATCAAGACACATGTACTTCAAAAACCCACAATCAAAGACAGAGCGCAACATCTTCATGTACTTTTGTTCCAAAAACGTAGTATATATGATGCCTCAACAACGAACGCCACTGAAAAAATAGTTCAGTACCCATATCTTTCATAATATAGTGTTACCCCATACATTTCTTCCATTGGCATGATGGGGCCACATTACACAAGCTTGCATAGACATAGTGTAATCGCCCATGCACGTTGCACAGCCTTTTGTCCGGGACGACTTAGAATGAAAAGGGAGAAGTAGCAGCCTATGGCTACTACAAGATGGTAAAAATCTATGTGTATAGTGTATAAAGTGTATTTTGCTATTAAATTTTATTTTTTATTTGATTTTTATTTCTTATCAGGCATATTAATGAGCCATACTGATGAAATTTTACCAATCATGATGCTTAAAGTGAGAGTATGTTTATATGAGTGCGAGGAACGATTTTGGATAATGTTTTGCCAAATAATAATAAATTTTAGTAATTTTCTTTAATTTTTAATTAATAATGATAAAAAAATAATAAAATTTTCCAAGAGAGCTAAAATTGAGTTTTGAAAGCAAACATCAAATTAGCAAAGCAAGAGCTTCAAGCATAACAAGTTTTGAAAGATTTGGTGCATATCAATGATTTGGCTAACTTACGATCAGTCAAATTTGCAAGGACAAACAACGACAGGATATCCAAATCATGAGCCATTTGAGCCGCAAGTGATATGACGTTAGCAATCAAGGAAAAGAAAATGTTAAAAGTATGCTTGGGGTTCTAGGTAAGTCGGATACTTATACCCAAGGTAGGTCAATTCAAGCCTCATTTGTCATTGAGAGAGAGAGAGAGAGAGAGAGAGAGAGAGAGAGAGAGAGAGAGAGAGAGAGAGAGAGAGAGAGAGAGAGAGAGAGAGAGAGAGAGAGAGAGAGAGAGAGCTAGAGCTTTCTACAACCTAGAGAGTGCGCCGTGTTTTTGTTTGCTACGTGCCACTAGGGCCACCAATCTACACCAGATTTGACAGCTATTGTCTATGTACCTTACCTGACATCACCATATGGTTTGCACAACACAAAAAACACCAAAATGACCACACCAAGCCAAATCGAATTAGATTTTCTACAAGATGTTTAGTAATAGTAGAAGGATAAAAAAAATGATCCAAACTACAAAAGAATAGGGGAAAATAGTCAACAAGATGTGTAATTCAAGACCATGTAATCTGGATCACGATCCATGTCTCCCTGCACCCAAACTTCAAAAGCTCTCTACAAGAGAATCCCCATGATCGTGCAACTGCTCTGTAGTAAAAAAAAAAGGAAAAGGTGTGTAAACATGGATCGCAATCCATGCCCCCAATTTCTCAAAATTTGGTTAGACCTTGCAAGTAGCTAGAGCATAGCTTGGAAGTCTTCTCCTAAAACTTGGTTGAATTTGGGCATAGCTCAGAGTCCAAATGGTCATTTTGATCTAGAGTAGGAAAATTTGGTGCAAAACTCTAAAAGTTGATGCCCAATAACTGCATATTCCAGGGAGATGCCCTAGAAAATTCATAACATTTGGCTCTGGAACATGGATTGGGATCCATGTCTTAGATGCCATTTCATCCCACAATTGGTCCACAATTACGTTAGTATATCCATAGGCTAGAAGCATCAAGAGTATTAGAGAAATCTACAAGTTTGGCTAAGGTTCAAGAAGTTGTACCTTCAGAGTCCCCAAGCATTAGAAGTTAGGGTTTTAAAAAAACTTTGGATTTAGAAATTGGGAAGTTTCTTACATGATTTAAGAACCCAAAATGTATCTAGAAAATGATTGACCATATCATAAAACTTGGAAGCATTGGCAGAAGGTTCCATCAGAGACAGATTGTGATGAAAATTGATAGACATGTGCTATAGATATCTGCTACAAAATATATAGGTCTCTATCTGAATTCTCAAATGGGGGACGTGGATCGTGATCCATGTTCCATCCCTTTTGGGTATGAAACTTGGTAGTTGGTAGACTCTGTTATTTGTAGCCTATTTCAAAAACATTTTTAGATTTGGACCATAAAAAGTAGAAAACCCCCAAATTTTGGTCAGATAGATTAACTATAGGTGTTTTTCCACAATTTTGTTCCTTTTGAAAGTGCCCTCATGTGCGTAGAATGCATGTGGTGTGTGCATTCTGGAAAGGAGAGAAGCAAGAGATTGTGTGTGGCTGGAGCTTCTCCTCAAGGTGAAGAAGAAGAACTCCTTATTCTTTTTGGGTATATGAAGAATAAGGAATGTGGGCGGAAGACCGACTGCCTAGCCACGGGTAACAAACCATTGTCCATGGACAGAGGTGTAGCGCCTTTCCCCAATTCTTTTGACTGTGTTTCTTATCACAATTTAATCCCGACTTTGGTTTCAGTTGATTGAAGTGCGTATTTCTCAATTGGTCTTTGTTCTGCACTAATTAGCCTCTTGGGGACATGGATCGCAATCCATTTTCAACCACACATTCTTCTAAAGTTTTTAGATTTCATTTTTGATGACTTTTTTAAGGTCCTTTGACACCCTCTTTTTGGTTTTGCAGCTTTCAAGTCTCTACCATCAAACATTCAATATTTCAGAGTTATGGTCTTCTCACCTAAAATATGGTTTTATGTTCTTTTTGCCTCGATCTTTTGAGCCCAATTTGATGTTGATGATTTGTACTTACCCTATTGGAAAGAAAAATGAACAAAATAATGCAAATAAAAGTAGTATCAGAAAAATGAAACAACACTCTCAAAGCAATGATAAAATTTGAAGAATGAAATGTCTTTGGATATCTCACTCATAAATCTTTTTATCCTTCAAGAGAATTGAACAATTGATTTGGCTTTGGTATATGAAACAAAAAGGGTGAAGTCTTATCTTATTTGTAAGCTTTTTGTGGTATTCACATCATGTAGTTTATTGCCTCATGCACCAAGGTATCTTGGAGATAGTATGGAATTGCATAAGTGGGTACTTTGTTGTATGAGATTTAGAAAATAGAATAGTGTGAGAGAAAATATGGTGGATATGCTCACTTTTAAATATATTTATGCAAAGAATGGGTTAGAGATTTAGAAAAGAACATAGTACCAAGTCCAACTATGCATGCAAAGCTTCAAGATGTGTAAGACGTATTTGTGGACAAAAGTGAAATTTAATGCTAGTCTAGAAGCCAAGAAATGGATGTAAAGAGTAATAATGAGGCTGAGTATAGAAGACTTGGTTTGGGCTTGGAAGAATGTGTCAAAAGGCATGTAAGGAGGCTTCTAATAAAAGGTGGTGCTATGTGATTGTTTGACAAGTTCAAAGTACATGGAAGATGAAGGGATGATTTTTCAATGTGAGGAAGCTATTTTTTTTTTCAAATATGGAATGTACTCTGAAACATGAATGTAAGAGATCATGAGTTGGCAGAACAAGTGCTCGCAAAGGATGTACATGCAGTGATAATGAGAGAGCCAAAATATCTTGGAAGAGAAACCATTCATGAGGAAGAGCATGCATTGCAAATAAGTTTTGCAAGAAAAGGATTGTCTTCTCAACAAAGGTATGCAATCACACGCATGGCTATGAGATATGTCTTATTAGAGAGCACATGTATCACAAGGGGACTTATGTTGTTATGAGAAAAGTACTCTATCAGGATGAACTTTTTGATTGCTCAAAAGCTTGTCATGAGATGGAAAGTGGAGTTCATTTTGGGTTGGAAATTACAAGAAGAACACTTTTGCATGCTCAGCTTATGTGACCAAGTATGAATAGGCATGTTGTGTATTGGTGTAGAAGCTGCCATTAGTGCCAAATGTATCAAAAAAGGAAGACTTAGTTGATGCTTGCATCTTTGAGGCATATTATGAGATATGGACCTTTTGAAAAGTGGGATGTGGATGAATAGGTCCTCTTCTAGGAACTAAGAATGGGAATCACTATATACTTAGTGCAGTGGATTAGATCACAATATGGCCAGAAGAAAAAGCTAGTAATTGCTTTGCAAAACACCTTTCAAACAAAGTTCAATATTATGTGGGAAGGTCTTTTTGTTGTGCATGAGGTGTTTGATACTGGAAGATATTATCTTAAGGACTTGGATGGGAAGATGCATGAGGCAAGAGTCAATGGGATCAAGCTCAATCCTTATGTGAAAAAAAAAATGTGATGTAGCAAGGCATGTACATGGAACACTTGAAAGTGTTCCATATTGTGACATGTTTTTATGGAATGGTCCCAAAGACGCAGAGAAATGTTTTCCACTGCTTTTGGACCACTTGGATATAAATAAATCATGCTTATACAAAGTGTACAAAGGTGATGTGTGTGTCAGATGTCTCTACACAAACAAGCCAATTGTGCCTGATACATAATTTTTCTGTTTTAGTACATAGAAGTCTTAAGACTTCAAAGAGTAAGTAAGTGAACTTAAAATATGGAAAAACTTGAATGTTTTCTTAGCTTTGGATTGTAAGTGAAGTGGGGAACTCAATAGTGAAGAAGAAGTTCCATGTTCAGGTAGCCTACCGTGAAGGGTGGGGGTTTTGCTTTGGAGATGTTCCTCTTGCTTTGCGATATCTTCGTGTGGTGAGTTGACCTCCTCTATGGGATGCTTAAAGTGGGTGATTATCTTTGCATATTCAACTATCTTGTAAAATAGTCAAAGGTAGAATATGTGTTGTAATACCTTGTTTGTACATACGCAAAAGGACAAGGTCTCCCCCAAGTTTTCCATCACATTTTTTGAGTTTTCTTTTTTGAACATTGCGGATTTTCATATTGGGCTTGATTTGAATGAATTTTGATCAACCTATGTGTATATATGAGAGCGTCTATGGAGTGTCTACTAGCACGTGTAAGGGCTTTTGAAAAGAAATGAATCCCTTGGTATTATTAACAAAAGTGCAAAGATTTCCATTGTTTTTTCACATTTTTTTCTTGATTTTGTTGATATCTTTGATTCCTTTAGTGCAACTAAGCATACCCATCATTGTAGCGGTGTAGAGGGAAGCTAGTTGGGGCTAGTCGAGATTGAGTGTGTGTAAGGTTGACAAAATTTGTGAGAGAAGATCCTCTTGAGAAAGCTATTCTGTTCATCCTCTTTTCTTTGTGGTGGTTTGAGGTATCGTAGGTGTCAACCCCCCAATCCTTCACGTCTCTCTATACAAGTGTGATGGATATATATTTTATAGTGATAGACATTTAAGTAAGAGTTATGGATAAATGTTTTATATTGAAGGATATACATTTTATATTGATGGATATGTATTTAGATAAGAGCGATAGATATACATCTTATATGTTTTTATTTTTTTAGTAAAAACGCATTATTAACACGTTCCATAATTCATAGTTCTCTATAATGATACACATTCTTGCATACATGACAAGCCAACCTATACAATATTATGTGCCAATGTACTGCACACTATGTATGGCGCGAGAGAGAGAGAGAGAGAGAGAGAGAGAGAGAGAGAGAGAGAGAGAGAGAGACCTCCAAGAATAGAAAGTTCTATATTTTCCATAATTAAGAAAGGAAACAAACGAGTTGTGTGTGTGTGTGTGTGTGTGTGTGTGTGTGTGTGTGAGAGAGAGAGAGAGAGAGAGAGAGAGAGAGAGAGAGAGAGAGAGAGAGTCATCTGTAGACCTCCAAGAATATAAAGTTCTATATTTTCCACAATTAAGAAAGGAAACAAACGAACTCTTAGTTTTATAAATCAAGATAAAGATAAATTGCTTTATATTTTGGGCAAATTTTTTTTGTAAGGTTTGTGTGAGAGATACTCTAGCTCTCCTATTTTAGTGAACATGAAAGAAGAATTACATGTAACCTGTTGTCAAATCATCTATCTTCTCCTTTTTTTGCAATACTCACTGTAGTGAGTTTATATTATATGAAAAACCTAAAAATTACAATTAAGCCCATGCAACAAACTGCCATGGGAACACAAAGTCCTTGAGCTTTTAGAGGGAGCCCCAACCCCCATACAACCCATGAGATACCAACTTACAATGAATTAAAGTAACCATAACCCTTACTTTCTTCCATTCACACAAGTGGAACTAAACAAGACAACGAGGAACAAAATCAGGGAAGGGTGCCACCTACTAAGGCAAATAGCCACTTCATCGCAAGTGCCTTTCCCCCGCATGAAGTCGAAGTGTATCGAGTTGCAATGAGCACAATTGTCCAAGTCACTATAACAATCCAACACCAACATCCTTGAATCTCGGCCCTGTCTAGGACTCAAAAACAATAAGAGGGGCCCTTCTACCTAGTCTTGCATGCCTTGCATCAACTTGGGGTTCCCATCCCAACAAGATCAACCATACATGCACTGCCTTGAAGGCAACCACCTCCAAGCGAAGCCCTCTGCAAAGAGTTGGTTTCTACTCTCAGGAGCAATGGACACCTAGTTGCCATGTGTCCAAAAAGAAAGGGCTCCCCTAAGCCAAGGAGAGGGGAGCCCGGGGAAAGGGAAGGAAGGTGGGGATAGAGAGCACATTCAAACCTTACTTATGAACTTGAATTTCAATTTTAAGGTTTCAAAAAGAAATTTGTAAAAGCTTTGTAGTATATTTTCCCAAAATTTTAGATATAGGGGATTTTAAAAGGATCTTGCCTTTGATATATCCCAAAAATATAACGAAAGCTAGTTATTTATCATGAAATTCCCAATTCCAATACAACAATTGGAGACTTAGCAACATGGGTTCGTGAGTCGAGCAAGTTGTGGGATCATAAACAAATAAATTATTATAATGTGAGTGTATTGAAAGAGTTCTAGTAGGTTTGCTAACAACAATGAGTTAGCTAGGTGCATGTGAATCTTGCATGATGGTCAAGCTGATCAAGTAGGTTTGCTAGTAGCTCTAGTAGGTTTGCTAGTACATGTGAAGCCGCTTCATCGATAGATGTTGCCCATTGATTGTCTTTTCTATAAGAAACATGTAGAACATAACCATGCTCAATATGAATTGTAGTTCTTTTTGGCCTGCGGAAGGCCATAGGGTTGTTATTGCAAAGTTGTTGCAAAGTTGAGGCCGTTGGATTTTTTAAGCCGATGGCTGCCATGTGTCTAGGTTTACTAAGGGCACCGTGCAAAAGAAAAGAGTCTTTTTCGCTAGCAGCCCAGGTCGCGCAGGGGAGATGGAGGATGCAACCTGCAGGTCGTGCAAAAGAAAGGAGCTGCCAGTCTTATCATCGTCCTGGTTGCGCACAGGTCTCAGGCTTCTCGACGTGTCGTCGGAAAAAAATGTGGTGCTGGTTTTGCTGGCAGAGGATATGCCGTGTACGGTTGTTCTTCATGCGCTTTTAAAGCTGAAGGCGGGCGGCGACTGCAGTTTCAAGGCTTCTGAGAGTGCATTGAATGCCGGGTTCTGTAGTCTTCAACGAGTGTGCTGTGAGACTTGTTTGGAAGGCAGCCTTCTCAGTGATTATTTCATGTAGCACCTTCTTTGTCTGCAACTAATTATGCAAAGCACTACACGTGCTTCTTGTATCTTCTATAAAAGGCAAGATGAGATTGTAATGCCCACTGTGTAATTTGTGCCTCTTTTGTGCCAGCAGCAAGTCTAAACGTATAAGCTTTCAGCTGTTCTCTGTTGGGATATTGTCTAAACGTTTAAGCTTTCAGCTCTTCAATTTCTCTTGAGAAGCCTTGTGGGTCCCCATATGCTGTAATATCTAAATTTAAAGTGGCTGTAGTTACCATATGCAAGGTTATGGGGTGTTCTCTCGAATTCTGTTGAAGCTTATGTTGTATACAGCTTTTGAGGATTCGAAGCTTTTTGAGCATGGTGTGAATTTCTCCCAGAGCTTGTGTGTTGTGGCTTCAAGTATGTGAACCAATTATTCACTGGAGCTCCTCTATTGTCATGGCGTCTTCTAATGAAGGAAGTACAAGCAATGCCTCACCCAGTGATGCTGAGAGCATGGACTTCTCCGGAGGTTTGTTGCACTGGCTTTCTGGCAATTTTTTTTAATGTTTTCGTATGATGGTAATCGATTTACTGCTTCATTGCCTCGAAGACTCATCGGAGGCATTGTCTTGCTGCGTGTCTCTGTCGCATATCTGTTCCTGGTCCTGGTTTTTTTCCCTTGCTGGCGAACCACTCAAGAGTATTGGCTTGTCCTGGTGTTGAACGTGCGCTCCTGCTGTTGTTTTTTTTCCTTGCGTACATTTATTTCCAAAGGTGTGGCTTATGATGTTGTAGATGGTGCACTTACCTTATAGATTCCCTTTCTATCTTTACTTGGCTGGCAATTTTTTTCATGCTCTCAGACCCTTGTTTGACCTGTAAGGGCTCTGATGTGGCATTGGCCGTCTATCTTAATAAATGATAAGGTTTCCCTCATCCATTAATTGCTAGCAACAAATGCTCTCTTTATCTACCTAATGCATGCGCATATCATTGATTCATAGAGGAAATGAATGTTTCTTTCTATTTTAAATGCATAAGTAACAAGGTTAAATGATCTATGCTTCCTCAACAAGATCACATATAAGTGGACGCAATGAACATTGCTTTGTGTTGGTGTTGAATGTTCGCTCCTACTGTTGTTTTTTTTCCTTGCATATGAGTGGTGCAGTTGAGATTGACGCAGTGGCATGTCCGCTGTTTCTTGTGAGGTGGTCCCACTTGTCACTGTGACTGACTGTTGTTCCGTTCACTTGTGATTCATGAGCAGCAGCATTGATTGAACTGGTTGCTTTCTGCTTGCCGGTCAGCTTTGCCGCATATCAACATTGTTTTTTTCCCTGTGATGTGCTTCGACAAACGCTCACATTGCCTCGGAAAGCTTTTTCTAGACATGAATGTTTTAACTTAGACTGCTGGGTGTAGGTTGTGCCCTTGGATTGATGTGCATAGCCGCCGCTTACCATGCATGTCGACAAAGTGTTATATTGGTTTGCTGGTCTTTCTGCTGGTCTATTATGTTATGGCTAGATTGAGTTTGGCCTAATTGGTATTTTATTGAACGTTATGAAACAATCTTGGTAGGCTAGATGGCCTGTTGCGGTAGACGGCTCTGGAGCTATTGCTGATGAAGTGATTATTTTTACTGAATTAATTTGTGCTGGCCTTCACTATCTGAGTGAGTCGTCATTTTCAGAGCCATTTTAGAGTCTCAGCTTGTAGAGTTCTTTTGTGTGTGTGTGTGTGTGTGTGTGTGTGTGTGTGTGTGTGTGTGTGTGTGTGTGTGTGTGTGTGTTTGAGAGAGAGAGAGAGAGAGAGAGAGAGAGAGAGAGAGAGAGAGAGAGAGAGAGAGAGAGAGAGAGAGAGAGAGAGAGAGAGAGAGAGGTCTGTTTCCCCGCTGATGTAGTAAGGATATGGTAGTTTTTAGCAATACTTCTTGTGGATCTTGAGGTGTATTTCTTGTTCGCCATGTCTACCATAACAGCCTGCAATAGTCCCCATGATGCACAATAGCCATTTGCATTAACTTTCCCATGGACAACTTTCCTTATTTTATCATACTTGCTCAATGAGATGTATTATAGTGCTCGTCTTACCTAGCAATAGATGGGGGGAGTAAGGATGTTTTGTCATGTTCAGGAAAGTGCCAACTTTGATAGGTTTTCAACATTTGACAATGGGATAGATATAGTGTGTGCTCTAGTATAAAGCATCCAGACTGAGGAAATTGAAATTGTAGAGGTTAGATCGTGACATGCGGTGCAAGATTATGAGTGAAAAATAGCACATCTAATGGTTGTCGAGTCCTGTACTTGGAAAATAGTGGTTGATTAGTAGTTGTTTTGGTATGTGGAGTCGATGCATGATTCTTGCTTTAAATGTACCATCAAGTATATTATTGTTGTAGCTGAGGCCTTGTATAGAGATTTGTACAGTTCTCGTTGCATTTACCTTTTCAGAGAGAGAGAGAGAGAGAGAGAGATGCTAGAGAGGTGTGGAAGAGACGAGTGAAGATTTAATGAATAGCTTTGGTTTTCCCAAGTTCTATGATTGACATAAGATGTTTTAGCTAATTGACCATCATTTCGCCTTATGCATCAGTAGTGCGTGACCTTCTCGTGCTTTTCATTCTAGCGTTCACTTGGAACTGAGGCGCTATCTATTGCGAGGGCTTGCATTCTTCGCTACCCAGATTTGGAGCGGTGTCTAGTTGTGTCCTGACTACCTTGTGCTCTGTACCAGCTGCATTTTGTGCCTTGGGATTCTCCGCTTGGCCTTCCGATGTGGCGCCGCAAGTCATGCTCCGTACTTTGAAGAACTTTGTTTCTATGGCTTGGTTTTCCTTGACTTTGGCGAGTTTGCTTCCTGTTGGTCGTTCTTATGTACGTTGTGCTTTGCTCAACCAATCAATGTTTGCTTAAGTTGTTTCTTCATTTTCCTGTGTTGTTGTAGAGCTACGTAGATTTTTTGAAATTCCTCCATGTCCTACAAACAAGCGTTCATCGCAGCCGGCACTGGCGAGCTCTGCTGAGTCACCCCCAAATCCGGATTACGAGCAAAGCGTAGATGCGAAGAAGAGTAGGCGTGCTCTACTTCAAGAAAGCCCTGGTAGCCATCCTGCTAGTAGCACAGGTATGGCTAACGCATACATTTACTCTTTTCGAACTAGTCTTGGCGTACCTATGATGTCCTCCGCTGCAATCCACTCTTTACTGTCGCATTGCATTAAGATGGTGATTTGTTTCTTTTCTAGCCAAAGTAGATTTGTCACTAAAAGAGGAGTGCGAACAAGCACCATCTTCGTCTCAACAGCAGCTTGCTTGCCTAGCTCATGAATTAGACATAACTGGAGTCTCATTCCCTGAAGTTGGCGAATCTTCAGCTGCTCGCAATGTCTTTGATGGTGGCAGGCTACAGGATAAAGGGAAAAGCTTGATAGTCAAGGAAGCCTTGCCACTATTTGTGATTGGTGATATAGATGAGGGCAGCAAAACATTTCTCCATAGAGGGGAAAATCTTGAACTGCTACGGCACATTCCGTTCTATCTCCCCCGAGCAAAATAAAAGTGCACGTTACTTCAAATTGGACATCGTCGATGCAGTTTGCATCGACACGATCACGGTCGTCATTGCAGATCCCTTCATTGAGACCTACATCAAGGAACTCAAGATTGGTTTGTTTGTCAGAATTGATTGATCACTTGTGAGGGATAAAAACCATAATGATGCTGGATCAGCTTTATTTTCCTTGCATGTCGATGCATCGACAATGATTCGAGCTTGTGATCCATTCCCTGTGTCTTTAGCTTTCTACCCTGAGACGACAATAAGCACATTTCTTGCTGATGCTGCAATTTCGGAGACTACTAGCCCAAGCCCGCCTTTGACTACACTAGCGTTCGTTGTTTTGCAAAGTCGTAGCTTCCACGAGAAGATTGGCACCACATTCGGAGATTTGGTTGTTGCTAATGGCCCGACCCTAGAAGACAAAGCAGTTGTGCGTATGAAAAATATTAGCTTGATGTTTTGTTCGCAGCAAAGCTGACAAACCTTTTGTCGTATACAGGTGAGCTTTGTCAACTCCCAAAAGGATGACTATGATCGAATCATGGCCCAGATGGCTAGGGAGGACATTGTCATGTTTGTGGCTAGGAATATTGGTCTCGTTCTTGGCAAGGTGCGTACATCATCTATTTTGGACGTCACAACTTTGGTTCCCATGCGAGGAGAACGCTTAAAACAAGAACTGACATCAGCATTTCACAAACAATGTGAGATTCTTGGCTACAATAGAGAGGTGACTTTGGATGCTTTGTACTCAACTAGATAAAGACGTCTTTAGTGGTCTTCACGCTTTTATCCTTTGTAGGTGGTGGGGACTTTGCGCTTTGTGAACTTCAATAGAGCTCTCTTGCATTCCCGATGCTCAGTCTGTGACTCCCCAAAGGTGAAGAAGGTTGAAAGTCAAATGTACTGTTCTCTTTGCAATAAAGAGAGCATCATCAACACGACCCTCAAGCTAGAGGCACAGATCCGAAGTAGCGTTGATAAGCGTGCTATGTCAGTTCAAGTGTCAGGGTCTATGGTGGATCGTCTTCTAAACTTGCCAAGGAGCTTCAAGGAGATCTACATGGAGAGTATTCCAGAGGCAAGGGATATTTTATCAGCGTCATCTACTGTTGAGGGTGTGTTCAAAATTGGCACAAATGGATCTATGATATCTTTCACTCCTCTATTCGAAACCTAGATGCTTTGAGAACATGAATTTGCCATAGATTTTGGTCTTTCCCGTGAATAACTACGCTTTCTGAAGGAGTACGAGCGGAAGTGCGACGTGAGAGAGAGTGCGGGAAGAAGAGCACGACGATATGGTGAACTCGCTCTACTGTAATGTGTAGATCATAGTGAGTTCTTATTAGGTTTTTACAAAAGAATATGTGTACATACCTGGCGGCCCGCCCACTTACATGGGCGACCACATTGGGCTTTATACCCCAACAACCTCCCACTTAAAGTCCAATGTGGTACTTTAAGTGTGAGAAAAGCTACTATACAAGCTAATATACAAGAGATGTAGAGAAGTGATGTACTACCCTACACCTAACTGCTTGCGAAAATGCGCAAAGCTCTTTGAGGGAAGTCCTTTTGTAAGTAGATCATCAGGATTTTCTGTGGTGTGAACTTTGACAAGCTGAAGTTGCTTATCCTCGAGCATTTCCCTGATGAAATGATACTTCACATCCACATGCTTTGTCTTTGAGTGATAAACTGGATTGCGAGCCAATTGTATAGCACTTTGACTATCACAGTATAACACAGGCATCTCTTCTTTGATTCCCAAATCTGTTACTAGTCGATTAAGCCAAATTGATTCTTTGCATGCCTCTGATGCTGCAACATATTCAGCCTCTGTAGTAGACTGAGTAACACAATCTTGTTTGCTAAGTTTCACATATGGTGGCAATGGAACACTCAATGCCTTTTAGAACGCCATGATACTGCTCCACCAGCCAATGTAAAGACATACCCTGACGTAGACCTTCGGTTTTCTAAGTCACCTGCATAATCTCAGTCTGTAAAACCCTTTACACTTAGCTCCTGACTCCCATAGCATATACGCATACTCTTTGTAGCTTTCAGGTATCTCAATATTCCTTTCACTGCCTCCCAATGTTTCTTGCCTGGGTTTGACATGTATTGACTTACTACTCCCACTGCAAATGCAATGTCTGGGCGAGTAGCAATCATTGCATACATCAAGCTACCCACTGCAGACGCATATGGAATCTTATCCATTTCAGCCTGTTCTTCCTCAGACACAGGACAATCTTGTTTGCTAAGTTTCACATATGGTGGCAATGGAACACTCAATGCCTTTCCCTTCTCCATATTGAAACGTTGCAAAACCTTGTCAATATACTCTGTTTGAGATAACCAAATCAACTTCTTTGATCTGTCTCTCTCAATGCGCATACCAAGTATATGACTTGCCTCACCCATGTCTTTCATGTCAAACGATTTTGCCATCTTTGACTTTAAAGCTGAAATTTCTTCCAAGTGCTTGCCAGCAATCAACATGTCATCCACATACAAAATAAGGATCAGCCAACTGCCATCCTTAGCCTTCTTTGTATATAGACAGTGATCGAACTCACTATGTTTGTAGCCTTGAGAAAGCATAAACTTGTGGAATTTATGGTACCATGCCCTCGGTGATTGTTTTAAGCCATAAAGACTCTTTAACAACTGGCATACCCAATCTTCCTTGCCTTTCTCAACAAACCCTTCTGGCTGCTGCATGTAAATTTCCACATCTAAATCACCATGCAAGAACGCTGTCTTGACATCCATTTGGTGCAACACCAAATCTAATATGGCAACCAATGCAAGAAAGCATCTCAATGTAGTCATCTTGACCACCAGAGAGAAGACTTCATCAAAGTCAATGCCTTGTTCTTGCTTAAAGCCCTTGGCAACAAGCCTTGCTTTGTACTTTGGCTGACTATCATGAGCGGTGATCTTATACCTTTAAACCCATTTACAAGGTAGAGCCTTTTTGCCCTGTGGCAATTTAACTAGCTTCCATGTCTTGTTTTTATGCAGAGCTGTCATCTCTGAATGCATGGCCAATTGCCAATTCCCGGAGTCCTTCATTTGCACTGCTTCCTTGTAACATGAAGGCTCATTGCAATCAGTCAACATGACATAGTTCATAGATGGAACAAACCTATCAGGAGGTCGTGTGATACGTCCAGATCTACGCACAATAGGTGGCTCAGGCTCAGCCACAACCTGTGGTTCCACTCTATCCTGTCCTTGCTCCTCTTGAGCCCTAACATTTTGTCTTACACGTGCAGGTCCATCTTCTTGGAAGACAACTCTTCTAATCTCCTCAACCCTCTCTGGTTTAGAATGATATTTGGATTCATTAAAGTGAACATCATTGCTGCGAACAACCTTTCTGGATTCGGGATCCCAAAGTCTGTACCCCATCTCACCAGAATTACCATAGCCTAGAAAGATGCACTTTCTACTCTTTGGCTCAAGTTTGTTCCTAAATTCCTTTGGAACGTGAGTATATGCCTCACAGCCAAAGACTCTGAGATGCTTGTATGAGGGAATTTTGCCTGACCATACCATCTCTGGCACTCAATCCTTCTGCAAAACCTTGCTAGGAGATCTATTTACAAGATGAACAGCTGTTGATACAGGTTCAGCCCAAAACCCATTTGGCAGCTGTGCATTAGACAACATACTTCTGACCTTCTCTTGTATGGTCCTATTCATCCTCTCAGCAACAGCATTTTGAGGAGGATTGTAAGGAGCAGTAAGTTCACGTTTTATACCTTTTGACTCACAAAAGTCCTGAAAGGCCTTTGAAACATACTCTCCACCATTGTCAGTGCGTAAGCATTTAAGCTTCTTGCCACTCTAATTCTCCACAAGTGTCACAAACGTTTTGAAAACACTAAACGCTTCATCCTTGTGCTTGAGAAAGTAAACCCATACTTTCCTCGAGTAATCATCTATAAATGTCATAAAGTAAGAAGCTCCCCCTAGAGATAGGTTAGGCATAGGTCCACACAAATCAATATGAACAAGTGCCAACTGTGTATCTCTTCTACTGCTTCTATGCTTATGTGGCTGCTGTGTTTGCTTACCATACAAACAATGTTCACAGAATTCAAAATCATTAAATGAAAAGCCAGGCAAATAACCAGAACGAGACAAGATTTCCATTCCCTTCTTGGACATATGTCCTAACCGGCTATGCCACAAAGAAACGTTCGGCTGCTCGGTTACATTGATTACATTTTTAGAGACATTTGATACATAAATCATGTAAAGTCCTCCAGACTTTACTCCATGTGCTACTATCATAGAACCCTTGGATATCTTCCACATGTTCTGTCCAAAAGTGGTGACATAGCCAGCATCATCAAGTAAACCTGTGTTGATCAAGCTCTTTGTAATTGCGGGAACATGTCTCACGTTCTTGAGCGTGAAAGAAGAGCCATTTTGAAACTTCAATTGAACATCTCCACACCTAAGATCTCACATGTCTGCCCATTGCCTAGCCGAACATGATCTTTAGTGGTCACATAAGAAGTAAACCACTCCTTGTTTGGAGACACATGAAGTGATGCCCCTGAGTCTATAATCCAGTCACACAGTGCATATCCATTAGATGCTGTAAGAAGAGCTGAGTCCATTGTATTCTTCAAGAAGTAGATGTCTCCTGACACTAGACTGTCATCCTCTGCAACAGTGTTTGTCACATTTATTTCTTGAATCTTCACCGAGGACTTGTTCTTCTCACCATGGTCTTCAGCTTTCTCTTTGCCTTTTTCTGCTTTCCATTCTCTGCAGTCTCTTTTCATGTGACCCTTCTTGCCACAATGGTAGCATTCTATGTCACTCTTGCCTTTAGCACTGCGGGACTTGCTACGAGACTGATTCCTCTTTCCACCTTTGTACTTTTCTTTGGTCCTTCCCCTGAAAACTAAGGCTGTTCCTTTGCCTTTGTCCATTGTCTTTCTATTGGTTTCTTCAGTAAGCAGACTTCCTTCTACACCTGCTATGTTCAAACCATCTGGAGGTGCAGAATTACTCAAAGCTGTGCGAAAAGTGTCCCAACTTTCCGGCAATGTGAACAACAGGAACATAGCTCTAACAGGTTCATCAAACTTGACACCTTGAGCTGACAACTGACTGTAGATTGTGTTGAATTCATTCAGATGATTGGACATAGGTGTCCCTTCTTTCATCTTCAAGTCAACAAGCTTCTTAAGCCAGTATACCTATGAAGCTGCACTCTGCTTCTCATAAAGATCACTCAGCTTTAACCATGCTTGATAAGCCGACATCTCGTCTGCTACATTGAAGTAAACGCTTTCTGCCAAAGTCAGCATAATGGTAGAAAGTGCCAATTCATCCATTTCGCTCCATTCATCTTCGTCCATATCTTCTGGTTTTATCCCCTTGAGCTTTATAGGTTTTATCTGCTTCTTTTGTACCAACACGTGCCAAATCTGCTTCTTTCACAATGGAAAATTGGTTCCATCCAGCCTTCTGATATTGTAAAGAGCAGTGTCCTGTGATCCAGCCATAGCTACGCTTCACAGTAGTTTACTTTCCTGGGAAAAATTCGGCAGAGTTTCCCCTGTAAACTGACCTCTGAACCAATATCAACCTGTCAAATGAACCAAGAAAGCTTCAGATTTTGCAGAAATTTTGGCAGAGTCTCCTTTCTAAAATGGCTCTGGTGTACTAAAAACAGACAAAAAAATAGCTCAAAAAACCACTGTCTCTCTAACACTGTAAGCTGTGGGTAAACCTGTCCTGCACCTGTACTATGTCTGACTGTCCTGTCACTGTCCTGTAAGCATAGACTGTGACACTGCCTCAACGGCAGTAAAGCAAAGATGCAATCCCAAGTGTCTAACTCACAGTCAATACATCCTAGCTGCCTATCTAAGGGTGCTCGAGGGATCGCTCCAAGACCTGTATCACCGAAAGGATCTCAATATTCGAGAATCCCCCAGCTCAATAAAACCTTACTCGACCCTCAACAAAGGCTGCAGTAAATCTGACAGTACATAGACGTCCCACAAAGTCATACATCCACAAATTTCCCACTGTATGCTGTAACCGCTGCAGCGGTTGTTTGCTGCGTGACTCACAGCCAGCAAACCCTCAACAGACATACATCATCTCTGACAATACATCCCATGTGGAAGTACCTGCAATGTCAGGATGAAATCTGGAATATCAAGCAGCAAACACAAGCTACCTGATGAACTAGTGGATGTCGCCTACAGTCTGTGTGTAGATGCGCCCGTGTCGTATGTGACATGCCTCCAAGAACTGTGAGCCGTCCTTCGATGTGTAGACAGCCACAAATAAACACTCTGGGAGTGTCGATATCCTCAGCACCTGCAGTCGTAGGCCGAAAACCCCAAATTTGTAGAGTCGGATCTGCACCCGCCGAGACCACATAGTCGAAAATGGCCTGTGCAGACCTTTGTCGAAGCCAAACGATGGCCGAGATGACCTCAGAATGAAATTTGGGGCCGTGTCTTCGCCTGTCTTTGACAGGCAAAGACACGGCCACAATGGCATCAACAATCTGTTACGAGACTGGGGACTCTCCTGTTGTAGTGGTTAGCTGCAATTGGGATAGCTGGGCGTAATGGTTAATTATGTGATGTCTATTTATTTTACTAATTGAGTTGATGATGATTTTGTAGAGTGGAATGCGGGGAGTTGATGAAGAGGCGACGGCAATTACTCTTGGCCATTTTATATTTGCACAATATCTTAGAACATCATTTCAGTAAGCCACTATGGCTCTGTAAATAGTTGTAGTGGGAAACCCCCTTATGGGTCATGAAAGAACTAATGAGCTTCACTTATTTGCAAAAGTAAAGTGGTTGTAAAAAGAGGGGGAGATCGACCGGTTAAACTATTCAACACAAGCTTCCAAGCAATCACCATCAACCTGTCCACCTCTTCTTCCAATTTCCAAGCACACACACTCACCTAGACTATCACACACACACACACACACACACACACACACACACACACACACACACACACACACACACACACACACACACACACACACATACACAGTAAACATAGAATTGACATAGACATGCTTGTAAGAGATGTGTAAGAGATGGAGACTAGATTAGAGAGTACACAGCAAATAACCATAGCTTAAGAGAGTAGAGAAGAGAATCTGCAAGAGAAAGGCCTAAATCTAGCCCCAAACTCCACGGCACCTCTCTTGTGGAGTTGGTATTTAATATATTATTTTGAGTTTAAGGTGCCAAAAATTGAGGCCCCTCTTTTTACAACCACTTTACTTTTGCAAATGAGTGAAGCTCGCTCATTAGTTCTTGCATGACCCATAAGGGGAGTTCCCACTACAACTATTTACAGAGCCATAGTGGCTTATTGAAATGATGTTCTAAGATACTGTGCAAATATAAAATGGCCAAGAGTAATTGCCGTCGCCTCTTCATCAACTCCCTGCATTCCACTCTACAAAATCATCATCAACTCAATTAGTAAAATAAATAGACAGCACATAATTAACCATTACGCCCATCTATCCCAATTGCAGCTAACCACTACAACAAGAGGGTGCCCAGTCTCGTAACATCCCTCCCACCAGGGATAGCAACTGTCCTCAGTTGCTCAATAGAGAAATCAACTGGACCGTGAGTGATGGAAAGTGTGGAGAAGGTCGGGAAAGTTGTGAAAAAACTTTTCAGGCATCCATTTGGCATCCTCTCTAGGGTGGCCCTTGAAAGTCAAAAGGTAACGGTTATAAACCATTTCAGTGCGTGTAGTGGTGGTCTCATGGTCAACTATTTTATCGGGGATGAGTTGCTCTTCTTGGTCTACAAGTGAAGGTGGGTCTTCATAAATGTGGTGTGTAGGTAGGGGTCCTCGGAATGGGCGTAAAAGACTAATGTGAAAGGCATTGTGAATGTGCCAATGTGCAGGTAGGTGTAAACGAAAAGAAACATCATTAATCACAGCTGAAATTTTAAAAGGCCCATAAAAACGAGGAGCAAGCTTCACAAATACATTAGTATCAATGCTTTTGATCCTGCGTTCGTTTTTCGATGCGAAGTAAAACATGATCACCTTCTTTGCCTTGCGGTGCTTGTTAGCATGCTTGGTGTAAATTTCTTGTGAGTGTTTAATGGCAGAATGCACACTTGCATAAATATCATGAAAGTCAGTAGTGAAATCATCAGCGACGGCAGGCACAACATTAGAAAGACATGAAGCAGGAGTAGGAAGAGAGTGACCATATACAATTTCAAATGGAGACTTACCGGTGGCAGTGTGAGTGGTGTTGTTGTATGCAAATTGCAAAATATATAGGTAATCATCCCATTTCTTAGGTTGAGAAGAAACATACCTTTAACAAGTCAATAATAGTGCGGTTGATGACTTTTGTTTGACCATTGGATTCAGGATGAAATGCAGAAGTGAAGTCAAGTGTAGTGCCAAGATTTTTAAACACAGTAGTCCAAAAAGCACTACAAAATTTTGAATCTCGATCAGAAATAATCACTTTAGGCAAACCATGATGTGGGAAAACAGTCTTAAGAAACAAAAGTGCAGCTTGATGTGCTGTGAGTGTTTTCTTACACGGAACAAAGTACGCTTGTTTAGAGAAACGATCAATAATAGTCCATATCATGTTATGTTTGTGCGTTGTGAGTGGGAAACCAGTAACAAAATCCATTGAAATATGTTCCCAAGGTCTTTCAGGAATGGGGAGAGGGTGTAAAAGTCCCAATTTTTTACCTGTAGCTGCTTTGATTTTTTGACAAATCAAACAAGTTGAAACATACCGTTTAACATCCATTCTCATAGTAGGCCAATAGAAATCACGACATAAATTTTGAAAAGTTGCAGCAAATCCTCTATGTCCAACTTAAGGTGGTTTGTGCAATTCTTCAATAATTAATGTACTAAAAGGTTTAGTCACACACAATCTTTGTTTGAAATAAAGGAAGTTTTCTTGAATAGTGTATTCGAGAAATGTGTGTACAGAATTATCAAGCATGTGCAACCATGTCGTTTTGAAGTCATCATCATGTGCATAAGTGTCAGGCATAGTGTCAAATGAAGTTCCCATAATGGTTGATAGATAATTAAGTGAGGGTCTTCTACTCAAAGCATCAGCTACAATGTTTTCTTTACCAGGTTGATATTGAATGCTGGGCTGAAAACTTTGAATAAAAACGGCCCACTTAATATGTCTATCATCTATTAAGGGCTGAGAGAGTAAATATTTGATACTTTGTTGATCAGTTTTAATGATCAAGTCAGTACCCGTTACATAGTGTTTCCAAATTTTCAATGCATGTACCACAATAGTCAACTCTTTATCATAAGTACTGAACTTTGTTTCAGACGGTTTGAATTTACGACTTTCGAAAGCAATTGGATGGTTATCTTGCATGAGGACTGCACCGATACCTTTTCCACTAGCATCAGTGACTACCACAAAGAATGGTCTTTCAAAATCAGGCAATTGCAATACAGATGCATTAGTCAAAGCATGTTTAAGTGCATTAAATGAGATTTCTTGCAAATCAGTCCATTCATAAGGCGTGTTTTTCTTCAACAAGAGAGTCAAATAATGTGCTTTGTAAGCAAAATTATGAACAAATTTCCTGTAATAGCTACAAAGACCAATAAAAGATCGTAGCTCATGCAAGTTTTTGGGTCTAGGCCATGATTGAATGGCTTCAATTTTCTTTGGATCGACATGTATTCCCTTACCCGATACAATGTGTCCCAAATATTCAATTTTAGATTGGAAAAATGAACTCTTTTCAACAGTCAAATACAAGTGATTTTGTGCAAGCAGATCGAATACACGTGTTAAATGTTGTTTATGCTCTTCTTCAGATTTACTGAATACCAAAATTTCATCAAAAAATACAATCACAAAATCTTGATGGTCAATGAAAATTCTATTCATCATGCGTGTGAATGTGGCTGGTGCATTTGTCAAACCAAATGGCATGACAAGAAATTCATAGTGTCTAGTTTGTGTTCTGAAAGCAGTTTTGTAGACATCATGTTCAAACATTTTGACTCGGTGATACCCTGATTTAAGGTCAATTTTGCTAAAGATGTTTGCCCCTTTCAGTTTGTCTAGTAGATCAACCACTCTAGGAATAAGAAACCTATTCTTAATGGTGATCTTGTTTAAAGCCCTGTAGTCGATACACATACGAAAGGTTCCATTTTTCTTCTTGACAAGAAGTACTGGAGCTCCGTATGGTGAACTACTAGGTTGGATTAGGCCTCGGTCAAGTAAATCAGTGATTTGAGTTTGTATTTCCATGTGTGCGGTAGGATTTACATGATAAGGTGCTCTACAAGGAGGTTCACTACCCGGTATGATGTCAATTTTGTGGTCTTCTGGGCGTGATGGTGGAATTCCAGGTGGCAGATCATGCATGAAACAATCTTTAAATTGTGAGAGAAATTCATCATGGGTGGACTTATGTGAAGTTTCCGTTTCAGCAGAAATTTGATTTACCAAGACTAGGTATGTTTTCCCATGTTTTCGAATTGCTCGTTTGGCTTGAGTGTGAGAGAGGAGTGGAATTTTTTGATGTGCCAGTGTTGCTTGGAGGGAGAAATTTTTATTATTATGAGTGAGAGACATTGTACATGTTTTATAATTAATCAACGGGTCAAATTCATGACGAAATGGCATTCCCAAAATCATGTCAAGACCATGCAATGGTGCTACCAAAAATGTACGTGCTTGTGTGAATTCACCAATGCAAACTTCAACAGTGACTTGAGTTTTACAATTAAAACGTTGATTATTAAAAACAGTTTTGACCTTGTGAGGTGATGAAATTTCAGAGAGTGATAGTTGCTATGCCAATCGTGTGGAAATGAAATCATGGCTACTACCATCATCTAGTAGAATGGTGACATTTTCACCCCTAACAGTGCCTTGCACTTTAAACAAAGTGTGAGGAGATATAGGAGTACCTGAGGATGGGTTGTCATCGTTATCATAATCAGGATCATATCCCTCACCGTAGTTAACTTCCACTTCGTTGTCGTCGGGTATAGCATCTTCGATGAGGTTAAGAGTAGCTCCGTTGGGGCGGTTGTTGTTGAAGGGTTTCTGATTTGAATTCCTGTTGATTCCATTTGAATGGCCATTGGATTGACCATTGCCCTTAGCATGACCATTTGGGCACTTATCTGCATAGTGACCATACTGAAAGCATTTAAAACACTTCACCTTTTTGTTACCATTAGAATTTGGAGGAGAACGCTGGTTGGAAGGATGTTGGTTGCGTCGTTGCTGAGTGTTGTTGTTGTTGTTGTTGCTCGTATGAGGTTGAGCAGTTATAGGAGGATTGTCAAATCTTCGTCTTTTGAAAAAAGTACTGCTTTGGTGTTTGCTTCTGTCAAAGTTAGGAGAGAAAGGAGGTCTCTTGTTGCGGTTAGTGTTAGCAGGTTGATCAGTGTGAGAGGAATGTCCACCTTTCTTCTTTTCTGCGTTGAGAGCCAAATTAATGGCTTTTGACAGAGAATCTGGTTCGAACATATCTACCTCAGCACTAATTTGTAGTGCCAAGCCTGATATGTACTTTCGCTTCAATTTCCTGCGACTAACATGTTCAATAGCTTGCAATTGAATTAAACAATTCCAAAAACGGTCAGTGTAACCCTGTACATCTTCATTTCTACCCTGTCGAATTAAATCCCATTGACGTCGTGCTTTAGCTTTGTACTGTGTGGGCAAAAATTGGGGTAAAAATACTTTTTTAAATGCATTCTAGGTGCGTGGTCTTCTTCCATGTTGTTTGGTGGCATTCCACCATAATGCAGCACTGCTAGTGAGATGATTTGATGCACATTTTACCATTTCACGCTCGAGAAAGTCTTCATCATGAAAATAGTCATCTAGTTGACTAATCCATGCTAGAACCGTGCTAGCATCTTTAGTGCCATCAAAATCCTTGAAAGTGAAGGCTTTTCTGCTAATTTTTTTTTTCTTGGGTGCCTGTGCAGATTCGGTGCGTACAGAATGCAAAATTTATCTTCAAGTTCTTGCCTTCGCATGCGTTCATATGTGAGTGACTGCTGCAAATTTTGAAGTTGCTCTGCAATCGTGGGTGCCTGAGGAAGGTGTGCCATGATTGCGTGCTTTTTTTACTATTATTATTTTTTTATTTTTAAAATAAATACTTAAATGGTAATGCTGAAAAAGGCTATTTGGTAATATTCACAAATGCAATATGCGGAATAAAGTAAAATAAATAACAGAAATGTAATGTACTTAGCTGAGAAATAACGGTGGCGTCCAGTCCGGAATGGCGATGCGCTAGGAAATTGCCAGAGAAGTAGACGGTTCGACGGTGTGTCATCGAGCCAGTTGAATTTTGTAGCGTCCGGTCTCCCTTACCCCCAAAATAATAATACACTGATAATTTTACGATATGCTCACTGCCTGATTCGTGCCCTGTGTCGTGGCAGA
The DNA here is from genome assembly GCF_014529385.1 of Adiantum capillus-veneris. Lineage (NCBI taxonomy): Eukaryota > Viridiplantae > Streptophyta > Polypodiopsida > Polypodiales > Pteridaceae > Adiantum > Adiantum capillus-veneris. The sequence goes on from NC_140931.1 coordinate 118,698,318, forward strand.
TAGTCATTATACCCGGCCTTTGATCGCCTCCTGTTTTGAACTTTGGATGCGTTTTATTCAATTTCTCCTTGTTCAAATCGAAAACTTTGACTGTTCAATGGCCGATTAATGATACTGTGTGGGTGCCCTCTTGAAGTTTCAAGAGTGGTTGAATTTAAAGAGCCTGGAGGGTTTTGCAGTGGGCGGCCGAATAGCAAAGGGAATGCTTTTGAAGATTTATGAAAAAAAAAAGTTTTGGTAAATATTATGGGCGGCCCTGGACATCCAGTGGGCAATCACTTTACATGCATGACTTAACTTTAGAGCATAAAGTATGTAAAGCTTGAAATAGTGCTGCAGGCAGCGAGGACGACAGCGCGCTGAGGTTGATGGCGATTGGGTGGCGTGCAAGAGGCGTTTGAGGCTGCGAGGAAGAAGGCAAAAATACCCAGCAGACCAAGGCGCCCCTACTGGGGTTAACTGGGTGCACTTTGGTGAAGGTCGACAGAGGCGGTGTTGTCGAAGCTAGGGACGGTTCCCACTGCAGTTTATCATCTCCAAGGCGGAATTGTTTGAGTATATTGGAAAAGGGGTACCGTCGATCCAAGCTGATGCCGCTTGAGATTTTTTTTATTTTTTTGGAAATCCTGAAGCCCAAGATGCTTCCTAAATGTTCCTTCCTCCTTATTCTTGCTAAACCGAGATCGAGATTCTCTCTTGTTTATGCCGCCCGATGTCATTTATCATGACAAAACAATTACTCGCTCGAAGTAAAAAATCTTCCAATTCTCCAAGCTTTTATGCTTTCTTCTTGGCTTCACAATCCACAATAATTATGCATTAGAATTGAAGGTGAACACTCGTCATACCATATTTTGGGTCGTTATGAAGCCGAGTTGGAAATCAGTCGCGCTGAATAGCCACCAATTAACAGGCGAGTTTTGTTCTGCAAATTTGATCAATTATACGTCGAATTTCCATAAGTCCTTGAATCCTTGAATTTGCAAGGTCGATGAATTGCAATTGAGATTTTGTCGATTAGAGGAACTCCTTAAAATTGAAATCTGGTGCCGATTTATCCTCGAACCTGAAGCTCTGATACCACTGTTGGGAGAAGAGGGGGAGATCGACCGCTTAAACTATTCAACACAAGCTTCCAAGCAATCGCCATCAACCTGTCCACCTCTTCTTCCAATTTCCAAGCACACACACTCACCTAGACACACACACACACACACACACACACACACACACACAGTAAACATAGAATTGACATAGACATGCTTGTAAGAGAGTGTAAGAGATGTGTAAGATATGGAGACTATATTAGAGAGTACACAGCAAATAACCATAGCTTAAGAGAGTAGAGAAGAGAATCTGCAAGAGAAAGGCCTAAATCTAGCCCCAAACTCCACGGCACCTCTCTTGTGGAGTTGGTATTTAATATATTATTTTGAGTTTAAGGTGCCAAAAATTGAGGCCCCTCTTTTTACAACCACTTTACTTTTGCAAATGAGTGAAGCTCATTAGTTCTTGCATGACCCATAAGGGGAGTTCCCACTACAACTATTTACAGAGCCATAGTGGCTTATTGAAATGATGTTCTAAGATACTGTGCAAATATAGAATGGCCAAGAGTAATTGCCGTCGCCTCTTCATCAACTCCTCGCATTCCACTCTACAAAATCATCATCAACTCAATTAGTAAAATAAATAGAAAACACATAATTAACCATTACGCCCAGCTATCCCAATTGCAGCTAACCACTACAACAGGAGGGTGCCCAGTCTCGTAACACAATCACTGCCATATCCCTTGATCAAGGTAGAGTTGCTACAGGTTAAGGAACGACTATATAAAGACATGCAAGCAGAAGGTGCAGATGAAGTCCACCCCAAGTGGAGAAGGAGGTGGTTGAACAAGAATCCCAGATACTTGATTCTGTTCACAAAAGCACCTGCAGCACTTCAGAAAGACCCAACAGACTTTTTGTCCTGTATCAAGAGTAAGAACGTGGCAAGCACATGAGGCAATGACAAAGAAGCGGTCTACATGGTTGAATTATCCTAGATTGACAGCTCGAGAAAAGGAAACGTCGACAGAGGAATACATGGTGAAAACCCTAACGGGTGCCATGGCATTCTTCAAAAGTCTCCCTCATCTCTCATGTGCTATGCTCTACAAAATTTGCCCAATGCTGCTCACATGCATTGAAACTTTTCACGAGCTAGAGCAAGCAGGAGCACCGTGGATATCATTCCTCAAGGGCAATAAGGGTCTATGCTACAACTTAAGCGGCCAACCTTTTGAAGAAGTCCTTTATGGCTTCTACGCCCGCTGCATGTTCTTACCATCTCATAATATGTTGGCATTTGAAGAAGCGTTCTATACAGGGTTTTTCACTTGGAGAACAAAGAGTTTTGGGCCAAAGTGATACTTCAAAGTAGAACTAAGCCTCTACGTAATCAGATCGTTATTGAACACCTTGTTAAATGGTCGACATATCCTGAGGAAGATGCCACTTCGGAACATGATGATGTAATGAGACTAAATTATCCAGAATTCATGTGGAGGTGAGGACACCTCGAATTTTTCAAGTGTGGAAAGATGTAAGATCCCCAAATATTCGATCTCTTTCAAAAATAAGAAAAATAGATTCCAATGTCCGTTTTGTCAGATTTTGATTTAAGATGCTTGATTTTCAGTATTGTAGTGTTCTAAAGTAAAAAGCAAGGTCGTTTCCATGTTTCAATAAGTCAGGTTCAGTTTTGAGAAAATCCACTATTTTTAGCCTTTTTATGTTTTTAGGTGCTTTTTTGCAAACAGCAGGACCGGATCCTTACCCTATGAGTTCCAGGGAATCTATGGTTCAATTTTGTAAAATGTGCTTTTCGAGCGCTTTTTACGCTATTTTTAGCTTTCCATGATTTTTAGTGCCTTTTAGTGAAAAGCACCACTTTCTTATTTCAATGGACAAGGGGAACCCGTGGTTCAATTTTAGAAAATTTTGCTATTTTTTCGTTTTACGCTATTTTTAGCTTTTCGTGCTTTTCGGCATTTTTGGAAAGCAACGTGCCTTTTAGGATGACCTAAACATAAAAATATTAATTTTAGTCTCCGTCGGATTTAAAAATGACCACTCGGAGAAAATACGGGATTTCTATAGGAATTATTTTTATAAAAAGGCGATACCATAAATACGTCGGGGTAATATGGGAAAGTCATAATTATGTCGACAATGCGGCATAGTCTAGTCACGGTTTCATTAGTTGGCCGGATACTGTTCAGTTAGTAAATTTTACTATAAAAATTGACTGGTAAGTGGGAGAATTGACTATCAAAAGTTGTGCCATGTTTTTAGCAAAGTGGCCAAAAGCTTGTAGCTAATCCGAGCAAAAGAGGTAGCGCTAGTTTTTGGCTTGGGGCTCACTCCAGCTTTGTCTAGTGCGTATAAAATCACCTGCAAGCCTCACTTTTCAGTGTCGTTTGTTACGTCTATTGCTGCAAGGCAATACATACCTATTATACAGAGTGGTGCAAGCTCTTCATCACCATTTCCATAAGCTCTTCTCTCTCGTTTATGGGAAGAAAAAGAAGAAGAAGAAGAATACTCTCTCTCTACTTGCTCACTATCTCTTCTCTCGTTTCACGGTGTACGTGCTCTCCGAAGGCTCTCGTGGTGAAAACCTCTACGTATCTCTCATCACCGCTCTCTTGTGGCAAAGCAAGAAGCCTTTAGACAGCCCCTAATCAATTCTAAAGCACGGTGAGAAGCTCTAAACTCCATAGCCACCATCATCTCTCGAGCTTACCGAAGGTCTCTACTGCACAAGTGTATAGACACAATAAGGTATTTGCCCTTTCTGCTAATACATTGTACCATGAAACTCATGGAAAGCTAGCAATAAGGGATAGTGATTCTGGTAATCACATTATCCACCTCTTTGAGGAGCTTTCTGAGTTTAGAAATCGAGCATTAAGAAAAGGTCATCAATTTGTACATATTGGATATACAGTTGTTGTTGGCATAATACCCTTGTTTCGAAAAGCTCTTAATGTTTCATGCATTGGAGCATTGCTAGATACTAGGCACCAAAATCTGCCTGATCAAACCATCAGCATTCTACAGGGTAGCCTATCCAATGGTCCTATATACATTGAATGTTTTCCAAACTTCCCTTGTAGCCTTACTGATAAATATTTCAATGAAGTAATCTCTCTATTGATCAGAACTCATGGCCTAGATCTGAAGCATAGTTCAGATCATTTGAAAATAACTTATAGAATGATAATTAGAATTGTCAACACATGTCTTTCCTCTGTGTATAATTCTGGTTACCTAAGAGAAGATACATCTCAGACCAAAGGACAAAATATTGTCATGAAAGTGGATGATACCTCTCAGGGAGCCTTACCTGAAATGGTAAGCTGGCAAGAAGTGGAGTTTCTTTCAGAATGGAAATTAAATATTTCAAAGACATTGTTAAATGAAGTTCAGCAAACCAATGTCTTTGAATATTGAGTGCCTTGGATCAACTAATCAATACAAGGTCTTAAGTCGATCTAGATCTAAAAAAGAAATTGCTTCTGTATTGGCAAAACCTGTCTACCAGATGCAGTTCAATGAACCTGACTATCGTGCCTCGAGCTATTCTTCTGCCTCAACTTCTCATCGACGACATAATCCCCCATCTCTGGCCTGCATACATTCAAAATACTTACGAGGATTATGAAGGGTTGCTCATATGTAAACTGTGCAATAGAATTATTGCATCTGAGTTTGTTTCTAATGGAATTGATCTCTTGACCAAGACAGCTATTGAGGAAAAGGAACTTTCCTATAGTCTCCCCTATATTCTACCAGCACCCAATACACGTCTTCAACCTTTGGAATCCACCTCCAACTGGCATACCAATGCCTTAAAATAAATTGCTGCACTCCAATATCAGGTGCTGTCCAAACTGCCTTTTCTTTCTTCGTCTCCTACTCATACTTTTTTCCCCCGGGGGGTATTTCCTCCTGATAAAAAAGGAAAAGAAAAGATCACCAAGGAACAACAAGAAAATTTACATCAAGTAATCAGGTTTGGTGGTAGCCCAAATCATAAAGACTTTCCAAGGATGTTCTCTGTTGTCCTTCATGAACCAGTGATCGAGTCAGTAACACATTTTCCACCAAAAATGTCACCCTTTGCAGATGAAGATGCCCAAGATGGATTTAACCCCTATCAAAGATGGGGAGTAAATGCTTAGGTGCAAAATTGGCAGCAACTGCAACAAATGGGTGAAGTATTTAGAACAATATTACCAGATTATTCTCACTGGATAGTCTTTCAAGATGATAGCTGTGTGGAATATCAAGAAGAAGATTTAAATGAATTGGATATCTTCCTTCCTCAAATATTTCTAGCCCCTGATGAGTCTTCAGATAATGAGTCAGAAGTCAGTTCAGAAGAAGAAGTCAGGAAGATGAATCCAATCAAAATGGAAACAGATGAGCTTCATCTCTTCTACAACAACTCTCAAAGGTGTCATAAAGATTGGAGACATGACTATTCTTGATATTGATGGGCTCACTCAAGAACATTTATGGAAGGTGTTTGAGTTTATCAATAATTCTACTCATTACGGAATCCACTATAAAGATCTTACACAAAGACAATCAGTGTCGATGATAATAGTTGGATTTCAAGGAATGTTGCGAGCCTTGTGGGATGACCTTAGCACAGACTGCAAAGCTTATATTATGCAAGGAGGACCAGAAGGCCGTGAAAATTTCGATAATGTCATTTCATTATTCTTTGCAGCACTGGTCATGCAATTTTTGGTGGGGTCAACCAACAAAATACAGGAAAGGAACAAAGAAATATTTTTTAGGAGCAAACTATGTGATCTGACTCAGATTAAGAAATACCAGCAACACATGACACACTTAATGTATCAATTTTCAGGCGGGTATTTCAAATCCAAATACAAACAATATTACATCAACTCATTCCCTGAATCATTTGCAAATCTAGTAAAAGAAAGAATCAAAGCAGTTGGTTTGCATCTTGATGAGAATATTTCTCTAGCATAGATCAATTCTTTTATTGATGAAGTTACTGATCTTGAATGTACTAGGAGAAGGATTGAAAAAGAAATCAAGCAAGTGAGAGAATTTAACTCCAGTTTCTATGATAAAGAGACAAAGGCCAAATCCTTTGGATATAGAGAGAAAACAAAGTGCAATTGCAAGATTAAACACCATAAAAACAAGTATGGTAAGAAATTCAAGGTAGCACGAAGGAAGCGAAAACTGAGCAAAGAAGAAAGAAACAAGTAAGGTGTTACATCTGTAACGAACCAGGGCATATTGCTCCAGAATGTCCTCAATGAAAGAAAAAAAATCAAAAATGTAGTACTAAGGGATAACTATGAATATGAGGTAATCTACTGCAATGTTTTGCAAACAAAAGATATCCCTATTGCTGAATATACTGAGTATGATTCTGATGAAGAACAATCATCTCTGACAATTCCACAAGTGAATCAGTTTCTGCTGATCATTTTGAAGGACCAAATTTTTTTGATGATAGTCAACCAAGGCTTAACAACATGCTGAGTAAACCTTTTGCATTTCCAAAGCAAAAAGGGTATGTTTCTTCTAGCTTTGGGCCTAGTCCTAGTTCTTCAGATGAAACAGAATCATGGAAAAGCCAAGAACTACCACTCAAACTAAATCTCTCAAGAAAGGAGTAGCAAAGGTATACCCCTTTGCCCTTATTCAAAAACATGGTAGACCAGGCCACTTCTATTGATCAACAAGACGACTTGAAGAGATTTATGCATCGAGGGCTACGGCCTTCACAGCCATCACAACCTTCACAGCCCCGCCATAGAGCTGAAGAGGGTTTTTACAAACCAAATGAAAAGCATAATCAAGCTTCAACTTCACACTATCACCCCTTGAATGAGGCCTCTCAATATATTCAAATCTGCAGTAAGAATGATAAAGCCATCCTCAAAGCTATCCAACAGGTAAACGTGATCAATTGCATCAACAGTTTTGATCTATGGAATCCCAACTAGTAGCTGTCAAAGCTAAACTTGAAGCTAAACTTGACCATGTATTTGGAATTGCTAACCATTTATCAGAGATGGCTGCCCTAGCATAGGTTGCCACCACTGAACTCACTTCTGAATGGGTCCCTGAATGAAATTTAAATGGTTGGAGCATCATCAAATCTAGTCCAAAATATGCTAGAGCCTTCTACTCTGAAGCTTGGGTCAAGTTTCCTCAGGAACAATCATTTCATCTGGATGTGCTTTGAGACTCAGGATCAGTAATTTCATATATCAATCAAGCCTTAGTCCTGTTTCTCTACACAATTATGTGCCCTACTTTTTGCAAAGTTGCCTTGATTCTCTGCAAATGCTTCAATTCTACAAGATTCTATTGAAGCTTGTGTACAAGAGGAGGTGCAGGCATTGAGGAGCTCTGATATCTGAGATCTCGTCCCAATATGCTTTTGATGTGGTTCCTCTATGCCATATGTTCCATCACCAAGCTTGAGCTACCATAGTTGAGCTTCGTCACTTCCGCACCTAGTTAAGAAGCCATTGCACGTGCGCCGATTGCGAATCCATAGCTTTGATACCAGTTGAAAGAGTGTGTGGTGTGCGGAATGCGTGTGAAGAGTAGAACGTGGTGCTGTGTGGATGGAGCAAACCTGAGAGGAGCACCTTCTTCAGTATGTATATACATGAATAAGACAAGTGTATGATCATGGGCGGGCAATCAACCGCTCTATCGTGGACAAAGACGTAACACCTTTACCCGAACATTTATGATATCTTCTTTTAAGGTATTATTATTTATTATATTATTTAATGCAGTTGTCTATGGCATAGTTGTGAGGGGATTTTCATACACACACACACACATCGATCACTACAAAAATACTCCACATATTGATACATACGTTGACACTAATAATTACATTTTCATTCCATATCAACATTAATACATTACCATGCAACATAATACCTATCCAAGTCAATGTTCATTATTCAAAATCTATCTTTTAGGCACAAACTTACTGGCAATCAATGACTTGGATGGAGCAATACACTTAAAACAACGGCGAAGAATGTAGCTTATTGCTTGGAAAACAATGACACAAATGGAGGGAGAATCAAAAGGATAAATGAATCCTTACGATTAACAACTTGGCAACCTTAGAATCTCCCAATCATAAGGCTACTCGGTCCACTCAACTTTCATTAATTGATTTGTCACTAAATCCTCAAAGAATCTTAGGATTGAAAGGCAAAACGAACCGAGTTGTCGCCATCACCTTTTCTGCACCTCATCACACCACACTCCTCTACCCCTCACAGGCCTGCTTTGTACTGCTCTACCCCCGTCCCCTCCCCCCCCCCCCCCCCCCCCCCCCCCCCCCACAAAACATTGTCCGTTGTTCCGCTTTGCGCAAAACAAGATTGGCTGATTGTAACAGCTCTTGCGAAAATATCCCATGTCAAGTCCTTCTGTGTCCCCGTCCCCTCCCCCAACCTTGTGCGTTGTTCCGCTCTGCACAAAACGAGATTGGGTGACTGCAGCAGCTCTTGCATTGTGAAAATATGTCATCATGCGTGCGCTATTGACATGGCGCACAAAATATGTAGCGAAGCCGCAATGGCAAGAGCACAAGACGAGCGAGATCAAGTTGTACAACCCTGAGAGGTTGACTCCGCCCTTGCCTCCTCCTCTGCATAATGGGTGAGTGCCACGCCAGTCGCACCATCACTTCATCCCTCGCTCCATGCTACAAATGTGCTTCAAAAACCAAGGTGTATTGCACGCTCTGTAGACGAACGTAGAATACACAGCCATATTCGAGCCCTTCCCTGTAGAAGGAAGGAAGAGAGAGAGAGAGAGAGAGAGAGAGAGAGAGAGAGAATATCGTTCAACTTTCAAAGGCATGCGTTCGCTTTGTGCATCACCAAAAAACAGGCTTTGTCTCTCCCCCCTCTCTCTCTCTTGCACGCTGTCCAACATGGCTTGTGCCTTTTTCTCTGTCCTCAACGTGTCTCTTCCCCCCTTTTTCACTTCAAACCTATGAAAAGGCTTCTCTAAAGATACCCCTTAATCAATCTCAAACCAAAATTGGGAAGACCTATTTGGGGTGGTATCCGAACCCCATTTGAGCATTTTTTGTTTTGCTTGGTGAATAATATATTTTTGAATCAGGTCCATAAAGCCTCAAACCCAAACAATAGGCTTTGTTTCACTTGATTTTCATCATAGAGCTTGGTGAATAATATATTTTTGAATCAGGTCTATAAAGCCTCAAACCCAAACAATAGGCTTTGTTTCACTTGATTTTCTTTAGGACTTGAGGCTTATACATGTACTTGATATGGTTATGAGTACGAAATCTATGCTCAATTGGTGGATATATGGGATTGAATAATCGTAATAATTTTTTGGCTTTGTCATGATATGAATCATGAAATACATTGGGCATTGATTAAATGGATGGTCTTTTCACATGCTTTCTATGCACAAGAACATGTCCTTATTTGCATAAATTTATTTAAGTAAGTGGTTCACCATGTTGTTTAGTGTTAAAATCCTAACAATGGCATTTCCTAATCTCACCAACTTTTGCAGGCGGTGCCACACAATTAATGGTTCATGACCGCAACATGAAAACACTTATATTAATGCACCAATCTATACTTATTGTGCACTCATAGCACTTGTGGGTTTGTCTCTCTTGCAGCCAGAACCAGTGCCTACTACACAGGCACCCACAAACATGCATATACATGCACACGCGCGCACACACACATGAACATAGTCTTTGAGGTGACATTCATCACGTTCCTAGGTTAAGGATTGAGCACAAAAGACGATTGTGGATGTGACACACATACACACACCTGCATATACACAAACAACTAGACACACACAACTGCAACATAGTCTTTGAGGTGACATTCATCACGTTCCTAGGTTAAGGATTGAGCACAAAAGACGATTGTGGATGTGACAGTACACATACACACACCTGCATATACACAAACAACTAGACACACACAACTGCAACATATGTTGGCATAGCAAGGAGTTGTACTGATCCAGAGAGGATTTTTTTTTACCACATATGGCAATGATGTAGTTAAATCAGGTCATTTGTTTTGCTGAAGTAGTTTATTTTTCCATTTCATTATATAAAACATGGTTAATTTAACTTGGTAAATCATTGGAAGTGGCTTCTTTTGCATTCTTGCTATACATTGGCAAGCTTGTCATGAATACTTTAGACAATATGTCCATCCGCTAACTAACTTGTTTTTTCAAAATTTTGTTAACAAGCTATGAGGTTTTATAATCAATAAGTATCTTAACCATTGATGTACATAAACACTCTTGGTTTTTGCTTTATTTCCACTTAAAATCTACACCGACGTACCACTCTATTGGGTCAACCACGCTCATGGTAGCACCTAAAATTAATTTTTATTAAGAAATATCTAGCTACGAAGAGAAACTAGCAGATTTCTTTCGTGGGTTTTTACTACTTGTTGCTTCCAACCATAAATGATTTGTTAGAGAAATGTTCTTTGCACATAAATGTGTAGTTTTTTTATAAATCTCACCTATTCATTGCGTATGCTTAAGTTTTTAACCAACACATTGATCAATAAATCGCACCATCACAACTTAATTTAACAGTTATGCTAACTCCAAGATTAGTTGGAGATAAGAAATGGCCTTTTTTTTCATAATTGATTCACAAAAGCTCTTAGAAGGCTCTCCAAATGACCTCCAAAATTTCCTAATGTTTCCACCATGTGTCCTACAGTTTTACCTCTCTTTCGAAGCTATTCGTGCAATCGAAAACTTCATTAGAGCTATGCTTCAGGAGTTGTATTTTTTCAACTTCATTTTTGCTACAGATACATGTACAGGTACATGACACAGGTGCAGGTTGTTCAGAGACTACTTTCGGATGGTATATAGCTGTTTTATGGCTATTATGTGCTATTGAGATGGTGTTTATGGGTTGATTAGGAGCACTTTTTGGCATCGACATGGTCTAGAGTTTTTCAGGCATCCATCTTCTCACAGGTTCTTGCATACGTACAAGACATCCAGGTTTCTTACAGGTTGCAGTGTTTAGCATCAGCACAGATTTCAGTGGGAGTATTTGATACAGATATACATTGTTTTGACACTTTTGATAGTGCTTGAGCTCTTTTGAGAGCGGTTTTACTCCCCGCAGGGATTTTGTTTACTGCTTGCACATTTCATTTGGTGCCTGTTTGAGCACGTATATTGCACCTTGCAGTATTGTTGACAGTGGATATATGTTGAGTTGTGGAAACTGCCATATGTACCTTTTGTGAAGCCGATTTGGCTTGTTTCTGGCAGTTCCGACCGTTTTTGAGATTCAATTTGGAGGCCCTTTCTGAGACTGGGTTGATTTCTTGTTTACATAACCTTTTGTGAGGGTCGATAGGACCAAATCCAAAGTACAAGGCTAGACTTGTATCCAAAGGCTTCAAACAGCAAAAGGGAGTCGATTTTGTTGGTGTGTTTTTCACTGATAACAAGGTTAAAAGACTAAGTAAGCTACCCAAATTTGGCCAGAGTCTTATATTGGTACTTCGGGCAATTTTTCAAAAATTCCATACATGCCATCTCTACTTGGGACCCTCTAAGGGAGGTTTGAGGCTTGTATAACATAAAGAACAAGTATTTCAAGTATCAAAATTTGCTATGTGTCAAAGAAGAAACCTCATTACCAGTACCATCTAATCGGAATCTCTTTCAATTCCATTTGCAGCTCACTCCTCCTCCTCCTCCTCCTCCTCGCTACAGTGTTTGCTCCTGTTCTCAAGGAAATCCCCTGGCCGATACAGTTGCGGTTTACTTTGTAGCTTCAAGTTCACAGGCCCTCTCCCATCCGACTCTCTAGTTTTCACCCTCCATTGACTCGGTTTCCAGCTCCGTTATGCGCAAAACCTGCACCATCGCAGTAGTGCGATGCTTCGTGATTGTCGCATGGCTTGCATTAAGCACAAGAAGATATCGTCACCAAGTACTGCATCGAAGAAGATGCGATGAGACAAGAAGGCATTAAATGGGGGTGTTCAAGCAAGAACTTCTTGATGGAAGGAAGGTGACTAGAGCGACGGTCACAAGGGCAAAAGGAGTTTCTAGTGGAGATCCCATTGACTCGGGTCTAGCTCCTTCATGTGCAAAGCACAGCACACCCTCATCGACACTTCAACAAAATCACCTCCTCACGGGCCACAAATATCTCTACGCATCGAACCAAAACCAGACACAAATATAAACGCACAAAAACTCAGAAACTTTCGCTTTGATAGTTGTGGTTCTGGAAAGAAAGACCTTATCTCTTACTTTTGCCTTAGTTTTCCAAACAGGATCTCGCTATGATTCCCTTAAAACTAACGAATTCAAAATCGTTCCACACATTTCACGTTAAAGACGTATCATTTTGAGATAATTGTAGTACTTACTTGGTAATCCATGTACCATTACATAAGTGGCTTTAAGATGTACATCCTTTTTTGGATTATCATACTTAGTGGGTCTAAGTCGCTTTCATTAATTAATTTGTTTACCAGATTCGCATGCACGTTAAATTTTTAATCCAATGCATCCGGTGCACGTGCGACATCGCCTGCAAGGGACCTCCTGCCACCTCTGCTCCCTGCAGCCCGTCTCCCCCTCCTACATGCGCCCCTCTCTGCGCTACCGCCATACCCCTTGCGTGTCTTTCTCCCTCCGCTGCCTTGCGCTGCATGTGGCTGCAGTCGAACAAACTCCAAGTACCTGCGCAACAGACACACACACACACACACACACACAGAGTCCGTGTACTCCTACCCTTCGACACCTATGTGGTCTGCACGACGCACGGGGAGTATATTATCCACCTTGACGAGATCCTGCCCTGCAACTTGCAGCTCTCAATGTTCTGCGAGCTCTGCCAGTCGCAATGTTCGTGGACACCAGAGAGAGCGAGAGAAGTGCGGACAATCCACTGAGATCGAGGAAGCACGTAGGCAACCAGGAAGCGGTCAGTAGCGAGGCAGGGACCTGTTGACAATTGGGGCGCCCGACGATGGCTACGATGAGGGGTCTCTCTCTCTCTCTCTCTCACGTCTCATTTCCATTGCTTTTCTCCACAAAACATTGGCAGCATCTTCCTAGATTTTCGCTAATTTCACCTGCTTGCAAAATTAGAACCACATACTTACTTGGCAGTCCATGTATGATTACAAAAGCAGCTTTAAGACATACATCCATTGCTACATTGACCAGATGTAAACAATACATCATATGTTCACCTGTGAGGAAGCTTTTTCGCTAAGAACTTAGCGAAGAGAGAATAACTAAAAAGGAGAAAAACACAAACCGTATCTATATCTATACTATTATAAAAGGGGGAGGGATTCTCCCCCCCCCCTCCCTTTCCCTTCCACGTGTCGATATTTCCTCTGTCCGACCAGTGTGCCTTGCTTGAAGCAAAACAGCGCGAGCACATGCAGAGAGAGAGAGAGAGAGAGAGAGAGAGAGAGAGAGAGAGAGAGGTGTTTCCAGGCCGCGCAAGGTCAATTATCTATCCTGCTGCATATCACTCATGTTAGGAGCTCTCTCTCTCTCTCTCTCTCTCTCTCTCTCCCCCCAAAGCAGCACTGTGCAGTATCGTTGTTGTCTAGTTACGTTGTTGTCCAATTACGTTGGGCAATGTGCGTGCTGCCATTTCTAGGTTGGAAGCCATGAAGGCTTCAATGAATACCCTTGGTACGCAGTCCCTTTGAACATTTCGTTGGGCTTGCATAACATGTCTTTCATGTCAATCGTCCGTTACTCTCTCACACACTCGCTCTTCACTGCAAGATGTAGACAGTAGAGTTTATCTTGGGCAGTGAGGCATGCTTGCTACCTATTTGAACTTTAAACCTCTTCCTTAGGCCTCCACGCTCCTTGAACTCCTGAGTCCGAATATTATTCCAAGGCTCGCAGGATGGTGAGAGAGAGAGAGAGAGAGAGAGAGAGAGAGAGGCCAACGATGGCCATTAACGCAGGGAGAGTGCTTCAGCAAGGAGCCACAATAATGCAGCAGGAAGTTCCATAGTGAGAGCCAACGATGTGTGTGTGTGCGCTAATGGGTGTGTAGCTTTGTATGCTTTTTTATGATGGTTCCTTTTATGATAGATTTTGTCTTCAGATAATTAATATGTTCTATATTGTTTGCAGTGTGCAGAACTATGGAGTGGTTGGAACTGTAGAAGATGGAGTGGCTGAGGGGAAGGACTTGCAGTGTGCAGACCGGGAGTACGTACCAGCTTCGAAACGATCCTACCTGGAGAAAAACACAAAGCTTGAAGCGTCAGCCGGGGCGCTCACTCTTCCCTTCCTCTCCAAGCGCTTGCCGGCATAGGGCCTCCTAGACTACCAACCAAAAAACTCCAAGACTGTCGAAGCACCAATCTGATATTTGAAAGAGGGCAAAATGGCTACTCTCTCTCTCTTTTTCTCACACCACAAGCGCGCACACACACAATGTATAAGTAACCTAGCCCCTCTACATACCAGGACACGATTGCCTTCTCTCTCTCTCTCTCTCTCTCTCTCTCTTCCTCAGTTCAATTTTTGCACTCATGGGTGCTACGTGGCCATGCTCAACCTGCACAAACGGGAGCGAGAATGGGTTGCTCTTTGTCTTCGATCTGTACATGTGGGAGAATGACCCTCTCTCTTTGCACAAATCTGTATTGGTTTCTCTATGCACCTGCGTGCAAGCCCGCGAGTGATAGAGTGGAAAACCAAGCTATGTAGGTAGAGAGGAATGAAGGCTTCGAGACCAAAACATGGCCGCAAAGAGAGTGCTCAGACGAATTCCTCAGAAAGCCTTCCTTGGCCCAAAAATGTGTTGCACTCTCAATCTCATTGTAAAATTCTTTGCAAAAGACTTTGATTTTTTAAACTCTGACAAGTGGATTAAGTGTGTGTGTGTGAGAGAGAGAGAGAGGGAGAGAGAGAGATGGTCGTGTACATAGAGCATGCCAACTTCTGTGCACTACATGTAGCATGCATTGTTTGCTTAGAGAGTAGGCTTGCCTCCAGCTGCAAACCAAGTACTGTAGTAGAGTATGCATTGCAAAGGAATATTTGCATCCCAATGAGTAGTGTTATAGCTCTCATTGTGAACGGCTTTCATAATAGCAACTAGAAAGTTACACCACTTTATAAGTGTTGGTGATCTATGGATGCCATGTTCTACCTTTCTTTTATTGCCGACCAGCTCCTCAATCATGTAGCTAACTTGACGCATTGCCACTGACACGTGGAATAGCACCCCTTGCCACAACTATACGCAACTAGGCTATGAAGGTTGAGTTATAGTTTTATAACTCGGTTGGAAGAGGCAACCTTCAAGTTTGAATCGCACGTGATAAGGGGGCCTAGATTTGAGAGACCGAGCCCACCAGTGCTAATGCACCATGTTTCTCCCTTGCTTGTTCGCGATCGACTTTTCACTGCGTTCAATTGCCACGGCCTGGTGTCCTTCGCCTCACACTAATGCTCCTCTATAGTCATCTGTCACCTGCACTGCCCTATTTCCACCACATGTGCTAAAAAAAAACCTAGGTTTACTGCATTCCCACCTACAAAATTTGAAATTTACCTCTAAATTTTAGATATAAAAGGTGAGAACCTACAAAATTATGAAAAAAAAATAGTGTAATTTGGTGTGAAAACCTTCAAATTTTGTCAACTTACCTCTGTTGTTTCACATATGTAGGTTTGCCAAGTTTTTGGGGAAAAAAAAATTCGAGCACTGAGGTGACCACAAGCTTCACCATCCTTGAATAAAGTCACCCAATATTGGCTCCTCTTCTGGCTGCTCATGCCACTGTAGTGGTGGCCTTTCTCCACCATTCGACTTTGAGAGCAAGTTGTGTCCAATCCTAGCTTCCTACCTTGCAGAACACAACAATTTTTTGAAGATTTTTTGGGTTAGAGAATGCCATTTATTGGCACACTCTTAATGCAATGCAAGACATGTCAAACATGGACAAGGAAAAGAAGCTAAAGGTTGGGGCAAGTTGGCAAGTGGAGAGCATGTATTAGAGCACAAGTCTCTAGAGACCTAATTCCAATTGTAAATAAAATCTCCACGACTTCACTTGCCTAGAAGGAATGTCTCCCAACGTGGATATCATGGAACAAAAGTGGTGCTACCTCTAAACGGAAACTTCTACAAGGTTGTTTTAGGAATCCCCCCCATCATCCCCCCGCCCCCCCCCCCCCCCCCCCCCCCCCCCCCCCCCCCCCCCCTCTTACAAAGACACTCCCAATCCCCTTGGATATTTGTTGCAAGTAGTTGAGTCCCACCACTATACCCTACTAGCTCGACGACACAAGCGAGTAGATTAGCTTGCTCCCCACACACACACACACACAGGCCATCGAAGGCGGCCGGCCTTGGGACACATGGAAGATAATTGTGCTTTCTTTGGGGATTCCAAGCGAGTGAACCCTACGCGCGATACACGAAACAACGAACAGGATGACAAGCTTAGGCCTTGAGTGTGTGCGTGCGCGCCCACACACACACACACACACACACACACACACACACAGAGAGAGAGAGAGAGAGAGAGAGAGAGAGAGAGAGAGAGAGAGAGAGAACTTTTTTTGATTTGGTTTATGAAATTTGTGAGGGAACAAGAGGTTTGCGGGTAAGAGGGACCATGCCACCGCCAAAGGCGACGCCGTTTTACTAGTATAAAGTAAGATGCAAGAGGGCAACTAAGCGAAGGGGATTGAATTTCATTAAAGCTACTTACGATTGAGTTATGTTTAGGTATAATCCTACCTACTACCCCTATGCATGTTCACGTGACCACATGGGGTAGTGCATATGTGTATGTGTGTGAGAGAGAGTACACATATACATTTTATTCATCTATAGTAGTTTCAAGATTACCTTGTGTGACGGTGGCATCAACCAGCAATTGCCAAAGATGGAATTTATTTTCGTACAAGCGTCTATTGTGTTTCTCCAAAGGGAATTCAACTCGATCATGCAAGCAAGATTGATTGAGTAGACTTAAGTTAATATTCAAGATTAAATTGCAGGGCCTCTTGTCATGCGGTTGAATCTCTTGTCCCGTGTGATATTCATTGTGTGTGTGTGTGTGTGTGTATGTGTGTGCGCGCACGCGCACGCGTGCGCATGTGCACGTTCATGGAGTAATCCACCATGGGAGGAATGCGTATTAAACCCAAAAGGGTAGGTGAGCATGTAAGAACCCTCAAAGGGGTACGTGAGTCTTAGAGAGAGAGAAAGAAATTCGACCACTTGAGCTATTCGTAAGACAATGACCTTTTCGTGACAAGCCATGACAGGGTCAAAGGGTCAAAGTTACATTAGCTAATAGGGGAGCCACCCCATGACAAGGAATGACGAGCATTGCAGGAATTTGTAATTGTTTGGCTGTGATAATATAATATACTCACAATTGTGAATTTTGCAACAAAAAAAAAAACAATGACCTTTTGTGAAAGGTTAAGAGAGAAAAATAGTGGGGTTATTTAATGGGTCACATGTGGCAAAACATATGTATGTGGAGCAGGGCTCATTCAAAAACTTTTTTCCAACCAGAGAGAAAAAGGGCATACTTAAATCTTTCGTTTATTAGGTCAAAATTTGAAAAATCTGACAGTTTAAGTGTGCGTGTGTGTGTGTGTGTGTGTGTGTGTGTGTGTGTGTGTGTGTGTGTGTGAGAGAGAGAGAGAGAGAGAGAGAGAGAGAGAGGTGGGCTGTTGGGGGGATTGTTGGGTGTCCGTACATTGTGTGTGTGTGTGTGTGTGTGTGTGTGTAAGTGTAAAGATCAACTCAAACTTGGATGTGTGTTAAACTGGGTGATGTGATCTGCTTCTGTAGAAAATACAGCCCTCCATTCTTGAGGACACACGTAGTGCTTAAGAGAGAAACTCTTTCAAGTGGAGTTGATGCCTAACAATTGAGATTAGGGTACCTTCTCACTAGACGAGGGTAGCTATTATGAGTTACCCTCCCTCCCTCCCCCTTCTTTCTCTCTCATTCACATGTGGGTGTCAAAGATAATTTCTTGGATATGAGAGTGGAAGAGTCCTTGAGGTTTATAATTATTTTACCCATCCTCGAATTATTTCCTTGTGTTTCACAAAGTATATTCTATAACCCAATATCACAAGGTCTGTTCACCTATCAACACCCCTTTAAGTACCATACAGAGATTTTCTTTGGTATCAAAACAGTAGTTGGATTAATCTGCTTAGGAAGTATCAGCTAGAGCCACAAAAGATGGAGCTCATTTCTTATGGTAAAAAATACTCTCAAGTCACCCCTTAAACAGTGCCACAATGATCAATCAATAAGGTATAACAACAAAAGTTTTTTATATAGTTTTCACTCCAACACAGTGAGCAGGCCCGAAGTACAATTTATCCAGATTTTTAAGCCTTATTTGGCCAGAAAAATTCCAACCTGTTTTGTGTTGAAGCCAAATTTCAATGTTTTATTTCTGTTTAAACCATAGAGACCAAGTGAGCAGATTTGCCTATATCATAAAAGAGATTTTCTTAGAAATTTCAAGTAGAACTTCAACTCCTTTGTGCACCAAAACTAGGTAGTGAAGTACCACCAAAAAAACCAGATCATTACCTATACGCTTTAAGTATCATAAAACTAGATCAGTATCAGATTGGTAACAAAGCCAGAATATGTATAAAGTTATATATATATATATATTTATTTATTTATTTATTTATTTATTTATTTATTTATAAAGGCAGCAAGAACTAGCTGTAGTGGAATAAATATGGTTAATAAAAACCAGATCTAAGCCAACCATCCAAGCAACAGGCAGTAGGTCAGATTTGACCTGAGGTTTGTAAGCCTAAGGCCACGAGGCTCCCCCTTTACAACATCATAACCTCATCAAGTAATAGTATTCAGCAATAGGCTAAAGGTCAGTTATTCTGCAGATAAACAGACTTTTCCTATCACAACATTTTATCATGTTCAGGTATCAAAAGTATCAAAACCTGATTAGTAACCTTATGTTGGTTAGAATCATAGGATAAGCCAAACCCTAGGTAAAAAAACATAAAATACCAGAATAGAGATAGTTTATATATATTTTTAAAGGCAACACCACCACCAAGAACCAAATGTAGTGGAATATATATATGAATATTGTTTTTAAAAAAGGACCAGATCTAAGCCATACATCCAAGCAACTAGCAGTAGGTTAGATTTTTTGTTTAGTCAAAGCAAATAGTTTCCCCCATATTACAATACCCAACCATACTCAAGTTGTAAAAAACCAGCTTAGTACCTATTGTTCAAGTACCAAATTTATCAAAACCAGATTTGTACAAAAGCCAAAATGTTTACATATATTCTATGGAAACATAACTAGCATCACCACCAGGCTTTCAACATTATACTCACCCATAGGTATCAAATCAGTATCAAAACCAAATTGGTACAAACGCACGAATGCTTACATATATTCTATGGCAGCATAACCGGCAATGCCACCAGGCTTTCAACACCATACTCACCATACGTATCAAGTTTATGCAAAAAATACCAATTTTTCATAAGTTTCCATGGTTAGACACTACTTCGGAGATTGCATGGAGTAAATTCTTAAGTAAAGTGAGCAGGACTGAAGCCCCACAAAAAACCAGTTTATTTTCAAGTCAAAAAGACCAGCAGCATTTCAAAAGCTTCTTGTATTGTGTCCAAGCTTCAATTAAACAACTGTCATAGAACAAGGCCTTTCTCACAAAATAATGCCAGAGTTCAGCTAGTATTAGGAATCCATCTCATCAGTCTGATTATAGCCAATAACCGTTTTTCTGTAAGTTAGAACGGTCTCCTCCATATCACCATAATACAACACATTTAGGTAGTAAAAAAATCCGATCAGTATCCATATGTATGTCAGATTTGATGCCATTTTCTAGTACAACAGCAAAAGACTAGAGTATGTATGTAATCAATACTAGGCAAGAAGCAAAAACCCTTTATTTATGTGTGAACATCAGTTGCTAGGTTATCATACCATATTCTTTTGCTAAAGAAAATTCCAAATGAACAATTCTTTTAATGTTCTTAATGTTAAGAAAAAACCTGCTATAATCACCTAATAGAGCAAGGATTATTTAAATATTGAGATAAAATATATATAAACTGCGAGCAGACGTAATCGCAAGATTTTCTCCAAAGTGCCGAGGGAGACCAAGCGTAAGTGAAGGGAAGAGCCCCTCACCTTATATAGTAGAAGAGGTAGGGAAGATCTCCAAAAGTACTCAGTTGTGGAGGTGCCGCAGCAGCCTAACCTCGATCTTTCTCAATATGGGTGCAGGAGGTTTTACAGCTAAGAATCATTCCAAGAGAGGAAGAAAAAGGTTCCGTGTCAAGCCACAAATCAACAGGCGAGGTCAGTAGAACGAGATCGTCACGCGCTATGAGTGTCGTGAACAGAGTGAAAAAATCTTAGGTAAACCGATCAAATCCAAAGCCTCGTAAAGGAAAGGTTCTTAAAGTTAGAACCACAAGGGGTTTCACTTTCCAAGGGTTAAATTACACAAGGGACCAATCCCACAGGTTTAGGTTTTAAGAGGCACCATGCTACCAAAACAACGTAGTGGATAGCTTCACTTATCCATTGTGTTCTCCATAGTAAAAGTTAGCAGTAGTCATCAAAAATAGGAAAGCATAAGGCAAAACTCCCAAAAGGCACTAACTCATATTTAGATTGAGTATAGATGGTTGGATGTCATATGTTTTTAGCCAGATATAGTGATTCAGAACACCTCAAGATACTATCATGGTCAAAATATTGTGACCAAGTGTATGTGTGTGTGTGTGTAAGTGTAAAGATCAACTCAAACTTGGATGTGTGTTAAACTGGTTGATGTGATTTGCTTCTGTAGAAAATATAGCCCTCCATTCTTGAGGACACGCGTAGTGCTTAAGAGAGAAACTCTTTCAAGTAGAGTTGATGCCTACCAATTGAGATTAGGGTACCTTCACACTAGACGAGGGTAGCTATTATGAGTTAACCCCCCCCCCCCCCCCCCCCCCTTCTCTCTCTCACACATGTGGGTGTCAAAGAAAATTTCTTGCATATGAGAGGTAGTGACTTTCACAGTTTAATGTGTAGAGTGGAAGAGTCCTTGAGGTTTATAATTATTTGACCCATCCTCGATTATTTCCCTGTGTTCCACAAAGTATATTCTATAACCTAATATCACAAGGTCTTGGGCCTCATAAGCACTTTAGATCACTTTTTTTGCTCCAATCGCACAAATCATGTGCAAGTCGAAGCAAATGACCTTATGAGCGTACAAGTTTGTCTGATCGCACTCGAGCCCATGACTCGGATCGTGGAGGTCGAGTACTCAACCAACCAAGCTAGCTCCTTTGGGCAGCACTCTAGTCCACTTTAAATGATATCACAAGGTAGCCTCTATGTCAAAGGGGATAGTACGTAAATCCACCACGCAAATGATAAATTAAAAACCCTCACCATCCATGTAGAAGAAGTCATGGGAGCTCTGGGCTTTGGGCCCCGCCTTTGTCGCCTCATACGCACACTAGGCGATGGCAGCCAATCAGAGCTCCTGTTAATGACAGAATTGTGGAATCTTTGGAGGTTAAAAGGTCTATTAAGCAAGGATGTCCCTTGGCCCCCTTGCTGTTCGCCATCAGGTCGCATCCTCTCATTACAATGCTTGAAGCCAGTGCTGCACGGGGAGAGATTCAAGGTATGGCATTGCCAGGCAACGACCACCTACTAGTCAAAATGTTTGCAGATGATTCGCTCCTATTCTTGAAGGCGTGCCCTCAAGTTTTCAGAAGAGCTCTGGAGATTGTGCAAACATTTTCCGTGGCCTCGGGATCCAAGTGCAATATAGAGAAGTCAAGACTAATCTCCCTGTCGGAGAACGACTCTTTTGACCCTGCAGTTTGGTCAGCAGAGATTATCTCAAAAGGGAGTATATTTAGACACCCGGGAGCCCCCGTAGGGGTGGACGTAACCCACAGTCAAAGATTTCAATGGGTCATTGAAAAAATAAGCACCAAAATGAGAAGGTGAGAGTTTGTTCTCATACCCTTCCAAAGCCGGATTAGAGTGATCAATGCTTTTATGATCTTGTATATTGCTTTCCTCAGCCCCGTGCTCAAGATGGCTAAGTGTAATTGGAAAGAATTCTTAAAACATGTGAAAAGGTTTCTTTGGAAGAACAACACGAAATCCTCCTGGCCATGGTAGTGGGCTAGATGGGAGGTAGTTGCTCGCCCGGTAGACCAAGGAGGGCTCGGCATTCTTAACCCTCTGTCTCATGCTGAGGCCCTTTGTGCCAAAATTATGGTCTCATTGGTTAAACAAGACCAAGCTTGGGCTATCATGACCAAGGAAATGCTTGATGCAACAAAACTGGGATGGAAAGAGGGAAAGTGGAAGGGGATTGTAATGCACAACAAACTTCTCACCCCGAAGTGGTCTTATCTTAGATCTGGTGGACTCTCAGGGGAGCTGATGAGGAAGTGCAAAAGTGTTGCTGAGGTTTTGGAATGGGGGGAAGGAACAAGAACTCCATATTGCACTGGTCTCCTTGGCTTTCTAAAATATTGGGGCCGCCGCAAAGCCCTTACTGGATAGAAATGGATAGGAAGGTGAATAATAAGGGGCTCGTTTGACTAGAGCAATTCCGGGATGGCAACGAAGTGCTGGAAAACTACTGACTCTTTAGCCATCCAATTTCAACTGGAAGGCTTTGAGATCTTACTAGTCTATAGGGTGATTAAAGAGCTTGATAAGGTGGTGATGCCAATTTGTGAATCCAACTTTGAATGGGACGCTTGGAGATGGCCCGGGAATAGCCTCTTTTAGAAACCACACTCTAAAGGAATTTACCATGCATTAATGCACGAGGCTAATTGGTGTAGCCCCCTCAACAAATCATGGAAGAGGCACTGGACGGAAAAACGGTGGGAGGGAGTCATGGAGAACATCTGGAAGCCAAGATGGCCTCAATATATGAAGATATTTCTGTGGAAAGTGATGTGGGGTGCTCTGCCGGACGGGTGTAAAGATACAAGAAAGAGGCATCGGGCCCGATCGTTGCTCGGGGTGCAGAATAGCCAATGAAGACCTAGCCCACCTTTTCATGGGATGCCAGGCAATCAGGGGCATGGCTGGGAAAATATGCAAGTGGATTCAAAGGACATGGCAAATTAAGTTCTTCAAGAATGATCTGTTCTTTGGTAGTAACAAGATGGGAAGTCCTGCTCTTCTCGTCTGCACTCAAATACTACTTCTTGCACCATATTTGGCAAGCAAGGAACCGCCGCGTGTTTGAAGGGGATCTAGCTGTGGCAAGCTTTCGTGAAATCACGCAAGAGAGCAGATTGATGATCCACATGATCGGATGCAAACAAGCCTTAGAGGACTGGTCTAGAACAATACATAACATCTTCTAATAAGTAAAGCCCAGGAGTAGAAGTGGTTTCTCTGCCAAGCAGATTACGGTCTGAGCTTGAGGATTGGTGTATATTTCTGTTCTTAATACTATCCACTCACAATTGTGAGTTTTGCCAAAAAAAAAAAAAAAAAACCCTCACCATCCATGTAGACTTGTCCATATCTAAAGGAGAACTCAAATTGTCACCTTTCTAGAAAGGCTATCACAAGGTTGTCCCGCGCTGATAGTACATTGTAGATTTCCTAAAAGAGAACTCCAATTGTCACCTTTCCAAGCAAGAAAGTATATCACAAGGCGCCCTCTATGTCCCACGCTGATAGTATGTTGTGTGGATTTTCTCTCGTCAATGCACCGTACAAATGATGAATTAACAACCCTCGCCATCCATATCCAAAAGAGAACTCAAAATTGTCTCCTTTCTAAATTTGACTCTTAGTCACTGGAAGTCCATGTTAAATGATGAATTCGCCATCCACATCTAAAAGAGAACTCAAAATTGTCTCCTTTCTTAATTTGACTCTTAGTCACTGGAAGTCCATGTTAAGATGACATTATTGGCCCTAAAAATCTCAACCCTAGCGGGTGCTCTATTGACCGGGATGGGCCTGCGTATCTCGAGGGAGGGACCCTGCTGAGCAGACATGGGCTTCCTCTTCGCTCTCTAGCAAAGCCCCCTCATTTTTGGAGCCTCGGTTGCATGGCTCTGTCGAAGAGCAGGTGGGCTACGAGTTGGGCGGGCTCTTTTTCGGGGGCAATAGGGATGGAGATGGTGCAGGAACTTGCCATGGGGAAGCGGGCTCTTCTCCACTTCCTTTTCTCTTTGCCATGGGCATGCTTCACCACAGGTCGCATGACCTGAAAAATCTGGTAGAAGGCCCCCTGGTGGTGGTTGTCGATGCATGGTTGTTCTCTTGCAGGTTCTGTTCGAGCTGGTGATGTATTGGTTGGCTAGTCTTCAAAGGGTGGCTTCTGCTGCGACTACTCTTCTCTGAGTTCTTGGTGGCTCAAGGTGGCTCCTGTTGTACGACTTGGTGGACATTCATAGGCGGGGTGGCAGTCCCCCCATGCATGGTGGGATCCTCTTTGTCTTCTCTTCCTCCTCCTTTTGACAATGTGGCTCCCTTCAAAGCCGGTTTGGTGTAGTCTTATGGCATGGCTGCGTGCTGGTGGATCCCCATGTGCTAATCTTGTTTGTTGTTCCTGTGGTGGACCTTATGTCGACTCCTATGGACATGGCAGATCGAAACTCGTGGTGGCATCCCATTGGTGGCTTCTCTGTTCCGGTACGGTGTTGTATGTTGTCATGCTCTCGGAATTTATGGTTTGTAAGCTTGTATTTGGGTTAGGCCTCCTTCCTTTCTATATTATGCTCACTATTGTGAGTTTGGGCAAAAAACAAAAAGACATTATTGGCCATTTCCTCTTTGTAGTTCTTTTGGCATGCCCAAAAGGGTGAGCCTCCCCTTTTAATGAGAAATGGAGTTTAAAAAAAATTTAAAAATTGCATGGTTTTTATTCTTAAAATGTAGAGTTTTTAATTGGTTGGAGGAGATAGACAATAATTCTTACAAATACAAGCAGAGTCATAATCACAATGAGTATTTAATAAAGCCACTTGCAATAATGAGTGCAAATTCCAAAAGCTAAATTCTTTCCGCATTAAAGTGAGAAGGTTTGGATAGGAACACACACTAAAGCTCATTAATTATCTGAATCCTAGAGGACAACCCTATTGCGGTGCCATCACACCCAACCTCCTCATCCCCCCCTAGATCTCTTGCCTCCGTTGAGCTCCAACTCACTCCACCACACCTCCTATGTAGGCCTGCCCAACCCTTGCAGCCCCCCCTCATTCTCTTGTTTGCATTAAGCTCTAACTCACTCCCACCACACCTACTGCATTGCCTACACACTCCAGCTTAGCTTCGCCATGGTTGGGAGTCATTCATCGAGTCCTATCTTCATCTCATGTGCTACCCATTCTAGAGCTGGCCGTCCCACACACCTCCTGCCATCCCATCTCTTCTGCCTCATAGTCCTCCCATTCACATATGTGCATCCTTGTCCCCCTCTTCTGCTCAAGATCCCTCCACAAACCATGCATGCCCGATGTGAACACATCATCCTCGTCGCACCTGACTAGAGATAGAGAGAGAACTCATTTTAGTCCCCTGCACACACACACACACACACACACACACACACACACACACACACACACACACACACACACAGAGAGAGAGAGAGAGAGAGAGAGAGAGAGAGAGAGAGAGAGAGAGAGAGAGAGATTTTATTTGAAAATACAGTACTCAACTATGATCACATGTCCCGACTGCCAAGTGTAAGCCTCGATAGATAGAGAGACAATTTTTCATTACGACCTGCAAAGGATCTCAGTCGATTCAAACAGATTTCCTTTCCAAAAATTAGATAGACCTACTCGAAGTCTATCATCGCCCTACTCGAACCCCTTTCGTGATGCATGAGTGGGGTTGGAACTTGGGGTCTCTCTCTCTCTCTCTCTCTCTCTCTCTCTCTCTCTATGGGGGGGTGTTAATACCCAAGCCCCGAGATCTTACACTGCAGGAGCTGCTCGTCGCCACAACCTAGCAACCTGCAACTCTTTGACTAACTCTGACCCGATGACCTACAAGAACCGTATAGCCTCCTCTAGGACCCCTAGAGTGCCTAGGGCAGAGTCCCTAACCCAGCGACCCCTATTGAGCATTCGAGCACCCTCTGACTCGCCGACCCGCCTACACATACCTTACCTAAAACTTTAGCTTCATTTTCATTTATTTAACCCTAAGTAAGTTGTTGATCTCACCACATTTTCAACAAGCAAGGAACTTTGAGAAAGCAACACATTTGCAAGCAAGAAACTTTGAGAAGTCGACATTAGCCCCATTTGTGGTAGACATGTCGTCCCTTAGTACTCCCATTACATGCAAGAGTTTTCTTGCGATGGCAGTGGAACCAAAGAAGGACCCCGCCGCCTGCCAAGAAACAAGGATCACAGCCCTCAAGGCTCATATTCAAGAACTTATCGGGGAGAATGAGAGACGCAAAGAACATATACGCAAGCTTGAAGAAGGGAAATAAGTAGAGATTCAAGCTCTGCTTGCAAAAGCACACTATGTTGAAGTCTCACTTGTCGAGACTGTCATGGCAGTGCATAAGGAATCACATGAAGCAACACATAAGAAGATCGACACCAAAATACATGCGGCCCTACATGAATACCGACTACAAGAATCTCTTGGCCTCAAGGTCATGTTTGGAGGGATCCACTCACCGTGGTGCACCACCAAGGACACCCTCGAGGAAGCAATCACTAAGCTTAATGACATTCTTCAACATGTCTATATTAAGCTCGAAATTGTTTCTTGGATCAATGACACACATAGGCATGTGCCTGTCGAGCATTGCATACTCACTTTCAAGGACAAAGATGTGAAGCTGCTACATCAATCTTGATTTTTCAAGGGAAAGAAGCTCTGGATTGTTGAATGAGCTCAAGAAGATGCATGAAGCACGTAAGAAAGGCAAATGGGCAGTCTACCGAGGTGGCAAAACGACCATCTAGGAGTTTTGAAATCCCAAACCAGCTACCCCCCCCCCCCCCCCCCAGCTAAACCCCCTTAGGTTTTGTTTAATCTTTTTCTTTATTTTCCCTCTTTATGGACCCTCAGTTCTTAACTGATATGTATCCGCCCTCATTGAGATGGAACTAATGTGATGTGATGTTTTGGTCCCATGGGTCATATATGATCTCTGTGGATGATAATTCTCTCTCTCTCTCTCTCTCTCTCTCTCTCTCTCTCTCTCTCTCCCCTTGGAAAGGTGAAAGATGCGTAGGTGAGGAGTCGTAGGTCCACTTGTAGGCAGTCCCAACCATGGTGGCATCTCCCTGGTACATTGATGAGTCCTTTGTTGCCATTGTAGTAGCACACATGCATTGTATGCACATGCCATGTGTAGCATTATAGATAGCCATGTCATACAAGGGGCCCTTCTCATGATCTCATGCATTGCTTGCCTGATAACGTGGCCTTGCGCTACCTTCTATGCATGCCACTCCAAATCCATTCTGTAATGTACCCAACCTTTTTTAATAAAAGTATTTCATTTACTTTGTAAATATTTAAGGTTTGTATTTTATTAAATCAAAGAGAAACGATCGAATTGAAAATTGGACTCTAGAACTACTAATTATGACCCTTATTCACTTGAAAACAATAGGTTGATGGGAAACTTAAGCCTCAAAACTGTATCTAAAGATAAGAGTTGACCTTGTAGGAAAGAGAGAGCAATTTGAGGAAAGGAGGAGTAGTTTTAGAAGAGAAGGAGTAGGAGGAGTATTTTTAGGAAAGAAAGAGTCTTTTTAAAAAAGAGAGAGAAGGAGTTTAGTTTAGAACTCCTTTCTTGGAAGTCAAGCTTTCTCTTCGAGATTCGAAATCGTGCATCAAAATCCGTGTCTACAAAAAAAAGGCAGGAACGTGCACAAACTTATCTCTCTTTGCTTTTCTCTATTCTTAGCTTGTGATTTTGACCTTGAGAGCCTATATAAAGACCCCTCTCCCTTCACTTTGAAGAGACACTTTCTCAGAAGCGGAAGCTCTCTTGCCTTGACGTTGGAGTAACCTTCTCTCCCTCAACCTCTCTTCCTTAAGCTCTTACCTTCAAGCCATCTCCATCTCCAAATCCCTCTCTACCATCTTCGTGTTACCCTTTGGATTCTTGAGTTCTCTTTCTCTCTTTTTCTTTTCTCTACCTCATTACAATTGCCCAGAAGCGAGTGACCCGAAGCTCGAAGGATGCTCATGTCATTCCATCTTCACGGAAAGTGCAATAGAAGATATCATCTACTCCAATCATAACTCAAGCGAAGGTATCGACTCCGTAAGAAGGTGAAATCATCCAACCTCAAATACGGGAGGTAATCGAACATGTCACTAATCCGGTAGGAGATTATCGGGATGCCTCGCGGGTAGCGGGATGCCTAGTGGTTAGCAAGATGCCTCGCGGTTAGCAAGATGGTAAGGTTGCGCAATCCGCAGCGGTTAGCGAATAAATCCTTTGCAAAGGCTCTATTGGTTAGATAGAGAAAGTCCGCGGGTGGCGGCAAACTCATAAGAAATTGGAAAAGGTCTTTTTGTTGAAATATAGGACTGTCTTCATTAAGCCTTGTTTAAATTGTTTTGGTATTGTTTGAAGGGTTGTATAAAAGAATCTGTGTCTAAATTAATTAAAGAACACTGTTTGTATGTGTGAAATAGTGTGGTAGTAATTAGAAAACAAGTTAAAAAGTGTGAGTGTGGGGTGGAAAGTGGGGGCTGGCTCAGGTTGGCAGTCAAGGATGGGTGGTCTCGATTAGTCGAAAAACTCTCCACTCCCTCTTATTAAGAGAAGCAAAATTAGAGACTCATTGTGTCAAGAGTGGAGAAGTCCCAAATATATGTGTCCCTGACCTGATTAGTCACGTACTTTTCACAAGATTTCTAGTTAGTTTAGGCTAAGTCTCATATCATATTTATGGATTATGGATGACGGTCGTGCCTCTTAAACGTGGGGAAAAAGGCATTGTTTATGGATTCTAAATATGTCAATGGGATTTCATCTTTATGTTAGGAAACAACTTTCATAATAATCCTTGATTTATCGACCTGACTTGTGGTGTATGACCCGTATAACCACGAAAACAATGGATGGAGGACTTTCTCTCTTTGTTGCTTGTATCTCTACTTTGTGGAAGCGGGGTAGGGTGTTGTCAACGAAAAAGAAGAATAAAGGCAGGCCATCTATCAAGTCGCCTCAATCTTCTCGAGGTTGGGGACCTCATACATTCTAAGCTTGAGCAAGTTTGCAGGCAATGGAAAGATCTGGTGGAGAGCATCACCTTCTATAGGGCAAGGCACTAGTGTGGATACATAGAATATAGCTAAGTCTGCTTCATCCAACGATCAGTCCCGTTGCTTTCTAGCGAAAGCCCTTCACTACTATTGAATACATCAATGTCTACTATCTCATTTTGCAAAATAGATCTATGTCATGCCTTCAGTGGATGCTACCTTTTGCTTGCCATTTACCTTCTCATGTTGGAAATTGTCCGGTCGTAACAATAGTTGTGGCAAGTCCATGGATTTTGGCACGATCGGCATCACTCCTCTTTAGTCGCTACCTTTTGTGGGGTAACAACACAATCAGACCTCCTAAGGTGGGATGTCTTGGCACCTCCAACAGTAGAAGATCATGCACCTCTAGCTGCAGCAAGCGAAGCAAAACACCAACGCACCTGATAGATTCATGTAGTAGCACAGCTGGCAAAACAATGCATATCTTTAAAGTAGCTAGTGGAGCTATTCTAAAGCAAAGAAGATCCTTGCAACAACAACTTGGGCAACAAGAATGGAGCTGTCTCGTCAATGCTTGAGCGACAAGGATGGAGTTGGATGGTGTAGTTGATGAATGATTAAAAACTCGCTTAGTCATAAATTGTTTAAAAATTTTAAACTAATAAAACCTTTAAACTATGCAAGATGTTCCAATTAAAGCCCAATTAAAACCCTTCACATGTACGAGCTACTTGAATTAATACCTTTGAGCTATACAAAATGGTTGAGCCTCGATAGCTACACTTTTCGTGGTTAATATATTTTAATGGAACAATTATAAAAATTAAATGATTTCACCTACCACTTGATTGTATAATACATCTTAATTGTTGCACATGTGTGTAATATTGTTGAAGGATTTGCTTGGCCTGGCGTAGTCGATAAATTGCAATAACTTTATCTCTAAGGAACACAAACAAAAAATAAACGGTTTTATGGATTACACACCACTAGTACGGCCAGCGGCCTTCGCTCGCTTCTCTCTCTCTCTCTCTCTCTCTCTCTCTCTCTCTCTCTCTTGCTGCATCGTTGTGTGACCGAAGCCACAGGTCACACAGACCAGATCAAGGAGGTGCAACCACGTGTCGGGGGGGGATAGAATCCCTCCCCTTTTTATAATAGTATAGATCTTATAAATTTTTAAAGGTTACGCATGTAGGTAATGCTTTTTGGGCTCATGGTTCCTTGTTGCTAACAATATATCACTATCAGGTGTTGCTTTCAGAGCCATCAAAGGATAAATGCATCATCCTCTTAAATATTACTTTCACATGTTTGGGGAGGAAGCTACTGAGAACCATACCTGACAAAGATATCTAGATAGTGTATACCCCTAGGCCATGGGGTTGGTGGTTGCATTCTCAGGCTTGACTCGCAGTCCAGTAGCAAGTAGGACACAAAAGAACACCAAGACCACACAACAAGGGGGAGTGGGAAGCTAGGAACCACCGACATGGCATGAGGGGTAGCTAGATTGGAGAAGACAAGCCACTAGCTTTTAAAACTTACATCACTATATATACATGCGGTTGTCGATATCCACCCCCTCTAACCACCCCCTCTAAACCTCCAAATCCTTTGGTATGTGCCACAAAATCTTTCCCATGATATCTCAATCCTCATTAGGATTATACATAGTCTTACCTATAAGAAAATATTGTATTGGTTCGTGTTCATTACGACTTCAAGATATCTTTTGTGGCTTTAACACTTGGTCTTTTTGCTTAGTTACATCTTGTATTGGTGTGCCTCGTGATTTTGTCACTTGTTTTGTTTATTAGGGGTTTGTTGTATTTTGTTGTATACTTGTTGTAGTTGGGTCCCATGGGAGTTTATTAGCATGGGTTTTAAATATAATATATTCTCTCACATAATATGAGAATTTCTCAAAAATTTTAAAAAGATGATATCATTGACACATCACTTTACTTTATTTACAAACATTAGAAAGACGCTCTCAAAATATTAAAGAAGTACTTGGTTTTGCTCAAAAGACACTTTTTTTTTCATACTCACCACAATTGTGCAAAGAATCTCAAGCACTATACTTATTCAACCACTCTTGTCAAGCGATACAATTAATGCATGATTCCATTCTTCAACTTGCATAGACAATCCTACTCTAGATCTTATCGAGTAAATAAGGAGTAGCCTTTATAGGAACTCTTGGTTGCTTTTCATGTTCGTTGTGCCCTTCTCACATGTGATCTTGCATGTTACTTACCACACAAAGGGAACACTTTTGGCTTGCTTTAAGCGATGTAACCTAAAAGATAGTGCATTTCCAAGTATGTATTTTTGGCTTGCTTTAAGCGATGAAACCTCAAAGATAGTGCATTTCCAAGTAAGTATTCTAAAGGAAACACTTTTTGGCTTGCTAACATAAGCTTGAGCTATGAAACCTGAAAAGTATCAAAAGTAGTGCATTTCCAAGTGTTTTTCCGTCCCTCAAATGAGCTTCAAAGTATTTAAGATTAAAGATAATCATTATGCATTGGTGGGAATATGTACTTCTCCCATTCTCGAGCAGAGTTAAAGTGATCAACGCTTTTATGCTCCCTTACATAGCCTTTAATGGTCAGTTGTTTGCTGAAGTTGGCCAAGTGCAACTAGAAAGAGTTCTTGAAACCTATTAAAAAAGTTTTATGGAAAAATAACACCAAAGTCTCGAAGCCTTGGCAATGGGCTAGGTGGGAGTTTGTGGTACCGAGATTCTGAACCCTAAAATTCATGCAGAGGCATAGCGTGCCAAATTTTTGTTGACTATCACAAAGCAAGATCAGGTATGAGCCATTATGACTAGGGACATGATGGACAACGCTAAACTTTGCTCTCAAGGTGGCCAATGGAAAGGGCTAGAGTGGCACGTTAAACTGCTTGCCCCTGTGTGGTCTTGCATGAGGCTTGGGGACACTACAGGTGAGCTTATTGAAAAATGCATTAGAGCAACAGAGGCCTTGGAATGGGGAGAGATAACAAGATATTTTTGCAACTCTATAACTCATTGATCCCCATGGCTACCTAAGGCGGGAAGCATTCGATTGACTTGAGGAAAGTTGCTAGAAAGATTAATAACAAAGACATTTGTTGAGTGGGCCAATTATGGGACAACAACAACACAAGATGGAAAGGAGCAGACCAACTCTCTATCCAGTTCCAACCTACTGGGACTGAGAGTATGTTGATCAATAGAGCTTGGAAGGTCTTGATAGATTTTACTTGCAAGCTTGCAAGTCCAATTTTGAGTGGTAAGCGTGGTGGTGGCCCAAGGATAAACGTTTTCTTAAATCCCAAACCAAGTATACACCACCCTGATGGACTCGTCACATTGGTTTTTCCCTCTGAACAAGCAGTGGGGTAAGCATTGGCCGGAATCAAGATGGGTTTTGATTGTGAAGAACATTTGGAGCCCACAATGGCCACATGGGATGAAGATCTTTATGTGGAAAGAACTATGGGGAGCCGTACCAACTGGTGTGAAGGCTCTTGCAAGAGGTATTGGTCCAGATAGATGCTCGCATTGCAAATCGGCTAGTGAGGACCTTCCTCACTTATTCAAGGAGTGCCCGGCGATTTGTGGCCTAGCAGGGAAGATATGCAAATGAATTCAAAAGACTTGGAAGATAGGTTTCTTCGAGAATGCTCGTTTCATGGGATGGAAGGTGATGAAAAGACAAGCGTTCCTTGTGTGTACTTACACAGATTATATTACTTGAAGCACGTATGGAAGTCCACAAATGCTCAGGTATTCAAGAACGCCTTGGGAACAACTAGCATCACAAAGATTCTCCAACTTGAGAGCTTGGAGGCAATTGTCGCCACTAAGAAATGGAAGAACTCTGAAGGATGGAACTGGGTAATTGGTGCCGTGATGATTGACTTACAGGTGTGAGTTGTTTGGGTCTTTCTCTTGTTAAAGTGTCCTCCCTAGGTAGCCAGTCTTTGTTTTGGTAGCCCTATGTTTGTGGTGGGGTGGCTCCCCTCTTAGCCGATGTATTGCAAATGCTTTTGTGGTGGTTGGAAGTTGCCATGGCACTGTTAAGCATTGCTTCTATTCTTAAATCTTTGTGGTTATTCTAATATATTACACTCACCATTGTAAGTTTTGCACACAAAAAAAAAAGATTAAAGATGATCATCTCATTTTTGGCACATTAAAACAAGCCATAGGGGAATAACGATGAAAGATAGTGCATCTAGTAGTGTTGGGCATGTCTCCATCAAGTGAGGCTTAAAAATGATGAAAGATAGTGCATCTCGTAGTGTTGGGCATGTCTCCATCAAGTGAGGCTTAAAAGTAGCATGTCTCTATCAATTGGGATCCTCCTTTGCCTGGAAAAATGAAGATCTTCATATGGAAGGTGATGTGGGGGATTGTACGGAATTAAAGTAAAATCCAGAGGAATAGGCAGTAACCTATCTTCAAGATGTAAATCGCAATTGAAGATAGAGACTATCTAGCCACAGGAGGCCTTTGGGGTAAAATTTGCAAATGAGTGCAAATTAAGACTTGGAAGCCCTCTTTTTCTTAAATGATTTGATTCTATGAGGAAAGGTGCTCAATAATCAAGCCATTCTAATCTACACACAGATTGTCCACTTCTGCTATCTCAAACAAACTTTGAAAGTCAGAATCTTCAAGTCTTTGAAAGAAACCCTACAATAGCCATATTTGAAGAAATCAAGAAAGTAGTGAGTGCATACTCTATAGAGAAACCAAAAGTTGTGAAGAGTGTAAGCAAGCACTACTCGACATTGGCTACTCATAATGTGTTGAATATGAGCTTCTAGCTACTAGTTGTTGTAAACTAGCCAGACTCAGCCACATTTTCACCCTTTTGTACTGTTGGGCTCCTCAAGGCACTAACGATGCTTGAGGATTAATGTACATTCTTTTCTAAGTTAATATAACACTTCCACTCAAATTGTGAGTATTGCCCAAAAAAATAAAACTAAAAGAAAGCATATCATTTTCTAGCAGGTAAGATCTTGACTTCAAGATCTACCTTTCAAGGTCTTGGGCATTAAAAGTACGTGGGCAAATCAATTCCTCACCATTATTGATGTATATGGCCCATGCAATTCCGAGTGAAGGGTCAAACTATGGGTGGATCCAAGGGATATGCTTGTAGAAGGAGATTGGTGCATCATGGGAGATTTTAATGCGGTGAAGTCTAGAAAGGACAAGACGAGACCTTCTAGCCTATTGGTAGGTTCTATTAAAAAAAATTGGAATGCTCTCTATGAGAAATGGGCACTAACCAGCCTATGGAATTGTTGGCACATGGAGTAGCTCACCTGGCTTAATATACACCAGTTTCCAATATGCCAACATGGCCTCCTAACTAGAATCGTGCTACCTCTTGCACCATGCGGGTTGGCTTCCACCCTTAGTAGAGATGAGTTTGGATACCACCCAAATTCTGTCAGAACACTTTTCCCTTGTGTTTAAAATTGCAAAGACTAAGGAGGAGGATTTCTACCCAAAAGGGAAGAAGAAAACCTTACCGGTGAGCATCTCTTCAAGGACAGGCACTCAATGAGAAGGTGAGGAAATATGTAGCTACATATACCCTTATGCATGACCCACATTAATGCAGAGCATCTAGATACAATAAAAAGAGCAAGGCCTAGGGTGAAGAAACCTTGAGTGGCTAAAGGCAGTAAAATTAAAGAAGAGGTGGCTTGCAACCAATGAGAATATTGTTGATTTACAAGAAGAGATTAAAATGACTAGGCTTCTAAACAGAGCATTTGCCATCAAGCCTGAGATTGCCAACCAAGCTCACTTATTTAGAGCTCTGTAGGTAAAAGGAAGAAGGGACCTTATAACAAAAATCATGGAAAAAACAGGGGTCATAGTCCATAACCAAAATGCTATGGCTAGACTTATGTTCGAATTACAAGTGCTCCCACAAGGTTGGTTCGATATTAGATTGTATGACACTCTAACGGTCGACACCGCTTTCAAGGGACAACAAGTCTCCGTTACTCCCTTGATTGGGAAGTTGAGGCTCCATGTCCAAATCTATTTTCACAAAATAAGACTTTTTCATATCTCCTCTCCAACATGAGGATGCTATCCAAGGGGCACCATGGTTCAACTGCATGGCTACCAACATGAAGTTCCCTAAAAGGAGAATCTACTTCACCTATAGGGGAAAGAACATGTGTCATATTAACTAATATCTAATTCTCCTGAATGATTTTCTCATGTTAAACTGATAATTGAGTACGGGGGAAGTGCCAGGGGAGAAAAAGCTAGAATATTGGTTAAGCTGGCAGACCGGCCACAATACGGATCCAAAGGAGGGAAAATAGGGATCCAAAGGGGGGGCCATCTGCAAAAAAGAAATGTTCAACAATGGGCTTTAAAGACCCTAAGGTTTAGCCCATTAAGACTTCCAAAATGATAAGGTTCAAAAATTCAAAGGTTATGTCCAATGGCCAAGCTTAGTAAAATTAGATGCTTTGTGAGTGTGCCAAAAAAGTCTTCAAGGCTCCTACATTGGAGGGGCTGAGCCCTGTAAGTAGGGGATGAGAGAGAAAAAAAAAAAAAACACACACACACACACACACACACTCACATGCTTCCTTTACATAAAGGGAATATGGGACACATGTCAGATCCCTAGGCCAATTTCCCACAAGGTGCACTCAAATCCTATTGTGTCGTTAAATCTAATATCTAACCAACCCAAATGATTTTCTCATATTAAACTGATCATTTAATGTGGGATAATAAATGGGAACAAGGGTTAGAATATAGACATGTGCTTACGGGTCTATCTCAACACGGGGCCAATGGTAAAGGGGCCAAAATGAGAGATGGTCTGTCAAAGAGCAAGGTTAACTAATGGAGCTTAAAAGACCTTAGGGCTAGCTTCATTAAAGATCTCCAATGGTTACAGTTAAAAGTCCTTTGACCTTAGGCAACCTAGGGCTGAGCTTGAGGTGGAAACCCGGCCTAATCTTGCCTTTGATCTTAGGCAAGCTAGGGCTGAGCTTGAGGTGGGAACCCGACCTAAACTTTCCTTTCACCTTAGAAAATCTAGGGCTGAGCTTGAGGTGGGAACTCCACCTAAAGTGCTTGTCATGCTTGATGACTAAGGTACTTGAGGCACTTGTCATACTTAATGAGGAAGGTGCTTGAGAATCTTCCCATGCATGGGGGGTAAGGTGCTTGAGTCAAAAAGACACCCTACAAACTTAATGAGGAAGGTGCTTGAGAAGCTTCCTATGCATAAAAGTCCAAAGTTAGGGGAATCTTTGACCTAACCTTCCACTTACCCAAAGGGCACCCTTTTTCTCAAAGGGCACATGGGACACATGTCAGACTCTCCCTAAGCTTAACCACATGGTGTGCTTGAATGCTATTGGTTGGGTTACAGAGGGGTCCAATGAGTTTCTAGTTCCATCCAAAAAATATCTAGATATTTTCAAGCTCTCTCTCTCTCTAAGGGGTAAGGAGGACACTTGTCAAAAGACTACCCATGTACTTGACTGCATGCTACATGTGATTGGCTAGGGGGAGAGGGGTCCAATGAGCTTGAAGCATGTGGAAATTCCACAAGTCGCCCCAAGCAAGAAAGTGGGGTGCTAGGGGGATATACACCACACACACATACACACTCATTTTGTAGATCATTTTCACTTGGTGAAAGTAGAGGAACTCCACCTCCTTCTCCAAGCTTGTGAGAAGTAAGAGCCTACACCAACACTCTTGGCTATGGAATGCAAATCCAACCAAGAGCCATGATTCAATGTTGAAGCTTGCCATCTTCTCTATCTTCAGTAATATACTATTATGTATGCTAGCAAGAAGAGTAATGGTAAGTGAGGAACTATTTCTTTCTCCTATGGAATGTTTCTTCTTCCTCGTCTCTATCCTCATTCCCCACTAGCTCTATCCACCTTCGAAGGTGTTTGAGGCCTTGGGATTGAGGCTTGGGATAGTTAATACTTTCTACAAAGTTTATGTTATGCTTGTGATGCATGAAGCTTTCCATCTTCATTGCATCACCTAGGTCACAAGGAACACAAAGATTGTATTGTACCAAGTCTCTCTCATTAGAAAGAGGATGGGGTGTATGAGGGCCTCTTTATTTGCCATGATCTTATGGAAGTGATTAACATTTTGACAAATAGGTATATGCCATGTGTGCAAAAATGGTGGGTGTGTAAGAGATGTGTAAGAGTGGTCAAAGGATGCACTTTTCCTCCAAAAAAGGAGGTGGATAATTTTATGATTTTTGGCCTTCCATAACTCCCAGATATGTTTCTTTGATCTGAGCAGAGATCATAGATCTCTGCAATCTACTTGTTGAGCTCTTTCCATAGATATGCTACATGATATGGTTTTACTCGCTAGATTTCAAATTCCATTTTGGGGGGGAAATTTGATTTCAAATAAACTAGTTGTTTTGCCTGTTTGAATTCAAAAGTTGTCTTTGGATTACTTTCTTAATACTAAAGGTTTGACTTCCTTAAACTGCCAAATAAAGAGGCCCTTCTAGACTCCATTCTCCTCCTAATGTGATGGGAGAAACTATAATACAAATGCCTATTGGATAGGGGACCGGCTCCGTATGAATCTGGTCCTCAACTACTGTCATGTTCTCTAAACTCTCTCTCTCTCTCTTTCAAAAGTATTGTTCATGCCAAGTTAACTAAGTACCATGTTTATGTTCTTACCATTAATTAATTTCACCCACTATGCTCACAAAGTAATCTCACAAAAGTGCTTCATCTAATTTCCTAAGTCCGCTACTCTCAACATTCATAGGCCATTTCCATTACATTGGTATCAGAGCATTTGGTTTCTCTTTTCTTGCTTAAGAAGAGAGGTCCTTAAGTAGCCTATTAATGGTTGTTTTTGTTAATTTTATTAGGGTAAGTGTGATTGGGATCTATTATAGGTTTTGTTGAGCCCACTATGTGGGATATGGTGCACACTGCGGGAGCTTTGGTCTTAATAATGGAGTCTTTTTAGACTTGCCTACGGCTTTACCATTATTGAGGCTTAAGGAGTCCGAAAGGAGATATCCCTCGAAAACTTCGCTATGTTAGACTCACTTCACTACTCTCTATAATTAACCAATTCGAGCCGTGGGTATAGATACTTAAGTGCCTATTTTCAAAGGCTAAGAGGAGTAGCAACTAAGGTTTTGAATTGCCAATGCATACACTAAGTAAACACCTAAGTTTAATTAACATGGCTGACAATAACCAAGAGAGTAGAATGAACATTGATAACTTTGATTTTTCACATGAAGGTGTTAATGATGATGCCCCCATGTTTGTTAATTATCTTGTTACTAGGTTGCAACAAGCTATGGGGAACCCCTCTTTGCAAGCCAAAGTTACTCAACAACTTCGTGCTTATGGGATTTTCTTTCCTGTCAAAGAGGAGAGAGAGCTTAGGAGGCCTCTTGGTGAGACCCCCAAAAGAAGACTCTCTCCCATACGAGAGGAGGAATCCAAAGAACAAGAAAGTAATGACTCCCTAAGTTCCTCAAAAGATGTGGCTCCATGAAGATGGCAGTCTAGACAATCACCAACTCCTCCCAAGAGGAAATGGTTAACCCATAGTCCTTCTCCTCATCACACCAAAAGGGAAAATAGGAAACAAAGGAAGAAAAGGGCAAGAAAGAGGTCACCCTCTTCTCCTTCTTCTTCACCTTCCTCCTCTACCGATGAAAGCTATGGCTATTCTCCTAGAGAATACAAGAGGGGAGGACATCGCAAATCTTACCATGCATGGCGAAGGTCACAAAAGCTAAAGAAGTTCAAAGAGGGAGGAAAGAGTATCTCTTTTCTCACCTATGATGGCACCTTTCGTGCTACCGAAAAAGTATTGGCCTTCATCCAACAATTTGATGCGGCCTTTGGAGATGAGGGCTTCACGGAGTCTTCCAAGCTACACCATGTAGCTATGCACTTCCAAAAATCGGCTCGTCAATGGTGGGCTAGCCTTCGTGGCAACGGTGATGCCCCAACAAAGACATGGAAAGTTCTACGAGTTTCCATCATGAAGCAATTCCTTGCAAGTGATGCAAAGGACAAAGTGCTTACCAAATGGTGAAGTTTAAAGCTTCTCTCTCATGAGTCTATCCACAAATATGTGGACAAGTTTTGGGATTTACATCTCAAGACTACTATCTTTTAAAATATAGACTTTGCCGTACAAAAGAAACAATTCTGTGCTGGATTACCCAAAGAGATGGCCGAGTATGTCAACTCTCAACAACCTGGTTCTATCACCAAATTAATCCACCACACCATGGTTGCTTCGTGCATCAATTTCCAACAAGCGTCTAGATGGAATGTCAAGCCCATGGAAAATAAAGAAAAAAGTGATGCCAAGGGGAAATCCAATGCCCAAAATTCTTACCAAGGCCATTCCAACAACAACAACAATTGGTCCAAGGAGAAGGGAGTTTACAAAGGTAAATATAAACTCTCAGCTAAAAAGCTAGAATATTTTTGCAAGGACCACAAATGTTTTAAGTGTGGGGAGCAAGGCCATGGTTATCATCCTTGCCCCAAGAGAATTTCCAGCAATGAGACTCCTAGAGCCTCTATGTTTGAAGCTCCAAAAGAGGATGCTCATTGCCAAGGATTTCTCCTTTCCTATGCTTGGGGAAAGATGCAAGATCATGATTCCTTTATTTTGTTTGACCCTGGTTCAACTCACAACTTCATATCCACGGAGTTGACCACTAAGCTAGGCATACAAGTCCACGAGATGGGAGATGCATTGAAAGCCAATGGAGCTATCAAGGGACAAGACGTCTCGGTTACTTCCTTAATTGGAAAATTAAGGCTTCACCTCCAAAGCTATGTGGACAAAAAGGATTTCTTCATCTTCCCTTTCAAACATGAGAATGTTATCGTTGGGGCACCATGGTTTAACCGCATGGCTTCCAACACGAAGTTCCCTGAAAGGAGAATGTACTTCACCTACAGAGAAGAGAGAATGTACATAGATGCTAATGAGTTGGGGAACACCATATCCTTGCAATGAAGGGAATCAAGAGGAATTAAAGTTGTCTAATTTCCTTAATGGATCCCAAGATGTTTTCATTGATGACATCCCTAGTGAGATACCTCTAAAATGAGGGATAATGACCATGTAATTGAGCTCCTACCAGGGAGCTCACTGCCTAACAAGCCTCCTTATTGAGTTTCACAAGCTCAACAAGACGAGATCATGAGGCAAGTGCATGAATTGGTATAAAAAAAAGGAATGGTGAGGTCTAGCTCCTCTCCATTTTGTTCACCATTGCTTTTAGTGCAAAAGAAAGACGACACATATCACATGTGTGTCGACTATAGAGCACTAAATAAAATCACTATCAAAAATAGATTTCCCGTGCTGCGGGTAGAAGAAGATCTATTTGATAATTTACAAGTTTTGGCTTGACAAATGCTCCAAATGCATTCAAACTCATGATGGACAAAAAAATCTTCAGGCCATTCAAATTCTCTTGAAGAGTACAAGCGATACCTCCAAGGAATCTTTCATGTTGTGAGAGAGAATAAACTTCTTATTAATAAAAATAAAAATGAATTTTTCCTACAAGAGATTCAATATTTAGGTCACATTATCTCTAAAGATGGCACCCATATGGATCCAACAAAGTTAGAGATAATAAAAGGATGGTCTAATCCAAGGAATCTATAGGAGGTACGAAGCTTCATAGGTATGTGTATATACTATAGATGCTTCATTAAAAAAAACTCTCGCTAATAGCAAGCCCATTACATGACTTAACAAAAAATAACGTTAAGTATTCATGGATTACAAAAATGCAAGAAGCTTTTGAAGAAGCTTAAGGAGAATCTTATCTCTCAACGTGTGCTCACACTACTAGATCTCTCAAAGCCATTTGAGGACCAATGTGATGGTTGTGGTAATTGCCTTGAAGCTATTTTGCTTGAAGAAGGGCATGCCATAGCATATTAGAGTCAAAGACTCAACTTCAATAAGTGAGTATTGGGCAAATACAAAAAAAAGCTACTAGTTATTCTATATGCTCTAAACACGTGGAAATACTATCTCTTGGGGACTCCATTCATCCTACGAATGGATCACAAAGCCTAAAGAACTTCATAACGCAAACCAAGCTCTCCAACAAACAAATGAGGTAGGCAAATTTTCTTTTTCAATTTAAATTTCATTTTGCTCACATTGCTAACAAGCACAATCAAGTGGTCGTTGCACTTTCACAACGACCAAGGGTAAATGTGGTGTCTATAGCCTCACAATGATCTATCTTTTATGATAGATGAGTATGCTACTAACTGAGACTTTAAGTATGTAATTATAGCCTTTGCAATAGGGAAAAAAAAAACCATTCACCTTGAAGGATGGCAATAGGCTATGTTTTAATCACCCATAGAATACGAAAGCCATGTATGAATCCCATACTTCTCCTTATGCGGTGCAAAGAGGGATTCCATAATCTACTCTTCGAGGAGTAGAAATGTATTTCTGTTGGTCTACCATGAAAAGTAAACATACAAGAGTATGTTTCAAAATGCGTGGTATACCAAAAGTTAAAATTTGATCGAGGGAAGCAACTTGGATTGCTTCAGTCGACAGGCTTAACAAGAAAACACACTCTATGCCTGTCAAAAAGACTATTAAGGCACATCAAATGGCAACCCTCTGCAGATCTCAAATTTTCAAGCATCATGCCATTTCCAACATCAATAGTGTCGGACAAAGATCCTAGAATGACTAGTAATTTCAATAAGGGTCTCTTTGAGAATCTAGGAAGTAGATTAAATTTTTCTTTCGGCCTATCATCCACAAACGAATGACCAAAGTGAAATAACTAACCTAACGATTCTTGATCTACCAAAAGCCTATGTCATGGAAGTAGATCAATGTTCTGAATGATAGAAGTACCTACCTCTTATAGAGTATGTGTACAATGATATTGTACATACTTCTATGGGGAAAGTACCTTTTGAGGTTAGAGAAGGAAGATCCAAAAGTCCCTTACTACTTAAAGTACAAGGGAAGATCTTCGCTGTTGATGAATATAGCCGAGACCTACAAGAATATTTGGATCTCATAGGAAAGGCAAAAAGGGATGCTGCTAATAAGCATAGAAGAGCCTTGGCCTTTAAGGAAAATGATTCGGTCTTGCTAAAGTTTCTCAAGGCTCATCTAAGGCATACTACGGGCAAGAGTCCTACAGATCACCAAGAGTATAATGCTAAACTAGCAAAAAGATACTATGGTCCTTAAAATTCTTAAGCTAGTCAATGAGATGGCTTATCAATTGAAGTTGCCCAACAATTGGCTCATGCACAATGTTTTCCATGAGAACCTACATAAGCCTTACAAAGGAGCGCCATCAAAAGAAGCAATAGTTGCAGACCCTCCAAAAATCGAAGAGCAAGAAGAAGTACTTCAATCTAAGTCCATCCTATGACATGAAGACAAGGTATTATGAAACGGTAAGATTATCTGACGATATCTTATTAAGTTAAAGAATTATCCTTTTAAAGATGCTAAATGGATGCAAGGAATCCAACTTAAGGATAGTATGAACCTTGTCAACGCTTACAATGCTACATTAGAGTAAGTAAATGTACATGTTTCTTTTAAATGATCAATGTTTTTGTCTTATAAGATTAATTCTCTCTTTATTGTGCACAAATTTAAGTAGTATGCATACTAAGAATTATGTTTGGGATGACGACGTCTCTCAAACACCATGTAAAATTTGTCACTCTACTTGGGAGGATGAAATGGACTAAAGAGCAGACATGCTTGCAGCAGCTATGTCTCCCAAGCACCAAATGGATTAGTCATCCATCTTGGAATGATGTCGTAGGGTAAAAAGGGATCCACTACCCGCTAAGACAAAGTGACTAATGACTATGGATTTATCTCTTTTACCTCATAGTCGAGGACGACTATGATTTCAAGACAGAGGTAATGTCCTCAAATCTAATATCTAACCAACCCAAATGATTTTCTCATATTAAACTGATCATCTAATGTGGGATAATAAACGGGAACAAGGTTTACAATATAGACATGTGCTTAGGGATCTATCTCAATACGGGGCCAATGGTAAAAGGCCAAAATGAGAGATGGTCTGTCAAAGAGCAAGATTAACTAATGGAGCTTAAAAGACCTTACGGTTAGCTTCATTAAAGATCTCCAATGGTTAGTGTTAAAATTCATTTGACCTTAGGCAAGCTAGGGCTGAGCTTGAGGTGGGAACCCGACCTAAACTTGCCTTTGACCTTAGGCAAGCGAGCTTGAGGTGGGAACCCGACCTAAACTTGACTTTGACCTTAGGCAAGCTAGGGCTGAGCTTGAGGTGGGAACCCGACCTAAACTTGCCTTTGACCTTAGGCAAGCTAGGGCTGAGCTTTTGGTGGGAACTCCACCTAAAGTGCTTGTCATGCTTGATGACTAAGGTACTTGAGGTACTTGTCATACTTAATAAGGAAGGTGCTTGAGAAGCTTCCCATGCATGGGGGGTAAGGTGCTTGAGTCAAAAAGAGACCCTACAAACTTAATGAGGAAGGAGCTTGAGAAACTTCCTATGCATAAAAGTCCCAAAACTAGGGGAATCTTTGACCTAACCTTCCACTCACCCAAAGGGCACCCTTTTTCTCAAAGGGCACATGGGACACATGTCAGACCCTCCCTAAGCTTAACCACATGGTGTGCTTGAATGCTATTGGTTGGGCTAAAGAGGGGTCCAATGAGCTTCTAGTTCCATCTAAAAAATATCTAGATATTTTCAAAATCTCTCTCTCTAAGGGGTAAGGGGGAAACTTGTCAAAAGACTACCCATGTACTTGAGTGCATGATTCATGTGATTGGCTAGGGGGAGAGGGGTCCAATGAGCTTGAAGCATGTGAAAAAGCCACAACTCGCCCCAAGCAAGCAAAGGGGGTGCTACAGGGCTATACACCACACACACACACTCATTTTGTGGATCATTCTCACTTAGTGAAAGTAGAGGAACTCCACCTCCTTCTCCAAGCTTGTGAGAAGTAAGAGCCTACACCAACACTCTTGGCTATAGAATGCAAATCCAACCAAGAGCCATGCTTCAATGCTTAAGCTTGCCATCTTCTCCATCTTCATTACTATGCTATTATGTATGCTAGCAAGAAGAG
Source organism: Adiantum capillus-veneris (assembly GCF_014529385.1). Lineage (NCBI taxonomy): Eukaryota > Viridiplantae > Streptophyta > Polypodiopsida > Polypodiales > Pteridaceae > Adiantum > Adiantum capillus-veneris. The sequence goes on from NC_140931.1 coordinate 118,742,938, forward strand.
TAATGATAAGTGAGGAACTATTTCTTGCTCCTATGGAATGTTTCTTCTTCCTCGTCCCTGTCCTCATTCCCCGCTAGCTCTCTCCACCTTCAAAGGTGTTTGAGGCCTTGGGACTGAGGCTTGGGATAGTTAATTCTTTCTACAAAGTTTATGTTGTGCTTGTGATGCATGAAGATTTTCATCTTCATTGCATCACCTAGGTCACAAGAAACACAAAGATTGTATTGTACCAAGTCTCTCTTGATGGGAGAAACTATAATACAAATGTCTATTGGAGGGGGGACCGGCTCCGTATGAATCCGGTCCTCAACAATTGTCATGTTCTCTAAACTCTCTCTCTTGCAAAAGTATTGTTCATGCCAAGTTAACTAAGTACCATGTTTATGTTGCTACCATTAAGTTAGTTCACCCGTTTTGCTCACAAAGTAATCTCACAAAAGTGCTTCATCTAATTTCCTAATTCCGCTACTCTCAAAATTCATAGGCCATTTCCATTACATATTGGATGGCCATGGAGGTGGACCAATGAGAATTAGGCTAGATTAAATCTAGTTTAATTGATTTAAAAACACTTAATAAAAGAATCAATAAGAATTAAGCTCTCTAGAAGACTATTGGACAGTCTCCCAAGGGGTCCAATGAGCATTTAGTAGCCCAATGGCTTGCGTGATTCCTATTGGCCACAACACAAAGGGGTACAATGAGAGTTTAGTTGCATTAATTAATTACCTAAAGCTCTCACAAAAGGGAAAAGGGGTACAGATGTGAGATGGCTATCACTTATGTTACTTAATTCTTACTGGCTAAGCCTTGGCAGGGCCCAATGGGGTGCCTGCATGAGTAAAATGCAAGAGGATTCGACCGAGAGAGAGAGAGAGAGAGAGAGAGAGAGAGAGAGAGAGAGAGGGGGGGGGGGGGGGGGGGGGGGGGGGGGGGGGTGAATTTTTCAAGGCATTATCACTTACACACTCACAAAAGCTCATGTGTGAAGCTAGAAGACTCTCTCTCTCCTTCTCAAGCTTTAAGGAAAAGCTCATCATCTACTCCAAGCTTGTGAGAAGGGAGGCCTACACCAACAACTCTTGGCTTTGTGATGCAAATCCAACCAAGAGCCAAGCTTCAATGCATGCGCATCTCCTCTACCATACTAATTACTAAGCTATGCTATGATAATATGAGTGATTATGTGAGGAGATATACATCTTTCTCGTAAGACTACTCCTTCTTTCTCTCAATCTACTCTACATACCCTGCTAGCTCTCACCATCTTTGAAGGTGTGTGAGGTCTTGGGTCTGAGACTGTGAGGGAATTGATGTTGTGTTTTATAAGTGTTTGCTTAGTGCTTGAAGCTTCCTTCTTCATTGCACTAGCTAGTTATTGAAGGAACACAAAGAATTGTATTGTAAAGCGTCTCCCTTGATGGGGGAAACCTATAATACAAAGCCTTTTGGAGGGGGGACTAGCTCCATGTAAATCCGGTCCTCAACTGTTGTCAATAGCTTAATTTCTCTCTCTTTTGAAGTATTGTTCATGCCTATCTAACTAGGTACTATGTTTTTTGTTGCTCTCTCCACCCAAGCACTCTTGCTATGCTCATTAGGAATCTATTCTAATGAGACCTCACTATGTTCATGTTATTTTCCGCTACACACAAGTTACTAGGCCATTAAATATTATAACATGTATATAGATGCTAGTGAGTCTAGTCGTACTATACCACTTGGAAATCCTCTTGCATCAATGAAGAGCTCAGTTTTTGCCTACATGTTGCAAAGAGTCCCTAAAAGGTCCTAATGTTTCATCAAATGTAAATAATAGTCAAGAAGAGTTAGACTTGTCTAATTTTCTAAAAGGATTCCAAGATGTGTTGATTGATGATATCCCTATGGACTTACCTTCAAAATGAGGGGATGATGACCATCAAATTGAGCTCCTATCAAGAAGCTCACCTCCTAAAAAGCCTCCTTATCAAGTTTCCCAATCTCAACAAGAGGAGATCATGAGGCAAGTACAACAATTGGTAGACAAAGGGATGGTGAGGCCTAGCTCCTCTCCCTTTTGTTCTCCAGTCCTTTTAGTGCAAAATATAGATGGTACATACCGTATGTGTGTGGGCTATCGAGCACTAAATCATATCACTGTCAAAAACAAATTTTCCCATGCCTCAGGTAGAGGATCTGTTTGATAAGCTACAAGGCTCTACCTACTTCAGTAGGATTGAACTTAAAAGTGGCTATCATCATATTAGGATAGTGGATGAAGATATCCAAAAGACCGCATTTCGTACCACATTTGGCCTTTATGAATATCTAGTCATGCCTTTTGGCTTGACTAATGCACCAACCACGTTCAATCATCTAATGGAGAAAATCTTTAGACCCTACCGTAAATTCACTGGAGTGTTCTTTGATGATATCATCATCTACTCCAAGTCCTTGGAGGAACACAAGAAACATATCCAAGTGAGTTTTCAAGCATTGAGGGAATAAAAGCATGGCCTAATCCAAGGAATCTACATGATCTAAGAAGCTTTATTGATATGTGTGGATACTATAGATGCTTCATAGCAAAATTCTCTCAAATAGCAGGACCATTACATGACTTAACAAAGAAGAACGTTAAGTATTCAAGACTACTAAGTAGTAGTATGCTTTTGACAAGCTTAAAGAGGAGCTTACCTCCCAACCAGTCCTCATGCTTCCAGATCTCTCAAAGCCATTTGAGTTCCAATGTGATGCTTGTGGTGATCCTTTTGAAGATGCTAGATGGATGCAAGGAATACAGCTTAAGGATAGTAAGAACCTTGTCAATGCTTACAATGCTACATTAGAGTAAGCAAATGTACAATTTTGTTTTTTCAAATGACCAATGTTTTTGTCTTATAAGACTAATTCTCTTTTCATTGTGCACAAAGTTAAGCAGTACGAATGCTTAGAATCATGTTTGTGATGATGACGTCTCTCAAACACCAAGTAGAATTTGTCACTCTACTTTAAGAGAATGAAATGGACTAAAGAGTAGACATGCTTGCGGCAACAATGTCTCCCAAGCACCAAATGGATTAGTCATCCATCTTGGAAAGATGCGGTAGGGTAAAAAGGGATCCTCTACCCACTAAGAAACATTGACTAATGACCAAGGCTTTATTTCTTCTACCTCAAAGTCGAGGATGACTATGATTTCAAGAGAGAGGTAATGTCGTAAAATCTAATATCTAACCAACCCAAATGATTTTCTCATATTAAATTGATCATTTAATGTGGGAGAATAGACGGGAACAAGAGTTAGAATATAGACATGTACTTACGGGTCTATCTCGGCACGGGGGCCAATGGTAAAGGGACCCAAATGAGAGATGATCTGTCTAAGAGCAAGGCTAGCCAATGGAGCTTAAATATCTTATGGTTAGCTTCATTAAATACGTCCAAAGGTTAGTGTTAAAAGTCCTTTGACCTTAGGTAAGCTAGGGTTGAGCTTGAGGTGGAAACCCGGCCCAAGCTTGAGGTGCTTGTCGTGCTTGATGACTAAGATGCTTGAGATGCACGGTCATGCTTGCCGACTAGAGATCTTGAGGTGCTTGTGGGAGCACTACCCAAGCTTGAGGTGCTTTTTCATGCTTGCTAACTAAGGTTCTTGAGGGTAAGGTGTTCAAAAAGTCAAATCCAATCCCTACTCAAGAGGGGGCGAGCCCTAAAGCTAGGGGGATGAGAGAGAACACATACACAGACAAGGAAAGCTCAAGCCTCAAGAGGCAGCAAGGACAAAGGAATCCCAATCCTCAAGCGAGTACTTCCGAGCAAACAAGAAACCGAGCGAGCACATACAATGAGAAAGAGTAGATCAAGACCTCAATAGTTACTCTGTAGAGGATAGTGTAGAAAATAAATATGTTGTCTCTCAAATAATTTCAAACAAAAAGAAACATACTCCTACTTTAATGCGTTCACACAGGGTTCACACACACATTGATACATAGTTACAAACACATATGCAAAACATAGTAGCAATGAGAGCATTAACACTAGATCCAATAACCTCTTAATGAAACTAGCTCCAAAAACTTGTGCTCTACAATAATGACAAGAACGAAAAAATACCCTACAATGAAAAACTACTACAACTTGAGACACTTAAAGTACTACTATACATTTGGCCACACTCCACCCAAGCTTGAAAGAGCCCCACCTTGGTCAAGGGCACCTGGTGCATGACATCATGGGCTTGAGAGTCCATAAGCTTGCATGGAACATATGTTAGTCTCTTGAACTCTCTTGATGTATCATGGAAAATTAGACAACTTCACAAAGTATGGAACTCCCTTTTCCCTTGATCCCTCTATGTCAACATAGAAACCATGTGTCTCATTGTACACAATAATAATGTCTTTAATTAAATCTATTGTAATGCAGCTACCCAAATCAACTCTGGTCTAAAATTCTTTTGTTAGCTTTGATCACCCCCTAACAATCTTTCCATCTCTATATTTTGGCCAAAAGGCACTAGAAACTCTATTTACTGCTCTAATGCCCACATTCAAATTTGCACCTCTAGTTCCATATTGATGAAACACGAATCCATTAGCTTCAAGATATTCTGCCTTAGATTATGATAGGTTTTTTCCCTCGGCGACCCCCCAAACACCTGGTGCAAGTCTGGGTGGTCCCACCACCATATCATGAGTCTTCTAGTGTGCATATTGCTTGTATTGAAAAACAAAACATAACCCTCCATGAACCCCTGATGGTTCAACCCTAATGTGGGATATTTTAAATGACCCAAAAAACAAGGTGCACCAATCCCATGCATTAATGAATCATCCACATTTTTCTAATTCATTAAATGTAGAATCCCAAAACATGTCATTTTTAACCATGGTTCACTTCTTCTAATTGCCCATACTATCTTTGCAACCTTTATCTTGGGCCAATATTCTATTTATCCCTATGTGCAGATGCATACCCTCCCTCTCCCACCAATGGGTTTAGTGACCATAACAAACTTAGGCCTATGGCTATCCTCCTCCAATACCATGCTTGCATCCACAAATATTAGCCTCTTCTTCTTCATGCTTTTCTTCCTTATATTTGACATATTCTTTATAAATAATTAAGTTCTCTCCCTCAAAGCGGAAAAAGAGGACACATGTCCAAATGAAATAATTCAATAATACAAAAGAGAGAGAGAGAGAGAGAGAGAGAGAGAGAGAGATCAGAGAGAGAGAGAGAGAGAGAGAGAGAGAGAGAGAGAGAGAGAGAGAGAGAGAGAGAGAGAGAGGGGGGGGGACCAAGCATGACAGGGGGGTATACTTTCCCACACACACATACACACACACACACACACACATTCTCTCATTGTGTGGAGTGCAAAGTGCAAGAGCTCCATCTCCTTCTCCAAGCTTGTTGAGAAGTGGAGAACCTACACCAACACTCTTGGCTATGGAATGCAAATCGAACCAAGAGCCATGCTTCAATGCTTAAGATTGTCATCTTCTTCATCTTCATTACTATGCTATTATGCTATGCTAAGCAAGAAGAGTGATGATAAGTGAGGAACTATTTCTTTCTCCTAAGGATGATTCTTCTTCCTCTTCCCTACCCTCATTGCGTGCTAGCTCTCTCCACCTTTGAAGGTGTTTGAGGCCTTGGGACTGAGACTTGGAATACTTAATGCTTTTTGCAAAGTTTATGTCATGCTTGTGATGCATGAAGCTTTCCATATTGATTGCATCACCTAGGTCACAAGGAACACAAAGATTGTATTGTATCAAGTCTCTCTTGATGGGAGAATCTATAATATAAATGCCTTTTGGAGGGGCACTGGCTCCAAGTAAATTTGGTCCTCAACTATTGTCATGTTCTCTAATACTCTCTCTCTTGCAAAAGTATTGTTGATGCCAATTTAATTAAGTACTATGTTTATGTTGCTACCATCAATTAAGTTCACCCTCTATGTTCTCAAAGTAATCTCACAAAAATGCTCACTCTAATTCTCTTAATTGTGCTATTCTCAAAGTTCATAAGTCATTTCCATTACATTGGTATCAGAGCATTTGGTTTCTCTTTATTTGCTTAAGAAGAGAGGTCCCCCAGAGGTCCTTAAGTAGCCTATTAATGGTTGATTTTGTTAATTATATTAGGGTAAGTGGGATTGGGATCTATTATTGGTTTTGTTGAGCCCACTATGTGGGATATGGTGCACACCTCAGGAGCTTGCTCTTAATAATTGGGTCTTTTTGACTTGCCTCCAGCTTTACCATTATTAAGTCGTAAGAAGTTCAAAAAGAGCTATCCCTCGACAATTCTGCTATGTTAGACCCACCCCACTACTCTCTATAATTAACCAATTCGAGCCGTGGGTGTAGATACTTAAGTGCTTATTTTCAAAGTCTTAGAGAAGTAGCAACTAAGGTTTTGAATTGCCAAAGAATACATCAAGTAAACACATAAGTATAATTAGCATGGCTGACAATAACCAAGAGAGTAGAATGAACATTGATAACTTTGATTTTGCACATGAAGGAGTACGAGCGGAAGTGTGACGCGAGAGAGAGTGCGAGAAGAAGAGCACGACGATATGGTGAACTCGCTCTACTGTAATGTGTAGAGCATAGTGAGTTCTTATTAGGTTTTAACAAAAGAATATGTGTACATACCTGGCAGCCCGCCCACTTACCTGGGCGACCACATTGGGCTTTATACCCCAACAACCTCCCACTTAAAGTCCAATGTGGTACTTTAATTGTGAGAGAAGCTACTATAAAAGCTAATATACAAGAGATGTAGAGAAGTGATGTACTACCCTACACCTAACTGCTTGTGAAAATGCGCAAAGCTCTCTGAGGGAAGTCCTTTTGTAAGTAGATCCTTTTGTAAGTAGATCAGCAGGATTTTCTGTGGTGTGAACTTTGACAAGCTGAAGTTGCTTATCCTCGAGCATTTCCCTGATGAAATGATACTTCACATCCACATGCTTTGTCTTTGAGTGATAAACTGGATTGCGAGCCAATTGTATAGCACTTTGACTATCACAATATAACACAGGCATCTCTTCTTTGATTCCCAAATCTGTTACTAGTCGATTAAGCCAAATTCATTCTTTGCATGCCTCTGATGCTGCAACATATTCAGCCTCTGTAGTAGACTGAGTAACACAATCTTGTAATCTAGAACGCCATGATACTGCTCCACCAGCCAATGTAAAGACATACCCTGACGTAGACCTTCGATTGTCTAAGTCACCTGCATAATCTGAGTCTGTAAAACCCTTTACACTTAGCTCCTGACTCCCATATCATATACGCATACTCTTTGTAGCTTTCACGTATCTCAATATTCCTTTCACTGCCTCCCAATGTTTCTTTCCTGGGTTTGACATGTATCGACTTACTACTCCCACTGCAAATACAATGTCTAGGCGAGTAGAAATCATTGCATACATTAAACTACCCACTGCAGACACATATGGAATCTTATCCATTTCAACCTGTTCTTCCTCAGACACAGGACAATCTTGTTTGCTAAGTTTCACATATGGTGGCAATGGAACACTCAATGCCTTTCCCTTCTCCATATTGAAACGTTGCAAAACCTTGTCAATAAACTTTGTTGAGATAACCAAATCAACTTCTTTGATCTGTCTCTCTCAATGCGCATACCAAGTATATTACTTGCCTCACCCATGTCTTTTATGTCAAACGATTTTGCCATCTTTGACTTCAAAGCTGAAATTTCTTCCAAGTGCTTGCTAGCAATCAACATGTCATCCACATACAAAATAAGGATCAACCAACTACCATCCTTAGCCTTCTTTGTATATAGACAGTGATCAAACTCACTACGTTTGTAGCCGTGAGAAAGCATAAACTTGTGGAATTTATGGTACCATGCCCTCGGTGATTGTTTTAAGCCATAAAGACTCTTTAACAACTGGCATACCCAATCTTCCTTGCCTCTCTCAACAAACCCTTCTGGCTGCTGCATGTAAATTTCCACATCTAAATCACCATGCAAGAACGTTGTCTTGACATCCATTTGGTGCAACACCAAATCTAATATGGCAACCAATGCAAGAAAGCATCTCAATGTAGTCATTTTGACCACCGGAGAGAAGACTTCATCAAAGTCAATGCCTTCTTCTTGCTTGAAGCCCTTGGCAACAAGCCTTGCTTTGTACTTTGGCTGACTATCATGAGCGGTGATCTTATACCTGTAAACCCATTTACAGGGTAGAGCCTTTTTGCCCCGTGGTAATTTAACTAGCTTCCATGTCTGGTTTTTATGCAGAGCTGTCATCTCTGATTGCATGGCCAATTGCCAATTCCCGGAGTCCTTCATTTGCACTGCTTCCTTGTAACATGAAGGCTCATTGCAATCAGTCAACATGACATAGTTCATAGATGGAACAAACCTATCAGGAGGTCGCATGACACGTCCAGATCTACGCACAATAGGTGGCTCAGGCTCAGCCACAACCTGTGGTTCCAATCTATCCTGTCATTGCTCCTCTTGAGCCCTGACATTTTGTCTTGCACGTGCAGGTCTATCTTCTTGGAAGACAACTCTTCTAATCTCCTCACCTTTCTCTAGTTTAGAATGATATTTGGCTTCATTAAAGTGAACATCATTGCTGCAGATAACCTTTCTGGATTCGGGATCCCAAAGTCTGTACCCCATCTCACCAGAATTACCATAGCCTAGAAAGATGCATTTTCTACTCTTTGGCTCAAGTTTGTTCCTAAATTCCTTTGCAACGTGAGTATATGCCTCACAACCAAAGACTCTGAGATGCTTGTATGAGGGCACCTTGCCTGACCATACCATCTCTGCCACTAAATCCTTCTGCAAAACCTTGCTAGGAGATCTATTTATAAGATGAACAGCTGTTGATACAGCTTCAGCCCAAAACCCATTTGGCAGCTGTGCATTAGACAACATACTTCTGACCTTCTCTTGTATGGTCCTATTCATCCTCTCAGCAACACCATTTTGAGGAGGATTGTAAGGAGCAGTAAGTTCACGTTTTATACCTTTTGACTCACAAAAGTCCTGAAAGGCCTTTGAAACATACTCTCCACCATTGTAAATGCGTAAGCATTTAAGCTTCTTGCCACTCTGATTCTCCACAAGTGTCACAAACGTTTTGAAAACACTAAACGCTTCATCCTTGTGCTTGAGAAAGTAAACCCATACTTTCCTCGAGTAATCATCTATAAATTTCATAAAGTAAGAAGCTCCCCCTAGAGATAGGTTAGGCATAGGTCCACACAAATCACTATGAACAAGTGCCAACTGTGTATCTCTTCTACTGCTTCTATGCTTATGTGGCTGCTGTGTTTGCTTACCATACAGACAATGTTCACAAAATTCAAAATCATTAAATGAAAAGCCAGGCAAATAACCAGAACGAGACAAGATTTCCATTCCCTTCTTGGACATATGTCCTAACCGGCTATGCCACAAAGAAACGTTCGACTGCTCGGTTACATTGATTACATTTTTAGAGACATTTGATACATAAATCATGTAAAGTCCTCCAGACTTTACTCCATGTGCTATTGTCATAGAACCCTTGGATATCTTCCACATGTTCTGTCCAAAAGTGGTGACATAGCCAGCATCATCAAGTAAACCTGTGTTGATCAAGCTCTTTGTAATTGCGGGAACATGTCTCACATTCTTCAGTGTGAAAGAAGAGCCATTCTGAAACTTCAATTGAACATCTCCAACACCTATGATCTCACATGTCTGCCCATTGCCTAGCCGAACATGATCTTTAGTGGTCACATAAGAGGTAAACCACTCCTTGTTTGGAGACACATGAAGTGATGCCCCTGAGTCTATAATCCAGTCACTCAGTGCATTTCCATCAGATGCTATAAGAAGAGTTGAGTCCATTGTATTCTTCAAGAAGTAGATGTCTCCTGACACTAGACTGTCATCCTCTGCAACAGTGTTTGTCACATTTATTTCTTGAATCTTCACTGAGGACTTGTTCTTCTCACCATGGTCTTCAGCTTTCTCTTTGCCTTTTTCTGCTTTCCATTCTCTGCAGTCTCTTTTCATGTGACCCTTCTTGCCACAATGGTAGCATTCTATGTCACTCTTGCCTTTAGCACTGCGGGACTTGCTACGAGACTGATTCCTCTTTCCACCTTTGTACTTTTCTTTGGTCCTTCCCCTAACAACTAAGGCTATTCCTTTGCCTTTGTCCATTGTCTTTCTATTGGTTTCTTCAGTAAGCAGACTTCCTTCTACACCTGCTATGTTCAAACCATTTGGAGGTGCAGAATTACTCAAAGCTGTGCGAAAAGTGTCCCAACTTTTCGGCAATGTGATCAACAGGAACATAGCTCTAACAGGTTCATCAAACTTGACACCTTGAGCTGACAACTGACTGTAGATGGTGTTGAATTCATTCAGATGATTGGACATAGGTGTCCCTTCTTTCATCTTCAAGTCAACAAGCTTCTTAAGCCAGTATACCTGTGAAGCTGCACTCTGCTTCTCATAAAGATCACTCAGCTTTATCCATGCTTCATAAGCCGACATTTCGTCTGCTACATTGAAGTAAACGCTTTCTGCCAAAGTCAGCATTATGGTAGAAAGTGCCAATTCATCCATTTTGCTCCATTCATCTTCGTCCATATCTTCTGGTTTTATCCCCTTGAGCTTTATAGGTTTTATCTGCTTCTTTTGTACCAACACGTGCCAAATCTGCTTCTTCCACAATGGGAAATTGGTTCCATCCAGCTTCTTGATATTGTAAAGAGCAGTGTCCTGCGATCCAGCCATAGCTACGCTTCACAGTGGTTTACTTTCCTGGGAAAAATTCGACAGAGTTTCCCCTGTAAACTGACCTCTGAACCAATATCAACCTGTCAAATGAACCAAGAAAGCTTCAGATTCTGCATAAATTTCGGCAGAGTCTCCTTTGTAAAATGGCTCTGGTGTACTCAAAAACAGACCAAAAAGCAGCTCAAAAAACATTGTCTCTCTGACACTATAAGCTACGGGTAAACCTGTCCTGCACATGTATTGTCTCTCACTGTCCTGTCACTGTCCTGTAAGCATAGACTGCGACAATGCCTCAACGGCAGTAAAGCAAAGATGCAATCCCAACTGTCTAACTCACAATCAATACATCCTAGCTTCCTATCTAAGGGTGCTCGAGGGATCGCTCCAAGACTTGTATCACCGAAAGGATCTCAACATTCGAGAATCCCCCAGCTCAATAAAACCTCACTCGACCCTCAAAAAAGGCTGCAGTAAATCTGACAATACATAGACTTCCCACAAAATCATACATCCACAAATTTCCCACTATATGCTGTAACCGCTGCGGCGGTTGGTTGCTGCGTGACTCACAGCCAGCAAACCCTCAACAGACATACATCATCTCTGACAATACATCCCATGTGGAAGTACCTACAATGTCAAGATGAAATCTGGAATATCAAGCAGCAAACACAAGCTACCTGATGAACTAGTGGATGTCGCCTACAGTTTGTGTGTAGATGCACCCGTGTCGTATGTGACACGCCTCCAAGAACTGTGAGCCGTCCTTTGATGTGTAGACAACCACAAATCAGCACTCTGGGAGTGCCGATATCCTCAGCACTTGCAGTCGTAGGCCGAAACCCCAAATTTGAAGAGTCGGATCTGCACCCGCCGAGACCACGTAGTCGAAAATGGCCTGCGCGGAACTTTGTCGAAGCCGAACGGTGGCCGAGATGACCTCATAATGAAATTCTGAGCACACCAAGCCCTACGGGTGCTCCCACATGATTTGGGGCCGTGTCTTCGCCTGTCGAATTTCACTCCAATCTGAGCTGGTGACTCTAGCCTCCTGCAGTGCTATCCCGAGCCTCTATCAGAGCTCTGATACCAGTTGAAGGAGTACGAGCGGAAGTGTGACGCGAGAGAGAGTGCGAGAAGAAGAGCACGACGATATGGTGAACTCGCTCTACTGTAATGTGTAGAGCATAGTGAGTTCTTATTAGGTTTTAACAAAAGAATATGTGTACATACCTGGCGGCCCGCCCACTTACCTGGGCGACCACATTGGGCTTTATACCCCAACATGAAGGTGCTAATGATGATGCCCCCTTTAATTATCAATTACCTTGTTACTAGGTTGCATCAAGCTATGGGCAACCCTACTTTGCAAGCCGAAGTTACTCAACAACTTCGTGCTTATGGGATTTCCCTTCCTCTCCAAGAGGAGAGAGAGCTTAGGAGGCCTCTTGATGAGACCCCCAAAAGAAGACTCTCTCCCATACAAGAGGATGAATCCAAAGAACAAGAAAGTAATGAATCTCTACGTTCCTCTGAAGATGTGGCTCCACAAAGACGGCGGTCTAGACGATCGCCAACTCCTCCGATGAGGAAACGACCAACACACTGTCCTTCTCCTCGTCACTCCAAAAGGTAAGAGAGGAAACAAAGGAAGAAAAGGTCAAGAAAGAGGTCACCCTCTTCTTCTTCTTCTTCACCTTCCTCCTCTCTCGATGAAAGCTATGGCTATTCTTCTACAGAATACAAGAGGGGAGGACATCGCAAATCATACCCTGCATGGCGAAGATCAAAAAGCTCAAGAATTTCAAAGGGGGAGGAAAGAGTATCTCTTTTCTCACCTATGATGTCACCTTTGGTGCCACCGACAAAGTATTGGCCTTCATCCAAAAATTTGATGCGGCCTTTGGAGACGAGGGCTTCACGGAGTCCTCCAAGCTACGCCATGTAGCTATGCACTTTCAAAAATTGGATCATCAATGGTGGGCTAGCCTTTGTGGCAATGGTGAAGCCCCAAAGACATGGAAAACTCTACAAGTTTCCATCATGAAGAAATTCCTTGCAAGCGATGCAAAGGACAAGTTTTGGGATTTACATCTCAAGGCTACTATTTTCCAAAAGATAGACTTTACCGAGCAAAAGCAACAATTCTGTGCGGGATTACTTGAAGAAATGGCCGCAACGGCCTGGTTCTATCACCGAAGTAATCTACCACACCATGGTTGCTTCCTGCATCAATTTCCAACAAGGGGCTATACAAAATGTCAAAACCATGGGAAACAAAGACAAAAATGATGTAAAGGGAAAAACCAATGCCTCAAATTCTTCCCAAGGCACTTCCTACAACAACAACAATAATAGGTCCAAGGAGAAGGGAGTTTACAAAGGTAAAAACAAACTCTCTCATAAAGAGCTTGAAGCTTTTTTCAAGGACCATAAGTGTTAAGTGTGGGGAGCAAGGACATGGCTATCGTTCTTGCCCCAAGAAAGATGCTCACAATGAGACTCCTAGGGCTTCCACCATCGAAGCTCCAAAAGAGGATGCTCATTGCAAAGGATCATCTCTCTCCTATGCTTTGGGAAAGGTAATGGAGCATGATGCCTTCATCTTGTTTGACCCTGGCTCTACTCACAACTCCATATCAATGGAGTTGGCCACCAAGTTGGGCATTCAAGATTTCAAGATGGGAGATATTGTAATGACTGACAGAGCTTTTAAGGGACAGTAAGCCTCCATTACTTCCTTGATTGAGAAGTTGAGGCTGCATGTCCAAAGCTATGCGAAAGAAAACTTTTTCATCTCTCCTCTCCAACATGAGGATGCTATCCTAGGGGCAGCATGGTTTGATTGCATGGTTGCCAACATGACGTTCCCTGAAAGGAGAATCTACTTCACCTACAAGGGAAAGAATATGTATATTGATGCTAATGAGTCTAGTCGTACTAAACCACTTGTAAATTCACCAGCTTTTGATCAGTCGATGAAAAGCTCAATTTCTACGTATATGATTTTTGTCAAAGAATCCACTAATGACGCTAATGATTTATCAAATGAAAATGATAGGAATCAAGATTTTAGTGCAAAGAAACAGGGTACATACCGTATGTGTGTGGATTATTGAGCACTAAACCATATCACTATCAAAAATAGATTTCCTTTTCCTCGGGTAGAAGATCTGTTTGATAAGCTACAAGGCTCTACCTACTTCAGTAGGATTGATCTTAAAAGTGGATATCATCAAATAAGGATAGTGGATGAAGATATCCTAAAGACCGAGTTTTGTACAACGTTTGGTCTTTATGAATATCTAGTCATTCCTTTTGGCTTGACCAATGCACCAGCCACATTCAATCATTTAATGGAGAAAATATTTAGACCCTACCGCAAGTTCATTGGAGTGTGCTTTGATGATATCATCATCTACTCCAAGTCCTTGGAGGAACACAAGCAACATCACCATGTGATTTTTCAAGCGTTGAGGGAGAACATGCTTTTTCTCAACCAAAAGAAAACCGAATTTTTCCTTCAAGAGATTCAATACTTAGGTCATATTATTTCTCAAGATGGTATCTGTATGGATCCATCAAAGTTACAGGTAATAAAAGCATGGCCTAATCCAAGGAATCTACATGAGCTAAGAAGCTTTATTGGTATGTGTGCATACTATAGACGCTTCATAGCAAAATTTTCTCAAATAGCAGAACCATTATATGACTTAACAAAGAAGAATGTTTAGTATTCATGGATTGATAAGGAGAAAAATGATTTGGTCAAGCTCAAAGAGAAGCTTACCTCTCAACCAGTCCTCATGCTTCCGGATCCCTCAAAGCCATTTGAGGTCCAATGTGATGCTTGTGGCTATTTCCTTGGAGCAGTCTTGCTTCAAGAAGGGCATGTCATAGCGTATGAGAGCCAAAGGCTCCATAGGGATGAACGGGTCTTGGACATTTATGAAAAAGAGATTTTAGTTGTTCTACATGTCCTAGACACATGGAAGAACTACTTATTAGGGACTCCATTCATTGTACAAATAGACCACCAAAGTATCAAGTACTTCATGACGCAAACCAAGCTTTCTGACAAACAAATCAGGTGGGCAAATTTTCTTTCACAATTTTTTTTTCATATTGCTCACATTGATGGTAAGCACAATCAAGTGGCCGATGCACTTTCATGATGACCAAAAGTCAATGTGGTGTCTATAGCAACTCACAATGATCTATCTTCTATGATAGAGGAGTATGCATGACCCTGACTTTAAAGATGTAATGTCAGCCCTTGCTTTGGGAAAGAAAGAGGAACCATTCACCTTGCAAGATGGTTATCTTCTCCATGGCAATAGGCTGTGTGTTACCCACTCCCTTCATGAGAAATTCATATATGAATCCCATGCTCCTCCCTATGCGGGGCATAGATGCATTCAACCTACTCTTCAAGGAGTATAGACATACTTCTATTGGCCTACCATAAAAGTGGACATACAAGAGTATGTTTCAAAATGTGTGGTATGTCAAAATACTAAGTATGATAGAGGGAAGAAACCTGGATTACTCCAGCCATTTCCAATCCCTAATTCACCATGGAAGAGTATATCCATGAATTTTATCTTTGGATTACCCAAGTCTATCCATGGGAATACGGGAATATGGACAATAGTCGACAGGTTTAGCAAGCAAGCACACTTTATTCCTGTCAAAAAGACTCTTAAGGCACACCAAATGGCAATCATCTTCATATCTCAAATTTTCAAACACCATGGATTACCAACATCCATCATGTCAGATAGAGATGCTAAAATGACCAGTAATTTTTGGAAAGGTCTCTTTGAAAATCTAGGTACAAGATTGAATTTATCTTCGGCCCCACAAATGGATGGCCAAAGTGAGATAGCCAATCTTACGATACTCAATCTACTAAAGACTTATGTTACATAAGTAGATCAACGATCACAATGGGAGAAGTACTTACCACGTCTAGAGTATGTGTACAATAATACTGTCCATACTACTACAAGAAAATCATCTTTTGAGATCACAGAGGGAAGACCTAAAAGTCCCTTGCTACTTAAAGTACATGGGAAGATCTTCTCTGTTGTGATGAGTATAGCCATGACCTACAAGAATCTTTTCAAAAGGTTAAGGAGGCTATATCCATCTCTCAACAAAGGCAAAAGATGTTGCCTTCAATCACAGAAGGGCCTTAACGTTCAAAGAAAATGATTGGGTCTTACTTAAGTTTCCCATGGCTTGATTAAGGCAAACGACGGGCAAAAATCCTACGAGCCATCAAATATACTAAATTAGCAAAACGGTACTATGGTCTTTTTCAAATCTTCAAGCCAATCAATGGCATGGCCTATCAACTCAAGTTGCCCAACCATTGGCTCATACACAATGCTTTTCATGTGAGCCTACTTAAGCCCTGCAAAGGAGAGCAACCAAGAGAACCAATTATTGAAGACCCTCCAAAAATCGAAGACCAAGAAGAGGTACGTGCTACAACCCGAAGCTATCCTTCGGCATGAAGACAAGGTACTACGGCATGGTAAGATTATCCAATGGTATCTTATTAAGTTCAAAAATTATCCTTTTGAAGATGCTAGATGGATGCAAGGAATACAACTTAAGGATAGTATGAACCTTGTCAATGCTTACAATACTGCACTAGAGTAAGCAAATGTAAATTCTTTCTAAATGAACAATGTTTTTGTCTTATAAGACTAATCCTCTTTTGTGCACAAATTTAAATAGTATGCATGCTTAGAATCATGTTTGTGATGACGACGTCACTCAAACACCAAGTAGAATTTGTCACTCTACTTTGGGAGTATGATATGGACTAAAGAGCAGACGTGCTTGCGGCAACTACGTCTCCCAAGCACCAAATGGACTAGTCATCCATTCCAGAATGATGTCATAGGGTGAAAAGGGATCCTCTACCTGCTAAGAAATATAGACTAATGACTAAGAATTTATCTCTTCTATCGCATAGTCGAGGAGGACTATGATTTCAAGAGAGAGGTAATGTCATAAAATCTAATATCTAATCAACCCAAATGATTTTCTCATATTAAACTGATCATTTAATGTGTGAGAATAAACGGGAGCAAGGGTTAGAATATAGACATGTGCTTATGGATCTATCTCAACACGAGGCCAAGGTTAAAGGGGTCCAAATGAGCGATGGTATATTAAAGAGCAATGCCACCTAATGGAGCTTAAAGACCTTAGGGTCAGCTTCATTAAAGACCTTCAAAAGTTAGTGTTAAAGGTCCTTTAACCTTAGGCAAACTAGTGCTGACCTTGAAGTGGGAACCCTACACAAGCATGAGGTGCTTGTCGGCTTGCTAACTAAAGCGCTTAAAGTGTTTGTGGGAACCTTGTCCAAAGCTTGAGGTGATTTTTATGCTTAAATGACTCAAGTTCTTGAAGTGTTCAATTCAACGTTCAACTCTCAAGAGGCGTAAACAGTTTCCATGCTTAATTGACTAGGAGCTTGAAGAGTTCAATTCAAACATGATATCTTAAGAAGCATAAAAGACACATGTCTAAATGATCCTCCACATGTGGCCCTCATGATGTGCTTGAATCCTATTGGATAGGGTTTAAAGGGTTCCAATGAGAATTTAGATGCATAAAAATAAATAATTAAGTTCTTCTCCTCAAAGAGGAAAAAGAGGACACATGTCCAAATGAAATAATTAAATAATACAAATGAGAGAGAGAGAGAGAGAGAGAGAGAGGGGGGGGGGGGGGGGGGGGACCAAGCATGAGAGGGGGTATACTCTCCCACATACACACACACACACACACATTCTCTCCCACACACACATACACACACACATTCTCTCATTGTGTGGAGTGCAAAGTGCAAGAGCTCCATCTCCTTCTCCAAGCTTGTTGAGAAGTGGAGAGCCTACACCAACACTCTTGGCTATGGAATGCAAATTGAACCAAGAGCCATGCTTCAATTCTTAAGCTTGCCATAGGCTTCATCTTCATTACAATGCTATTATGCTATGCTAAGCAAGAAGAGTGATGATAAGTGAGGAACTATTTCTTTCTTCTAAGGATTATTCTTCTTCCTCTTCCCTACCTCGTTCCCCGCTAGCTCTCTCCACCTTCGAAGGTGTTTGAGGCCTTGGGACTGAGACTTGGGATAGTTAATGCTTTTTGCAAAATTTATGTTCTGCGTGTGATGCATGAAGCTTTCCGTCTTCATTGCATCCTTTAGGTCACAAGGAACATAAAGATTGTATTGTATCAAGTCTCTCTTGATGGGAGAATCTATAATATAAATGCCTTTTGGAGGGGGGACGAGGGGGGACCGGCTCCAAGTAATTCCGGTCCTCAACTATTGTCATGTTCTCTAATACTCTCTCTCTTGCAAAAGTATTGTTCATGCCAAGTTAATTAAGTACTATGTTTATGTTGCGACCATCATTACGTTCACCCTCTATGTTCTCAAAGTAATCTCACAAAAATGCTCACTCTAATTCTCTTAATTCCGCTAATCTCAAAGTTCATAGGCCATTTTCATCACAGTTTCATTAGTTTTGTAGAGCACTTGGTCTGTGTGAAATTGAAAAAGTACTTTGAGAGTGGGCAAGGTCTTTGAGAGGGCTTTGTTTTGGGCAAGGGGTAAGATGCTTCTTTAATAGCCACTACTAAAAAAAAACTTAGGTTAAATGCAATCCCACCTACAGAATTACCTCTAAATTCAAAATTTGAGGGTGAATTTACCTCTAGTATGTGTCTGTGGTTTCTAAACCTTCCTACATTATATCAAATCTGGAAAGATGTCGTGTTTAACATTTGCACTTTTTAGCTCTTTCAAAAGGCAAAATAGGGTTCGAATTCCATACCTTGTGTGTGCCACCTACAACCAAGAGGAATATTATCGAGATGCTATCATAGAGGGCATGGTACAACATGCACCTTCTCTAGTGTCACAACTGACTCATACTCAAAGCTCTCCTACCAGGTGCCATGCAACAAAATGAGGAGCTGCAAGAGGTTGCAAGATTTTTTTAAAAAATCAAAAGTGTTGGTTGTTAACACCAAAATCAAATGGGAGAGACAGTTAGTACAGGGATCACGAGGTAGGCCTACCTGAGTTCGAATCTCACTAGCTATTGTTTTCTTGTTGTGCACCAAGCACCTCCCCCAAAAATCATGGCCAAGAAATCGGGGAAGATTTTGTGCAATAAAATAGTATGTATGAGGCAATATGTGTGCCCGATTTTGAAAATCTCATGAAAATTGAGCATCAAATGGAAGTGCGGTTATTTAAGCCGAAAGGAAAGTGGAGAATATTCTGCTAACTATTCGTGAATGGTGACAAGAAAAGAAAACTATTTTGTGAATAGGAACTATTTAATGTAAGAGGCGTCAAAAAAAATTTCCGGACCATGTGAACTTAGAGGACTATCCAAACTCGAATTCATTTCTCATAAGTAGGCTTGTCAAAAAAGGTTTTTTTTAATAACACTCTTTATAGTGGCCTCTTACGCATGCCGGCGTGCTGTCCTTGATGCAAGAAGAGTCTTGATGCCGTCCTCGTTGCACAGTTTTAATGCAAGGAAAGTTTCACGGTTCAGAGTTTCACACCTTAATTGTTTTGTGGACACCGTTAGATGCCAACCCTTGTTGAAGGTTGTCTGCATGCCGGCGTGTGGTGCTTGCTGCAGGTAATTTGACGCAATGGTCAGAGTTTCAAAGCTCTATTTTGTGAACAGCGTAAGATGCCTCCCCTTGTTGAGGGTTGTCTGTACGCCGGCATGCCGTCCTTAATGCAAGTAATCTCGCAAGGGCAAAATTTGACGGTCTTCCTTGTTGCTGTTGAGTTAGTTTGACACCAGCGAGCTCGTCCGAGTCAGTCCCCGCTGCAGAGTTACTCGGGCAACCATGACTCCCATATTCCTCGCTACAGAGTTTACCTATTTCGCTACAGGGTTGCTCGATGCCCGGCTACATCCTGGGAGCTTTATAATAATATATTTCAATATTTATAATAATATATTTCAATATTTAGAAGATTCTTGTCATTTTATTAATAAAAACACTTGGTCGGGCATACTCAAAAAAATTAAAAGGTATTCCTAATGGCTTCACAAAAATTAAAAGGTGCTCCTAATTCCAAGGTTTCACTCAAAAACAAGAAAAACGATGCGTTAATCTATAGCATGTAACGATAGGCAATGATGAAGCATATAGATTTGCAACATTATTACCTAAGAAAGATGAATACAACATAAAGAGAGAGAGAGAGAGAGAGAGAGAGAGAGAAGAAAACGCTAAAGAGAACTTAAAAGAAAATGCTAAAGGAAAAATGGCAGAGGAGAGAAATCTTCCATCTTCCATCTTCATTTATCTTTTGACTTTCCATCTTCATTCATCTTTTAACTTTCCACCTTCATCTTTCTTTTCATTTCCTAAACTCACCCTTCACTTATGCACTTAATATGTCTTGAAAGAATTTTTATTTCTCTGAGATTGGGGAGACCTAATCGGGCCATCATTGGAGTATTACCATAAAAATTAAAAACATCGTGTAACTGACACCAACTAAGCCTATGTTTTATTCCAAGTTGTCCAAGTAAACAATTTCAATTCGGTAATCAAAGAAGATTGGCTTAATGGTCTAGAGAGTTTGTGTAAAATCAAACACACCTAAAAAAATTGTTCATAAATTCTTACAATATTGAACCTCCAAAGTTGTCACACGTGATGTTCAACTGCAGGATTGACACTTGGAGCTAGAAACCACATTGCTAACATTCCATTTCATAAGTCAAATTTGAAGCATTTGATGGTATTCATACTAAGAATTTTAAAATTTTACTGGTTTTCTTCAAGACAAGCTCCAAGCTAGAGACTGCTTTTCCTTATGTTTGTGCAAGGGGCTAGAGACAGCTCCTAGCCCCCCTTTTTTGTGAACTTTACTCTCTCAATCTATCCATTATTTTAAAGTTTCACACAACATTGCATTATCGCAATGTTGCACACAAAACACATAACATGAGAAAGCCCAAGTTTTAAATGTAGATTACAAATGAGCCCAAGCTAGTTCTTAAGTTTAGGTTCTTTTGGCAACACAAATCTGGAGTCCTCAAATATGCTTACTTGCCATATAGTGCCACACTTCATGACAAATATAATGTCAAGCTTAAAAATACTTGACATGCACAAAAGAAGGGGGTTGTTAGTTATCTCTAGCTCCATGCATCATCGTGTGGATTAACTCATACTAGAACGAGAAGCATCAATGCAGCAATAGCTCCATGCTTTAGAAATACGAAAAAATAGTAGGACAATGCCCATGGTGTCATTCTCTCTAATGTCATTCTTGGTGTCCAAGAGTTTGCTAAAATCTATTCTCTTCCTTGCGGATAGTACTGGACATTGAAAACCATAGTGCATATATGTATTGTGCTTCCATGCATTCTCTCACTGCTTGGGAGATAAATGCTCTCCAATGGTGGATAGACACGTCAAAAGGTCATGTTCATGCATAATGAGTTGCAGCTACCTCTTCCATAGGTTTCACTGACATGCTATGCCCTTGTTATGCCACAATCTTATTCTATTTTGCTTCATTATTGTAGTAACTCATCACATATATGTATTGTGCTTCCATGCATTCTCTCATTGTTTGGGAATAAATGCTTGCCCCTGGTGGATAGACATGTCAAAAGCTCATGTTCATGCCTTATGAGTTGCAGCTAGGAAGAGATTTTCTTTCCTCCAACTTGTGGAGAATCTCATGCTTTTCCTATTCTCTTCGCATGATTTTTGATGCATGGCTATTTGTGGGGATTGCATTTCTATAACGGTTGACTTTACAATCGGTGTACACAATTTGGTTTGGATCCTTATTTATGAGCAAATGACTCAAGCATGCTTTGATGGATCTTTGCGCATTCACAATGGTATAGGACCATTTTATGGGTTATTAACCTCATTTATTTGAATTTTCTCTTTGATACATAACACTTGACTTCAACTATTGTGCCTCATTGGGAACTTTGCATAGAAGATCATGTCCAACATGTCATCCATCTTGCATATGCAACCTTGAGAAACTTTCGATGGCATACCCTCTCTACAAAGATTGACTCCGGAAAATGTTCATGACATGGAATGAAATATTGTAAGCAATTAAAACATTAAGAGCATACATAGCCCAACATGGGTAGATACCATTTAGATGTTCGCTCTGGTTTTAGTTCGCTCGAGAAATCTCGCTTGGGCTATGGTAAGACTCGCAAGGACACATGTCAAGCCCCTACCCATGTTGCCCTCATAGTGTGCCTAAAGTCTATTGGTTGGCCTTCCAAGGGGTCCAATGATAAATTAGTTAATTTAATTAATTGTTTTTGCATTTATCAAGTCCTCTCTCTAAAAGGGGAAAGGGGGACACTTGTCCCAAAACTACCCTTGCTGCTTGATATGCTTCTTGTATGTGATTGGCTAGGCATGGAAGGGTCCAATGAGCTTCAAGCATGAGCTACAAGGGGGGGTCGACCAAAGCAAGAAGGGGGGTTGCTTGGAGGGTATACTCTCCCACACACTCTCTCATTGTGTAAAGTGAAAAGTGCAAGAGCTCCATCTCCTTCTCCAAGCTAGTAGAGAATTTGAGAGCCTACACCAACACTCTTGGCTATGGAATGCAAATCCAGCCAAGAGCCATGCTTCAATGCTTAAGCTTTCCATCTTCTCCATCTTCATGACTACTTCTTTCTCCTATGGAATGTTTCTTCTTCCTTTTCCCTACCCTCATTCCTCGCTAGCTCTCTCCACCTTCGAAGGTGTTTGAGGCCTTGGGACTGAGACTTGGGATAGTTAATGCTTTTTGCAAAGTTTATGTTATGCTCCTGATGCATGAAGCTTTCCATCTTCATTGCATCACCTAGGTCACAAGGAACACAAAAATTGTATTGTACCAAGTCTCTGTTGATGGTAGAATCTATAATACAAATGCCTATTGGAGGGGGAACCGGCTCCACATAAATCTTGTCCTCAACTGTTCTCAAGCTCTCTAAACTCTCTCTCTTGCAAAAGTATTGTTCATGCCAAGTTAATTAAGTACTATGTTTATGTTGCTGCCATCAATTAAGTTCACCCTCTATGTTCTCAAAGTAATCTCACAAAAATGCTCTCTTTAATTCTCTTAATTCTGCTATTCTCAAAGTTCATAGGCCATTTCCATTACATAAAGAGCAGTGTGTTGCCTCAAGGAGAAGAAGCCTTGGGAAGGCCCATATCTCAAGATGAATGCTCCGGAAGGAAAAATCCTTGGGTGGGATGAACTAACTATAAAAATTTTTTAAGAGTTTTGGGAGGATCTTAAAATTAATCTTATTAGAACACATATAGCGAACAAGGCTCTACTTGAGGGATAGATGGATGCTAGCATTAAAACGGGACTGATCAAGCATATTCCCAAATTAGTGTACTGTTGCTCTCTTTTGAAGCACTAGTAGCCTATCTCTATGATGATCTAAGCTATAGGACTATTGTGAAGGTGAGTCTTACCATACCTCGAGCAATACTTACGAGCAAACACAATACAGAGCAATATTTTCCAAGCAAACACAAATCCATGCATGCTTTGGAATCCACACATGTTGTTTGTATTAGATGTAGGCCTCTAGCTATAAATCATTAAGGTTCATGAGATATTTGCAATACCTCCCAAGTAGTATCATAAATCCAGTAGCACAACCTAAACATAAGTATTAAGAAAGGAATCCGAGAGTAAAACATCTCCTGACTAGGAACAAAAACATGATTGTGCCACCGATAATAAACAAAATTGTTGTGCAAGCTAGAAGATATCCAAGCCAGTGAAAACCCCTTCTGCAACATTGATACTGAGAACCAAGTAATCATGATATTGACACAACAACCTAATACCTGAAGAGCGTCATAATAGTAGCACACATAACTCCAATCATCCATTCATTATGGATTCCCATAGCCATGGGAATATCAATGTAATAGGACATTACCAATGGGAGACAACCTCCTCCTATGGGGATAGAAAACAAAATCAAGGATTTGCAACCAACCCTACCAAAATCAAGCAAGGACATAAACAAGCACTTCTCTTTCTGATGTAGAATCAACTTGGGCATGTCATAATTTGTGAAAACAAAAAAATTTGTAGCCCCTTCTGATGTAGTAGATTAGCAACTCCATACAAGACCCGAGAGGGAAAAAGACACTACGATGACATGCTAATCTAATGCAGGTACAAGGGATTGATTTGGGCCTCTTGCCAGGCTCCCAAAGTTGACTTTGCAAGCACTAGTGTGAGCAGTGGAAACCTCCTCCTTCAGGGCTAAAACACAAGCCCATTCTCCTCTACAAAAGTGAAAATGCAGGTTTGCAACAATGTTGAAAAACGCAAGTTTTTCCAAGGTCTTCACAATGAAACCATAGCCGAGAGTCAATTGCTTTCCCTAGCTGAGAAAATGCATATTTTTCAACCTCTGTCACAATGAAAATGCAGCCACATCATGCCTAAACATTGGCTAAAAACCAACAATTACAATGTTATCTAGTCCGACTCCTACGTACGCTCTTCAGGATCTGTAAGCCTTGAGCAAAGGCTCTGATACCATGTGAGAGAATGCAGCAAAATTGGATGACAAGGGTTCCAAAATTTAAAAGTTCAATATTCTACTAGAGTTCATTGGACACCTCACTTGAGGCATGCATAGTAATTTAAAACATTGCTTGTAGGTATGCACGTCGACATGCACACTTGGAGATAAAGGGTCAAGATTTTACCATGAAAGAGATCACCAAAAAGAACTAGGAAATTATAAAATCATAGAAACCAAATGAAATTTCAAAATCAGTCCCCTATTTAAATCAAGTCATTGCCTCTATAGATGCACGTCGATGGGCATGCCTAGAGGTAAATTAAAATCATACTTTGGTTATCAATTGGAACATAACAGAGAACTACTTCACAATACCAAAAGCCTCATATTCTCCATCCAATTTATTGTATCCAAGCATCCGTGTCGAGACGGGCATGGCTAGATGTAACTTTGAGGCATAATTATGCTATGAATGAAGATAAGAAACAATAATTTTTTACATAACCAAAAGTCTAATCTTGCAATCAATACACTGCCTCTAGACATGCATGTCGAGGGGCTCAAGCTAAGAGTTACACATTGTCAAAGCTCAAAGCACACAAAAATTCAGGTACAAATTCACAAAGCTAAATAGTGTCAAAGCTCAACATGGTTGTGCCAAGAATACCGGCCATGCCAAGAATGAGGATATTTTCTCATGTTCAATGCATGCCAGTGTGCATTAGATGTGTGCCTGTCATAACTTGCAAGGTCTGTGCTTGTAGCAGGTGCATGGTGACTCATGTGAAAGTCTGTTACGCAGGAGTAGACTCAAATACATTTTGACCGGTGAACAAAAGGGCAACCTTGAAATTCTCCTGGTTTTTAGGTCAAAATTTGAAGCTTTTGCCAGTAATAACATTGTGTAAATTTCCAGTTTTCTTAAAGGCTATTTCAAATTCTAGCCTAGATTTTAAAATTTCAATAGGTTCAGTGGACACGGAGTTAGAGTCGTGCTTGCCGATTTGAAGGCTACAATCCTGCCGTAAGGACTGCACGCCGTCGTGTGCTCTTGGAACTAATTTTTTGAGTCGGAGTCGTGCTTGCTCATTTGAAGGCTGCAATCCTGCCGTAAGGACTGCACGCCGCCGTGCACTCTTGGAAGCAATTTTTTGAGTCAGAGTAGTGCTTGCTCATTTGAAGGCTGCAATCCTGCCCTAAGGACTGCACGCCGCCGTGCGCTCTAATTGGAACCAATAGCTTGATGCATTAATGTATTTTCCTCACTCCCGCGCCATTGGGCTCGACAGGCGCAATATAGGCTCCTTCAATTCTATAGTCCGGCCCCCCTCTTATCTCCTCAACCCAGCTTTGACTACCCGCAGAGCTCTGATGGAGTGGTGCTCCTCGCCGCATCACCTTAGCCAGCCCTTGCACCTCCGTGCTACATCCGGGGTGCACACTGTAGCCACATCAGCTCGCAAGCATGCTCACTATGTAGCCACTTTGAGGTTGCTTTCGAATTGGCGCACACAAAACTGCTGCAGAGGACTTGCCTTGCACGCTTTCCCTCTCATGATATCCATACAGGAAGCGCACGAGTCAGGATTGCAAGCAAAGTGAATCCTGAGGGAAGAGCGAATTCAATGGCCGTCTTCAGTTGATGAGAATGAAGTTGATGCTGCATTTAAGGGCGATTCCAATGAAGGCGACACTGCTCAGAGCCTTGGTAAATATTCTGCTGGGAAAGGACCGGAGAGTGGGAGAGGTAGGATTGAAGCTTGATGCAACAAAATTCGAGGCTGGAGGTATATTGGAACCAAAGCTTAATGCATCAAAAGAAGCTGCCAATGTAGCACAAAAGACAGAGCCTGCTTCCAACAAATCTGACTCAGAACGCGATGGTGGCAAGGAGACGTCTGCAAGCGAGCATGCGAATATGGCCGACACTGAGTAGTTCTGCTAAGAAATCCAGATTGATGGTGAAATCCTCTAGAGATCCCCTTGTAGACTTCCGAGACTCTACGGTGGACATGATTATAGAGAGTCAAATTTATTCACCAAGGTTTTGGGGGAGCTTCTTCGCTGCTTCTTGTCGTTGAATCCAAGCGAGCATCACGACACGATCGGGCCTGAGGTCGTGCAGGTAAGGTCAAGAATTTTTCAAGTAAGCTGATACAACATGGGCTAGCTCACTAATGGATCCACCATCAATTCCATGACAAGCGTTATTTCTATTGATGAAAAGCTAATTTGGGTTGTTTTTAGGTAATTCATTAACCCTCATTTCCATGACATGCATTATATATGCTAGTGAAAGGTGTCCAAAGTCATGAGCTATCATGACGAGAGATGCCTTGGACTGTATCTACCAAGCGATCCACAGAGAGACAACCCAAGAGAGAGATTACCGATTTCTTCACAGCATAAACTGGACAGATAGACGAGCTGCAGCCGCCCCTGCAAAGCTCAGCTCATACTCACACCCACGGTACTCTCATTGACCGAGCATTGGAGCTAGGGAGATTAGGGCCCACGACATTTGAGAGGAGCTTCACAACATCAACGGAGACTACAGTAGAGGATTCAAGCCATACTATCTCGACATCTAGAGTACAAATGAGGATAGACTCATGATCGAACCACCTCAACGGCTTTTGACTAAGCATCCTCTCCGATCTCCTCCATTGATGTCGCTGTGATTGGCACATGATAACCCTCATACGTCCGTGCACTACGAGGGGCTACCTCTATGACGTACCACTAGTTTGATGCAGACTTTGTAGGATGAAATACCACCTGCTAGAGCCACATAACTTACATGAGTGCTTCTAGGAACATAACTTCTAAAATTGGATGTTAAATATTTACACACTTACTTGTTCACAATGCTCGATAGTACAAAAGTGTCTCTTAGGCCGGTCCATTTTTTAGTTGAATCCACCTCAAGGAAACCAGACTCTCCTCTGCGCACAATAGCTTTGCGGCCCTCCATGTTTATCTTGAACCATTGCACGTCGAACAAGTCAACAAAAAATCCTCTATAATTGATTCTCAAAATCTCTTGTAGCATGTCAAAGTAAGTGAGTTCCGCCACCACAGGATCTGCATCAGAGGCCATCATCAAGTAGAGTGTTCAAATTTTGCCATGATTCCACAACCTTGTGTAAAACGCTTTTTTTCGATCCATCTCACCCTGAAATGTCGACCTTTACACCATGTTGCTGTGTATGACTTATACTACAACCAACAAAAACTGTGAGTGGCCATCCAAACATCTAGAAAGTTGCAAGTTATACATTTCAAACTTACCTTGGTCGCGCAACCCCAAGAGTACTCCCACTCCTCCTCAATCACTTGTTCACCGCACTGTTGTGCACTTTTCAATTGGTTGTGCAACCATCTTAAGCTCATGAATGTTGGTAGGCTCTCCAGACCCGCCGGATAATGCATTGGTGGTCGTCTTCCCCATCTCCACTCGGTCCGTGCCCTTTGTCACTCTTGCTTTGCATCCTCGTATTGTGAAATCCACTTTTGCATCACTGGATTGTGAAGCATGCAAAATTGATTGATTTAGCCTCTAGATCTTCCGTCATTTTCTTCTCAACACCGAGATTGCACATGACAATCCAGATATGCGCTCATCATCTATGGTTTTCCATAGCGTGTCTAGAGCTTTATCAAATCCATCTAGCCACTCTCCAATGTAAACTAAGGACTCTGATACCATCCAACCTTCTGTCATGCTACCCTCCGGACGTGCCTTCTGACACACATATCCCTTGAGTGTTTTCACGAAACATTTTAAAAAGAACATCCATCTGGAATGTATTATGCCAGCTATTTCCACCTCATCGACTATGTGAACAAGAAGATGCACTTGAATGGTTAGCATGGTAGTAAGAAAGTGTTCCTCAAACATGCACAGAACCTCCACAGCGTTTAGTTTGGTGAATGGTATAGAGTCTACATGGATCTCCTTTTGTGAGATCCATTGCACCAACTTCGCAAGTTTGTAGATTGTGGTACGGACGTCAGGAGACAAACATCCCTCAATGGCCACTAGTAAAATAAATTGCAAAACACGTCTAGCAATGATATTAAAATCCACACATGAATTTGTTACACAATTCTCACTATGATATATTCCACTTCAAACATACCTGACACATTTTATGCCAGTCGTGTGACTTCAAACCAGTAAGCTTCCCTTCTTTGTGAACACGTTCGGAGCGAGTGCATTACGCCAGTGGGGATCCACACAGATCGAATGGTCTCTTTTACTTTGCGTTCTTGGGCTCCTGTCAAAATCCATGGCGCTTTAGGGAGTTTTATCAATCCCTTGGGTGCTGTCTACGGCCAATATTGCTCCACACGATCCACGTTTCTAAGGTCAACTCTAGCTCCCAAAGTATCTTTCTTGCCGATTAGATGGTCACACAACAGATTACCCACATTCTTGAATATGTGCATTGGATTGAGTAAGTGATTGATCATGAGTCTGGGCCAACATGGTAACGCGTAGCATAGAGAGAGTCTCTTCATCCCTGGGGCAAACCGTCATCACACATCTCCTTCAACTCTAACCATGCTTGTGCAAACATCCTTGGTGGCTCTCTTCTCAAAAAATCATCGCGTAACTCATGATTCTCTGGAATATGCGCTTGATGACCTTCGTAGATTTGCTTCTTCAGTGAGGACGCCCAACGTGCATTAAGTCTAGGTCCACATGTGACACATGCTCTGTATCCGCTTGTTTGAAGCCCTGCATGTACACACATGACAATAGATAAGCTTGAGAAAAACCAAAATTTATAGTGTTTGAGTTTGAGTATAAATAACCTGAGCGTTCTGTTAGTCCGGGATAGTCAGGCGTGGTCCACATTAGAATGCCTCTAATCAAAGCATTTCGTCGACCTATGTGTCGGCTCATATCCACCACTTCTATGCCGATCCACAATTGTTGTAGCTCTTCCAATAGTGGACAAAGATACACATTCATATTCTTCACTTTATACCACCCCGGCACAATCAAGCTTAGAAATAGGTGCCCCTTCTTGGTAGTCAACCACAGGGGAATGTTGTAGTTGACGATAACAACGTGACATAGTACACTGTAAGATGTTGACCTCTGACCAAATGGATTTACGCCATCCATAGCCAGCCCTAAGCGCAAATTTCAAGCATCCCTGGCACAATCCGGCCATGTGTCGTCTATATGTTTCCAGGCCACGCAATCTGCAGGAATCTGTAGCACACCATCTGAAGATCTATTCTCCTCGTGCCATGATGCTAGGGCGGCCATAGACTTATATTCGAAGAAATGCTTGATGCAAGGAAGCAGAGGAGAGTGTTGCAAAACCTTCTGTGTAATTTTTTGTCTGTGGAGATCTACTCGATATCTCTTGGAATCACATTTCGGACACTTCTCCATGTCTATGTATTCCCCTCTAAAAAGAATGTAGTCATTAGGAAAAGCGTGAATCAAATTGTAATCCATCCCCAAGTTTCACAAGATCTTTCTTGCTTCCTCTCTGGAATCTGGCATCACATTATCAGCTGGCAGTATGTGCTCTTTGAGCAATCTACACAGTGAAAAAAATGCAGTACACTTGTGTAAGTAATCTATCAGGTCATTATACATCTAGAGTTTTTTATTGAAGTAAACACATTGTAATAGATCACCTGAAAAGCAATGTGACACTAGTGTCACTCCATCCAAACTTTGCCTGCATATTCAAAAGAACCAGGAGGGCCTTCAATCTAGACACATACCTCCATCATACAATGGCGTATGGGCTTCACTTTTCATATCATCATAGATAAGCCTTTCTGAATCCATGATTGTCTCGATCATTTCATCGATCTCGGGCTCAAACATAGCCTCGTTGGGAATGTGGTCTGCATGATCATCCTCCGAGCTGTTAGAGGCTACATCTTGTGGCCTCACGTATGCTGCTTGACCAAAGCGCTTACGAATACGTCTATTGGGTTGCAAGCTTGCTGTCTGTTGGCCAACGTCAGAGTCCGATGAGTTATAATTGGCAATAACTCGATCTATAATAGATGGATCAAACTCGCCAAATTCACGAACGTGCTGCAAAAAAATGTATCTTGTCCGTCGCACAGCATGTTTGCATTGATTACAAGGACATAAGATCCTTGTTGAGAGATAGGTGTTTCGGTTGGATGGCCCCATATTGTCATCACTACTCATAATGAATGTAAAAACCTTATAACCTGGACATAAATTTAATCTTCTATTGGCATCCTTTGCCTTTTATCTCTTTCTCTCTCTCTCTCTCTCTCTCTCTCTCTCTCTCTCTTTCTTTGATCACATTGTAAACTACCTCATATTCTCTAGTCATGTCCGATCCTTGCACCACTACAAGAGGCTCTTCATATTAGCGACGCTTATAGCGACGCTCATAGCGACGCCGGTTGGGGTAAAAAAAATAACCGAGCACGCCCAAAAACTCAGATCTCAGATCTGAGTTTTTCGGCGCCCTCAAGCAAAGAGCAGGTAACGCTCTCCCTCACTCTCTCTCTCTCTCTCTTTTTCTTCTCCACACACACACACACACACACACGAGGAGAGGAAGGAGAGCCAGGTATGCTCCTTCCCTCTCCTCATTCTCATGTTCCCTTCCCCTCTTTCTCTCTCCCTCTCTTTCTCTCTCACACACACACATACACACACACACAGTGTTTTGTGAGAGAGAGAGAGAGAGAGAGAGAGAGAGTACAAACAAAAACAAAAACGCACACACACATACATAAACAAAGAATGCACACACACATTGAGAGAGAAAAAGAGAGAGAGAGCATGCATAAACAAAAAACGCACGCATTGAGAGAGGAAAAGAGAGAGAGAACATGCATAAACAAAAAACGCACACATTGAGAGAGGAAAAGAGAGAGAAAACATGCATACGATCCAAAAAAACGCACACATTGAAAGAGAAAGAGAGAGAAACTAATTTAACGTCGTAGGAAACTAATTAAAATTAAAAGACCTAAAGATCTAACCGACGAGGAGTTGAACTGAAGACCTATTATTCAAGAGGGAAATGGCATAATCAATCTATCATACTTGGCATGGGTGATAGAAAGGTTATACCGTTTATCTCTTTTTATTGGCACACACATCCACACACGCGTACACACACAAGAAGAAGAGAGTTATAACGTCGTAGGAAACTATCTTAAAAGACGTTAAAGATTAAGTTATATGTAGACTTACATTAAATTAGATTTAGGTTTATTTTTAACTAGATTTACGTTTATTTAAGCTAGATTTAGATTTACGTTATATTAGATTAGATTTAGGTCTCCATAGACTGCGATGCCTGCATGAAGCGGGTGAAGCTAGAAAGCCCTCAATGGAATATAGGGTATTGCTGTCTTCACTCATGGTGGGCTCCGTCGATCCAAAAGTACTGGTGAAATGTCTTCAGAAGATAGGGAAGAAGGTGGATCTTCAGGGCGGCAAGAGTCACTACATCCCCGACACAATGACCATCTAGACAACCTCTAGTCATTAGACTTACGTTAAATTAGATTTAGCTTTATTTTTAGTTAGATTTACGTTTATTTAGATTTACGCTTATTTACGTTAGATCGAGTCCACGCAAGAATTACTTACGGTTTAGGGTTTAGAGTTAGACGAACAGTGAAAAGATCTACTGTGAAAAGATGTTAAGATGAAGTGAAGTGCTACAGCTAGAGAAGAGGCAAAGGGATTTTGTCCACTACATGCAGTATCATGTAGACGTGGGTGTGTAGATTTCTTGTACCCACAAATATAGGTATTGACCAATAAAGACGAGATTATAACCCGGTGGTTCTGATCTCCGTGCACCTCTAGACCGAGGTGTGCGGGGATTGGACATGACTAGAGAATGTGAGATAAAGAGAGAGAGAGAGAGAGAGAGAGAGAGAGAGAGAGAGAGAGAGAGATAAGACGAAGAATGCCAATAGAATATTAAATTTGTTGTCCAGGTTATAAGTTTTTTATCCTCATTATGAGTAGCGACGAGGATGTGGGACCGTCCAATCGAAACACCTATCTCTCAACGAGGGTCTTATGTCCTTCTAATCAATGCAAGCATGCTGTGC
Source organism: Adiantum capillus-veneris (assembly GCF_014529385.1). Classification (NCBI taxonomy): domain Eukaryota; kingdom Viridiplantae; phylum Streptophyta; class Polypodiopsida; order Polypodiales; family Pteridaceae; genus Adiantum; species Adiantum capillus-veneris. The sequence continues at coordinate 118,775,439 of NC_140931.1, forward strand.
GACGGACAAGACGTGTTTCTTTGCAGCACGTTCGCGAATTTGGCGAGTTCGATCCATCTATTATAGATCGAGTTGTTGCCAATTATAACTCGTCGGACTCTGACGCTGGCCAACAAGCAGCAATCTTGCAACCCAATAGACGTGTTCGCAGGCGCTTTGGTCAAGCAGCATATGTGAGGCCACAAGATGTAGCCTCTGACAGCTCGGGGGATGATCATGCAGAGCACATTCCCAACGAGGCAATGTCTGAGCCCGAGATTGATGAAATGATCGAGACGATCATGGATTCAGAAAGGCTTATCTATGATGATATGAAAAGTGAAGCCGATACGTCATTGTATAATGGAGCACGTATGTCTAGATTGAAAGCACTCCTGGTTCTTCTCAACATGCAGGCAAAGTTTGGATGGAGTGACACTAGCGTCACAGCGCTTTTCAGGTGATCTATTACAATTAGTTTACTTTAATAGAACTCTAAATGTATAATGATCTGATAGATTTTTACACGACTGTATCATATTTTTATGTTGTGTAGATTGCTGAAAGAGCACATACTACCAGCTGACAATGTGATGCCAGATTCCCGAGATGAAGCAAGAAAGATTTTGCGAAACTTGGGGATGGATTACAATTCTATCCACGCTTGTCCTAATGACTGCATTCTTTTCAGAGGGGAATACACAGACATGGAGAAGTGTCCGAAATGTGATTCCGAAAGATATCGAGTAGATCTCCACGGGACAAAAATTCCACAAAAGGTTTTGCGACATTTTCCTTTGCTTCCTCGCATCAAGCATTTCTTCGAATGTAAGTCCATGGCCGCCCTAGCATCATGGCATGAGGAGAATAAATCTTCGGATGGTGTGCTACGAATTCCTGCAGATTGCGCAGCCTGGAAACATATAGATGGAACATGGTCGGATTTTGCCAGGGAAGCTCGAAATTTGCGCTTAGGCCTGGCTATGGATGGCGTAAATCCATTTGGTCAAAGATCAACATCTTACAGTGTATGGCCCGTTGTCATCGTCAACTACAACATTCCCCCGTGGTTGACTACGAAGAAGGGGCACCTATGGCTAAGCTTGATTGTGCCAGGGCGATATAAAGTGGGGAATATGGATGTGTATCTTCGTCCACTATTGGAAGAGCTACAACAATTGTGGATTGGCATAGAGGTGGTGAATATGAGCCGACACACAGGACGACGGAATGCTTTGATCAGAGGTATTCTAATGTGGACCATGCATGACTATCCCGGGCTAACAGAATGCTCAGGTGATCTATTGACACTCCTCACTCAGACACTGTAAATCTTGTTTTTTCCCATAGTTGATCTATTATCATGTGTATACATGCAGGGCTTCAAACAAGCGGATACAGAGCATGTGTCACATGTGGACCTAGACTGAATGCACGTAGGGCACCCTCACTGAAGAAGCAAATCTACGAAGGTCATCAAGCGTATCTTCCAGAGAATCATGTGTTACACGACGGCTTTTTGGGAAGAGAGCCACCAAGGATGTCTGCACAAGCATGGTTAGAGCAGAAGGAGATGTGCGATGACGGATTGCCTCCAGGGATGAAGAGACTATCTCTATGGTACGAGTTACCATACTGGCCCCGACTCGTGATCAATCACTTGCTCGATCCAATGCACATATTCAAGAATGTGGGTAATCTACTATGGGACCATTTGACCGGCAAGAAAGATACTTTGGGAGCCAGAGTTGACCTTAGAAATGTGGATCGTATGGAGCAATATTGGCCGCAAACAGCGTCTGATGGATCGATAAAACTCCCTAAAGCACCATGGATTTTCACAGGAGCCCAAGAACGCAAAGTAAAAGAGGCCATTCGATCTTTGCGGACCCCCACTGGCGTAATGCACTCGCTCCGAACGTGTTTTACTAAAGAAGGAAAGCTTACCGGTTTGAAGTCACACGATTGGCATAAAATGTGTCAGGTACGTTCATAGTGGACTTTAATATCATTGCATAAAATGTGGACTTTAATATCATTGCTACACATACTTTACAGTTTATCTTACCGGTTGCCATTGAGGGATGTTTGTCTCTCGACATCCGTAACACAATCTACAAACTTGCAAAGCTGGTGCAATGGATCTCACAAAAGGAGATCGACATAGACTCCATACCATTCGCCAAACTAAATGCTGCGGAGCTTGTGTGCATGTTTGAGAAACATTTTCCTACTACAATGCTAACCATTCAGGTGCATCTTCTTGTTCACATAGTTGATGAGGTGGAAATAGCTGGCACAGTTCATTCCAGATGGATGTTCTTCTTAGAGCGTTTCATGAAAACGCTTAAGGGATATGTGCGTCAAAAGGCACGTCCGGAGGGTAGCATGGCAGAAGGTTGGTTGGTATCAGAGTCCCTAGTGTACATTGGAGAGTGGCTAGACGGATTTGATAAATCCCGGGACACGCTATGGCGAACCATAGATGATGAGCGCATATCTGGGATTGTCATGTGCAATCTCGGTGTTGAGAAGAAGATGACGGAAGATCTAGAGGCTAAAATCAACCGATTTTGCATGCTTCACAATCCAGTGATGCAAAAGTGGATTTCACAATATGAGGATGCAAAGCAAGAGCGACAAAGGGCACGAATCGAGTGGAGACGGAGAAGACGACCACCGATGCACTATCCAGCGGTTCTGGAGAGCCTACCAACCTTCATGAGCTTAAGATGGTTGCACAACCAATTGAAAAGCGCACAACAATGCGGTGACGAAGTGACTGAAGAAGAGTGGGAGTACTCTCGGGGTTGCGCGACCAAGGTAAGTTTGCAATGTACGACTAGCAAGTGACTTTATTTATAAACGTTTGAACGGCCACTCATAATCTTTGTTCGTTGTAGTATAAGTCATACACAGCAGCATCGTGTAAAGGTCGACATTTTAGGGTGGAACGAATCGACAAAAAGCGTTTTACTCAAGATTGTGGAATCATGGCAAAATTTGAACAGTCTAGTCGACGACGTTCCTCTGATGCAGATCCTGTGGTGGCGGAACTCACTTACTTCGGCACGCTGCAAGAGATTTTGAGGATCGATTACAGAGGATTTTTTGTCGACTTATTCGACGTGCAATGGTTCAAGATAATCATGGAGGGTCGCAACGCTACTGTGCGTAGAGGAGAGTCTGGTTTTCTTGAGGTGGATTCTACTAAGAAATGGACTGACCTAAGAGACACTTTCGTACTACCCGAGCATTGTGAACAAGTAAGTATATAAATAGTTAACATCCCCCTTTTACAAGTTATGTGCTTGAAAGCTCTCATGTAAGTTATGTGGCTCTGGCAGGTAGTATTTCATCCTACAAAGTCTACATCAAACTGGTGGTACGTCATAGAGGTAGCCCCTCGTAGTGCAAGGACGTATGAAGGCTACCATGTGCCAATCACAACGACATCAATGGAGGAGATCAGAGAAGATGCTCAATCAGAAGCCGCTGCGGTGGTGCCAGACGAGCATCAAGATGCTACTACTCTATATGGGGTGCATGCAGAGGAGCTACAAAATGAAACAGAGGATATGTGTTTAAACGGAGAGCTCTATATAGATATAGGAAGTTATGCTGAGTTATGCGAGGATGAGAGAGAGATCTCTTAAAGCCACAAATATTGTATTTGAACAATTTTGCTCCGTGCTGTAAAAGCTCTGGCTCTCTAAGTACCTTCCATGGTGTATAACGCTCTTTTCTACTCGCGCTCACATCTTTTGATTGAAAATTCTGAGTTTTCGACTTGCCTCTTCTATCACTCGATTCATTGCGTCATTGTATTTATATGCGTCATTACGTCATTGTATTTAATGGTCTTTGCGTCATTGTCTACTCTATTCATTCAATATTAAGTTTAAATATTCGTGTGTTTAATGCAGGTATGGATGATGAGGAGTTTCTTTCTTCTTTGTCACCGCAGCAGAGACAGTGGTACGTGGAGCGTCATCGCTCTGGCGCATCATCGCGCGTTCCTACACCATCCGCATCTCCCTCTCTTTCGGAGCATTCGGCGCGCTCCGAAGCTTCGGCGTCGACGAGACGAGCGTCACACTCGTCTAGACACCGGCGCTCTAGTGGTGGCGGTGGCGGTTGTTGTGGGGATTCCGCCACCGATGCCTCCACACCGCCTCGTGTTCGACGAGACTCTTTACCCTCCCCTTCTTTGCCCGCCCCCACACCAGCCACAGCATCGCCGTCTACGCCAGGTTTTGCACGGCTGACTGTTCCTAGAAGCTACACACCTCTACCTACTCCGCCAGGAGCCACCCCACTCGACACTCCTCGCTTCGGGGCCCAGACGCCGGTGGAGACACCTGACGTCCGTACCCCCATCGACACGCCGCTAGAGACCCCTGCCGGGACACCCAGGTTCACGCGTCACCGGCCAGAGGGCTTGCCTTACTCCGTCGACATCAGCGGCGGCATCATCATGGATGATGACGGCAAGAAGGTGATCTCGCGCATGCGTGGTCTTTGCTCTCAGCTGTTTAGACACTATATACTAAACAAATGGAGTGAAGTACCAAGTGATTTAAAAAACAGAGTCATCAGCATAGTTCATGATGAGTTTCCCGTTCCAACACGGGATCAGCGCTTCAATGAAGACCTGATGAAGATTCGAATGCGCGAATACTACAAACACAAGCGTTCCGAAGTGCAAAAAGCAATCAAGAATGGGTGGAATAGGCCAGATTGGCTGGCCAAAGAAGATTGGAAGAATGCGAAGAAAGCAGCGCGCGAGAATCCCGACAAGTGGAAGCAACAAAAGGATGCAGCCAGAGCGCGAGTAGAGGCAGGGAGCTCGCACCACTTGGGGAGCGGTGGATGGGCATCATTTGAGGCCGATTTTGTAAGTCTTTTCACATTGCTCTTTATGCATGTTCGATAGTTTAGGGTTTATGAGTTTTTTAGTTCTAACATAATGAAATCTTTGTATGTTTTGACAGTGGTCGATGACAGGACGTGATCCCACACCGTACGAGCGCGAGTACGCAAGCAGGAAGGGCTTAAACGCCCTGATGGACATTCTCAGTTCTCGCGGCGGCATGGTTAGTATTAGGGTTTACTCTTTTTTATTTTTTGTATTGTTTTATAAATGTCGTTATATGTTTATATTTACTGAAAACTGTCTTATTGTCTTTTTTTGCAAAATCCGACAGATACGCCGCTTGGACGCGATGAGACGTTTGACTAGACGACGTCAGTTTAGCCGTAGCTAGATAGCATTAGTTTAGGGTTTCTCATAGCTTATGTATCATGAGACGGATTTTATACGTCTTTTTGAACCATGTATATTATTACATTTGTCACCGCAGTTCCTTTTGCCAATAAATTCTTTATGCCTATGATGTTGTACAATTGTCATTATTACATTTGCCAATCAATTCATTTTGCCTATGATGTGTACAATTGTCAATTTTGCAAACAATGCGTCTTGTGGGTGACTATTTTGGGTCTCTTATCTACCTTTGCACTTTTTTTAAAAAGTGAATCAAGTACAATATGGTTGATGGGTGGCAGGGCATTCAATGCCCTGCCACCAAAAAAATATTCTCTCGGGCGTCGCTATAAGCGTCGCTATTTATGGCTCTGTAGCGTCGCTATGAGCGTCGCTATGAGCGTCGCTATAGTCTTCTGTGAGAGCGTCGCTATATGCGTCGCTATATAGCGACGCTGATAGCGACGCATATAGCGACGCCTATAGCGACGCTCTCGTAGCGACGCTCGTAGCGACGGTTTTAGCGACGCCGGGGGTTATAAAAACCCAATGTATTTCCGTCGCTAACAGCGTCACAAGAGCACACAACCTCTTGTAGTGCACACCTCGGTCTAGAGGTGCACGGAGATCAGAACCACCAGGTTATAATCTCGTCTTTATTGGTCAATGCCTATATTTGTGGGTACGAGAAATCTACACACCCACGTTTACATGGCAATGCATGTAGTGGACAAAACCCCTTTGCCTCTTCTTTAACTGTAGCAATTCACAGCATCTTAACATCTCTTCATAGTAGATCCTTGTTCGAGGTATTACTGCACATTACATGTTGGCCTCCAATCTGAGTATCATGCCGTTGAAAGCTTTCCAACTTAAGGTCGCATCTGTAGAGAGGAAGAGAGGGATCACCATTGGCCTAACTCCAATTTTTTTCCGTAATTCCAAAGGTAGACTTTAATATAAAAACTAAATCCAAAATGTAATTTTAAATCTAACCTAATTGAACATATGGTGATTCTGAGCTAATTGAACATGGTTAGTGGGTGAGTTAATAGGTGTCAGATTCTGATGGGACAGTTCATTGCGTTGTGTACCTAGTGTTTGCTCTTTGGGCAAAGCCTTGAGCTTAGTTGGAACTCCCCCTTCATTGACGTGCCCTAAAATCTAACCTAAATCTAAATCTATTCTAATCTTAAATCTAACCTAGCTAGTTTTAAATCTTGCTCTAATCTTAAATCTAACATAAATTTTAATTTAATATAATCTTAAACTCAACATAAACCTAAATCTAATCTAACCTTAAATCTAACCTAAACCTAAATGTAATCTAACTTAAATGTAATCTAACCTAATCTTAAGTCTAGCCTAATTTAAATTTTAACATAATCTTAAGTTTAACCTAATTTTAAGTTTATCATAAATTTTAAATATAAGTCAAATGTAATCTAACTTAATCTTAGATCTTAATCTAACCTAATCTTAGATCTTAATCTAACCTACTCTTAAATGTAATTTAAATCTAACCTAACCCTAAATCTTAATATAACATTTCATTGATTCATATTTTCTCTGCTTTTTTTATCTCTCTCTCTCTCTCTTTGTTTTCTCCCCTTACCTCTCTCTTTTCATCTTCTCCCCCTCTCTCTCTCTCTCTTTGTTTCTCTCTCTCTCTCTCTCTCTCTCTCTCCTTCTCTCAATGTGTGTGTATGCATTCTTTGTTTATGCATGTGTGTGTAATTTTTTGTACATTCAATGTGTGTGTATCTGTTTTGTTTATGCATGTGTGTACATTCTCTCTCTCTCTCTCTCTCTCTCTCTCTCTCTCTCTCAAAGACACAATGTGTGTGTGTGTGTGTGTGTGTGTGTGAGAGAGAGAGAGAGAGATTGAGAGGGAGAGAGAGAAAGAGGGGAAGGGAACATGAGAGGAGGAGAGGGAAGGAGCATACGTGGATCTCCTTCTTCTCCTCGTGTGTGTGTGTGCGTTGGGGGGGGGGGAGAGAGAGAGAGAGAGAGAGAGAGAGAGAGAGAGAGAGAGAGAGAGAGGCACGGGTTTACCTATTTTGCTAGAGTGCCAAAACTCAGATCTGAGATCTAAGTTTTTGGCGCTCTCGGTTTATTTTTTACCCCTGTCATCGTCGCTATGTAACAAAGAAAATAGCGACGCTCATGGCGACACATTGGATTTTAACTTTTGAGCGTTGCACTGCTAGCGTCACTAATATGAAGAACCTCTTGTAGTGGTGAAGGTTCAAGGTGACTCCCCTAGACAAGGTGATCACACCCCATGAGCGTGGGTTTATCAAAGGCAAATCTTTAATCAATTTGTGACAACATTTTGATACCATGAGTATGCAAACTTCACTTAACAAGAATGTATACTCCTTTAGCTGGACCTTGACAAGGCTTATGATAGAATCAGGTGGTATTTCATAGACTCTATCATGAAAGTGCTGGGATTTGTACTCAAAATATGCATGATAGCGTGCATCCTTGGGGAAGGTATATGCTTGGAATTCCTCTTCAACACTTGGGTGGTGGGATCATTTGAAGTGAACAGGTCAATCAAACAAGGCTATGAACTTGTTCCTCTCCTCTTTGCTATTGGTTTGCACGCACTTGTGACCTCGCTTGAGAATAGTGGTACGAAAGGGGAAACTTAACGACTTTCACTGCCAGGAGGTAAACAATTGCTAGAAAAATTGTTTGTGAATGATTATCTACTCTTCATAAAATTCAACTCTCAAATGCTAAAAAGAGCCCTTAAGATCTTCTAATTGTTTGCTACTACATCATGCTCCAAATGCGACATTGAAAAATCAAGGTTGATTTCACTCATTGGAAACGACTTGGTTGACCTCGTCAATGGGTCCAAGAAAATTTTCTCCAAAGGGAAAGTTTTCAAACAGCTCACGACACCTTGGGGGGTGGACATCTCAGATAAGAACGAATTTGGTTGGGTCTTAAACAAAACCAACAATAAGATGGGGAGGGAATACTCACTCCTCCCCTTCCACAATAGACTATTACCAACTCTTTCATGATTCCTTTGTTTGGCCTCCCTTGAAAATGGAAACATTCCATTGGAAAGAATTTTTGAACCCATAAAATTCTTCATATGGAATAGCTAAAACACATATCACATGACACCTGGCAATAGAAAAAATGGGAATGGACGGCAAGACCCAAGGACCAAGGAGGCATTGGGATTTTGCAATACACGTTGAAGCCTCGTGTGCAAGGATTAGGTACACTACACGAGATCGCTTAAATTCCAACGTCAATGGCGAGCATCGGTATATGTGTAGGTAAATCTGGAGGGAGATCAAGTTTTAAAAAAGTTCAAATTTCAAATTTTCGATGTGTATAACAGTGCACATACCGGCGCGCAAGTCAACGCCTATATCGGCACCTGTACTGGCAAGTTTTGTAAAAACAAAACTGCGGGTTTCTCCTGCGTATTTCACTCCTTTCTTCTCTTCCTCTCTTGCCCTCCTCCTCCTCACTGCTGCAGATCTGCTGCCTCACAACTTGTCGAAGTTGAGGATTTCACTTGTAAGCTACTCCCCATCAACAAGGTAAGCTTTTTTTCAAGTTTCTTTGTAGATTTGTTCACTTGTGTGTGTGTGTGTGTGTGTTTCAGGTTTGAGGACATTTTTCCAATTATTTCTTGCTCAAATAGGCCGCATGTGAGTGCTCTAACATTCTTTTTTTTTTCATACACATATACACACACACATACATTCACATAAACATGCATGCAAGTAAATAAAAATGCACACTAAACAATCTAAACACACTATACACACATTTTTCAATTTTAACAGTAAATTTAAAAAATGTTATTTTATAAATAATATTAATTAAAAATCATCATCAACTAAGAAAGATGACGACATTTTATCATTAAAAAAAAGATTTATTTTGATTTATGTTATTTTATAATTAGTTTTGTTGTTTTTGTGTAAATAAATTTAGAAATTAAAAAATTATATTGTTATTTTTGTAATTGTGACTTATCGTAGGCTATTTGCTTAATTAGGTTTAGTCCTTTAATACTAACCGTTTAAGTAATAAACGGTTTCATCACTTAGGATTCGTCTGCATTTAGACCGGTGAAGGTTAGCTACTTAATTAGAGCACCTAGCTGCTTACGTATTGAATCGTTCAACTGAACCCGCTTAGTCCTACACGCGCCTTGTCTAGTTTCATTATTTAGTCATTTAGCGACTTAGGGCTAGTCATTAGGTTTAATTGGTATTCAAACAGTTTATTAGGGCTTGCTGCTTAAAGGTAACCGCTTAGGTATTTAGTCGCTCACCGCTCAAGACGGACTACTCCATGTTTAGGCTGTTGAAGGCTACACGCTTATGGCTAGCCGCTTAGTGTTAGCTACAAAAGGACTTTGACAAACGAAGTAGAATAACACAATCGTACTTCAATAGCGCACACAAACTTCAAAAACGCAAACAGATCTAAAAAACAGACTTATGTCAAACCCTAATATATAGGCATTGACCAATAAAGATGAGATTATTATCCGATGGTTCTGATCTTCGCGCACCTCTAGACCGAGGTGTGCGGAGATCGGGCATGGCAAGAGAATGTGAGGTTGTTAGAGCTAGCGGAAAATGGTAGAAAAACCGCAAATGGACTTGAGAAACGCAAGTCTTCAGAAGTGACTTTTGTACTTCAAAACGCAAACAAACTTCGATAAATGAAGTAAAATAATGCAATCAGACTTCAATAGCGCACACAGACTTTAAAAATGCAAAAGATTTTGGAAAAGACGTATGTCAAACCCTAATATATAGGCATTGACTGATAAAGACAAGATTATTACCTGGTGGTCCTGATCTTCTTGTACCTCTAGACCGAGGTGTGAGGGGATTATGCATGACTAGAGAATGTGAGGTTGTTAGAGCTAGCGGCAAATAGTAGAAAAATCGCAAATGGAATTCAAAAACGCAACAGTCTTCAGAAGTGACTTGTGTGCTTCAAAAACGCAAAAGGACTTCAATAAACAAAGTAAAATAACGCAATCGAATAACAATAGCGCACATAGACTTCAAAAACGCAAACAAATTTCAAAAACAGAGGTATGTCACACCCTAATATATAGGCATTGACCAAGGCAAGCTTATTACCTGATGGTCCTGATCTCCGTGCACCTCTAGACCGAGGTGTGCAGGGATCGAGCATGGCTAGAGAATGTGAGGTTGTTAGAGTTAGCAGCAAATGGTAGAAAAATCGCAAACAAACTTTAGAAAGGCAACAGTCTTCATAAATGACTTGTGTACTTCAAAAACTCAAACAAACTTTGATAAACGAAGTACAATAGCGCACACAGACTTCGAAAAACCTAATATATAGGCATTGACCAATAAAGACAAGATTATTACCCTGTGGTCCTGATCTCAGTGCACCTGTAGACCGAGGTGTGCGGGGATCAAGCATGGCTAGAGAATGTGAGGTTGTCATGTATTGTCAAGTAGTTACTAGTGTGTACAAGAGTGATTTTATGTATTTGTTACATCGTTGGTAAATAAAGTATGGACGATAGGATGGTGTGTCCTTGTGCGCATTGCAAGCATCAGATCTTTCAAAAACAAAAAATCTATGATCAACACATACGCAATAATGGTCTCTTTCCCATAGAGCAACTACAAGACCTGCGTTATCAATGTCATGGTTCGGAGGCAGTACATCAACCTCTACAAGTAGATATTGCTCCAACTTCATCCCAGAGAAGACAATTTTCAAACGAACAGCCATCGATTGAGTCCACCCCACCAATACCCGATTCCACATTTCAAGAAGTAGAGATGGAGCACATGTTAGACGTGTTCTTTGACATGGATCCCATCATTGAAACCCTAGAAGGCAACAACATTCAAGGCAACACTGCGAACCAACCTCAATCATCTCGTCTATATTGACGGCATGATAGCAACGACAAAGAGGGTGAGATGATGCAAACTCTTGCACATATGCCGCTTTACAATAGTGTAAAAATGTCAGTTCTCCATACCGTTTTGGCAATGCTTAATTTGCAGTCTGTCAGCTATAGGTGATTTGACGCCTCCATCACAGAGCTTTTCAGCTAAATACATTGTATCCTAAGCATGTCAAAGTGTAAATTATAGTTCAATAATATGACTGTTGTGTTCACTTGTTGATGTAACGATAGATTGCTCAACGAGAAAATCTTACCGGAAGGCAATCACATGTCCCCTACCCGTCCAACTGCTAAAAAGCTTCTTATTAACTTGGGCTTGGATTATCACAAAATACATGCATTCCCTAATGATTGTATACTCTTTTGCAATATGCCAATTTGGAACAGTGTCCCAATTGTGGATCAAACAGGTATAGAGAGGACACACAAGGAAAATTTAACCCTGTAAAGGTCCTTCGATACTTTCCTATCATTCCAAGAATAAAGAGCATGTTCAGTTGCAAGTCTATATCGGCTTTGATGACATGGCACTCAAATACTAGATCGACAGATGATGTGATGCGGGTACCTGCCGACTCTCGTGCATGGTAGGGCACATAGAGGAAAGATGGCCTACATTTAAGGATGAGCCTTGATGTATCCGTTTTTGTGTGGTAATAGATGGAGTAAACCCATTTGGATTACGGAGTTCATCATGGAGCACATGGCCTATTTGCTTTGTTAATTATAATCTTCCACCATGGCTAGCTATCAAGAAGGGTCATCTGTTGTTGTCACTAATCATCCCAGGAAAGTACAAAGCAAAGAACATGGACGTCTATCTGGCACCACTTATAGAAGAGCTCCAAATCTTGTGGACAAGGATCGATGTGGTTGATATGTCCCAACCAATCAGACAACAAAATGTACATGTGCAAGGCGTTCTCATGTGGACCATGCACGATTAGCCAGGCTTCGGCGAGTGTTCAGGTAAGTATCTCTGAAACCCTCACATACATGCTATTCTTGGCTATACCATGCTTTTATATTTTATATTTTATGATTCTTCAGGATTGAGTTACTCGAGCAATCATGCATGTCCAAAATGTGGTCCTCGACTTGGCTTCCACCGCTTTGATCATTTGAGCAAGACAGTTCATGAGGAGCATGGTAGAATTTTGCCTGAAGGACATGAGCTACGTGGACCAAACATATGCAAACATGATATGTATCTACTTAAAATGAGCGATTGGAAAAACATGTGGCTGGAGAGGGGAGATTTCATGCCACCCAAAATGAAAACACTTTCTATTTTCCATGAACTCTCGTATTGAAGTGACCTGCTGATTAATCATCTGCTCAATCCAATGCACATCTTCAAGAATGTGGAGGAGATCATATGGAAAACCATCACTAGAAAAGGAAGAGCAATGCCCAAAGAGATGACCTATAGGTTGTGGGTTGAATGCCAGAGATGTAGCCTCGACTTAAACCCATGGAAAGTTTGCTACACCAAAAGGTCCATGGGTTTTGAGTCGTGCAGAAGAGGAACAAGTGAAGAAAATTATATCTTCATTCAAGACTCCCACTAGGTGCATGCGATGTTTGAAAACAGTTTTTACTAGAAATGACAATCTTAGTGGTCTTAAATCCCACGATTGGCACAAATTTTTACAGTTTATCTTATCAATTGCCATAAAGGATTGTCTGACAGATGACATTAGAAGAACAATCTATAAAATCAGTGAGTTGGTACGTTGGATCAATTCAAAAGAGATAAGAAAAGACAACATCGATGCAACACGCTTAAATGCTATTGAAGCAGTGTGTATGGTGGAGAAGTAATTTCCAACAAACCTTCTTACCATCCAAATGCATCTACTAGTGCATGTGGTCGATGAAGTTGCAATTACTGGGGTAGTCCATAGCAGGTGGATGTTCTTCTTGGAGATATTCATGAAGAATTTAAAGGGGTTCGTTCATCAAAGGGCTTGCCCCGAGGGTAGCATGGCCGAAGGATGGCTTGTACAAGAGTCTCTTGTTCTCATTAGTGAATTTTTGGGCTCCATTGATTCAGAGATGCCCCAAATGTGGATTCTTGAGGTCAATGTCAAGGTGATAGGGGACGAGCTGTAGGGACAAGGCATCATTAAGAAGATGGATATCACAATGCGAGAAAAGGTTATGAGATTTTACCTTCTCAACTCAGACATCATGCAAAAGTGGCTAGAGAGATACAAAGGGGAAAAGCAACAACGCTTGATAGATCGCTTGTAATTCAAGCGCAACCATGCCACTAGAAACCTTCCTTTTCCAAATCATCTTCAAAAAATTCTTGACTTTCTAACTGGGCGGTGGTTAGATGCGACAATCTCAAAGGGAAAGAGGAACGAAGTGTTGATTACTGAAGAGGAAGAGGAGATGTCAAGGGGTTGCAATCGGCATGTAAATTTTCACAACTTCCTTTTCCAGCTCCACACATGATCACACTACTTTAGTAACTTTAAGTTTGTTTCAATTTTGTGGTTGCAGTATTACAAATATGGAGCTTTGTGGTTGCATGCGAGACACTTTAGAGTGCAACGGATAGACGAACAAAGGGTAACCTTCCACAATGGTGTTAGGGCAAGCTTCGTCCAAGAAAGTAGGAGCAGTGCCAGGGATGAGAACACGGAGACTAGCCAGCTTGAATACTTTGGCTACATCCAAGACATCTTGAAGACTAGCTTTAGGAAGTTTGATATTTTTATCTTTGATGTCAAGTGGTTCAAAGTGATTACCAGTGGCCCTAATACAATTGTGTGCAAAGATAAGAGTGGATTGATTCAAGTGAACTCTAGGCGAGTGTGGACAGATGCACGGGATACGTTTGTACTTTCATAGCATTGTGAACAAGTTGTGTTCACAATAAGTCCATTATGGAGAGAAAATGATGAAAAAGATATGTCTAAACCGTGTTGGCTCTATGTTGTTCAAGTTGCTCCACGGAGTAAGCAAGTGTGTGAAGGATTGGAAGTTGAGGTCGGAGAGCTTCATGAACAAAGTGCACAGCCGACGAATGATGTAAGTTTGTATTTTGAGTTGGAGGTCAGTGGTGAGCAGATGCCTGAACCTAGAAATGAGCTTTCAAATATTGAAGTTCATGCGGAGAGCAACAAAGAAGTGGATTTTGATGACGAAGATGTAGAAGTACGGATTGAGATAGACATCTTTGGTGCATCAGCTCTCATAGAAGATGAGAGATTGACTACTGATTTTTTCTAGGAACTCTTTTGTATCTTTTAATTAGTCTACAATACTGGATAGATTTAAGGAGTTGTGTTGTAGCTTCGCTTTTTTGTTATTTGCATCGCTTAAGCTTTTCTTTTGTAAACTAACGTATTGTATCTGTGTTATTTGTGTATCCGTAGCCATGGCCGATCATGACAATACATACTCTCCTAGTTTTAGTTTTCCTGTCACTACGGCCGGCATATCACCCGAGAAGATGGGCTCCTTTTTGTTACAGTTCACACCAGAGCAGGTTACTTACGCACAAAACCTTTGGACGGCGTGTAATGGAAATGGCCTATGAACTTTGAGGATAGCGGAATTAAGAGAATTAGAGTGAGCATTTTGGTGAGATTACTTTGAGAACATAGAGGGTGAACTTAATTGATGGTACCAACATGAACATAGTACTTAATTAACTTGGCATGAACAATACTTTTGCAAGAGAGAGAGTATTAGAGAACATGACAATAGTTGAGGACCGGATTTACTTGGAGCCGGTCCCCCCTCCAAAAGGCGTTTGTATTATAGATTCTCCCACCAAGAGAGACTTGGTACAATACAATCTTTGTGTTCCTTGTGACGTTGGTGATGCTATGAATATGGAAAGCTTCATGCATCACGAGCATAACATATACTTTGCAAAAAGAATTTTCTTGATCTTCAATCTCTGGCGGGTTCTCCATTATTGGTTCTTTTGGTGGCTCTCCTTTGTAAGGCTTGAATACGCTCACATGGTTAGCATTGTGAAATGGTTGGGCAACTATAACTAATAAGCCATCTCATTGATTGGATTAAGAATTTTAAAAGAAAGGATCATAGTATGTTTTTGCTAGTTTAGCATAATACTTTTGGTGGCTCGTAGGATTCTTGCATGTAGTATGCCTTAGATGAACCTTGAGAAATTTTAGCAAGACCCAATCATTTTTCTTAAAGGCTAAGGCTCTTCTATGCTTATTAGCAGCATCCATTTTTGCCTTTGCTGTGAGATGGATATAACCTTTTTAATCTTTGAAAAAGATACTTGTAAGTTTCAGTTATATTCATCAGCAGCGAAGATCTTCCCTTATACTTTAAGTAGTAAGAGACTTTTGGATCTTCCCTCTTTAACCTCAAATGGTGTTTTCCCCATAGAAGTATGTACAATGTCATTGTATGCATACTCTATAAGGGGTAGGTACTTCTCTAATTGAGAATGTTGATCTACTTCCCTGACATAGGCTTTTAGTAGATTCAAGAATCATTAGGTTAGTTATTCTACTTGGGTCATCTATTTGTGGATGATAGGCCAAAAGAGAAATTTAATCTACTTCCTAGATTCTCAAGGAGACCCTTCAAGAAATTACTGGTCATTCTAGGATCTTTGTCTGACTCTATGGATGTTGGCAAGCCATGATACTTGAAAATTTGAGATCTAAAGAGGGTTGCCATTTGATGTGCCTTAATAGTCTTTTTGACAGGCATAGAGTGTGTTTTCTTGTTAAGCCCATCGACTGAAACAATCCAAGTTGCTTCCCTTGATCAAATTTCAATTTTTGGTATACCACACATTTTGAAACATACTCTTGTATGTTTATTTTTCATGGTAGATCAACAGAAATACATTTCTATTCCTCAAAGAGTAGATTATGAAACCCCTCTTTGCCCCGCATAAGGAGAAGCATGGGATTCATACATGACTTTCTTATTGTATTGGTGAGTAACACATAGCCTATTTCCATTTGGAAGATAACCATCCTTCAAGATGAATGGTTCTTTTATTTCTTCCCTAATGCAAAGGCTATAATTACCTACTTAAAGTCTTGGTCAGTAGCATACTCATCTATCATAAAAGATAGATCATTGTGAGTTGCTATAGACACCACATTTACCCTTGGTCGTTGTGAAAGTGCATCAAACACTTGATTGTGCTTGCCAGCAATGTGAGCAATATAAAATTTAAATTACAAAAGAAAAATTTCCCATCTCATTTGTTTGTCGGAGAGCTTGGTTTGCGTCATGAATTTTTTAAGGCTTTGTGATCCATTTGTAGGATGAATGGAGCCCCCAAGAGATAGTGCTTCCACGTGTCTAGGGCATGTAGAATAGCTAAAAACTCTTTTTCGTATATGCTCAAGACCCATTCATCGGCATTGAGCCTTTGGCTCTCATATGCTATAGCATGCCCTTCTTGAAGCTAAACTGCTCCAAGGCAATGACCACAAGCATCACATTGGACCTCAAATGGCTTTGAGAGATCCGAAAGCATGAGGATTGGTTTAGAGGTAAACTTCTCTTTGAGCTTGTCAAAAGCATTTTGTTCTTTAGCAGTCCATGAGTACTTAACGTTCTTCTTTGTTACGTCATACAATGGTCCTGCTATTTGAGAGAATTTTGCTATGAAGCGTCTATAGTATGCACACATACCAATAAAGCTTCTTAGCTCATGTAGATTCCTTGGATTAGGCCATGCTTTTATTACCTCCAACTTTGGTGGATCCATACAGATACCATCTTGAGAGATAATGTGACCTGAATGTTGAATCTCTTGTACAAAAAATTCACTTTTCTTTTTATTAATGAAAATCTTATTCTCTCTTACAACTTGAAAGATTACCTGGAGGTGTCACTTGTACTCCTCAAGAGAATTCGAGTGGCCTGAAGATTTTTATCCATCATGAGTTTGAATGCAGTTGGACCATTTTCCAAGCCAAAACTTGTAACTTATCAAATAGATCTTCTACCCGCGGCACGGGAACTTTTTTTTTATAGTGATCCTATTTAGTGCTCTATAGTCGACACACATGTGGTATGTGTCATCTTTCTTTTGCACTAAAAGTACTGGTGAACAGAATGGAGAGGAGCTAGGCCTCACCATCCCTTTTTCCACCAGTTCATACACTTGCCTCATGATCTCGTCTTGTTAAGCTTGTGAAACTCAATAAGGAGGTTTATGAGCATCCTAGGAGAAGCTCTATTGCATGGTCATCATCTCCTCATTTTGGAGGTAGCTCTCTAGGGATTTCATCAATGAAAACATCTTGGAATCCATTTAGGAAATTAGACAACTTCAATTCCCCTTGATTCCCTTTATTGCTACTTGTGAAGACATTAGAATCATTTACAAATTCTCTAACAAAAATCATTTACACAAAAATAGATCTTTTCATTGAGTTATCAAAAGCAAGCATATTTACCAGAGATATGGTGTTCCCCGAATCATTACTATATATGTACATGCTCTTTTCTCTATAGGTGAAATAGATTCTCCTTTCAGGGAACTTCATGTTGGCAGCCATGCGGTTGAGCCATGGTGCCCCTAGGATAACATCCTCATGTTGGAGAAGAGAGATTAAAAAAAAGTCTTCTTTATTGACGTAGATTTGGACATGAAGCCTCAACTTCCCAATCAAGGGAGTAACGGAGGACTCCTATACCTTGAAAGCTCCATCGACAGTTACAGTATCTCCCATCTCGAAAGCTTGAATGCTCAACTTAGTGGCCAACTCCATTGATATGAAGTTGTGAATAGAGCCAGGGTCAAAGAGAATAAGGGCATCATGCTCCCTTACTTTTCCCCAAGCGTAGGAGAGATATGATCCTTTGCAATGAGCATCCTCTTTTGGAGCTTCGATGGTGGAAGCCCTAGGAGTCTCATTGCGAGCATTTTTCTTGGGGCAAGAACGATAGGCAATTCCTTGCTCCCCACACTTAAAACACTTATGGTCCTTGCGAAAAGCTTCAAGATCTTCATGAAAGAGTTTGTTTTTACCTTTGTAAACTCCCTTCTCCTTGGACCTATTGTTGTTGTTGTAGGAAGTGCCTTGGAAAGAATTTTGGACATTGGTTTTCCATTTGCATCATTTTTGTCTTTGTTTTCCATGGGTTTGACATTCCGTCTAGCCCCTTGTTGGAAATTGATGCGGGAAGCAACCATGGTGTGGTGGATTACTTTGGTGATAGAACTAGGCCATTGGGAGTTGACATAATCAGAGATTTCTTCAGGTAATCCCGCATAAAATTGTTGCTTTTGCTCGGTGAAGTCTATCTTTTGGAAGATAGTAGCCTTGAGATGTAAATCCCAAAACTTGTCCACATATTTGTGAATAGACTCATGTGAGAGAAGCTTCAAACTGCACCATTTGGTAAGTACTTTGTTCTTTGCATCGCTTGCAAAGAATTGCTTCATGATGGAAACTCGTAGAGTTTTCCATGTCTTTGAGGCTTCACCGTTGCCACAAAGGCTAGCCCACCATTGACAAGCCAATTTCTGGAAGTGCATAGCTACATGGCATAGCTTGGAGGACTCCGTGAAGCCCTCGTCTCCAAAGGCCGCATCAAATTGTTGGATGAAGGCGAATACTTTGTCTATGGAACCAAAGGTGCCATCATAGTTAAGAAAAGAGATACTCTTTCCTCACTCTTTGAACTTCTTGAGCTTTTGTGATCTTCGCCATGCAGGGTATGATTTGGGACATTGTCTTTCCCTCGTGTATTCTCTAGGAGAATAGCCATACCTTTCATCGAGAGAGGAGGAAGGTGAAGAAGAAGGAGAAGAGGTTGACCTCTTTCTTGACCTTCTCTTCCTTTGTTTCCTCTCTTCTCTTTCAGAGTGACAAGGAGAAGGACTGTGTGTTGACCGTTTCCTCATGAGAGGAGTTGGCGATCGTCTAGACCATAGTCTTCATGGAGCCACATCTTTAGAAGAACGTAGGGATTCATTACTTTCTTGTTCTTTGGATTCCTTCTCTCGTATGGGAGAGAGTCTTCTTTTGGGGGTCTCATCAAGAGGCCTCCTAAGATCTCTCTCCTCTTGGAAAGGAAGGGAAATCCCATAAGCACGAAGTTGTTGAGTAACTTTGGCTTGCAAAGTAGGGTTGCCCATAGCTTGATGCAACATAGTAACAAGATAATTGATAAACATGGGGGCATCATCATTAGTAGCTTCATGTGCAAAATCAAAGTTATCAATGTTCATTCTACTCTCTTGTGTATTGTTAGCCATGCTAATTATACTTATGTGTTTACTTAGTGTATTCTTTGGCAATTCAAAACCTTAGTTGCTACTCCTCTTAGCCTTTGAAAATAAGCACTTAAGTATCTACACCCACGGCTCGGATTGGTTAATTATAGAGAGTAGTGGAGTGGGTCTAACATAGCAGAATTGCCAAGGGATATCTCCTTTCGGACTTCTTATGGCTCAATAATGGTAAAGCCGTAGGCAAGTTTAAAAAGACTCCATTATTAAGACCAAATCTCCCGAGGTGTGCACCATATCCCACATAGTGGGCTCAACAAAACCGATAATAGATCCCAATCCCACTTACCCTAATATAATTAACAAAACCAACCATTAGTAGGCTACGTAAGGACCTCTCTTCTTAAGCAAGAAAAGAGAAACCAAATGCTCTGATACCAATGTAATGGAAATGGCCTATGAACTTTGAGATAGCGGAATTACGAGAATTACAGTGAGCATTTTTGTGAGATTACTTTGAGAATATATAGGGTGAACTTAATTGATGGTAGCAACATGAACATAGTACTTAATTAACTTGGCATGAACAATGAGGACCGGATTTACTTGGAGTCGGTCCCCCCTCCAAAAGGCATTTGTATTATAGATTCTCCTATCAAGAGAGACTTGATACAATATAATCTTTGTGTTCCTTGTGACCTTGGTGATGCTATGAATATGGAAAGCTTCATGCATCACGAGCATAAAATAAACTTTGCAAAAAGCATTAACTATCCCAAGTCTCGGTCCCAAGGCCTCAAACACCTTTTCAAGGTGGAGAGAGCTAGCGGGGAATGAGGGTAGGGAAGAGGAAGAAGAATCATTCATAGGAGAAAAAAATATTTCCTCACTTATCATCACTCTTCTTGCTTATCATAGCATAATAGAATAGTAATGAAGATGAAGAAGATGGCAAACTTAAGCATTGAAGCATGGCTCTTGGTTGGATGTGCATTCCATAGCAGCCAAGAGTGTTGGTGTAGGTTCTCCACTTCTCAACAAGCTTGGAGAAGGAGATGGAGCTCTTGCACATTGCACTCCACACAATGAGAGAATGTGTGTGTGTGTGTGTGTGTGTGTGAGGGGGGGGAGGGGAGAGTATACCCCCCTCTCAATCTTGGTCCCCCCCCCCCCCCCCCCCCCCCCCCCTCTCTCTCTCTCTCTCTCTCTCTTTTGTATAATTTAATTATTTCATTTGGACGTGTGTCCTCTTTTTCCTCTTTGAGGGAAAGAACTTAATTATTTATTTTTATGTATCTAAATTCTCATTGGACCCCTTTAAAGCCTATCCAATGGGATTCAAGCACATCATGAGGGCCACATGTGGAGAATTTTTTGAACATGTGTCTTTTATGCCTCTTAAGTCATTTGGTTTGATTTGAATACTTTAAGCACTTAGTCAATCAAGCATATGTCTTTTATGCTTCTTAAGTCATTTGGTTTGGATTGAATACTTCAAGCACTTAGTCAATCAAGCATGGAAACTTAGTCAATCAAGCATGGAAACGTTCATGGCTCTTGAAAATTTATCTTTGAATTTAACACTTCAAGAACCTTAGTCATTTAAGCATAAAAATCACATCAAGCTTTGGGCAAGATTCGCACAACCACTTTAAGCATCTTAGCACCTCATGCTTGGGTAGGATTCCCACCTTGAGGCTAACCTTGAGGCTAGCCCTAGCTTGCGTAAGGTCAAATGAGTTTTTAACAATAACTTTTGGAGGTCTTTAATGAAGCTAACCCTAAGGTCTTTTAAGCTCCATTAGATACACGTCGCTCTTTGATAGACTACCTCCTTTTGGACCCCTATTGAGATGTAACCATCTCTCCTCTTGGTCCTTTACTGAGATAAGTTTAGAAGCACTTATTACACATTGGTCTTTGGTAGACCCTCCTTTTGGACCCCTATTAAGATGCAACCATTTCTCCTTTTGGTCCCCTATTGAGATAGGTTTAGAAGCATATATCTATATCCTAACTCTTGTTTTCCTTTTATCTTCCCACATTAAATGATCAATTTAAAATGAGAAAATCATTTGGTAAAGTTAGATATTTTATTTTATTACACTGTTGGTTCCTCTAGACCTACTATGACCGCCCCTACGCCTAGGACTAGTGTTCCCCCTACATCGACCGGCCCTACACCTTAATCGAGTGTGCCCGACTGGCATGTCACCCGAGCATATGGGATCCTTTTTGTTACAGTTCACACCAAAGTAGGTTACTTATGCACAAAACCTTTGGGCAACTGATTCCACTAGACCTACTATGACCGCCCCTACGCCTAGGACTAGTGTGCCTCCTACACCAACCGGCTCTACACCTCAATCGACTGTGCCCTCTACACTAGAGGGCACACCAGAGCAGATTACTTACGCACAAAACCTTTGGGCAACTGATTTCACTAGACCTACTATGACCGCCCCTACGCCTAGGACTAGTGTGCCCCCTACACCAACCGGCTCTACACCTCAATCGAGTGTGCCCTCTATATCAACAACTGATTCATCTTCAAGACGAGGTAGGCGTCGTTCTAGAGGCGGTGGTTGTTGTGGTAGTGGTTCTATCAATGCGTCCACACCACTCTCTTCAGTATATAGTTCACCGATTGGCACACAATGTACACATTGGGGATCACACGAGCATGATCCTAGCAAGGTATACAAGAGCAGGGATGGGGCTATTGTTGCAGATAGGGTCGGCCATGTGACAGAGGATTTGGCAACTCTGTACATCTCAGTTTGGCCACTCTGTGATGAATATTTGAGATAATCAAGATGATGAAAGAAAGAATTACATCATCGGGGCCACTCACAGAGAGTACAGGCCGACAGAGGGGTACAATCGAGTCTTGAATGACTGGATTTTGAGCGTGGTGATTGCCACATTGTCACACCATCGATTAGAGGCGAGAGACAGGTACAGGGACGACAGTCCAAAGCCGGCATGGTTGGATGCGGAGGAGTGGGCGAGGATTGCACGAGAGACACAAGACAATCCTCAGAGATTTCAGCAACAGAGAGATGCATTCAGAGCACGTTTGGAGTCTGTTGGAGCGTCACATCTTGGGAGTGGAGGCTACGATACACTTCGCCATGAGTTATTATACTTATGCTTTAAATTGTCAAAAATTTATATGTTATTTGAAGATTTATCTTATGATTAATTGTTAATTTTGCAGGAAGTTGTCGTAAAGCGCCCTCCGATACGTCGAGAGGAGAAGTATGGGTACAAGCATGGACTTGTGGCCCTTTTGACCCAGCTGCAGGAGGAGGGAGAGGCCATCGACTGGGAGGCATTACCATGAGGGTGACATCTTCCTTATATGTTTTTTTTGTAGTTGTGGTCTTCTTGATACAGTTGTGCTCATTCATTGTATACATGTACAGTTTCACACTTATGTTTATGGTTTTGAATTCCGTTTATTATTATGTTTATGGTATGACAATCAAGTTATGGTTATGGTTTTTCAATTATGGTGTGGCAATCATGGTATGGTTATGGTATAACATAGAGGTTATGGTTATGGTTTGACAATCAAGTTATGGTTATGGCTTTGCAATGATGGTATGGCAATCATGTTATGGTTATGGTTTGGTAATCAAGTTATGGTTATGGTTTTGCAATGATGGTATGGCAATCATGTTATGGTTATGGTTTGGCAATCAGGTTATGGTTATGGTTTTGTAATGATGATATTGCTGTTATGGTTATGGTATGGCAAGCAAATTATGTTTATGGTTTTCCAAATATGGTTTGATAATCATGTTATGGTTATGGTTTGGCAATCATGTTATGGTTATGGTTTGGCAATCAGGTTATGGTTATGGTTTTGCAACAATGATGGTATGGTTGTTATGGACATGGTATGACAAGCAGGCTATGGTTATGGTATGACAAGCAGGTTATGGTTATGGTTATGGTTATGATATGGCAAGTGGGTTATGTTTATGGTTTTGCAAATATGGTTTGGCAATCACATTATAGTTATAATTGTGGTTTTCAAATCATGTTTTAATTATGGCTAGAAAATATTCATGCCATATTGGGAGTCGATGTTATGGTTATGCTTTTGGAAACTTATCATGTTTAAGATTTTGATTTTGTGGTTTTGTGTTACTTACAATTTTGCTAATTTGTACTCACTCGCTCTTCAGTGTCAAACTTTAGGTAGAGTGCGGTTGCTTGTGCACTCTTTCTTTGGGCAGAGAGGGCTGTTTCCTGGTGCTGCAGTACATGCAGCATAAGTTCCCATCCCTCTCTATCCAAAAAAAAAATTGCAGGTTTTTCTGCCGGTACAGGTATCGGTATACGCGTTATAATATACCTCGGAATAGACGTCGGTATAAAAAAGGTTAATTTTGGGCATCTATTTAAGCGTAGATATCGGCGTGTGTTTCATTGTGTGTTCTGACGGTGACTATACCAATGCCTATACCAACGGTGACTATACCAGTGTCCTATATCAACAATACGATACCAATGGTTATTTTGATGCTTATTCCAGGGATTTTTACTTTTAAAACAAGTTTTGAGTCATCGATTTCTGTGTTGATTTTCGCACGGCGTGTTGTAGTGGTAGTCATGGCTTGGGATATGATAGAAAAAAAAAAGCTTTATTCCAATGATACCTATGGAAGAAGTCTAAGTTGCATGTCAAAATCCTAACTCCAATATGGTGTTTTTTGAAATTAGGGGGCTACACAAGGGAAATCATAAAAGGTGTAACAAGGTGGCATCATCATTGGAGTGGGGGGAGGCCTTTTCATACTTTAGCTACTCCATCTTACATTGGTCCCGCTTTCCAAGCTTGGAGGAGGATCCTCGAATTTCTTTAATTAATCTCCCAGTTGGTACATCTTTGGGACAACATCAACTTCTACTAGAAGGATGTGGAACAGTTAGTGGTGATGCATAATTTTAATCTAAATGAAAGTCTACTTATCATTAGAGTCTCAAAAGTGTTATGTAGTAGCCCAATGTCTTTTGCCAAGATAGAGCTTGATTGGAAAGCATTGGCCCCAAGATAGGATCTTTTCTCAAACCCTAGGAACTTATAACAAAATCTATAAAGCAGACTAGTTCAATATGCTCGTCAAATTGCGAAGGTGAATTTTGCCAAAAGAGAAGTGAAGGTGCAAACAACATTTAGGAGGCAAAGTGGTAGAGATCAATGATCTTCACTTGGAAGGTGTTGTGGGAGGCGATCCCAACTGAGAATAAGATTCTTGCAAGAGGACTTGGCACAAACACTTGCTTTGCTTGCAAGTCTACAATCATTGCATCTCTTTAAAGACTATCCTCATTGCGAGGTCTTGCTGCCCAGATCTATAAATTGGTACAAAATACATGGAAGGTGTTCTTCTTTAGGAATGATTGTGTGAGAGAGGAAGTTTCTAAACCAATCTATTCTGGAATACACTCAAATAACCAAGTGATGTTGTATGTATTCAACTCCACGCTCTTTAGCCCTAATTTTTTTGGAAAGTGACTCTTGCAACATCAGTGTGCTTGACAACTTCAGGGTTTCCTTGGGTCATAAGTCTCCAAGTACTAGCAAAAGTCTGGTAAGAATCTGGCAAAGCATCAAGAACAGCCTGCATAAGGGAACTGTCAAAAATGACTTCGCCTGCAGAAATAAGTTGCTCATTGATATTCTTGACACCATCAAGGAAAGTGTCCATCTCATCTTCCTCATGTATAATCTTCGAATCCAACTCTTTAAGCAACAATGCAATTTTAGTCTCATTGCGACTTGCATAAAGACCAACCAGAATATCCCAAGCCTGTTTTGCAGATTTTGCTGAACAAATATGAAGAGTAATAGTGTGCTTCACAGACAACACAATCAATGCATGAGCCTGTGCATCTTTTACATCCCAATGAGCTTGCTCAACCGTAGGCTAAACAGCTCTGGCAACAACAATCCTACCACCAGAACCTACAACATCCTCAACATTGCCTACATCCTCGGGACCAGGATGATGCCCTACACAATATTCCAAACACTTGTAACAGAAGAACATGTTGCATCATATAAGCCCACATAGTGTAATTGTCCCCATCCAATCTATCCTTAGCAACAAACATCTTGAACACATCTTTGTTATTGTCAGCCCATGGCAAATTCTACACATGATGTGAAAATTGCCCAAAAAGAGGAGAAACGAAGCGGGAACAACACATGCTATATAGCACAAACTATAGAATACTGTAAGGGACCTGTTATGCAGAAAATGGCATTGACAAAAAAATTGCACAAAATGACGAAATAGCCTGCGCACTACTACCTGTAGTGGAAACAGAGGCAGAAATGAGCTCGAATCAAAAATCTGAGGAGACCTACTGACGCTCGCCAAAGCTCACAGAAATCGAAGAAAGTGAGCAGGCGTGTGCTGGAATTGCTGACGACTAAGCCCAGGAGGACACAACCTGCTCTGATACCAATTGGAATTAGGGTTCTGTGTAAACACACACAACTTGGAGAAGACGAAGGAAGCGCAAGGCACACAACAAAGAGTGCATTACTTAGTGTGCAATGCAAAGATAAGATAGCCCTAGAGTGATGGGCATATATACAATGCACGGGGGCAAAAACCTCCTCGTGAGGGAAAAAATGCCCCGACGGTCCAAAGTGTGTTCACACACATCACTACCACATGTATATGGTAACACCAAATCCTCTTGCAAGCGGTGGCATTCATCGATTGGACTCAAGGGCAAGGAAGTTCTAAGAAAATGGTTGTCCTCCCCCCAAAGGCAATGAGCTTTTGCATCCCTATTAATAAGGCAAGAAAAGTAGCCATCCCATTTGTTGCTTGTGCCTCTATACCATACCATCTATACTGGCTCATAACTTTTATTGGTTGATGTGTAGGTGCTTCCATCTCTTGTAAACAGGGAAGGGAAGGGAAGGCAGATGAAATCAAAGCAACCTATTGACACCCTCGCATAAACCAAACCTAAGTCGGTCATCGTCCTTTTGATTGCTTGCCATGTATGAGCACTAAGAGTGACCCCTCATTTCCCCTGCAACATAAAGGGTTCTTTTTCTGTGCACTGGCGATACCCAGTTTTTTTGTTGAACAGACTACCTATAGACTATCAATGGTGATTTGAAAATGTAGGGGGGTCTAAAATGGCATTTAAACGACGTATGGGGAGGCCTCCCACAAGAATAAGTGGCGATGGTGGGATTTACGATGGAAGTTGAAGGGGGAGAATCTTTAGGACGATGGACGACGGTCATAAAGTCAACCTCAGGGACGTAGGTGGGATTTGAACCTAGACGGCTACGATGAGAGTCTCACGCTCTATCCACGTGCATGCAAGCATTTGGTTGTCCAAAGGGGGAAAACAAAAACATGCAAACTAAACCAAAATATTGAAAAGGAAACTCGAACACATCTGACGATTGATCTACGTTTTGATTTTTATGTCTCACTTTCCTCTCCTCGATCCCATCGCTCACGCTTCCTCCAGTACCCGTGTTACTAGGGGAGGCCTCTAAGGCTTAGGGTAAAACCCCATATCAAGGACACTAAAAATATCAAGCCAAAATCTCAAGATATGGTGCAAAAATTTGAGGTTGGAAGGACGCAGCATGTAGCTCAAGAGGCGCCAAGTTGGGGAACAAACCTTGACTGCTTTCGCTCATCATGCAATAAACACGACATGTATTCATGTCTTGCATTGTAAAAAAATTGGGTCCCATTTTCAGGACTCACCCTGCCCCTGTAAGGTGTGAGCTTTGTCTTAGAGTACTATAGTTTGAGTCAAGGAGACGAAAGGTGGATTATCCCACATGGAGTGTGCAAGGTTGTAGAGCTACTTAAAGCTCATTTCATGAATGAACAAAAAAAGTCTATTTTGCATTACATCTCTCTTGTTTATGGTGAGCTTGTGATGGCTTAACAACAACTCAAGATCGTGTTTATGAGTCCAAGTTAATTGATATTGGAACCTAATTCGCTTGAGTGATAATCTAGCCAGCACACACTCACTTGTGTGCACTATGTTTCTCTTTCATCCACCCTAGCTAGCACGATCCCATTCCCATCAAGTGGTATCAGAGGTTAGGTGTGCTAGCTAGGTTTAGTACTATGATTTTGTGTGATAATGTAATTAGCATTTCCATTAGGTTCATGATTAGGCTATGTGTGGGCAAGTTCATGGTGAAACTCCATTGAGCCACTACCCTCCATAGCTAGGTCGAGCTTTATTAAGAGGCGTAGGTTCTTTGCATTCGATTAGTGCATGATTGCATTCTCTTAATGCTTTCTCATTTTCCGATTTCCCCTCTAATAAGCTCACTAATTAAGCATCATCAAGCAAGCTATTGCATTCTTATTTAGGTTGCACTTAGTGTCAATTTTTTGCTAATTTTTACCTTCAATTAACTTCATCGAGTTCATTTTCTGGCTGCATTGGTCACATAGTCTTGAAGTGATCATTGCAAGATTCCATAGAGCCTTCAAGCTCTGCAACCCGAGCCCGAGAGCTCCATAATCCTATCACCAAATTTTCTAAAATTAGGTGTGTGAATTCCTTTATGTGTGTGTGTATGTGGCTCTCTGCTGGCATAAGAATATAAATAATATCTTCAGAGCTCTTCACAAGAAAGCCCATGAGGCTTGTCGGCTAGCTCAAATTGAACACGCTAATATTGTCAAAGCATACCATTTTTTTCCGATGATGGCTCGTGGGCGGACTTGAAGGCCATCGCATAATAATTCATGAAGCGGGTCTGGTCCTGATTGACGCTTGCCAGTGGATCAAATTAATCCCCTTGACCTTTTGCGCACCATTAGTTTGGACCAATTTTAACCGCACTCCCGATCGGCTGCGGCTCCAACTCCTGCTCCGACCGACCAATGGCAGACTCCACCTGGGCGTTGTGTTGCACTTGAAAGTTTTTTGGGTCCGCACCTATGGGGCCCCCTTTCCCACGGTGCTGGTGCACCCAAGCACCCCAAGCATTCAAGGGGTGCCTTCCCATGGGATCATTCCCCAAGGCCTCAAGCGGCACCTGTTAAGCAGGCAGTCCCACAGCCAGCAAGCAAGGCCTTGAGCAAGCATCCAAAGATTCCCAAGGCTCCACCAAGGCATTCAATTGCAACATTAAGCTTGTAACATTTAATGCACTAGTAACCTGTGTGTAGCAGAAATTGATAACATAGTGAGCATTTCATTAAGAACAAGTTCCTAATGAGCATAGAGAGAGTACTTCATTTGAGAAAGAAACATAGCAATTTACACCTAGCTAATTTGGCATTGACAATACTTGAAAAGAGAGAGAAAAAGAACAATTGACAACAGTTGAGGACCTGATTTACATGGAGCCGGTCCCCCCTCCATAAAGGCTTTGTATTATAGTTTCTCCCATCATAGGGAGACTTTTGTACAATAAAATCTTTGTGTTCCTTGATAAAACTAGTTGGTGTAATGAAGATGGAAGCTTCATACACCAAATTATGCTTGAAAAACACACCTAGTGTCCCTAGCCTCCGTTCCAAGACCTCACACACCTTCAAAAATGGTGAGACCTAGCAAGGAATAAGGATAGATTGAGAAGAAGAAGATGTATCTTACGAGAAAGAAGTATTCTCCCCACATAATCACTCTAATAGCATAGCTTATCTTGGTAATTAGCATGGTAGAGGAGATGAGCATGCCATTGAAGCTTGGCTCTTGGTTGGATTTGCATTCCATAGCCAAGAGTTGTTGGTGTAGGCCTCTACTTCTCAAATGCTTGGAGAAGAAGATGGAGTTCTTCTTGCACACATGAGTTGTGTGTGTGTGTGGAAATGTGATGCAGCCTTCTCTCTCATCTTGATCGACCCCTCTTGCTATTTTCTCATGCTGGCCTCCCATTGGCTCCTGTAAAGCTTAGCCAATCACAAATTAAAAGCATGATTGGTAGCCTTTTGACAAGTGTCCCCCTTTCCCCTTTTTTGAGAGCTTTAGGTAATTAAATAATTCAATTAAACTCTCATTGGACCTCTTAGTCTTCTGGCCAATAGGAATCATGCAAGCCATTGGGCTGCTCAATGCTCATTGGACCCCTTGGTAGACTGTCCACTAGTCTTCTAGTGAGCTTAATTTCTATTAGTTCTCGTATCAACCATTTTTTAATTGATTAGACTAAATTTTCTCTAGCCTAATTCTCATTGGTCCACCTCTATGGCCATCCAATAGGACTTGAGGGGAGGTTGGGGGCAACTGGCCTAGGAGCTTGACATGTGTCCAATATTCCCTTTGTTAAAGGGGGAGCCTTGGAGTGTGTTTGTGTGTGTTTCTCTCTCATCCCCTACAATAAGGGCTTGCCCCCTCCTTCCTAGGGATGTGGGAAGACTTTTTAGTCTTCCCATGACCATCCAATTTTCCCCTTGATTTGGCCATTGGATAAATGAGTTAATTTTTGGAACTTTAGCCTATGGAAGTCTTAATGGAGCTGAACCTTAGGTCTTTTAAGCCCCATTGAAGCACATTGATCTTTTGAATACTGTCCCCCTTTGGATCCCTATTTTCCCTCCTTTGGATCCCTGACTGAGATCGGTCTGGCAGCCTTACCAATATTCTAGCTTTTACTCCCGTGGTACTTCCCTATATTAAATGATCAGTTTAACATGAGAAAATCATTTGGGTATTAGATATTAGTTTTTATGACATTACCTCTCTCTTGAAATCATAGCCGTCCTTGACTATGAGGTAGAGAAGATAAAGCCTAGTCATTAGTCAACTTTCTAGCGAGTAGAGGATCCCTAATTTACCCTACAACACCGTTCCAAAATGGATGACTAGTCCATTTGGTGCTTGAGATCCTTAGCTGCCGCAAGCATGTCTGCACATTAGTTCGTATCAATCTTCCATAGTAGAGTGACAAGCTCTACTTGGTGTTTGGGAGACGGCGTCTCCACAAACATGATCCTAAGCATGCAAACTTATGAACATTTGTGCACTATAAAGAAAAAGAGAGTCTTATAAGACAAAAACTTTGTTCATTTAAACATATTTACATTTTCTTACTGTAGGGAATCATTGTAGGCATTGACAAGGTTTAGGTTATCCTTTAATTATATGCCTTGCACCCATCTAGCATCTTCAAAAGGATAATTTTTAAACTTGATAAGATATCATCGGATAGTCTTACCGCCTCGTAATACCTTGTCTTTGTGTCAAAGAATGGACTCGCGCTGCAACACCTCTTCTTGGTCCTCGATCTTAGGTGGGTCTTCAATAATTGCTTCTTGAGGTGGCTCTCCTTTCTAAGGCTTTAGTAGGCTCACATGGAAAGCATTCTGTATGAGCCAATGGTTGGGAAACTTGAGTTGATAGGGCATCTCATTGATTGGCCTAAGAATCTGGAAGGGACCATAGTACCTTTTTGCTAGCTTAGCATAGTACTTTTGGTGTCGCATAGGATTCTTTCCCGTTAATTGAGCCTTGGGAAACTTAAGCAAGACCCAATCATTTTGTTTAAAGGTTAGGGCTCTTCTGTGCTTATCAACAGCAGCCTTTTGCCTTTGCTGAGAGATGGATATAACTTCCTTAATCTTTTGGAAAAATTCTTGCAGGTCTCGGCTATATTCATCTGCAGCAAAGATCTTCCCATGTACCTTGAGTAGCAAGGGACTATTTTATCTTCCCTCTATCACCTCAAAAGGTGCTTTTCCCGTGGAAGTATGTACAGTGTTATTGTAGGCATACTCCACTAAGGGTAAGTACTTCTCCCATTGGGACTTTTGATCTACTTATGTGACATAAGATTTTAGTAGATCAAGAATGGTTAGGTTAGCTATTTCACTTTGGCCATCCATTTGGGGATGATAGACCGAAGAGAAGTTTAGCCTTGTACCTAAATTCTCAAAGAGACCCTTCCAGAAATTATTGGTCATTCTAGGATCTCTATCCAACACTATAGACATTGGAAAGCCATGGTATTTGAAGATTTGTGATATAAAGAGGGTTGCCATTTGATGGGCTTTGATAGTATTTTTGATAGGTATGAAATGTGCTTGTTTGCTAAACCTGTCTACTATTGTCCATATTCCCATATCCCCATGGATAGACTTGGGCAGTCCAAAGATAAAATCCGTGGATATGCTCTCCCATGGTGAATTAGGGATTGGCAACGGTTGAAGCAATCCAAGTTGCTTCCCTCTATCAAACTTCGTCTTTTGGCATACCTCACATTTTGAAACATACTCTTATATGTTTGCTTTCATGGAAGGCCAATAGAAATATTTTTCTATCCCTTTTAGGGTAGACTGAATCCCTCTATGCCCCGCATAAGGAGGAGCATGAGATTCATACATTACTTTCTCACGTAGTGAGTTAGTAACGCATAGTCTATTGCCATAGAGAAGATGACCATCTTGTAGGGTAAATGGTTCTTCTTTCTTCCCTAGTGCAAGGACTAAAATCACATCTCTAAAATTGGGATCGATAGCATATTCATCTATCATTGAAGATAGATCATTGTGAGTTGCTATGGACACCTCATTCACTCTCGGTCGTCTTGAGAGTGCATCGACCACTTGATTATGCTTGCCAGCAATGTGAGCAATATGAAAATGAAAGTGCGAAAGAAAATTTGCCCACCTCATTTGTTTGTCGGAGAGCTTGGTCTGCGTCATGAAGTACTTAAGGCTTTGGTGATCCATTCGCAAAATGAAAGGAGTCCCCAATAAATAGTGCTTCCATGAGTCTAGGGCATGTAGAACTGCTAAGAGTTCCTTCTCATATATGCCTAGAGCTTGCTCAATAGGGTCGAGCCTTCGACTTTCATAGGCTATGGTGTGCCCTTCTTGGAGCAAAACAGCTCCAAGGCAATCACCACAAGCATCACATTGGACCTCAAATGGTTGTGAGAGATCCGGGAGTGTAAGCATAGGTTGAGAGATAAGCTTCTCTTTAAGCCTTTTGAAAGCATTGTTCTCCTTGGTGAACCATATATACCTAACATTTTTCTTTGTTAGGTCATGTAATGGTCCCGTGATTTGTGAGAACTTTTCTATGAAGCGTCTATAGTATGCACACATACCTATAAAGCTTCTTAATTCATGGAGATTCCTTGGATTAGGCCATTCTTTTATCACCTCTAACTTTGTTGGATCCATTTGGATGCCATCTTGAGAGATAATGTGACCTAAATACTAAACCTCTTGTAAGAAAAATTCACTTTTCTTTCGATATATATAAAGTTTATTCTCTCGTAAAACTTGAAATATTACCTGGAGGTGTTGCTTGTGTTCGTCTAATAAATTCAGGAGAGAGTTTATTGTTTCCTTTATAAACTCCCTTCTCCTTAGCTTTGTTGTTGTTGGCGTTGCCTTTGGGAGACTTTTGGACATTGTCCTTCCCCTTAGGCTCATTACGGTCCTTGTTTTCCGTGGGCTTAAGATTTCTCTTAGCCCCTTGTTGGAGATTGATTCTTGAAGCCACCATGTATGGTGTATGATCGTAGATATGGTGCGTGGCCTTTGGGAGTTAACATACTCCGCCATATCCTCAATTAAACACGCACAAAATCGTTGTTTTTGCTCTCCAAAATCCATCTTTTCGAAGACAATGGCTTTGAGATGTAAATCCCAAAACTTGTCTACACATTTATGGATAGATTCGTAGGGAGAGAGCTTCAAGCTTCTCCATTTAGTGAGAACTTTGTCTTTGGCATTGGTAGCCAAAAACTGCTTCATGATGGAAGCTCTTAAAGCTTTCCATGTTCGTGGAGCTTCACCATTTTCTCGTAGGCTAGACCACCATTGTCTGTGGACTTTTGAAAATGCATAGCTACATGACGTAGCTTAGAGGACTTCGTGAAGCCCTCATCTCCAAACGCCGCATCGAATTGCTGGATAAAGACCAAGACTTTGTCTGTAGCACCAAAGGTGCCATTGTAGATAAGGAAAGAGATGTTCTTTCCTCTCTCTTTGAACTTTTTGAGCTTGGACGACCTCTTCGAGGCGGCATAGGATTTCCTATGGCCTCTTCTTCTAGGTGGTTCAAGAGCTGCACCATCAATTTCTTCAAAAGAGGAAGAGTATGAGGAGGATGGAGAAGAGAGTGGCCTCTTTCTCGCCTTTTCCTTCCCTTGTTCCTCCTTGTCTGCACCATCACTTTCTTCAGAAGAGGAAGAGGGTGAAGAAGATGGAGAAGAGGGTGACCTCTTTCTCGCCTTTTTCTTCTCTTGTTTTCTCTCGTCCCTTTGAATTATGGTGTAGAGAAGTATGCGATGGTCTTCTCCGTTTAGGGGGTGTTGGAGAGCGTTTTGCCCGCCGTCTTTGTGGAGCCATCTCTGTCGAGGTGGTGTTGGAGAGCGTTTTGCCCGCCGTCTTTGTGGAGCCATCTCTGTCGAGGTGGCAGGAGACTCACTTCTTTCTCGGTGGGGGCTCTACCATTGAAACTTGGGTTCTCCTTTGAGAGGGAGATGCGTCGATGGTCTTCTCCGTTTAGGGGGTGTTGGAGAGCGTTTTGCCCGCTGTCTTTGTGGAGCCATCTCTGTCGAGGTGGCAGGAGACTCACTTCTTTCTTGTTCTTTCGGTGGGGGCTCTACCATTGAAACTTGGGTTCTCCTTTGAGAGGGAGATGCGTCATCAAGTAGTAAATTTTTGAGCCCTTCGTACCGATCCTCCTCTTCTTCCCGTATTGGAGAGAGTTTTGGAAGTCTCACTAGGAAGCTTCCTAGGTACTCTCTCTTCTTGGTGGGGAGTTTCGAGAATACCATGGGTGCACAATTGCTGTAGCACTTCACCTTGGAGGGATGGGTTGCCCAGGGCTTGTTGAAGCCTAGAAACAAGATAGTTTACAAGCATAGGGGCATCATTAATTGCTCTTTCATTAGCAAAATCAAAGCTATCAACATTCATTTCAATCTCTTTTCCTTTGCCAGCCATACTAGAAAATTTTAGGTGTAAATTTTTACTTGTTCTTTGGCACTTCAAGCCCTAGTTGCTACTCCTCTTTACCTTCAAAGATAAGCACTCAAGCATCTATATCCGTGTCTCGAATATTATTAATTGCAAGGAATAGAAGAGAGGGTTTAACACAGCCAAGATAACACCGGTTCCTGTCAAGCTTCTAATAGCTCAATAATGGTTAAGCTATAAGCAAGCCCCGTAGGACTCCATTATTAAGACCATAGCTCTCCACGGTGTCCCCATTAACTGCATAAAGCAGGCGTGCTTCAAGGATGAAAAATCCCTATTCTACTTACTCTTTTGCAATTAATAACACCAACCATTTGTAGCAAGCTTGAGGACCTCTCTTCTTGAGCAAGAAAAGAGAAACCAATAGCTCTGATACCAATGTAACATTTAATGCACTAGTAACTTATGTGTAGCGGAAATTGATAACATAGTGAGCATTTCATTAAAAACAAGTTCTTAATGAGCATAGAGAGAGTAATTAATTTGAGAAAGCAACATAGAAATTTACACCTAGCTAATTTGGCATTGACAATACTTGAAAAGAGAGAGAAAAAGAACAATTGACAATAGTTGAGGACCTGATTTACATGGAGCCGGTCCCCCCTCCATAAAGGCTTTGTATTATAGTTTCTCCCATCATAGGGAGACTTTTGTACAATAAAATCTTTGTGTTCCTTGATAAAACTAGTTGGTGTAATGAAGATGGAAGCTTCATACACCAAATTATGCTTGAAAAACACACCTAGTGTCCCTAGCCTCAGTTCCAAGACCTCACACACCTTCAAAAATGGTGAGACCTAGCAAGGAATAAGGATAGATTGAGAAGAAGAAGATGTATCTTACGAGAAAGAAGTATTCTCCCCACATAATCACTCTAATAGCATAGCTTATCTTGGTAATTAGCATGGTAGAGGAGATGAGCATGCCATTGAAGCTTGGCTCTTGGTTGGATTTGCATTCCATAGCCAAGAGTTGTTGGAGTAGGCCTCTACTTCTCAATGCTTGGAGAAGGAGATGGAGTTCTTCTTGCACACATGAGTGGTGTGTGTGTGGCAATGTGTTAGAGTAAAATGCAGCCTTCTCTCTCATCTTGGTCGACCCCTCTTGCTATTTGCTCTTGCTGGCCTCCCATTGGCTCCTCTAAAGCTTAGCCAATCACAAATTAAAAGCATAGTTGATAGCCTTTTGACAAGTGTCCCCCTTTCCCCTTTTGTGAGAGCTTTAGGTAATTAAATAATTCAATTAAACTCTCATTGGACCTCTTAGTCTTTTGGCCAATAGGAATCAGACAAGCCATTGGGTTGTTGAATGCTCATTGGACCCCTTGGTAGATTGTCCAATAGTCTTCTAGGGAGCTTAATTTTTATTGATTCTTTTATCAAGCATTTTTTAATTGATTAGACTAAATTTTCTCTAGCCTAATTCTCATTGTTCCACCTCTATGGCCATCCAATAGGATTTAAGGGGAGGTTGGGGGCAACTGGCCTAGGAGCCTTACATGTGTTCAATATTCCCTTTGTGTAAAGGGGGAGCCTTGGAGTGTGTGTGTGTGTGTGTGTGTGTGTGTGTGTGTGTGTGTTTCTCTCTCATCCCCTACAATAAGGGCTCGCCCCCTCCTTCCTAGGGATGTGGAAGACTTTTTAGTCTTCCCATGACCATCCAATTTTCTCCTTGATTTGGCCATTGGATAAATGAGTTAATTTTTGGAACCTTAGCCTATGGAAGTCTTAATGGAGTTGAACCTTAGGTCTTTTAAGTCCCATCGAAGCAAATTTCTCTTTTGGAGACTGTCCCCCTTTGGATCCCTGACAGAGATCGGTTTGGCAGCCTTACCAATATTCTAGCTTTTACTGCCCTGGTACTTTCCCATATTAAATGATCAATTTAACATGAGAAAATCATTTTGGGAGTATTAGATATTAGTTTTTATGACAAAGCTTCAATCCCAAAGAGCATAAATGGTTTTTCAATCAAAGCTTCAAGAAGATTTGAAAGCAAACTTGAAGGTGGGTTTTACCAAGCAATCAAAGAAGACAATTTTTTTTGTGAAGAGTGGTTTCACCCCGGTGAAGAGGAGCTTCACAAAGGAATTTTCTCTTACTCGCTCTCTCATTAAAAAGTTCAAAATCTTGCAGGCAAGCACAATAACTTGCAAATAATTTTTTTCAATGATCTCCTAAGAGATTTTTGTGCTCATGTAAAGAGGTAGACACTGGCTAGGAGAGTCTCCTAAGCTAAAACCCCTCTATTAGCACAATGGAAGAGCTGAAAGGGCTTAGGAAATTTGACGGTGAGGGCTTTCATACTTGGCAAATCAAGTTAAAAGGCTACTTAATGAAAAAGAAATTGTGGGGAGTAGTCAAGCCAACGCTCACTGATCCGACATCTATTGCTGGTGCACAAGTACTGACACGAGCTATGAGTGCACAAAATCAAGCCAAGGACGAGCAGTCATTAGGAATCATAATCATTGCACTACATGACAATCACGTACACTTTACTGATGACTGTGATACCTCATCAGCTGCATGGGAAGCATTAGAAAAAAACTTTGGAGCTAGGAAAAAGAAGAGCAAAATGAGCTTAAAGAAAGTTCTATACAAATTACAAATGGAACATAACAAAGATATTGCAAGCTTGGTCAATCTCTTCAAAAACATGACCACACAACTAGCTTATGTAAACAATGCAATACCAAAGGAGGACAAAATCACAATTCTTCTAGCAGCCTTATCACCTAGCTTTGACCAGATCATGACCATCATTGAGGAGAAGGATCCAACACCAAATTTTCAAGGTGTCATCAACTCTTTATTGTTCGAGGAGAAGAAGCAAGGAAGGAATGCTACTTCAGGGGGAGGAGCTTTTACAGTTGGCTCTAGTAACGAAACTTGCTTCAAGTGTGGCAAAGAAGGGCACATAGCAAAGGACTGTCTAGCATCGAAGACTTGCAGCATTTGTGGGAAGAAGGGTCACTTTCCTTGCAAGTGTTTCAAAAAGGACAGAGGAAGCACCAACGTAAATTCAAGGCCCAAAGTCTATTTGGCAGAAGAAGACAAAGATGAAGATGAAAGAAGAAGACGACACTAGCCTTCTAGTCTATGACGACGTTCTCTAGCTTTTTCGTTTTGCCTTTCCCCTTTAGTTGTATTTGTTTGGAGATAGCTTGGACTAGCTTGGTCTCAGTTTTATACATATGTTTGAGGGGAGGTGTTGAGTGTATCTTGGATTGGGATGGTCTCTTGGATTGGAGATGTTCTTTTGCTCCTAGATTGGAGTGTGCCAAAGATGTCAATTTCTTCAGTTTCTTCCTAACCTAAACCTCAAGGGGAGGATTGTAAAGTGTGAGCTTTGTCCTAGAGTACTAGAGTATGAGTCAAGGAGAGGAAAGGTGGATTTATCCCACAGGCAGTGGTGCAAGGTTGTAGAGCTACTTAAAGCTCATTTCATGAATGAATAAAAAAAGTTCTATTTTGCATTACATCTCTTTTGTTTATGGTGACCTTGTGATGGCTTAGCAACAACTCAAGACCTTGTTTATGAGTCCAAGTTAATTGATCTTGGAACCTAATTCGCTTGAGTGATAATCTAGCCAACACACACTCACTTGTGTGCACTATATTTCTCTTTCATCCACCTTGGATCGTGCGCAACAAAAGGCCAAGTCGGGGACGCCATTCGAACTCACTCTCTAGCCATACGCCACGTCGGCGATGCCATTCGAACTCACTCTCTAGCCAATAACTGACTGATGCGTCAGCTGACTTACACCAAGAACACGCTCATGGGTGTACCCTTACTGGTGCAAATTGGTTGATTTCTTGGCAGTAGGATGGGCCTTCTATAGGGACGCGTCCGCTTTTATCGGGCTTTTACCCTATAAGGCTATGTTTGGGCCTTGGAAGTTGGGGAATGGAAAAGTATGCGATAGATATTTTTGGAGGGGGACAAGAAAGCTTCATGGACATGAAGTGGCACACAAAGAGATGCACACCATGTGGGACATGCCTACTGAGAAGCCAACCAGATTGCATGCCAGCCTGCTTTGGCCAACTCAGCTCAAGAAATCCTTGCTGGGTTTTAAGGTTCCAACCCCACGACAGATTAAACAGAAGAGGGGCCTTCTCATCTTTCTCTGTTTCCCGTGCACTCCCCTGTTTCTCGCCATAGCCGGGGGTCGCCATGGCCGACCTCACCCAGCCTCTCGTCCGGCCCAAGCGCAAAACCACCGTCGTCGATTACCTTGTCCAGCTTCGATGGATCGTCGTCATCTTCGTCGTCCTCCCGATCTCCTTCACCTTCGACATGCTTGCCTACTTCGGCGACATGTGGTCCAACAGCAAGTCCTATAAGCGCCGCCAGAAGGAGCATGACGCTAACGTCCAGAAAGTCATCAATCGCCTCAAGGAGCGCGACCCCAAGCGCGACGGCCTCGTCTGCACGGCCCGGAAGCCCTACATTGCTGTCGGCATGCGCAATGTAGATTACAAGCGTGCTCGCCACTTCGAGGTTGATCTTTCTTCCTTCCGCAACGTTCTGGATATCGACACAGAGCGCATGGTGGCGAGGGTGGAGCCACTGGTTAACATGGGGCAGATCACCCGCGTGACGGTACCCATGAATCAAGCGCTTGCTGTTGTTGCAGAGCTGGACGACCTTACAGTTGGGGGCCTTATCAATGGCTATGGAATAGAGGGAAGCTCTCATATTTATGGTTTGTTTGCTGACACTGTTGTCGCCTATGAGATTATCCTCTCTGATGGAACTCTTGTCAAAGCCACAGCAGACAATGAATATTCAGATCTCTTCTATGCCATACCATGGTCGCAGGGTACGCTTGGCCTTCTTGTGGCTGCAGAGATCAAGCTCATCCCCATCAAGGAATACATGCGGGTCACTTATGTTCCAGTTCGAGGCACCCTCCGTGAGCTCGGGCAGGCATACATTGACTCTTTCACAGATCCAGATGGTAACCAGGACTCAAGTGATGTGGTGCCAGAGTTTGTTGAGACCATGATCTACAATCCCAATGAGGCTGTATGCATGACAGGGCGCTATGCCTCCAAGGAAGAAGCCAAGAAGAAAGGCAACAAAATTAATGAGCAGGGATGGTGGTTTAAGACATGGTACTACCAACATGCACAGACGGCCCTGAAGAAGGGTGAGTTTGTGGAGTATATCCCCACCAGAGATTATTATCACCGCCACACGCGCTGTCTTTATTGGGAGGGCAAGCTCATCTTGCCTTTTGGTGACCAGTTTTGGTTCCGCTGGCTATTTGGTTGGGCCATGCCGCCGAAGGTCTCGTTCCTCAAGGCTACGCAAGGAGATGCTATCAGAAACTACTACCATGAGAAGCACGTTATCCAGGACATGCTTGTGCCTCTCTACAAAGTGCCAGATGCCCTTGAGTTTGCGCACCAGGAGCTCGAGGTCTGCTCATTTGCTGTCTTTCAGAATGTTGTTAATGTGGCTAGATCTACTGTTTCTCATTTCCTGACTTTCAAAATGTTGTTAATGTGGCTAGATCTACTGTTTGGGCTGAACTGGGCTTGATGCGGATATATAGTGTTCGTAGTGTATGCATGGTTCTTCTCTTTTGATATCTTAGTTTTTTCCCCTTGTTGGTGCACTTTAGATCTTTGTTTTAATTGCAATAACTCCTGCTAGAGCTACTATATTTCCTTGGCTCCTTCATCTAACGTTATAATCATGAGCTTGTATGCGACTAGGATTCCTAGTTGATTTTTGGCTTGCTTTGCATCAGCTAACAGGCCTTTGCTGATGTCTATCTGTGGTGTTTGTAGTTATACCCTATATGGCTATGTCCCCATAAGCTACACAAATTCCCTGTGAAGACAATGATTTACCCTGAGCCAGGCTTTGAGAGGCACCGCAGACGGGGTGACACCCATTATGCCCAGATGTATACAGACATTGGGCTGTACTACACACCGAACCCTATTCTGCGAGGGGAGGAATTCGACGGTATCGAGGCGTGCAGAAAAATTGAGCAGTGGCTGATTGAAAATCATGGTTTCCAGGCGTTGTATGCAGTGACAGAGCTGAATGAAAAAGAATTTTGGCGTATGTTTGATGCCAGCCTTTACAGCCGCGTGCGCGACAAGTACAAGGCAGTGGGAACCTTTATGAGTGTTTACTACAAGTCGAAGAAGGGACGGAAGACAGAGAAAGAGGTTCAAGAAGAAGAACAGAAGATTTCTGAGTCAGCGTATGCGGATTTGGAAAACCCTGCTGATTAGCTAACCAGAGCTACAATCATAGGTTGTAGATTTAGCACCGAATCTACTTTCTCTGCAGGGACTGCTTGCTGTTTTGGAATAGGTAGGAGACTGATTGTAGCTCTTTGTGATGGTAGTTTAGTTCTAGTTATGCATGACCCACAATTTTGATGACTAAGCTCCTTGTGTGTACCGTGTGTTTTCAATGAGACTTTCTCTTTCGATCCCAACGGCTGCTTTTGAGTGCTAATCAAGAGTTACTTCTCAAGCCTTGTGTACTTGAACACCTGCAGATATGTGGGCCTAGGGCTTTTGCTTTGATTGTGAGAATTGCTTCTGGTGAACGCTTTAGTTTTTAAGTGCGCAGTAAACCACATTGTTTCCATTTTGCTGATGAAGTATGATTTGGTAAGTGGTTAGATGCAAGTGCTCCTGAAAAACTGCAGAAATATTCTATGTGAAGTGAATCTGAGCATGTATGCGAGAAGCATCTTGCGGCTACATCTTGAGGTGGCGGGTTCGGCTAGTAGCCTTGTCTAATCTTCTTGGGGAAGTAGGGGGGGGGGGGGGGGGGGTGGTGTGGGGGTGGGGTAAAGAGTTTTGTTCAGGTAGGAATGGATTGAATGTATGGGCCAATATCTGAGTGTTTATGTTGCTGCCTCCAGTAAGAAAGGGATTCGTTTGAACTACAAGGTGTCCTTTCAGAATAGCTTTGCCCTTCCTTATACCCAAGGCCAACCATCTGTTTAATTTGAATGCCCTTAACTAACTGTTTGATGCTATGTGTTTACTCGATTTGTCAAGGCACGCCCATCACCATGTGACTACC
Source organism: Adiantum capillus-veneris (assembly GCF_014529385.1). Classification (NCBI taxonomy): domain Eukaryota; kingdom Viridiplantae; phylum Streptophyta; class Polypodiopsida; order Polypodiales; family Pteridaceae; genus Adiantum; species Adiantum capillus-veneris. The sequence continues at coordinate 118,816,886 of NC_140931.1, forward strand.
AAATGTTGGTGGTTTTTCTATCTGGAGAGCTGCCCCGAGGAGATGAGCTAGGGTGTAAGGGCAGGGAGTCATATGAAGCGTGAATCGATGCATGCTAGGGTTCATTTCATGCATGTCTCAATTGAGCTCTGTGTTGATTTTTCTTGTTTAATTTAGAAATTATACTTTTCCTGAGGAGGAGCGTCTTGGCTCTGTATGAGAAAGGAAAGGGAAAAAGTTTCCAAGGTTGAAGACGGCTTGAATTGGTTTAAAATGTGCTCAAAAAGCAAGTAATGTACTCTTGTCATCTCATGTACATGGATAATTGTGGCAAATGAGTCATATTAATGTTTACAGTGCTAAAACTCATTGATCCTTATAGATGCTTGAACAATTATCTCGAGTCAATATTGGGGTGTTCAATTTTGACAAATTTGCAAGAGAGTTATTGAGGCATATTTATATGAATGTGCGAGTTTTTATCTTAGCAAATTCATGATGATATATAGCACTCTAATTCTCTACTTTATTGACAAGGTGCCTCATCTATGTCCGATGGAGGAGACATTCAGCACAACATCGTCTAGGAAGACAATTTACTCATAATCAAAGTACCGACCATGCAAAAACATTTCATAGATTAGGGGACTATGGTTGCACCAAAACCATATGCCTTTGGTAGATGTTGGTTGCTGTGACTTCAAATAGGATTCTTTTGGCTTGTGAAAGCATACCTAGGAGGAGAAGGGGGAAACACATAGAAGTCTTAGAATGTCTTCTTGGCTTCTTAATACAGGGTGAAGTCTTCACAATGGATCAATAAGGTGAGCACAGTGGGGTCATGAAAGTTAAAAATCTACTTGAAAAGGTGAAGGAAACTCGTGATCACCTCTCAAAGCATGAGAGAGAGAGAGAGAGAGATATGGCAGTGCTTAAAACGAAACTTTTTACTTAGCCCTTGATGTATATGACATATTACAAAATTAAAGTTATTAATTGTTATTTATGAATAAAAGTGCGCAAACTTCAATCTTGACAATTAAGATACAAGAAAATAGGAATGGGTATTTATTATCTTCAATTGTAAAATTACTTGTAAAGTTTGCATGTTAGAAAACTTCAACCTATTGATTGCTTGCCTATGCATTCCTACAGAACTTTGTCAAAAGGGTTCTAAAAGCATGCAATGTATCTCTCTCTATCTCATGTGCCATGCAAAGAGCCTTAAAGAATTATACATGTCACTACATAAAAGTATCCTTTCACAAAGTAGGCATCCAAACATAAAGAGATTCTTTCACAAACAATCAATGTATTTGAGGAGGTGACTTGAGAGAGAGAGAGAGTGTGTGTTGGTGGATACGCCGCGAGCAGACGCTAGCATAGCAAAAACAAAACCAACAACTCTATGTCAGTCAAGGACGAAGTTCAACCCGTAGGCGCATGGAAACAAGGAGATGTGTGTCAATCACCTACTCAACCTTTTAAGAAAATCTCTACTTGAGGAAACCAATCTAAATGTCCTATGTATTTGTGAATGCAACTCAACCTACAATGCTCATGCTATCCGAAACTAGACCGCAAGCACTCGAAATGTCACGAAACTCAGAGGAAATACTCTTCTCATCAAGAGGTCATTACTCTATGGACTCTGACTTGATATCGTGAATTGCCCCATGCGACAATTGTGTTTGAAGACAGACAACAAAATGCAGGTCATCACTTTTCGATTTGTATGATTCTAATATGCAGATCTACTCACCGTGAATCCACATGCATAAAGAAATCACCAATCGGACACACGGCTTGCAAAAAAACTCACCCGGAAGCTTGTAGGAGCTCGCTTCGCGGACGACACCGGAATCGTGCAAGCTTGCCGTTGGATTGAAGCCTGCCGTTGGATTGAAGCCCTAGCTGATGCTAACGCATTGGTGGTGTCGCTTTCACAATGGAAGCTCCATAGAGTGCGTAGGGAAGAGAAGAAGTCTCACTCTCTCTCTCTCTCTCTCTCTCTCTCTCTCTCTCTCTCAGACATAACGCACAGTAAACATGAGTTTGTATTAATTTAAAAGTCTATCTTAGGGTTACAAAAATTGGCTTATATACAATTCCTCCTAGAGGCTCGTTCTCACAAAGAATATTGGCCGCTTAACCCATTACAAAATGTCATGTTGTTAAAATAAGCGACACAAAAAAGTTGAGAAAGGTTTTTTCTGTGTTCAACCGTCAACACTCTCCCCTTCCGCATCCATGTCGTCCCTGACATGACGGTTCTTCTTCTTGCAGGCCGTCTCATCGATTCGTCTCTAGTGGAAACCGGGTGGCGTGATCATCTTTAAGTATGACTCATACCTAATATTTTCGATGCTGATTGTTAGGTCAAAATTTTTGATGTCATATGTAAAAAACCCGGTGTAGAAAGCTTCTTCAAAGGCTTGCATGTGATAGCTTGGCAAAAACATCACTCGCTGGTAGAAATGATGTAGCACTTGTGGTGATGGTTGAGTGGATATATCATAAGACAGCTTGGTGATAGTGTTACCCGTTGACAACATACTGGAATTTGTGGCTTTATAAGGCGTGAACACTTCGATGCAAGCTAATAAGGTATTTCAGATTTTTTTGAGCATCACACATGTCAGATCAGGAGAGCCAGTGAAAAGCTTAATGGAGCCCGTTAGGGTTTTCACCATATAAGTGCCACTTATTCTCTCTCATGCCTTGGGTGTTGGAAGTTAGAGGTAATTTAGACATGTAGGATGTTCTCTATTAACCTGGCATGTTCTGACCATCTTCTTGTTCTAGGTACTGGGCAAAAAGAGACGTCATCTCTGATAGTCTTTGGTGCTTCAACCAGACATACAAGGTATGCTGGGAACTTTGTTAACCATCCTTTTCTCCACCTCGGTTGTGAGTCGACTATCTGTTTGGAAACTGATTCATCTTTGATATCGCCTTCGAAAAGTGGCATCCTCTCCTCTGTCTGTATCCTTTTTCTTTATTGCTAATACTTCAAATCGCAGGAGAGGGTATGGCAGGGATGGTTGCATCCAATCCTCCCTGATCACATTTGTATCGATTTTCAGGGTTCCTACGGAATGGAGCATCCTCTTTTGCTACTCGATGACTGCCCGTGCAATGTCTTCAATTTTCTTTTCTATTAATTGTTTTAATCTGTCCTCTTCTTCAAATGTGAGTGTAGGCTTTGCTTCTCGAGCTCGTGGGGGAACATCCAGTAGCATTTACTCTTCAGCTCCTTCTGGGAGTTCGAATGGCTCTTGTTGGACATTGACTCCAGTGTCACTTGAACCCGGATCTGCTGGTCGGTGCCGAGTCTGCTCCACTTGTTGCTTGAGGCTTTCAAACTGCCTGTGCACTTCGTTCTCTCTTTGTGTTGCTTCTTCAACATTGTTTAGCAAAAGTTCTTGCAGAGTTTCTAGATGCTTAGTCAGTTCCCCATTCTCTTTTTGCAGCACTTGTTGTTGTTCACTCAATCTTTCCTCTACTGCTAGGAAGTCTTCCGCCATATGCACTCTCTGTCTCTGCTCCAGCCTCAACTCCCATTGAAGTGTTGCTATTCGATCTTCCAAGGCTTGTGTGGCCTAGCTTTTCGTTCTTGTGCTGGTTGTGGCCGCTCTTGGAGTTCCTCGCACCCTCTGTATGGTAGCTTGCTTCAAGGAGATCCTTGTAGATATGTTGTCTTTCCTCTTCCGTCAATGACACGTATTCATATGTTTTTTCAGGTTGAGAAGTAGAGGGATGGGTGTTGTGTGTAGTTTCCATGGTGGTAGGAGGAGACAGTGGTGGCACTTCTGTCTTTTTTTCTGTTTTAGTCTCCTCCATCATCTCCTCTTCCTTTTCTAATCCTCTTTCTGATCCTCTTTCACTTATGGCAATTCTTTTAGTTTCTTCTTGATGTTTTGTATTTCTTCCGCAGTGAAGGGTTCTAGACTGTTGTTCAATTACCTCTTCAGATTCTTCGTAAGCCCAGATATAGTGATCGAATTGGTCCTCAAGTGGTATTGAGGAGCTGCCTCCAATCTTGGATGGATATGGCACCCAGTATTCTTCGAAATTGCCTTTTAGCACTCGCTCATCCTTGAATTGCTCGATCAGTCTTTCGATGCGAGCCGCTTTTTGACTGTTAGTCTCTTTTGGCTTTTCTTCCTTTGTCGTCTTTGCTTTACCTTTCTTCTTTGGAGGCTCTTGTTCAGTGTCTTCTGGAACCGTCTCGAGCTTTCTCCTTAGTCGAGTTGTAATTGCAGGGGCTGCAGCCGCAGGGAGCTCCTCTTCTACATCTTCTTTCAATCTTAACCATTCATTTTGAGATGGTGGTTCTGGCCACCTTCCACATGCACCAATGGCTTCATATGGAATTTTTGTTAGAATTTCTCCACCTCCAATGTACTTCGGGTTGTCGGTCCCCATTCCGACCACTTGCTCATGTAGATACTTAGCGTAGTTCACTTCTTTGGGTACACTACTCTTCAATGCCCAGGTGATGGTGGTGTCTACTGCATGTGGCGGAGTGGTATACTTTTGAGGCCACTTACGGCACACATGAAAGTATTGATTGTAGAGTTTGCAGATCTTAGTTTCTCTTGGATCAGCGTCCTCAAAAATTTGATTAATCTTCTTTTGAGAATAAACCTTGACTTTGTCTCTTCTCTCTCTGATTGAGCTGCCTTCATTTTGTAGCCCCAAAGCATTGGCAATGATTTGAGGGGTAATGACCACCTCTATCTTCTGTATCATCTATCCATGCCTTAGAGGGCTTTAGGGTTTCTGGTGGGACGGTGAATGGCTCTGCTACAACTAGAATGTCCTTAAGGGCATGCCTCCTCTTCTTTGCTGAAGATTTGCTGGAATCCATTGATCCTGAGTGCACTCCAAAGTTCAAAGTTAGCGTCCTTCACAAAATCTGACTTTTACTTAGCTTCTAGCTATCCAAATGATTTCAAAGTTGAACCACAAGCTAATTAGGACATGCACACTTGCTTATCACAAGAACAAAATTGCAAATTGGTGCTCATTTCATGCTGTGAGACATCATACGCGTATGATGTCTATGTGCTCAGATTGAGGTAAAACTTGTCCTTTGCATAGCCCATAGCTTGTACATCACATATATATGTCTGGTTTGAGATTTGATTCAGGGTTGAGCTAAATTTTTGGCTTAAAGGCTCTATAGAGGTTCTGAAACCAGATATTGGGTGTATTTGGATGATATGAGATTCAAAAGGTCTGGCACTTAGTAAATGAACTCATTGGCACATAGTCAAAACATGCGTTTGGTCAAAACCTTTGTTGGTAATCAATTTGGCACTGGAGACATCATACACATATGATGTCTTTGATCAACGAATGACTCCAAATTCATTGAGTGTGATGTTTATAGCATTGATGGCCGGCTTTAAAAAACCTTGGCCGTGGGAACTAACCCCGAGAGGGGAGCTTAATATGAATAAAAAAAACATTTTTTCATGTTGCAGGCTACCGCCACCCCCCCCCCCCCCCCCCCCTCCTTGTCCTTACGCTCACAGAGGGGCCGCCACCCTTGGCACCACCCTCTCTCTCTCCTTGAAGCTTGGCACCACCCTCTCTCTCTCTCTCATCCATTATCATAAGCGCCAACTCTCTCTCTACCTCTTTCTATACACACAGACACACACACACCCCACCCACCTCTCTCTCTCTCTCTCTCTCTCTCTCTCTCTCTCTCTCTCTCTCTCTCTTTCTGTGTCGGCAGCAAGCCTGGCGAAATATATATATATCTCTCTCTCTCTCTCTGTGTGTGTCTCCACACACACACACACACACACACTCAACTCTCTCAACTCTCTCATCTCTCTCTTTCCATACACACACACACTCACACACACACACACACACACACACCTCTCACCATATCTAGCTCTCTCTCCATCTCTCTCTCTCTCTCTCATCCCTATCTCTCTCTCTCTCTCTCTCTCTCTCTCTCTCTCTCTCCTTTTGTGTCGGCAAGGAGTAAATTCACTCCTCTTTCTCTCTCTTTCCACACACACACACACACACACACACACACACACACCCACATACACACACATACATACCCTACATGCATAAGCACACACACACAATCACATACGCACCCACAATGGACACACACGGCATGCACAAGAAGGAAAAGAAGCAACAAAAATGGACATCGATGCATCAACAAACGACACCAAAAACACGCGATGGCGACAACAATTCAAAGAAAGATGCCCAAGGCATGCCCCAGCCGGCACCGAAATTGACGAGCGCGCTACACCAACGCACTAGTAAAGCCTGCAATTCATTGGCATCTCATCCACGATGCATTTCCTCAGTAAACATCTGTAGGGTAATTCATTTTCCGTTTCCTAAGCCAAACTTTGTAAAAAACCATTTGTATATTCCACCTCTCTCTAGGTGATGGTCACAAAGGCCCACCTAGGAGAATATCATTTTCTTATTTCTCCCAAAACAAAGCACCAGTCACCCCATCTGGGACCGGCTGCCTGCTTTGTCTCTCCGGCTTAGGGCCCTAAAACTAATTAGTTTGTACTAAACTAAGCAGCCTGCACCTATAAAAGAGCACTGAGAGGTCACTATCAGAGGGGAGTCAGCACTTGAAGGAGAAATCATGCACATCCGCTGACTCCAAGGGTCAATATGCATAGGAGTAGGATCTTCGTACACATGAAATTTTCCTAGAGAATGCACTATAGTCTCTCTCTCTCTCTCTCTCTCTCTCTCTCTCTCTCTCTCTCTCTCTCTCTCTCTCTCTCTCTCTCTCACCGCAGTCTCCATCTCGTCAAAACGAGGGGTTTTGTAAATACCATCTTGAATCAAGGTTGCCCGCACATTCCGAAGGGTCTTCATCTCTTCCGTCTACGTCTCCATCTCCTCCATCTATGCCTCCATCTCTCTCTCTCTCTCTCTCTCTCTCTCCTCTCTCTCTCTCTCTCTCTCTCTCTCTCTCTCTCTCTCTCTCTCTCCCTCCCTCTCCCTACTGTACACTGTATTGTTGTCATTCGAATCGCTGCTGTCGCGTCCTAGCCGCTCAAAATTAGGTGGTGCCCCCTATTCACTCCTTGTGACGAGTACTGCATGCAAGGGCCTGGCGTAGAGGCCGCTGGGGTCCATTTTGCACTTGCGCTTGTCATATGGTGCCCCCATGAAGGAGGGCTTCTCAAAATCCTTCAGTTTACAACACTGAAAATGATGCACGTCGTCGACCATGGACAAGTGGCTGCGGGAATTCTCCAATTGGAGAACGGAGGAGGAAGAAATTGAAGAAGCACTAAGAGCCTTCATCGAAGTGCTACTGCCGGAATACACCGTTGTCAACATCCAGGAAGTAAGTTCTCCATCTCGCATCTCTCATTCTAACTGTGAATCAAGAGCCACCCGAGGGAGGGTAGCAGTCTGCTCTCATTGCCGTCACCCACCGCACTCTATCAATGAGTGTCATCAATGGAAGTAAAGGAGAAGCGGAAATCCTCTACATTGATGTCCACCGCCAAGAAATCGTCCATATTAAGGAAGGAAAGAGGTTAGTAAAGCCTCTCTTCCCTAAGGAATCTGAAAATAGAAGTGTAGCCTTTCCTCTTAAGTGGCCAAAAGGGGCTGCTTGTGCCAAGGGAAAAGGAGGGCTAGGCCAATCCTAAATCACATGACCCCCAAGGAAGAAGAAACACCTGGTCACGCGAGTGCTTTGTGTTCGGCTCTAGAAAGGAGAATCGTGCCTAGGCTGCCAGAAAGAAGGTCATCCAAAGTAAAGCGGCGGAAGATCGCCTATCGATTCGCGGAGCGCATGCGAGTACTGCTAGTTCACTTCGACAACCCTGAAGCGAAGGTGATAAGGAGGTTCCCATGCCCTAGAGAGGAGTGGTTTGGATACTATCCTTGTTGTTTTGAAAGGTGGGTAGAGGGCCTTCCTCCTCTCCCCATACAACTCATCGTGAAGAAACTGTCCACCACGGATGAAACCCAGTGGGCCGAAGATGAGCTACAATCAAATGGTGTGGAATTCATGCAGCGAGCCGATTACGATAACTACTTACAATTGATGCTAGATAAAAGGCCAGGAGTGGTCAAACACGTCACCATCACTCCATACGTGTTGAGCAATGAAGGGAAGGTGGAGCCTATGAAGGGTGATGACCTCCTGTGGATGTGCCAACTTGTCAACACCGGCATGGTAAGGCTATAAGTGAGTACTCTACACTCTATGCATCATTGATAACGGACCAACCGCTTTTTCGTTTAGGTTTCTGCAACACATGCACATACATATATATGTAGATACAAAAATCTTATATCAGCAGAAGATTGTGTTCTTGTTAAATGCTGCGGTGCTAGGAGAGATTCTTAGCTCCCTAAATCCCATCATCCTCCTCGTGTTGGATTACCATCACTCCTTGAATGTTTCAATTTTCATCCTGTTTTGATCTATCCACCCAACCTTGTAAGAAGCCGCTTTAAGCCGCTAAGCTACTTGTGTTTAAGAAAAAATAAAAAGAAAAAAAGAGGAGTTTGAAAAAAATCTTGTTTTGCAATGGCAAACGTTTCATTCCCAACCTTCATGGGTAAGGTGGGGGAAGATGCTTCAGATTTCCTAGATAATCTTGAAATAGCACCTGTCATCTCTGGAAGGGATGAAGATGCTTCGCATCTGCGTATTTTTTCACTGTTAATAAAAGTGGAAGCAAGATCATGGTACAACGCTTTGGTGCAAGCCACCAAGGAGAGGTGGGACCTGCTAAGAGCAGCATTTCTAAAGCGCTTTGGAGAAGGCACCACATCAAAAAAATTCTGGCAATTGTTGATGGGGTTGAAGCAAGGAAATATGGCTGAATATGCAGCATACGAATCAAAGTTTGTGGATCTATGGGGACGATGGGTTGCATCGCTGAGGGAGGGGGAAGGGGCACCCGATTTCCTAAATAAAGACCGGTTTGTGGTTGGTTTATGGCCAATTCTTAAAGAGAAGATGAAGGGAAGGTTTCCTGTTATGTATGAGGTAGCAGTTGAAGTAGCCCGCCGCCTTAAAGATAAGAAATTGCGTCTACAAGCCAGAGCTACAGAGGAAGAGGAACCGGATAGGACCCGAACCACACCTAGCCGTACCTGTAGCAGCAGTCCAGATGAATAAGCCACATGAACCGGGTGAAGATCAACAAGACCTGCTCAACCAAATCACCAACCAGTTAGAGAATCTTTTAGTACATCTGGTGCAGCAAGTGCATGCATCTGCCAGAAATCCAGAGCAAGGAAGAGGGCAGTGAAGACATAATCACGACTACCATTGTTACAATTGTGGAGAGGACGGCCATGGCATGTACTACTGTCCTCATCCAAGAAGGCAGAACTTCAATAGAGGAGCAAGGCAAAATCAGATTTCTCCACCAAGGGCGAGGCCACCACCGCCCAAGCAACCAGAGCCGATTTCACCGTCCAAATCCTTCGACCTCTCGTACCACCACCACCACCACCGCAACCTCTAATTCCACCTCTACCCCCACCACCTGCTTGAAACCAAGCAGTGAGTGTCATCAATCTTGAAGCTAAGGGAAATGCGAAGGAAGAAGAGCGTGTCAAAGAGAAGGAAAAAGGAAAAGGAAGTGGATGCCATGGGAGTGAAGCATGCTAGGAATGAAGAGGCCTCTCAAAGGGAGGAAAAGATGAAAGGAAAAGGAGAGCCTAGCAAGCATGCATCTAAGCCTCGACAAAAGATTGACATTGTGGATTTTTTGATGTGGGCAAGTATGCTAAACCATATGACCTAGTTCAAGATGTTTTGATGAAGGGTCCAAAAATAAGCTGGCCCCAACTACTCCATCTTGCACCTAGGATGAGGAGAAAATGGACGAAGATGGTAATACTAGAAAGTCAAGACCAAGGATAGCTAGGGCTATCTCTGGGAAGCTGGACAGACATCCTACCTATCATGGATGCCCACATAAAGGGGCAACACATCTCAAACATCTACATAGATGGTGGTGCACAAATATGCGTCATGAGTGAGAAAATGATGCAGCATCTAAGCCTAGAGGTAAGTAGGCCGGAACCCTACCGAGCTAAAATGGCAAATAACGTCAAAGTGAAGTGCGTAGGCATTGTGAATGCAGTCAAGGTGAAGGCATTCAACACAGAAGTGGAGGTAGACATGTTTGTCATGCCACACAAAGGGGAGGGCTACCCTATCATTCTTAGAAGGCCATGGCTCATGGCTATGAAGGCTAAGCAGGATTGGAGTACCGGAGTGATCCAGATGAAGGATGCTAAGGGAAAGCCCATTTCTATGACATGAAGAGTGGTAAACAATGCAACATTATCTTGAGGCATCGGAAGATGAATTCACCAGTGACTCTTCGACCACCTCGGGAGAAGGGACGACAACAACTGAAGAGAGCAACAGTAGCATCAAAGTGATGGGAGTCATCCTCACAGATCCAAAGAGATTGACACAGTCTAAAGCATCACTGAAGGACCAAGAGGGACCATCAGGTACGCAAACCTTGGTGGATACAAGTAAGTTACATTGGATGCTCTCCAATGAGTTAGCTAGTGGAGAGAGAAGAGTACATCTCTACGCTGGGTAACTTCACCACACTTTTCATTGATGGTTATGACAAGATCACATGCATCACAGTGGTGCAGCACCGCATAAGACTCAAGGAAGGAAGTAAGCCTGTAGTGCAAAAGCTCAAAAGTCTTGGGGTAGTTTAGCAAGAGGGATTGCTCAAAGAGGTAAGGAATTTGCTACAGGCAGGTTTCATTTACCCCGTCGAAGACTCAGAGTGGGTCTCTGTAATGGTGGTCACGCCAAAGAAGAATGGTGGTACATCCAAAGTGTGTCGACCCTAGAAGGTGGCATGGGCAGATATGTGCAGGCTAGTAGAAGATTGGCAAAAGGTTGGAGCAGCTAGGAAGATCATGGACTAACAGGTAGCAGCGGAGGTGTATGACTGATGCGGTTTATAGGCCAAGGAAGGCTTCATAAGGGGCTAATTTGGGTAGTATGTGAACGAGATGCAAGCTACAGTCTTTGGGTCCAGAAATGTAGAGCTTGAAGTGCTGAAGGAGCAGGTCCAAACGGCTCATCAAACCGAGCTATGGAGCCCAAAATATTGAAGGTTGAAGGTTCAATGTGTTGCAGATTCTTGCCGAACAGGGTGTTTGAGGACAGGTGGTCCAAGTGGGAGTTAGGGTATAGATGTGTAGTGCTCTATTTATGGAGCCTATCTGTCTTTTCGGATTGCAAATCAGAGCTCGGGATAGCAAGTTATGTTTATTTGAAGATTTTTCGGGGGCCGGGTCTGGGCCCACTTGCCCACATCAGAGGATGCGCCGTCTGGTATTTTCTAGGCCTTGACAGGGTTCAAGCATATAAAGCATGCAGTGTGGAGTCAACAGGAAGTCACGGCTTGTGATTCTGAGCCTCGAGCACCAAGTTACGGTATGGCCAAGCCCGAGCAGGTGAGGGGGAAGTATTTACAGATGATTTTTTTAAAGTTTTGGCGGCCTCGGATAGTGGGCTTGAAGAAGTCAAAAGTTGATGGGGATTGTGTAGAATGAAGCCAGGTATATGAATTTGCGGCCGGGCTTTATGGCTCTGGAATGGGATCTGTGAGAAGAGAATGGGAATGGAGCCAAGTTGGCACCCCAAGAGGGGGTTCTCTCTCATAAAGTAGTTTTTTTGGAGGCCACCCTAAGAGGGGCCGCTTTTGGACTGCCACATGGCAGAAGCAAGTCCCATATTTGATTGGCTGGCCGGATAGAGCAGGGTATAAAGCCGGGCCGTGAGCCCATTGAAAGCATACAAGGGGATCTAGGAGCTCCTTGGTGCCCTGGCGGTGGTAGCCGTTGACGGGCGCTGCGAATGCAGGCTGACGACGCTCACAGGCGATTTTGACGGAGGTGGCGGTGTGTGCTGGCGTTGCTGGCTGGTGGTGGTCGGGGTCCTTGCACAGTGATGATGTGGCATGCCCGTTAAGGCATTGTTTCCACCCGCGCCTGTTGGGGCCCCCATTTTTGAAGTAAGATGCCCCCCCCCCCCCCCCCCCCCCAATAGAGACATCGCTATTGCTCATGGAGGGGAGGGGTCTCGCAAGAGATAGATAGAGAGAGAGAGAGAGCATGAGCCTGAGGCCAGCCAAGGGGAGGTCTCACAGCCAGTGGACAAATAGCAAGAGAGGGACAGAAGGCGAGTCCAAGGCAGCACAAAGGTCCAAAACAAGCAAGCAGGGGAGCATGTAATAGAGGGGGCAAATGAAGAGAGAGAAGGAACCAATCCAAGAGGAGACCAAAATGCAAGTGCAAGTGCAAAGAAGGCCAAATTGAGCGGATGAGGAGTCAAGAGATGTGCACCATGCAGATACCAAAAAAATCAAATGTGCCAAGTGGTGGCAATGCAAAAAAACTTCTAAAGGGAGCTTCAGTTAATTGTACGCGCTTGATAACTCCTTGTTTTTTTCTTTTTTAGCCTTAGCTAAGCCTTATAAAAGGGCATAGAAGTGATTTTTTGCCAGAGAGAGTTATTGGAGATTTTCAAGCGTGTGTATTACAAGCTTTCCATTGGAGCTGCATACTTGACTGTATTATCTCCCTATGCAATACTATCAAACCTTTGCCCATATTTCTTGTGTTGTTTCTCCCCATCCCCCTCCTTTTCTCTCGTTCTTTGTGTACTTGCCAGTGCTTGCAAAGGGTTTGCCTGCAGCTTTTGCCTGCAGCTTGAAGGGTGTTACCAAGAGGGCAAAATTGGGGTGTCTTGTGAGTCAGAAAGGGTGAGTCGAGCAGTGTGGGTGCGTTTGTGCTGTAAGGTGTTTTTTGCAAGGTGTGAGACAATTGTTCTGCATGCTAAAGTGGATTTATTACTACAAATTAGCCGATTTGAAGGTGTTATTAGAGAGGTTAGGGGTGCTGTGGAATCCCTAGGCTATAGAGAGGAAAAAATTTTGTGTGTTGGGTGTGTTTTCTATTCCTCCTCTCCATCTTCTGGTGCCCCCATGGAGGACTGACTGATTGCTCGTCGGTGTTGATGAAAGATGGTTGTTTCCATCAAGGAGAGATGGTAGTGCATAGTTATGGACTAGTTTTCAACGGAGAGGAAGATCCAAAAGAATGGATGGAATATTTTGAGTTGTATATGCTATCACTGCATATGCCAAATGAAGATAACAAAATGCAAACGATTCCGCTGCTGATGCGGGGAGGAGCAAAGACATGGTTCTATGCTTTGGAAGGAGAACCAAGACTTATGTGGCCAACGTTGCGGAACCATTTTCTACATGACTTTCAAAAAGAGGTATCTCCTGTCGATCTGGATGCAAGGTTGAAGAATTTGAAGCAGGATGTGAAAAATGAATTTGGTGTTTTCCTTGCCCGCTTCGAAGAGTGTTGGAGGGACTTTGCAGTGGCCATGCAGTTGGCCAATGGTGGTGAGTGCTTTAAATTGGAATAGTTTATGGCTTGTTTGCATCTCAAAGTTTGTGAAAAGGTGGATTTTGAGGGCCCAGAGAATTACAACGGGGCTGTTGCTATTGCACGGTCTAAGAGTCGAAAAATTAAAAAGAAGATTGAGCAAGGTGCGTTGGGGTACGAAGCGATGGTTCCCAATCCGACTTCAAATCCGAGAGAAGAAGTTCAAATGGAGAATCAACCTAATTGAGGGGTAGCAACCGTTCCTCAACAATGGGTACATACAGTTCAAGATTTGTCTGAGCAAATGCAAGAGTTGCGTTTAAATGTTATGGACAGAGGTCCAACAAGGACAGGAAGAGGCAGGGCTAGGCAATTACCTGGCAGATGTTACAATTGCGGAGAGGAGGGCCACTATGCTCTAGATTGTCTTCACCCATTGAGGAGAAGGGGCGGTAGGGGTCAGGCGTAGTTTAATGGTCAAAGGGACCAGCAAGCAGTCAAAAACCAAGCACAGGCAGCTCCGTCAGGTGATGATGAAGTGCAAAGGGTTAATATTATTGGTGTTGACAGGCAGGAGGTTGATATTATGGCTAACAAAAGAGCAAGAGGCAAAAGAGAGACTGAGACAAAACGTGAAACTAGAGCAAAGAAGGGTAAAGAGAAGGTGAACAAAGGTAGAGAGCATCCAGAGTCAAGCAGAAGAAGACGAAGACAAAGAATTACTCAGAAGGAGTTTTAGTTGGGATGTTGTAATCCGGAATATGATCTGGTAAGAGATGTTCAAAATCAAAAGGCTAACATCACTTTTGGGCAGCTGCTTTCATTAAACCCTAAATTAAGGAGGCAATGGTCAACCAACATCAGTACGAGGCTTCCTCGAGTAGGAGGAGATGTGCATGTGGTACAGAATCTAGCCTTGAGGGTGGGGAGTCCGACCGATGTGCTTCTAGTGGTGGACGTTTTGCTTGAAAAGAAGAAGCATGTTCAAGCCTATATTGATGGTGGTGCCCAAGTCTATGTGATCACCGAATTTGCTATGAGGGATAGTGGTATTAAAGCTGTTGTCAGGTCCAATGTGCGAATGAGGATGGCCAACCATGCCAAAGCTCGATGTTTAGGAGTGGCACAGGATGTGAAGGTAAAGGTTATGGGAGTTGAATGCTTAATCGATTTTTTTGTCATGTAAGTAGGAGAAAATGCTTATCCAATCATATTGGGAAGGCCATGGTTGTTGGAAATTCGGGCCAAGCAAGACTGGGAGAAGGGGGTGTTTACTTTGCCAGATCAAGAAAATGGAGGACATATTGTGTTGGATCTAAAGACCAAGGAGAACCGCTTTCATCCATCAGCTAGGGGAGATAATCGAGAATTCAGCACCAGTTACGAGTATGAAACGGAGTCTACTTATGATGAAGGATTCACCAGTGTTGAAGAGGAGGAGAGCAACGAAGATTTATTGAAGCTGGATACAGATTTATTTGGAGTCACCGTAGACTCTACCATTGCAAGGAAAGGTATGCAAGCCACTGTCTGTGTTCTGAAGGCTAAAGAGGTGGAAGATATTCTAGGTACACATTTAACCAAGCAGGAAAAGGAAGGTTATATGGACCTATGTGCATCCTAACCCGACCTATTTGCGACAGAGTATAAAGATCTGAGAGGAGCTAAAGGAGTGGAGCATCGGATCCTACTTAAAAACGGATACAGGCCAAAAGCACAGAAGCTAAGGAGGTTGGGAGATATTCAGAAGGAGGCTCTATGGCAGGAGATCAACAAGTTTCTCGAGGTAGGTATTATATATCCAGTGAGAGTCTGAATGGGTTTCTCCTGTTGTCATTACCCCAAAGAAGAATAGAAAATGGCGAGTATGTGTAGACTATAAACCTTTGAATGCTGCGACCAAGTGGAATTACTACCCTCTACCATTTCAGAATGAGATTTTAAACCAGTTTGCCGAACACTACGCTATTCTATTATGGATGGTTTTTCAAGATATTTTCAGATTGGTATTGTTCTTGAGGACCAGCTAAAGACTACCTTTATTTCTCCATGGGGGTGCTTTGCCTACCCGCAGGATGCCTTTTGGACTGGTG
The DNA here is from genome assembly GCF_014529385.1 of Adiantum capillus-veneris. NCBI lineage: Eukaryota > Viridiplantae > Streptophyta > Polypodiopsida > Polypodiales > Pteridaceae > Adiantum > Adiantum capillus-veneris. The sequence continues at coordinate 118,832,395 of NC_140931.1, forward strand.
AATGCGTATGCTACATTTCAAGATTGGATGAACAAGGTGTTTGGGCCATACTTGGGTAAGTTCATCAGAGTTTTTTTATGGATGATATTGGTTGTTATAGTTCCACGGCAGAACATTTGTCCAAATTGAGGCTGTGTTTTCAAAGGCTAGATGAAGAAGGGCGGCAGTTGAATCCAAAGAAGTGCAGGTTGGCACAACCAAGGGCTCAACTGTTGGGTCACATAGTATCACAAAATGGAATAGAAGTAGATCCAGAGGGTGAAGGCATTGGTTCTTATGGAGCCTCCCACCATTGCGACAAGGTTGGCATCATTCGTGCATAAGTTAAAGTATTTATCCCGCTTCTTTTGGATGTTGTCTCAATATGTTTACCCTCTTTAGAAAAGGGCTCAACAGGTGCATGGGTTTCAATGGGATGAGGAAGCTCAAGAGGTCTTTGACAAAGTGAAAGGTATTCTATGTCAGCTACCTACATTGTGCCCTCCTAACCAAGAGGATGATTTCTATATTGGTATGACGGTGGGTACGGTGGCTATTGGAGCAGTATTTCTACAAAAGGCGGGGAGAAGTTATAAGCCTATTTACTTCAAAAGCAGGGTCATTAGTCCAGGGGAAACTATTTATACGGAGGCGGAACAGTGGGTGATGGCTTTAGTCTTTTCTTGCAGAAAGTTCAAAGTGTATTTGATTGTTCGTAAATTTTATGTGTTTGACGGCTAAAAATCTTTTGCCTAAAGTGGTGCTACATTTGAAGCCAGGGAAACAAATCATGAAATGGGTGATAGAGCTTTAAGAGTTTGAGTTTGAGTTCAAAGTAGATCACACAAGTCGGTCTCATTTGGGGAATATCCTAGTCAACAAGGAGGTCAAATTACCAATCTATCCAAGAGTAGTGCGAGAGGAGGATAAGGAGGAACCAGACTTGAAAGGGGCCTTCACTATGTGGTTTGATGGCGCTTACAGAAGGGTAACACAAAAAGCAGGTGGATGTGTGGTCATTCAAGATCCGCACAGAACAATCATTTTTTCCAAAGCTTACGACTTGGAAGAAGTGCATACCAACAATGAGGCGGAGTATCTTACTCTACATCTGGGACTAAAATAGTGTATTGAGTTTGGCATATCAAGGCTAGTAGTAAAAGGTGATGCTCTACTAGTTATCAAACAACTTTTGGGACAATGGCAGGTAAAGAGGGATTCTCTCAAGAATTGGTTTTTCTCTATAAAGAAGCTGTTGAAGTTTTTTGAAGAGGTGTAGTTCAAACATGTGAGAAGGGAACAGAACCAGGAAGCAGATCAGTTGGCTAACAGTCGTGTTCAGACTCATGTGTTGAGTTTGTATGTGGCACCGACTACTTATGCAGGTAGAGAGACTCTAAAAGACATAGATGATTTCTTGAGTTCAGGTCAATGTTCTAAAGGGCTTTCTAAGCTACAAAAGAGGAGAATTGTTCAAAGAGCTTGAAAGTTCACTGTGATAGGAGAGGATCTTATGATGCACAGTAGAGATGGGGTGCTACGTTGAATCCTTTACAAGGAGGAGATCAATATGGTATTGGAGCAGTGCCACGAAGAAAGAGGTCATCAAGGTAAGGATCAAGTCTTGTTTCATATCTTAAGAAGTGGGTTTTGGTGGCCTTCTGTTGTGTGAGATGTGCATTATTGGTGCAAAACCTGCCACCAGTGCCAAGTAATGGGTCAAAGACGACTGTTAGCCAAGCAACAAGGGGCTATCGTAGCATATGATGCTTTTGAGAAGTAGGGTTTGGATGCAATTGGTCCATTGCCCAAGTCAGCAAGCGATAAGAAGTATGTTGTGGTGGCCATAGGCTACCTTACCAGGTGGGTCGAGGCTAAAGCGGTCAAAGAGGTAAACGCACATACTGTTGCTCAGTTTGTTTTTGATTGCATATGCTGTCGTTTTGGAGTACCTTGGGTACTTATATCGGATCGAGGACAAGGGTTCAAAAGTAAGTTGGTATGTGTCCTAGTGGAAAAGTTGTGAATTCAACATTGATTTTCATCTCCATACCATCCACAGTGCAATGGCTTGGTGGAAAGTGCCGATGGACAAATAGTCAAGATGCTTACTAAATACATCTACCAGCAGGTTGAAGGGTGGGAATCTAATCTTGACAAATGTTTGTGGTCTTACAAGACTTCATATAAGGTGGCTACCAACTTTACTCCTTATGAGTTGGTATATGGCAAGGAAGCAATATTACCTGTACATGTGCAGTTAGGGGCTCTCAAAGGTTTGTGGTGGATCGATAAAGCTCATCAAGATGTTTTGCAGGATAGGATTACAAGTCTTGAAAATTTGAAGATGGATCGTGAGGCAGCAATAGATTTTTATGTGAAGCAGCGAGAGAAAAGAGTAGCAAAGTTCAACCAACATTTGCTAGAAAAGCTGATTGAGAAGGGCAATCTAGTGATGAAGTACTAGAGCTATCTTGACTTCACCTTTCAGAAGAAGTTCAAAAAAAGTGGACAGGGCCTTACAAGGTCCATCAAGCTTTTCCAATGGTACTTATGCATTAATGAGGATGGATGGTCGTTTTCTCAAGAACAGGGTTAATGGTGTGCGTCTCAAGCTATATTTTGAGAGAGAGTTGGTGCCAGTAGTGCATCAGGTTCTAATATAGGGGGTTGGCAAACCAACCTAAGTAGTATTGTCATAGGCTAGGAATAAAACTATGTACATACAGTCGAGTTTTTTTGGTTTTCTCATAATCTGCTCAGTGTTTGCAGTTTATAAGGTAACAAAGCTCTTATATGGTTGAGCATATAAGAGCATAAATGCTCAACTAGGGGGTGGACAATGATGGTACAACCAAAGTGTATCGACCCTAGAAGGTGGCATGGGGTAAATACGTACAGGCTAGCAGAAGCTTGGCAAAAGGTTGGAGCAGCTAGGAAGATCATGGGCTGACAGGTAGCAGCGGAGGTGTATGACTGATGCGGTTTATAGGCCAAGGAAGGATCCATAAGGGGCTAATTTGGGTAGCAAGTGAAGGAGATGCAAGATGCAATCTTTGGGTCTAGCAATGTAGAGCTTGAAGTGCTGAAGGAGTAGGTCCAAACGGCTCATTAAACCGAGCTATGGAGCCCAAGATATTCAAGGTTGAAGGTTCAGTGTGTTGCAGATTCTTGCCGAACAGGGCATTTCGGGACAGGTGGTCCAAGTGGGATTTAGGGTATAGATGTGTAGTGCTCTATTTATGGATCCTAGCTGTCTTTTTGGATTGCGAATTAGAGCTCGGGATAGCAAGTTATGGTTATTTGAAGATTTCTCGGGGGTCGGGTCTGGGCCCACTTGCCCGCATCGGAGGATGCACCGTTTGGTATTTTCTAGGCCTCAACAGGGTTCAAGCATATAAAGCATGCAATGTGGAGTCATCAGGAAGTCACGGCTTGTGATTCTGAGCCTCGAGCACCGAGTTACGGTATGGCCAAGCCTGAGCAGGTGAGGGGGAAGTATTTACATATGATTTTTTTAAAGTTTTGGCGGCCTCGGATAGTGGGCTTGAAGAAGTCAAAAGTTGATGGGGATTGCGTACAATGAAGCTGGGTATAAGAATTTGCGACCTGGCTTTATGGCTCTGGAATGGGATCTGGGAATGGAGCCAAGTTGGCACCCCAAGAGGGGGTTCTCTCTCATAAAGTGGTTTTTTTGGATGCCACCCTAAGAGGGGGCGCTTGCGGATTGCCACGTGGCAGACGCAAGTCCCATATGCAATCGGCTGTCGGGACAGAGCAGGGTATAAAGCCGGGGCCATGAGCCCATTGAAAGCATACAAGGGAAGCTGGGAGCTCCTTGGTGCCCTGGCAATGGTGGCCCTTGACGGGCGTTGCGAATGCGGGCCTGACGGTGCTCAGAGGCGGTTTTGACGGAGGTGGTGGCACGTGCTAGCGTTGCTGGCTGGTGGTGGTCGGGGTCCTTTCGCAGTGATGACATGGCATGCCCGTTAAGGGGTTGTTCCCACCCGCGCCTTTTGGGGCCCCCATTTTTTAAGTAAGATGCCCCCCCCCCCCCGCAAATAGCGAAATCGCTATTGCTCATGGAGGGGAGGGGTCCCGCAAGAGATATATATAGAGAGAGAGAGCATGAGCCCGAGGCCAGCCAAGGGGAGGGTCTCATGGCCAGTGGACAAATAGCAAGAGAGGGAGAGAAGGCGAGTCCAAGGCCACACAAAGGTCCAAAACAAGTAAGCAGGGGAGCATGTAATAGAGGGGGCAAATGAAGAGAGAGAAGGAACTGATCCGAGAGGAGACCAAAATGCAAGTGCAAGTGCAAAGAAGGCCAAATTGAGCGGACGAGGAGTCAAGAGATGTGCACCATGCAGATACCAAAAAAATCAAATGTACCAAGTGGTGGCAATGCAAAAAAACTTCTAAAGGGAGATTCAGTTAATTGTACGAGCTTGATAGCTCCTTGTTTTTTTCTTTTTTAGCCTTAGCCAAGCCTTATAAAAGGGCATAGAAGTGATTTTTTGAGGGCTTTTTTGCCAGAGAGAGTTATTGGAGATTTTCAAGCCTGTGTATTGCAAGCTTGCCATTGGAGCTACATACTTGACTGTACTATCTCCCTATGCAATACTATCAAACCTTTGCCCATATTTCTTGTGTTGTTTCTCCCCATCCCCCTCCTTTCCTCTTGCTCTTTGTGTAGTTGCCAGTGCTTGCAGAGGGTTTGCCTGCAGCTTGAAGGGTGTTACCAAGAGGGTAGAATTGGGGTGTCTTGTGATTCGAAAAGGGTGAGTCGAGCAGTGTGGGTGCGTTTGTGCTGTAAGGTGTTTTTTGCAAGGTGTGAGACAATTGTTCTGCATGCTAAAGTGGAGTTGTTAGTGCCAATTAGCCAATTTGAAGGTGTTATTAGAGAGGTTAGGGGTGCTGTGGAATCCCTGGGCTATAGAGGCAAACATTTTGTGTGCTAGGTGTGTTTCCTATTCCCCCTCTCCAACGGTAAGTGGAGAGTTTGTGTAGACTACAAACCTTTCAATGCAGCAACAAAAAGGGATCATTTTCCCCTCCCATTCCAAGATGATATTCTCAACGAGGTAGCAGGTCACGAGCGCTACATAGTATGTGATGGCTACTCATGCTAATTCTAGATTAGCATTGCAGAAGAAGACCAAAAAAAGGCAACCTTCATAACACCGTGGGAATGTTTTGCTTACAGAGTGATGCCTTTTGGCCTCACCAACACTCCGGCCACATTCCAAGGCTATGTAACTTTTGTCTTCTAGCCATACTTTGGTACGTCAATACAGGTTTTCATAGATGATTTTTGCATCTACAGCTTTCGCTCCCTCCATTTGAGCAAGGTCTATGATGGCCTGGCTAGGTTGCAGGCCTTGGGTGGCTAGCTTAACATAGATAAGTGTCACATTGGTGAAAGCAAGGTCACTCTTCTCGGCCATGTAATTTTAGCCAAAGGAATTGAGGCTGACCCAAGCAAGGTTCAAGCTTTAGTATCGTTGTTATCAGCCACAACAACTAAGCAATTGGTCTCTTTCCTTCAGAAGGTAAGGTATTTGAGAAGGTTCATTCACTTGCTCTCTCAAGTGGTTCTCCCTTTACAACAAGTCACCCACACATATGTCTTTCCTTCAGAAGGTAAGGTATGTGAGTAGGTTCATTCACTTGCTCTCTCAAGTGGTTCTCCCTTTACAACAAGTCACCCACACATATGTCTTCCTATGGAGTGAAGAAAATGAGCAACAGTTTAGCAAAGTGAAAGAGATCCTGGCTTCACTTCCCACCATTGCACCCCCTAGATGGGACGAGCCATTTTATGTTAACCCCAATGTAGGAAGTGATACACTTGGGGCCATACTAATGCAGAAGGACGCCCAAACCTCTTTCATGCGTCTTATCTACTTCTCTAGTCGTGTCATGACCCCATAAAAAAAGGATTCACCATGGTAGAGCACATGATGCTTGCATTAATGTTTGCCACTACAAAGTTCGTCTCTTATCTGTTGCCTAGACCCTTTGTAATTTTAACAATGGAAGAAGTCTTTCCATATGTGATGCAACACATGGATGTCTCATCTAGAATCTCTAAGTGGCTCGTTAGATTACAAGAGTTCAATTACACTATGCAAGTGGAGAACTCTACCAGAGCTAGTCTAGCAGGTATTCTTACTCATCGTCACTATGAGAAGAAGCTAAAGGTCAACACAGAAGGCAAAGGAGTGACACCAATGGTAGAAGTTCCTAAGCTAGAAGGAGCTCACTCTCTTTTCTTTGATGGAGCTTACAAAAGGACAGTGGACCAGGCTGCAGCTGGCATCGTCATTTTCAATGAGAAAAAGAAAAAGGTCTTCTCTATTGGGCAGTTACTACCCCCCCACTCCAACAATGAGGTAGAGTACGCGGCCCTAATTCTTGGACTAGAACAACGTGTTTTACAGGGGGTTCAATGCCTAAATGTGTTTGGCGATGCCATGCTCTTAATAAAGCAGATAAATGGAACTTGGGTTTGTAAAAATTAGGTTTTGCTTGGCCAATTATGCCAAGTTAAGGATCTTTTAAGAAAGCTTGAAGTGGTGCAACTATTTCATGTCCCTAGGACAGAAAATCAAGAAGCAGATGCTCTAGCCAAGGAAAGAATACAAGATGTTCCCATAGGAGCAATCAAACTGAAGCTGCCCCTCTTTAGGGTAGCGATGCTATGCCTTGTACAGCTCCTTAGATACAGAAGAATGTCCTGAAGGGTATACCGAGGGCCAGAAACAATG